>NC_133413.1:75905000-76510000 GCF_049350105.2 Macaca mulatta | reverse complement strand
GATGGGGTTTTACCATGTTGCCCAGGCTGGTCTGGAACTCCAGGACTCGAGTGATCCGCCCACCTTGGACTCCCAAAGTGCTGGGATTACAAGCATGAGCCACCGTGCCTGGCCCAGTTGGTGTTTTTGATCTTTACAAAAACTCTATGAGATAAGTAGAGTTACTCCCATTTTTACCAAAGAATAAACTGAGTTTCCAGACATTAAGTTGCTCAAGGTATTATATGAACTTCCAGAAGGGCCTGTTGTGCTCCAAGACCTTCACTTTTAATCTGGCCTGCCTAATCAGGGCAGATGAGTGGACTACAGTTAGAATTTTGAGTCTACAAATTAAAAATTTTGTTGTCTTATGGATGTGGATAAGGAGAACAAATTTGACTAGTTATTTGAAGAAATAACTTTCATTCTGATCTTTTCAAATCATATCTGGATTATTTTGTTCTAAATGCCATGTTCTAGGAGGCTGTAACTCAGCTAAATTGATCTCTGAAGATAATGAGCAGGTTGGTAAGGTGATTTGAAACCATTTCTCTGGAGGAAAGAAGTCTCAGATTTTAGCCAGCAGGGATATGGATGGAGATGGAGCGCTGGTGAGAGGTGACAGAGTATTGCTGTCTTCCAGGGTTTAAAGGACTGCCATGTGAATAAAAGGAAGAAGAGGGTTAATATGTTATAGATTTTGATTGGTTGTGTGTTCTTGATTGCTGTGCACTGTTCCTACTTTGTGTTAATGGTCTCTAATTGGAGAAGGTATAAGTTTAAAGCTGTCATTTGTCCAAGGAAACACAATTAAGTAGTGGAAATGGGTTAAACTCTAGTTCATGCTGATTCTAAAGCCTGTGTACTCTCTTCTACTTCCTTTTGCCACATGGGAAAAGGACGTTACTTCAGAGGGTAAAATAAGTACCAGTAGCTAGGAACAGTAGGGAAATAAGGAGATCTTGTGTTTAACCATACTAAATCATAATCAAAGAAATGCATACTAAAAAATGTGATACTGGCTGGGCATGGTGGTTTATGCCTATAATCCCAACACTTGTGAGGCTTAGGTGGGAGGGTTGCTTGAATTCAGGAGTTTGAGACCAGCCTAGGCAACACAGAGAGATCCTGTCTCTACAAAAAAAAATTAAAAAATTAGCCAGGCATGGTGACAAGTGCTAGTAGTCCCAGCTAAGCTGGAGGCTGAGGTGGGAGGATCTCTTGAGCCCAGGAGGTCATGGCTGCAGTGAGTTGTGATCACGCTACACTACACTGCAGCTAAAGTGAGTTTATAGCTTGAAGGTTACACATGCACAATATTAGTAAGATTTTAAAAATTAATACTTAAATTAGTATTTTTGCTTGATAATTTGCTTTTGGGAATCTATTCTGAGGACATGATTAAAAATGTAGATAAAGGTTAATCTTCAAGTTTATTCATCCCATTATCACTGTGAAAAACTGGAAACATAATTTACAAATGATTAAATAGATTATAGTAGTAGGTAGTATAGTATTTTTCATTATTTCTGTATTATGTCGGCACTTAAATGCCTTAAAGAATTTAAATGATATATAAAAATGTAGTTTACAAATGGCTCAATGGATTCTAGTATTATTTCTATATTGTGTACCCACTAAAATGATTTGAAGAATTTGAAGAATCTTTAATCGCATGGAAGAAATGCTAGCAACATAATTAAGTGAGGAAAAAACCCAGAGTATCTACAGATTATCTTAATTATGTTTAAAAAAAATAAATCACAAAATACATATATATCTATATACCATGCATGCTTGCCAAAAAATTTTTAAAAAGCTAGATGTATCCCAGAACGCTAATTGAAGCTATCTCTGGGTGGTGAAATTGTAAGTAATTTTTAACTTCTTTATAATTGTATGTAATTTTATTGATATTCTTGTGTTAACGTAAATCTCTTCTTTAACCAAATTAATTTAGGACTAATAAGTCAAGTGAGTTGTATTTGGACCCAGATCTTTGGCAAAGCTGTTCATACAGGGTAGGCAGCTCATGAGATTATACATTTTCAACCAGTGACTGTTGAGACAGCAGCTTGAAAGATATTAAGATAAGGATAGTCTGAAGGGAGTGACTGATTCTTCCACCTTCATGATTCTGTGTTTTTTGTTTTTTGGTTTTTTTTTGGTAAGTCATATATATGCATGACATGACAGGTACACTTGCATAGCTCTGATTATTGTAAAGTAGTTTTACTTTCCATGGGAGATCCTGGGAGGTAAAATTAAATGTAGTTACTGTTTTGAAGAAGAGCTATTTGATGACAGTAGGTGAAGAGATCTTTAACAATGGCACTGGTGGAAGGAAGAGAGAGACACTTAGGAGTTAGGTCCTAGGAACTGATTTGCTTTGGGAGGTAAAAAGTATTCCTACTTTTTTAGTTTGGAAAGACCAGGTAGATGATGAAGCTAGTAACAAAATTGCAAATAGGAAGAAGAGGCAGGTTTGTTTTTCTTTCTTCTTTCAAAAACAAATGTGTGTATTTGTAGAGGGGAGTTCGTAAGTTTACTTTGAATATGTAGAGTTCAAGTGTCTGAACATCCAGGTGAAGATGTCCAGTAGGAAGATTAGCACTAATGTTATATTCTGACCTTTAGTACAAGGATTTTCAAACATTTTGCTCATATATCCCTTCAAAGAACTGGAAAAACAAAAAACTATGTACCTTCTCCCACATCTTGAGTTTTTCATCTGAGTTTTAATATCTGTAAATGATGTAATTTCTGGTGATGGTGTTCAAATCACAATTTTAAATGTGTATGAGGGGATTTTTAACAATTCATTAAAAAATATATGAACAGACTTAATTTTAACAGAATTTTTTATAGTCTTTTTTTCTCTTTGAACTCTATTTTTGTTTTACTTTCTCTACCTATTATCGTAATATATACTTTTATGCTGGAAAGCATTTTTATCAAAAATCATGTTATATTTTCTCTCATTTTTGTTTTACTTTCTTTACATATTATCCTAATATATTCTTTTATGCTAGAAAGCATTTTTATCCGTTATGTGATATTTTTCTGCAACAAAAGGAAATTCATTCATGAATTTAGTAGAGGGGAATAAAAAGTGCTTTATTTTAATGGTCCCTCAGTTTTGAGTTCTATGGACAGTTATAATACAAAAATAGGAAAATTGTGTATGTCCATAATGCTCTGTGTCAAATTTATTTTGGACTGAGTTATCACTTCAGTCATAGCCAGTAGACAATCAAAACAACATATGTTAATTACAAATTTTAATAAGTATTAAAGTAAAATTTTGTCAGAAATGCGCTTTCAGTGGGATAGATGGGGCTGGTTTATTTCAATTATTTTATCTATTTATAAATATTATTAGAAAAGATGGGGTTCTGCTTGATTCTGTTCCTTTTTTACTTTAATATTTGAAAGTATTGAGAAACCTCACTTATGAATTTAGTAGATGGTTATTAAAAAGTGCTTTATATTGCTTTATATTAGTAGTATCACCCATTCTTCTAGGTTGTATGCATAAAACAAAATAATCCATAATCAAATTATTTTTAATACTTAGGTAGCAACTGGGTTTGATTCTCCTTTCATTTTCATGGAAGTGGTGACACCTTGATATGAAAAAGAGCCCTGAACTTAAAATAAACGTTAAAAAAAGAAAAAGAAAGGTATCAGTGTTTTTAGAGTAATTAACTTTCTCAACATGAATATATTGAAATGTCCTTTTGGCCACCTGGATGTTTTTAGCCCAAAGACAGTACTCCACAGCAAGTTTCAGAAAGTGTGAGAGTTACAGTTTTCTTTTATGAAGTGGCAGAGGGGAAAGAGGTAAAGGGAAAGAGGAAGTGGAAGTAAAGGAAAACAGACATGCTGTTGTCAGCAGAATGGTTCTAGAAAACTGTACAGATGGAAATTGAGAATATAATCATCAGTTCTCTTGAAACTCTCCATGCTCGTATACTTCCAGGGGTATGCATGACCCAATTTGTAGACTGCTGGTTTACTGTATTCTCTTTGTTACTTGTTACTACCTTGTTGCTGTATTTTACTGCTCTCCATAGCTATTCAGAAATAATACCTTATACATCTGTTATTGTTTTTCTAGGTTTTTGATTGCTACTAGTTCTGGGTTTCCATACTTCAGCACTCTATGGAATCAGAATGTCAGTGCTTGAAAGGGACTTTATAAATAATTCCATTCTCAACATTTCCGAAATTTAGCAGCTGAGGCTCAGAAGATGAAGTGATTTGCCCCAGATCACACAGTAAGAGAGTGGAGAAGTTAGGGCTTTCAATTTAGTTCTTCCAATTTTTAATCTGTTACTTTTCTCGCTATATTTCCTGCTTCCTTATAAAAGGATTGAGCTGTAGGAGTTCTTTTAGTTGCCGTCTTTCTTTAATGGACGTTATTTGGGTGGCATATCTTCTTTAATACACTGAAACAGTTTGTGGCACAGTAATCATGTGAAAAAGTTAAGAGTACAAACACACTCAGTTCTAAAAATATCTGAGTTACTTTTAATTAACATATAATCAGAGGTAAAGCAAAGTCATTATCAAAAGTATAATAGGTCATTTGGGAAGATAGCATTTGATTTGTTGAAATGTGATTTATGTGCAACTTAACCTTTTATAAAGAAAGACGTATCTCACTCACCTTTAAAAATTAACTTATGAATGAAGCCTTTTTCACCTTGGGGAACAAAAGTTAATATTCATAACATACAACAAGCTCACTCTCTAGCAGTGTTATGTATGAAATGGTGAGTAGTGGAAGTTTTTAGTAATTTAAATTTTTTAAAATTTTACTTTTTGTGTGAATTCTTCATAGTGAATATATATTTTAAGAAAAACAATGAAGTTTTTCTAAAAAGTAAAATGAAAAGATTCTTTACTTTTAACAAAGATAATACAATCAAATCCCCAAGAGTATAAGACTACTCAGTAGAGAATTAGCAAAAGACTCAAGCAGTTCCGAGAAGAAATATAAATGTAGCAAAACATGTATAGCTTATCTAGTAATAAAGGAAATGCAAGTAAAAGATGGTTTGGCTTTTGTTTTGTTTTGGCAGAAGAGTACCTTCATATTGGTGAAGACTGACAAAATCCACTGTTGGGAAGGATATAAGAAAATGAGTAATTTTATATGTAGAGTTAGAGTATCATTGGAATCAACCTTTTGAGAGGACAGAAGGTCTAGCTATGCAAATGAAAATTTTAAATTAGAATATTGCCCTTTCTGCAGACCTGGAATTTGTCCAAAGGGGCAATTGCAAAACTTTGCTAAGATATATGTATACAGATTTTTGGTAACAATTTGCAACATTGGTAATGATAGATATTTTAATTCATTTCAGTGCTTCTCTGGGGGGGGGATAGGATAAATTATGGGTATTTTAATTCAACAGAAAACTCTGTATCCAATAAAATAATGCCAAATAGCCATATTTGTCATAGAAACATAGGCATAACAATTTTGGGGGAAAAAACTAGTTGCCAAATGGCATACCTGTCAATCTAACAGACATGCCATTTAATGCAGCTTTCTACATCTGTATTTTTGGATAAAATCATGTAAGATATTATATATCAATGTGTGAAAACATCCAAATCTGGAAGGTTATTCAATATAATGTTAACGGTGGCTATCTTTGGGTAGTGAGATTCCTGATAATTTTTACCATTTTCATACTTATGTGATTTTTTTTTAAACAATGAAAATATACCCATTTCAGAAATCAACAAAGCTATTTTTTGAAATCTTCCCACTAAAAAAGTAACATGTCTGTTAGTCAGAATATCATATAAGTGGAATTTTTAAATTATGAAGAGACTGAGGTCTAGTTAGTTAATAGTTTAAATAAGTTACAAGTATGTGAGTTGGAAGTGGGTTTTCACTGCCATATCCCTGTGTGCCTGGCATGTAGAATGTGTTCAGAGGGTATAGTCTGTTAAAATGAAAGTAGAGTCATGTGTCACTTAACGATGAGGATACATACTGAGAAATGCATCATTAGGCAATTTCATCGTTGTGTGAACATCATATTTACACAAATCTAGATAGCATAGCCTACCACACACCTAGGGTGTGTGGTATAGCCTATTGCTTCTAGGCTACAAACCTGTACCGCATGTTACTGTACTAGATATGTAGGAAGTTGTAACACAATGGTAAGTATTTGTGCATTTAAACATGGAAAAGATACAGTAAAAATACAGTATTATAAATTTATGGGTCCACTGTTATACATGCTATCCATTATTGAACAAAATGTGGTTATTTGGCACATGACTATATAGGGTTATAATGTTTGGAGGAATACGCTGCATTCTTAATGAAAAATGAAGAAAATTAAAGTAAGTGTTACAGTGGATAGTTTACAAAAAACATTCTACCTACTTCAAAGCTAAGAAAGTAAACTTTCTGCTATCATTTAAATTAACTAAAATATTTGAGGGTCTCTATATGCCTAATATATTTGAAAAATCTATAATGTTATCAAGAAAAATTATGACTTAAGATCATAGACTATTACTATTAGAAAGTACTGTAAAGTTCCCATAACATACAGATCAGTAAGCTGAAACTAGAGAGGTTAAAGGACACACAAAGTCATTACAGAAATCTCTTCTGTTGCATGTTCCTGATTTTGACTATTTATCCTTATGGAACACTTTTGGAACGGGCAGATTACCACTTTATAAGGCAATGCATTGTGTTTAATGGTGTAGTGGGGTTGAATAGTATTTATCAACAATTCTTATTCACCAGGAATCTCAGAATGTGACCTTATTTGGAGTATGAGTCTTTGCAAATGTAGTTAAGATGAGAATATATGGGATTAGGACAGGCCCTGAATTCAATGAGTGGTATCTCTGGAGTCCCAGAAACTCAGACACACTCAAGGAAGAAAATCATGTGAAGATGGAGGCAGAGATTGGAGTGATGCAGCCACCAGCCGAGAACACCAAGGATTGCTGGGAGACATCAGAAACTAGAAAGGGGCAAGGACGATTCTCCTCTAAAGCCTTCAAAGGGAGCATGGTCCTGCTGACTCCTTGATTTTGGACCTTCAGCCTTCAGAACTATGGGATGATATATTTCTGTTGTTTTAAACCACCTGATTTATGGTACTGTGTTACAGCCCTAGGAAACTATTACAGATGGTTTTGATTATTTCAAATTTATTTGTTCATTTTTTCAGTCAGATTTATTGAGCACTTATTATATGCCAGGCACTCTGCTAGGCATTACAGAGATAAATAAGACATTGTTCCTGCCTTCATTCTTGGAATTTGACCCAGTAGAAAAAGTAGCTTTGTAAATAGACAATTATAATACATTTTGATACATGTTCTCACTAGAATGGTATATGAAGTTAAGTGATGGCACCTGAAGGTAGGAGAACCTGGAAAGTTTTTACGAAGTGAGATCTTTGTGTTTGGTTTCAAAGATAGAGTTGAAATCAGCCTCCATGGGAATTCTGTTTTATTCTGCCACTGCAGTGCCATCAGTCCTACCTAGTTCAAAGCGTAGTTAGCCGGCTGCAGTAGCCTCCTGTCACTAGAATTCTGCCTCCACTGTTTGGTTGAAGTAATTTTTAAGATGCAGTAAGATTGTGTCAGTCTATTCAAAACATAGCGTGTTCTCATCACAGTAAAACACAATTCCAACTCCTTTTCATGATATGGCCCCACATGATCTGGTCCCTGCTACCTCTTCAATCTCTTCTTTCACAGTGGTCTCCCTGCTGTTTGTGAACATGCCAGCTTTGTTCTCGTCTTTGTCTTTGCCCTGGCTGTTTTCTCAGACTCAAGCTCTTCCCATAGTTCCATGTCATTCAAGTATCAGCTCAGTCTTTGCAGAGGAGCCTTCATTGGCCATCCCCTTCAAAATAGCTCCCATCCCCCATCTATCCCATTACCTGTTACACTTTATTTATGACACACCTCACTAATTTGATTTGTATGTCTCTGCCTGGCATTCACTTCCACTTCACCCCCTACCTTCACCGCCATTGAATATATGGTCAGCAGACAGGAATCCTATTTATCCTATTGACTGCTCTGTCCCTAGTGTATATCACATAGTAAGTGTTCTTTACAAAAGAATGAAGAAAAACTTACTCATTTAGTCTCATGCTTACCATGTCAGAACATATGTTACCATAACTTTCCTCTGGATGAATCCCAAATTGTATTCTTCCCACCTACCTCCTCCAAGATTCTACCTTCATCTTTATACCCTTTCTGAATTGCCCTTTGTAATATTGGAACTATCTTAATCTCTAAATATATAAGTATAATATATGCAAGTCTTATTTAAGAATACACTGAAGTTTAGAACAGTAAGGTACCCAAAGTAACACAGCTATAAGTGGTATTTCTAGGATTTAAACTTAGATCTGTCTCTAACTAAAGCTCCTCTGCTGTGCTGTTGTGGAGGCTGATGTTCTTGGTAAGTGGGAGGTATAAATCCAGAATTAGAATAGGAGCCCAGTCCATTGGAATAGAAATAGCAAACATTCATTATTTGTTTCTATAAGAAGAACTGGGTGATATTTGTTAAAAGAACCTTTAAAAAGTAACTTGAATTTTTTTTTGGACTAAAGTTAATGTATGCTTGTTATAAAATACATGGAATATATGAAAAAATATAAAGTAGAAAGTAAAGACCATCCATAGTTCTTCCACTGAGAGATAACCACTCTTAACATTTTAGAATATTTTAATCAAGTATTTTTTGTGCAGAAATATTGTGATGATTTTTATGCATAAATCTTGAATTTTGAAATCATTTCCTAATGTAATTACTAGATCAAAGCATATTGTCAAATTTGTTTCCAGAAAAGTGATGCCAATTTATATTTCCAATATATTTAGTTTCCATTTCTGGAATTTGTTAAATATTAAACTTGTAATATATGTTTGTTATTAATTACCTGCTCTGTCTATAGGCATACCTCAGATATTGTGGGTTCAGACTATCACAATAAAGCTAATAACACAATAAAGCAAGTCACGTGAGTCTTTTGGTTTCCCCATGCATATAAAAGTTATATTTGCGCTGCACTGTAGTCTATTAAGTGTACAGTAGCATTATGTCTAATAAAGACAATGTACACACTTTAATTTAAAAATACTTTATTGCTAAAAAAGGCTAACAGTCATCCGAGCCTTCATTAAGCTGTAATCTTTCCGCTGGTCGAGGGTCTTGCCTCAGTTGATGGCTGCTGACTGATCAGGGTGGGAGTTGCTGAAGGTTGGGTGGCTGTGGTAATTTCTTAAAATAAGACAACAATGACATTTGCTGCATTGATGGACTTTCCCTTTCATAAAAGATTTTTCTGTAGCATGTGATAGTGTTTAGTAGCATTTTATCCATAGGCAGAACTTCTTCTAAAATTGGAGTCAGTCCTCTCAAACCTTGCTTTATCAACCGAGTTTATGTAACATCCTGAATTCTTTGTTGTCATTTCAGCAGTGTTCACAGCATCTTCACCAGGAGTAAATTTCAACTCAGGAAACTACTTTCTTTGCTCATCAGTAAGAAGCAATTCCTCATTAAATTTGAGTGTTATATGGACAAGTTTCATGGCACCCCAGACAATTACAATAGTATCATTAAAGATCACTATCACAGATCACCATAACAAATATGATAAAACGTTTGAAATATTGTGACAGTTATCAAAATGTGACATAGAGATAAGAAGTGAGCAGATGCAGTTGGGAAAATGGTGCCGGTAGACTTGCTAGATGCAGAGTTGCCACAGACCTTCATTTTGTAAAAAAAAAAAAAAAAAATGCAGTATCTGAAAAGCCCAATAAAGCAAGGTATGCCTGTATCTTCTGTGAGTTGTTTCTATTGGCTCTTGTTTTTCTGTTGTCAACTTAGTATATTTTATATCAATTTTTGAATTATTTTCTATTGAAAATGAACATTCTATCATATTTGTGGGAAACTTTCCATTTTTTTGCCTTATTTTTAATGTCCTACCTGTACTGCCAAATGTTAACTGGTAAGTCTTTAGTTGCTGTAATGATGTAATAATAGGGGTAAGTTCATTATTAATAAAAGTTTTTAGTATTTTATAAATCTCCCACTTGTAAACTTTTTGTCGTCAATATATTAGTTTGATAAAGATCTTAATATATTGCATGGCTAATTGTCAGTAATTAATGACTAGTTATCTCTTCATGTTTTTAATATATGATAAAGGTGACAAGATAAATATTTTTCTAGACCTAAGAATGTGGAATGGGAGGAAAATTTTTTATGCATGTAACTGAATGTACTACAGAAGCATTCTCAGGGTTAAAGAAGTTGCCACACAGTCTCCCCCTAAATCAAGTATTCTTAATTTTGTGATGTTATAGTAAGAAAAATAGAAAATAAGACCCATTTTAGACAGATTACTTTTTTAAAACTTTTAAGTTTTTAAGGAGAATTTATATATCTTGGAAACATTTAAAGGGATTTTTAAATAATATTAACATACAAGAGGACAATTTGAAGGTAAAAACAGAACACAGATTACCTGAAATCTGTAGAAACATCATTGTTCAGTTTAATGTTTTCTTTGTCTCACAATGAAAATTCTCCAAATTCATTTTTGGAGAAAACCTTTCTGGAAGTGACTTTAAGGATTTTTGTGGTTGGCCTCAGCTCATTTCTATTTGAGGTGTGGTTTTTCAAATTTTCTAGAGGTTTTCCACCCTCCTCTCCCCATCAGTGGTATTTTTAAATGTCTTTATTTTAATGTTAGGACACCTTAGAGCAAGATTCAAGTGGGCTGTGCAAGAAGAACCACTGGAAATAGAAAAATGAAACTTGAGGATTTTACTTGTATTTATTTTTAACTTTAATTTTTTTGATCCTAGTTTTATTTATTTTCCATAGAGTGTTTGTGTATGTATATATAGATAGATAATAGATAATGAGATAGATAAGATAATAAATACATTAAAATTTTGGAGACTACTGCCTCAGATAATCTGTTAATTACTATGCATTATTTCCACCTCCTCCAAACATGGGAGTGGGGGAGCCTGTGTAGAAATGTTTGTAACACTTCAAAGGGTTCTTGAAGTGCACTCATCATACCCCTAGGATACCATGTATCCATAACTTTCTTTGCTTCCTGAGTCCAGTTGCCCTCAGCTTTTTCTCTACTGATTTATTTGACTTTATTAACGAACTCTGGTTTCAGTCTTTAAGGTTACAGCCTAGGATTAACTCTTAGCACAGCTGACCTTGTCCACTGCTCTGTTCTGATTTCAGTATGTTTGGTTAGAATATGTGATTCTTAAGAGTGGATACTGTTTATTTCACTTTCGTAAGCCCAGTGCTTCACGCAAAGTAGGTATTCAGCAAACGTAGAAAGTGAATCAAACCGTTACCAAGTCCTGTCAGTGACCTAGTCCTACAGAGAGTCCAGCTGTCCGCTCTACCCACACTTCCTCCTTTTTTCTCCTTCCCACAATGCCACCCCTTTCTCTGCCATGGCATTCAGTCATTTCTGTTCTGAAGTACCATATGCCATCTCAAGGTGGCTACTGTTTTTTCTTAGGATGACAAAGGTTTTCTGGAGAGCTTCTTGAAGTGGTGGTATAGCATTCACAGTCTCTCATATAAGCTGATGGACAGCAAGGTCAGAATGAGGGGCAGTTTTCCAGCCCTTGAAGACTTTACAGAGGTCTCTGGATTTCTCCTGGGGCCTTGTTTATTCTAACAGATTGGTCCCTGTTGAGTAGTGGGATGACTGTAGGCAGCCCTTATCTTTAGTAATCTGTGGGACATAACCCCAGGTCAACATACCCTTTTTGTTTTCAACATAAAAGTATGCAACTAGAGAGTACTAAGCCAAAAGGCAATGGTTGTGAAATTCTGCCTATTAGAAACTGTATCAGCTCATTCAGGTATGACACCATTGGTGTCCAGTAGAAATATACTGTGAGCCACATATGTAATTTTTAATTTTGTTGTAGCCATATTTTAAAAAGTAAAATGAAACAGATGAAATTAATTTTATTTAACTCACTGCGTGTAAAATTTTATCAATTTAACATGTAATCAAAATTACAAAGGTATATATTTTATAGTTTTTAGATAATAAGTCTTCAAAAGTCAGTGTGTGTTGTCTGCTGGGAGCACATGTTGATTCTGACTATCACCATTTCAAGTATGCTATAGCTACAGATGGCTAGTGATTCTCACTGGACAGCACAGCTCTAAAAATGGACATTTACGGTACATATTGCTAGGGAGTCAGGGGTACCACTTATATAATTAGACCGATTTGCAGTAGCAATATATTACAGGGTTATACACATTTCTTCCCCTTCAAAACAATTGTTTTGGGGAACCTCAAGATACTGTATAAATTGGCTATATTTTTAGAGGGATTATATAGTTTCAAATATGAGAGGATGGCAAAGTTTTTACATTTATTTTGCTTTCTTTGGGTTGGGCTGTTTTAGTTTCTTGGTTTGGGGAGGAGGGAATTTTAACCTTAAATTGCTATTTTATGAGAAGCTATGCTTTTCACAGTGGGAACAGCGCTCATCCTTTTGATTTTTAGGTTAAGGGAAGCTTCATAAAGCTTTTTAGGTCTGTTTCTCATGTCTCCTTGCATTGAGGCATTATTTTCTCTAAAACATATACAAATAAAAAAGGTTTTAAAAATTCTATTATTTTTTATTTCATTTATTTATTTATTTATTTATTTATTTTATTTATTTTGAGACGGAGTCTCACTCCAGGCTGCTGGAGTGCAGTGGCGCGATCTCGGCTCACTGCAGGCCCCGCCCCCCGGGTTCACGCTATTCTCCTCCCTCAGCCTCCCAAGTAGCTGGGACTATAGGCCCCTGCCACCACGCCCAGCTAATTTTTTGTATTTTTAGTGGAGACGGGGCTTCACCGCGTTAGCCAGGATGGTCTCGATCTGACCTCCTGATCTGCCCACCTCGGCCTCCCAAAGTGCTGGGATTACAGGCGTGAGCTACCATGCCCGGCCAAAAAAGGTTTTTTTAAAAAAGAAAAAGTCGAAAAGGCTTGTTTAGTTATATGGAGTTAGTCTTACTGGTTAAGGCTACTAGCTAGTGTCCTTGAGAAATATGAGTAGATAATTCTTATTAAAGAATGGAAATGACGCTGGGTTGCAGACCAAGCACCTTGGATTTGGAATATTGGCCAGAGGACCCACGTTTTATAATAGGAAAGTCAGTAGGATAAAAATTTCTTAAATCTGTTTTGGAACTGCTTTTCACTGTTTTACTATTTATATCCTCAGTTGTTTAAGTCAACAATTTCGGCCAGAGGTGGTGGCTCACGCCTGTGATCCCAACACTTTGGGAGGCCGAGGCGGGTGGATCACCTGAGGTCAGGAGTTCGAGACCACCCTGGCCAACATGGTGAAACCCTGTCTCTACAAAAAATACAAAAATTAGCCGGGCTTGGTGTTGGTCGCCTGTAGTCCCAGCTACTTGAGAGGCTGAGGCAGGAGAATCTCTTGAACCTGGGAGGCAGAGGTTGCAGTGAGTCAAGATTGTGCCACTGCACTACAGCCTGGGCAACAGAGCGAGACTCCATCTCAAAAAACAAACAAAAAGAATTTCAACTTTTAAAATTGTCCAAGTAATTTAAACAATATTACTGAAAGTCTGATAAAGAATAATTAATAATTCTACCACCAAATATTATTTTTATGTATTTCCTATGTTTTATATACATATTTTAAGGTAGTTTTGATCATTTGGTACATTTAATTTTATAGCTTTGGGGGATATAATTTCTTTTTTCTTTTTTGGAATCAGGGTCTCACTCTGTCGTCCAGGCTGGAGTGAAGTGGCATTATCTCGGCTCACAGCAACCTCCACCTCCTGGGCTCAAGCAATCCTCCCACCCCAGCCTCTTGAGTAGCTGGAACTACCAGCATGTGCCACCATGTCCCGCTAATTTTTGTATTTTTAGTAGAGACAGGGTTTCGCCATGTTGGCTAGGCTGGTCTTGAACCCCTGGCCTCAAGTGATCTGCCTGCCTCGGCCTCCCAACGTGTTGGGATTACAGGTGTGAGCCATCACACCTGGCTGTGTAATGCTTTTTAAAATGTGGATTTTTGTGGTTACTTAGTCTTCGTAATAAGATAACATTTTATTTTGCTGTCATGTAATAGGTGGAGATATTCTATTCTGCTCCATGAAGTAATACAGGGATCCACTTGTCGTGGTTGTGCAGTTTCACACTTCAGCCTGTGGGGAGGAGAAAGAGGAAATTCAGTACAGTTTGCCATTGAGGAGGTGAGCAGGAAGTTGTGCTGTTTCTTTCACTCACATTGCATCATTGGTGAGAACGTAGTGACATGGCTATGCCTACCTATTAGGGAGGCTGGGAAATGGAGCCTGTGTGGCTGATTATATGCTCAGGAAGTATATGAGAATAGATGTTTTGGGAGACAACTAGTATTGTGCCACAACTTGAATAAAATTAATCTTACTAACTTTTGTCAATGGGAAGAATTAAGAAGTTTACAATGGAATAATTTTTGTAATTTTAACTTTTAAGGATTATGTAATGTATCAGATGTGTGTACCATGGTTTTATTAATATCTAACTCTGCTAAATACTTACATGCTTTAAATTTCTTGCTGTTAGCAATAACTTTGTAAGGACATGCTAATTACAGTTTTCTCTATATTTTGATGTTATTTCTTTAAGGATGGTTTTTATAGAAGTGGAATGATTGGTCCAAACAATATGAACATTTCAGTAGAATTTTTATTTCTTAAAAATTTTTTTTTTTTTTTGAGACAAGGTCTCACTCTCGTCACCCAGGCTGGAGTGCAGTGGTGTGGGCAGGGCTCACTGCAGCCCTGAACTTCCGTACTTAAGTGATCCTTCCTCCTCAGCCTCAGAGCAGCTGGGATCACAGGCATGTGCCACCACACCCAGGTAACTTAAAATATATTTTTTTGTAGAGACAGTGTCTCACTATGTTGCCCAGGCTGGTCTTGAACTCCTGGGCTCCAGTCCTTACCTTGGCCTCCCAAAGTTGCTGGCATAACAGACATGAGCCACTACACCCAACATTACATTACTTTTCTAAAGCAGCCATTTCAGTGCTCTGGAGATTGACTAAAGGCCAATTGTATAAAACTTTGAAAAATGTTACGCTCTTGAATTTGGAGCGAGAACAGTGGGAATCAGTGGCCATTCTAGCTTGAGGCTACTCACATTCCCCCAATTCTGCCCCAGCTTGGTTAACATGGAGGTACTGCCAGTGAGAAGCAGGGCATAAGGACCTCAGTTTGAAGGGGGCTTAGTTCTTTGGAGTGGTAGGTAATGTTGTGAATATGAATTTCCAGAAGTATAAGGGAAGACCAGGGGCTCAGCTCAAATAGCCTGAAGATTCAGTAGTGTTTGGGGCAAGAATATTCCTGGATGAGGCTGTGCATATGCACAACAGAGACCTTAGAAAGCCTAAGGTATTCACATACTTTTGGCTGGTTCCAAAGGTACATGCTTGTACATAGGAGACTTGAAATTTCTCCCTATGGGAAGTTCAACTCAGAGCAAACTTGAAAACAGACTGAACTTTGAATGCACTTCCCTTCCCACACATATGCCCATGAACAGAGATGGAAGCCTTGCTATCTTGAGGTATTTGAACACAATCTCTGTTCAGTGTCACAGTGACTACTAAATTGTGCAGAGGGACAACTCCTAGGGAGGCAGGCTTAAAAAATAAAAAATGAAAGTATATTTAAGAAAAAAACTGAGCAGAGATATCAATGATTGTGTACCATAGAGGAGACAGATTTCACATATTTGTCGTGATCATGATGCTAAACAAAAAAGAAACAAAATGGCAACATTACCTTTAATGGGGAAAACAGTCAGAATTCTGTGTTGCTACATTATCTAAAATCCCTAGATTTAACAACAAAAAAAATTATAAGACATGTAAAGAAACAGGGTGATGCATACACAAGGAAAAAAAAGTCAGTAGAAATTGTCTCTGTCCCCAAATACTGGATTTAGTAAAGACTTAAACTACTATAAATATGTGAAAAGAACAAAAGGAAATAATATTTAAAGTATAACAATGTCAACAAATTGAGATTCTCAACAAGAATATAGAAATTATTTTTTTAATAACAAAAAAACCACTCCTTGATATGAGATATGATGAGAGGGACTTCACCTCTGTAGTGTTCTCCCCTAAAACCTATAACCTGAGTCTAATCATGAGAAAACAACAGATAAAGCCAAACTCAGGGTTATTCCATAAGAGCACCTGACCAGTACTCATCAAACCTGTCAAGGTCATGGAAAACAAGGAAAAATTGAGAAATTATTACAGGTCAGAGGAGATCAAAGAGACATGATGACTAAATGCAATGTGGTATTGTGTATTGAATTCTGGACAAGAAAATAACAATAGAAAAACTGGTGACATTTAAATAAAGTCTATATTTTAGTTTGTTTTGTTGCACCAATGGAAATTTGTTATTTCTGACAAATGTACCATGGTTATGTAAGACACCTCCATTATTATGTGTGTTAATGTAAATGTGTTATATAGAGACATGTTTATTTGTAGATGTATGTCTATATATGTATATGATATGTAAGTATAACACAGTTATGTAAGATATTAATTAGCATTAGGAGAAAATGTTGACATTAGGGAAGCATATATAGGAACACTCTGTACTATCTTTGCAACTTTTCTGTAAATAATTTATTGCAAAGTTAAAAGTTTTAAAAATCAAATGGAAATTCTAGAGTTGAAGAATACAATATCTGAAATTAAAAATTCACTGGAGGGGTTCATAGCAGATTTGAGATGACAAGAAAATGAATCCATGAACTTGGACAACAGACCAGTAGAAATTATTCAATCTTGAAAACAGGAAAAGGATGGAAGAAAATTGAACAGAACCTCAGAAATCTGTAAAAATCATTAAGTGTACAACATATGTGTAATGAGAGTCTTAAAAGGAGAAAGGGTCAGAAAAATGACCTTTTGGACAACTTCACATATTTGATGAAAAACATTAAATTACACATCCAGAAGGTCAGTGAATGTGACTAGGATTAATACAAAGAGACCCATGCCTAGACGTAGTCAAACTCCTGAAAGACAAAGAGAATATCTTGAAAGCAGCAAGAGAAAATCAACTCACTACACAGAGGGAAGCATCAGCAATGACTAACGGCTGCTTTCTCATCAGTATTGGTGGAGGCCCAAGGCAGTGGGGTGACATATTCAAAGTGCTGGAAGAAGAAAACTGTCTGTGAAGAAGTCTATATTTAGCAAAACTAACCTTCAAAAATGAAGGTGAAATAAATACATTCCTACACAAAGACGGAATTTGTAGCTATCAGACCTACGTTATAAGAAATACTAAAAGATTAAGTTCTTTAGGTTGATAGGAAATGACACCAGATGGAAACTCAAATCCACAGGAAGAAATGAAGAGCACTGGAAATGTCAATATGTAGGTTAATATAGAAGACTATAAATATATTTTTTCTCATCTCTTTAAAAAGCATTGAATTCTATCTAAAAAGCAAATTTAGTATCTAACATTCACCTTCTGCACGTTCGTCCTAGTTGTAAGCAAATTGCTTTCACCTCTTTGCCTTTTGATTCATAGAATAGACTGTGATAATGATTCTCAAAACTTTTTGTTTCAGGATTCCTTTCCACTTTTATTATTCTCAGAACTTGAAAGAGTTTTGTTTATGTGGATTTTATATAGTGATATTTATTGTATTAGAAATTAAAACTGAGAAAAGAGCTAAATATTATTCATTCACAAGAAATACCAATTACATGTTAACATAAATAACATGTTTTAAATGAAAATATGTATTTTCCAAAGTGAAGTAGGAGAGTGGCATTGCTTTACATTCTCAAATCTCATTAAGGTCTACCTTAATAGAAGACAGCTGGATTTCACTTTTGACTTTGCATTGAATTTGTTGCTTTGTTGTGTTGCTTGGTTGCTTTGGCTGTGTGTTGCTTTGGCTGAAGTAAGTGAAGAAAATCAGGCCCCACTAAGATGTAGTTGGAGGTATATTTTAGAAGCCTTTTCATATAATGGTGAATATTCTGTGATATGACAGTAAAACTCAAGAAGTGATAGTTTTGTAAAAGTTAGTTACAACATGGGATCTGAAACCATATCAATGAATATTTTGTACTGTTACATTAAAATCCATTATTCTGTCAAGAGATCTTTTAACAATGTATAATTCTAAGACCCTTTGAAAAGGTATTGGGTCTCCCTGTAGCACACTTTGAGAATCAAAATCATTTTGATTTTGACACTTATTGAAATTTTAGTATAAAATGAACACATCTCTCTTTTTTCTTGGGAGAGGTTTTAGAACAGTTAAAGTTGCTTCAGTGAGCACAGATATTTTTTGTGTCATGATTGGGAGTTAGTTTTACTTATCTTTTGCCTATTGCTTAAATCTCAGATTTTATTTCACAACTTGGTAATCAGAGACCAGATCCTGTCTCTAAAGTGTAAAGAGGTAAACAAAGGTTTTCTGTCTGAAGTAATTAGATTTGAAAAAAACTGCTAGGGTAATTGAGCCTTGCATTGAGCGTTGCATAAGAATGTAATTTAAATGGTTTAACTAATTAGTATTTGAGATTTCTAAATTTAATGGCTCTTACAAGTTGGGGCTTAGTTTAAACTCCTGAAAGCTGGGATCATAGATTATCTATCATTACTATGTATTTAATTTAAAACCTAATTATATCATCAACATACCATTACTGTAAATACATTATTATAAATATTGTTGTCAGCATCATTGTAAATGTGTATTATTACTTCTTTTTAGCAAATTTAATTTTTTTTTTTTTTGAGATGGAGTCTCTGTCACCCAGGCTGAAGTGCAGTGATGCGATGTCAGCTCATTGCAACCTCTCTGCCTCCTGGTTTCAAGCAGTTCTCCTGCCTCAGCTTCCCGAGTAGCTGGGTTTACAGGTGCCTGCCACCACACCCAGCTAATTTTTGTATTTTAGTAGAAACGGGGTTTCACTGTGTTGGCCAGGCTGGTCTTGAACTCCTTACCTCAGGTGATCCATCCTCCTTGGCCTCCCAAAAGTGCTGGGATTACATGTTGGTCAGGCTGGTCTCGATCTCCTGACCTCAGGTGATCTGTCCTTCTTGGCCTCCCAAAAGTGCTGAGATTATAGGCATGAGCCACTGCACCTGGCCAAAAATAAATAATTTAGAAGGATATAAAATACAATTAAAGGAAACCTCTTCATAGCAGTTCCCCAGAGTTAAGCAATGTTTATAGTTTCCTGAATGCTTTTTCTGAAAATCTGTTCACATATAAAGATAGATATCTTCATACATATATGTATGTATTATATATACACATATGAAAGTCCTTTTTAAGCAAATGGAATCATACTACATATTGTTCTATAAATAAGTGTATCTTGAACATCTTTATATCAGTATAATAGGTCATTTTCATTTAATCACCTGCTTAGCATCTGTGTTACTACATTGGTTATGTAAGCCAAGGTCTTCAGAAAAAAAAATTCAGTAATGAAAACACCACTTTTAAAATTAGTTTCCACTCAAATGTTGCCCTGACCATTTATTAACAATTTTAATAAAAGAGAATAAAATCATTTGCAAACTGAAATTGGTCATCTTGCAAAATATGCAGGTGTCTGTGAAGTTCGTGGGTGTGATATTAAAGAACTCAAAGCTATTGACAGTTGAAGTAGAGAAAATTATCAAGGTTGATGATATAATAGATGCTGTAAGGAAGCCTGATTTGACGACCGTAGGAAAATGGATGGAACCCTTCAGAATTTTTGCAAGAATATCTTCTTTGTAATTGTCCCGTAAGAGAAAAACATGAAGGATATCCAATAGTGTTATTGTACAATTTTGTCAAAAAGATTACACTAAAAAATAAAGTCAGTGCTTGATTCATTCTTTTAGTCTAAGAATTTTGCAGTTGAAATTATAACTTAAATTTTGTCAAATATAAAATAATTTAAACTTGTGTATTTTTATCTCATTTTTCAAGTCAAAATTTGAAAATCAACTATCATTTTCAATATTTACATTACATTTTGGTTCCTGGTCTAAGAAGATTCACTAAATGGTCTTTTCCCAGTACATACCAATCATCTTTGAAAAACTAGGATTTCATAACTTTCTGTAAATGGACTGTAATTTAATCAGGTCACTACTAATGAAGATGCTTCATTAGTTAAGTTTTTTGGTTGTTGGGTTTCTTGTGTGTGTGTGTTTTTTTTTAATAGTGTTTCAAACAGTGTTGCAGTAAATATCCTGTGCATACATATTTACATTCCTATGCTAATATATCTGTGACATTCATTTCTAGAAGTGGTAGAACTTGGGTCAGAAGCTGTGTGCATTTATAACTTTGATATCTCTGAAAGGATTATGCTAACTTACATTCTCACTACAAAACTGTATGTTTTGTATTTTTATTTGTATTTTTCACAGTGCCTACCCTGTCCAAATATTTTCCTTTTCTTGAATTAGCACAGTGAGTTCAAATGGTAAGGGATATGGTGTTATCCAAATCTGTTTAGTTCCTGAGCAAGTGTAGGGACAGTCCAGATAATGAAGGTTCATTTGAAAATTTATTCTAATGTGTTTGGTTCCTGAGTTGGCTAGTGAGCCTTTCAATAATGCAGGGTATCTGTTGTTTCTTTCTCGTTATCTCCATACCCTTACTGGCAGTGAGGTATTATCAGTCTTTCTAATCCTTGCCAGTGTGATGGTTAAAATAAGAAGCTATCTCATTAGGTTTGTTTTGCTTCTATTAAAAGTGATGCTCTGCATGTTTTTATGTTAATAGCATTTCTATTTTTCAAAAATATATATCTGGTCATTATCTTGTTGCAAGAGTAATATAAGAAAAATGAGATTTTATTACAATATTACCAGTATTTTATCTGATCTCCTATCTCTTTATCTGACTTTTTATGGTAGATTTTTTGTGTGTGGTGGTTTTATTTAATTAAATGTGTCATATTTTTCCCCCTTTTAAGGCTTCTGGTGCTATATCATGCTTAGAATATTATCTTTTCTGCTTTAAGATAATACTTTCATTGTTGTGTCCTTATACAGTTATTTTACATTATTCTTTATGAATCTGCTTCCACAGTTTATTTCTCATGTTCTGATCTTTGCTTCATCTGGAATTTATTGTGGTATAAGGAATAAGGCAGTAATTTAGCCTTTCCTCCTCTACTTACTAGCCAGTTTCTCCGAAATCATTTATTAAATACTGCATCTTTTCTCCATTTATTTGAAACACTACCTCTATCACATGTGAAATTCTTGTGCATGTATTTTGTTCTATTCCTGGACTTTCTTTTTTTTTTTTTTCTGTTTTTGAAACAGGATCTCGCTCTGTCACTCAGGCTGGAGTGCAGTGGTGCATTCTTGGCTCACTGCAACCTCCACCTCCTGAGTTCAAACGATCCTCCCACCTCAGACCCCTGAGTAGCTGGGACCACTGGTGCATGCCACTCACCTGGCTAATTTTTTGTATTTTTTGTAGAGATGGGGTTTTGCCATGTTGCCCAGGCTGGTCTCCAACTCCTGGGATCAAGTGATCCACCTGCCTTGGCCTCCCAAAGTGCTGGGATTACAGGTGTGAGCCACTGCACCTGGCCTGGACTTTCTATTCTTTTCCATTGATCTGTCTATTGATGTTCCAGTATCAAACCATTTAAATTAATAGTTTAATAATTTAGTTTTGTATTTGATAGGACTGTTTTTCTTTTTCCCCCTCCCTGATCTTGCATGTATGTTTATTATTCTAGAAGAATCTATCATTTGTCAAAAACTCCCTTCTTCCCTCTAACTACACACCAAATATTTTTACTGGAATTGTTTGAATTTGTAGTTTAGGGTTAATTGGCATTGTTAGACCATGTGAGAATTAAAAGAATTAATCCAAATAAGGTGCTTAGAGCAGTGCCTGGCATAAACAGTCAAAGGAGAATAGCTGCTGTGCTAGATGTTCCTTTTGCTCTTTCGAATATATTCTCTACTCTTCATCTTGCTCTCTGCCAAAAGAGGCTAACCTCTGTGGAATCATCTAGCCTCTCTTGCCATCTGGCTTCTGGTTGGGTTGGCCAATGGGAGGCCTAGCAGGAGATGGGCGGGTGGGAGGAGAGAGAGTTTAGGGTACATTTCCCAGCTTTTCCCCTTGGAGGGCTATGTTTGTTTACCTAAGACCACACTTCTCGTCTTCTCTCCCACAGTGAAAGTCTTCACTAGGGTTCAGTAGTAACAGCTTTCCACTATTGCTAGCCCCTGGGTGCTGCACCCTGGTCAGACCTCAGTTAACAGTCCCTCCGTGAAGTTCTCTTCAGTTACCTCCTTGAGTTTGTCATCAGTTTTCTGCTGGGAACCTGACTGGTAAAGTTGCTCTCATCTTCCTCCTTTTTTTCTGCACTTCCTCCTCCTGTTCATTTTAACTACCAGCACTGAATGTTCCTATTTCAGTCTTCTCTATCCTTCAATAGAGATTACAGTTTTCTTCATAGAGGCCTTTATAATTTTTGTTGTTTTTACCCAGATTTACTTTTACTTGGTTGCAGATATAAATTAAATCTTTTCCCTCATTATGTTTTCTACCTAATTGGTTGTATGTGGGCAAACTTAATTTTTGAATTAATTTTGTAAATCAGTTGTATACTACATTTATTGTTTCTAATAGTTTTTCAGCCCCCTTTCTTGTCTGTTTCATTATCACCTGCAAATAACAGTTTTACCTTTTTCTTACTTTATTAGGAATTATTTATTTGGGAATGATTGTTTCTTAAAATATGTTTGAATATTAGGAGTATTTATATGGGAGTGATTGTTTATTTTATTCACATAATTTTGGGTCATTTATTGAGATACTTTTAAGTTTTTCACCTTTGCTCTAATACAGTAAATTAGTAGATATTCTAATATTAATTTATCCTTAAAAAATAGGATGATTTTTACTTGGTTAAAATATGTTGTCCTTTTAAAACAAACAAAAAAAATTGTTCTATTGATGACTCTACTTGCTAATATTTTATTCAGGGCTTTTACAGCAGTATTTTTTTTATTATACTTTAAGTTCTAGGGTACATGTGCACAACGTGCAGCTTTGTTACATATGTATACGTGTGCCATGTTGGTGTGCTGCACCCATTAACTCATCATTTAGATTAGGTATTTCTTCTCATGCTATCCCTCACCCATCCCCCCACCCCACGACAGGCCCCGGTGTGTGATGTTCCCCACCCTGTGTCCAAGTGTTCTCATTGTTCAGTTCCCACCTATGAGTGAGAACATGAGGTGTTTGGTTTTCTGTCCTTGCAATAGTTTGCTGAGAATGATGATTTCCAGCTTCATCCACGTCCCTACAAAGGACATGAACTCATCCTTTTTTATGGCTGCGTAGTATTCCATGGTGTATATGTTCCACATTTTCTTAATCCAGTCTATCATTGATGGACATTTGGGTTGGTTCCAAGTCTTTGCTATTGTGAATAGTGCCTCAGTAAACATACGTGTGCATGTGTCTTTATAGTAGCATGATTTATAATCCTTTGGGTATATCCCCAGTAATGGGATCACTTGGTCAAATGGTATTTCTAGTTCTAGATCCTTGAGGAATTGCCACCCTGTCTTCCCCAATGGTTGAACTAGTTTACACTCCCACCAACAGTGTAAAAGTGTTCCTATTTCTCCACATCCTCTCCACCACCTGTTGTTTCCTGACTTTTTAATGATCGCCATTCTAACTGGTGAGAGATGGTATCTCATTGTGGTTTTGATTTGCATTTCTCTGATGACCAGTGGTGATGAGCTTTTTTTCATGTGTCTGTTGGCTGCATAAATGTCTTTTGAAAAGCGTCTGTTCATATCCTTTGCCCACTTTTTCATGGAGTTGTTTGATTTTTTCTTGTGAATTTGTTTAAGTTCTTTGTAGATTTTGGATATTATCCTGTTGTCAGATGGGTAGATTGCAAAAATTTTCTCCCATTCTGTAGATTGCCTGTTCACTCTGATGGTAGTTTCTTTTACAGCCAAATTTCTTACTGAAATCAATCTATAGCTTCCTTGGCTTTTCTAGTGTCATGTTGTGGTAATGCTAGTCTGTTGACATCATCCTTGGATTTTCTGAGGTAAATTTAAAAGAGTAAAGCAGTAAAGAAAATATTTTTAAAATTTTTTTGATACAAAGATCTTCAAAGCACTGAGCAAATTAACCTGTTACCAGAGAAACTGGCATCATAACTTCCTGATTATAAAGCTGTTTTTTTGTATCAAAATGGAACAAAATACAGTTGTTATAAGACTTACAATGTTTATGTAATGAAGCAGTGCTTTTAATCCATCTTTCATTTGATAGTCTTCATATACTTTATTTCATCCTGTCAAGAGGAATGGGTGTTATTAGCCTCCATTTAACACATGAGAAGATTTAGGTTCAGAGAGATTGCTCCTTGCCAGAGGTCACATGGCTAATAAGGTTTAACTCTAGAACCAGAAACCAAATCTTCTAACTCTTGGTCAAGTACTACTTCACTTTACTATATCCTCTTTAGGAGTAGAGGTTATGCAATTTCATGAATCAGATCACATTATTTTCAAAGCAATTATGTGTGAAGAATACAGCACTTTTCTTATAATGCATATGGTAAGTCAATTTATGACTACATTTTCTTGAGGTAGAGAACAAGTTTATAACTTTGTATTATAAATAGCAACAAAGAATCACCCAGTTAAGAATTAGTGCTACCTTCCTACCTGCAAGGAATTGCATAGGTTCTTCTTAGATAAAATGGAAGGAAAAAAAGTGTCTTTTTGTGCTCATGGACAAAAATTACTGTATTTTACTTTTCTTCCTTTTGAAAATACAAATTGTATTTTTCTTTATTACTCTTAATAAGTTTGCATGTTCATCATTAAAAATCAAGGGAAAGAACATGCAAAAATATAAGAATCATTTGTGATGTTACTACCCAGAGATAACATTGTGAACATATTGGTGTTTAGCTCAGCAGTCCTATTATCTGTTCATTGAAATAGATTCTCCTACTGTGTGTACTGTTTCATAGTCAGTTTCTTTTTTAAAAAAACTTACAATGTCAGTAGTTTTCCATATTCTGAAATATTCTTTTATAGAAATAAATACGGGAGATTTTTTTTCTAATAAGGTCTTATTGGAAACCCAGATATATATGGTATTTTGTTGGTAAAATTCTTATTTTAATAACTTATTTATTATTATTAACTTTTATGGGAATAAAAAGGTAGATCTGATGAAAAGAAAACTTTGAAATAGAGTTGTATCCAGTGGTTTGCTGGTAAATGTGTAGCAACTGGACCTCTGAAAGAAAAATGGTGCTTACCAATTTCTGCTCATTTTAACTACCAGCACTGAATGTTCCTATTCCAGTCTTCTCTATACTTCAATAAAGATTAAATAGTGTACATCTTCTTACCATGGCTGATTTGAAGCTGTCAGTGCAGTATCACTGAATGGGGGTGGGGAAGACATGTATAGAACTGGCTGTCCTGAACCAATATGAGCAGGCTGCAGCATGTCACTCATTATATCAGCCAGAATTTCTTTAGTGGCAAGAAACAAAAAACTTGTTCCAAATTATTTTATACAATAAGATTTACCTAGAAGACCCAGGGATTAGTGGCTCCAGATATGGTTAATTCAGCAGCTCAGAATCATCATCACTGACCCATGTTCTGTCTCTTTTGCTATTGTTGTAATACAACATGTCAGTAGAATAAAAGAAAAAAGCCACGTGCTCATCTCAGTAGATGCAGGAAAAGCATTTAACAGAATCCAACATCATTTTATGATAAAACCACCCAGAAAACTAGGAATAGAAGGGAACTTCTTCAGCCTGATAAAGGCTACATCTACAAGAAACCCACAGCTAATGTTGTGCTTAATGGTAAAGACTGGATGCTTTCCCTGTAGGACCAGGAACAAGATCAGGATGTCTGCTGGTGTTACTTATATTCAGCATTGAACTAAAGGTTTTAGCCAAGTCATTTAGGCAAGAAAAAGAAATAAAAAACATCCAGATTGGAAAGGAAAAAGTAAAACTATCTCTAGTCACAGATGATATGATTATCTATATAGAAGATACTGAGGAATCTACTAAAGAAATTTTAGCACTAATAAATGAGTTTAGCAGAGTTGCAGGATGCAAGATCAACATACAGAAATCACTTGTATTTCTGTACCCTTGAAGTGAATAACCTGAAAAGAAATGGAAACAACTCAAGTTTTAATAGCATGAAAAAGCATAAAATACTTAGGAATAAATTTAACAAAGGGAGTGCAAAGTGTATTGTCTGAAAAACTACAAAACAATGTTGAAAGAAATTGAAGATCTAAATAAATGGAAGAATATCCCATGTTCATGCACTGGAAAACTTAATATTGTTAAAATGGCAGTACTCCCCAAATTGATCTACAGATTCAATATAGTCCCTTTCAGAATCCCAGCTGATTACTATAGAAATTGACAAAGTGATTTGAAAAAGTATATGGAATTGCAAGGGACCCAAAATAGCACAAACAATCTTGAAACAAAGAAAAAAAGTAGGACTCACACTTCCTGATTTCAGAACTTAGTACAGTGCAATGGTAATCAAGACAGTGGGGTGCTGGCATAAGCTTAGACACATAGATCAATGGAACAGAATTGAGAGTAGAAGAATAAACGAATGTGTCTGTGGTCAGCTGATTTTTGACAAGGGTACCAAGGCCATCCAATGGGGGAAAGAATATCCTTTTCAACAAATTGTGCTAAAATAACTGGACAGCCACATGGAAAAGGAATGAATTTCTGACATGTGCTCCAACCTGGATGAAGGCCAGTGCAGAACCCAAACTTTGTGAATCAGTAACATGTGTGAAACATTCACATACATGCACAGAGCTGCCAAGGGACAGCCTAATTTAAGATTCATATAAACACATTTATCTGGCAACGTAAGTTAATATTTTGGTAGGAGTCCCACCAAGTTAAAATTCTAAAGTGTTTGAATATGTGCATTTTTAAAGAAATTTGCATGCCATCAAATTCACCCTTTTAAGTGTACGATTAAGTAGTTTTTAGTTTATTCACAAAGTTGTGTAACCTTTACTACTCTAATTCCAGAACTTTTTTATCACCTCAAAAATAAACTCTATACCCATTGGTACTCCCCACTCCCTTCTCCCTCAGCCCGTAGCAACTGATAATCTGCTTTCTGTCTTTATGAATTTACAAAGTGAATATGTACATTGTTTTTTTACTACAAATGTAAAATAGTTAAAAGCGTCCAAGAATTACATTATTATCAGTTGGAAGATAGTTTGAAAATTTATGTTTTGCAGCATTTACTTTAAATGATTGTAAATATTTCATGTTTCTACTTTTATAATCAGGCAACCAGTCATTCCTTATTTTTGGATATTTAGAGTGTTTACAGTTTTTCAGTATTCTAAACAATGCTGTAATGAAAATCTTTGTTGCTAAATCTTCATGCTCATCCATCATTGTTTTCTTGAAGATTCCTAGAAGTAGTGTAACTAGTTACAGTGCTAGGTGCAGCTTTAAGTCTTTGATAAACATGGCCAAATTACCTTCCAGAAGTTTGCACCAGTGTTTGCTCAAACAGTGATGTAAGAATCATATAAGTTTTAAAATATAATAATACAGTAAGTGACTGTTCTGTGGTGGGCAGGTCTGTGCAAACCTATGCCCAAAGTTTGAGAGAGCTGAGAAAGTGGCTAACATATCCAGTTTCTCAGAAAGAAGCATTTGATAGGGACTTTCCAACAGAAGCCATGCCTGTGTCTTAGGCAGCAGCAAGACACGAGGGTGAATCCGCAGCACCATTATCCCCTCAAACCAGGGCTTATACACCATAGGGAAGGGGTGTACGTGATTCAGAAGGAATGTGTAGGACAACTGAAAAACGATAACGTGAAGGTTGTTTTGACCTTAGAGCAAGATTGACGGTAAGTCCGTGCTGTTACACAGGAAACAATAGATAAACTGGAATCTTAGAGGCCTTCCCAGAACAGGTTCATCAGAAGTCAACATGGTAGATTAGCATCCAAGATGGAATTGCCTTAACCTCTACAGCACCATATTTCATTTTCTTTATATAGGGTAGTCTCTGCTGCTCAATTAAGTGTTTACTTGACTACTTTTGAAAATTGTGTTCTGCCCAACACTTTAGAAACTTTTCAGTGAACATGAGTCATAATTTTAAAATCAAACGTACTTGAAACATTACTTCAAATAAGCAAAGCTACCGTGGTACCAGTTTGTATCCCAGGTTCTAAATAAGGGGCTCTTTAAATATATATTAGTCATCAGCCGTGAACTGCTTGTACTATACCCAAGTGATTCTTAACTGTTCATACAGTGAATTAAAACTTTCAGCTTTGGCCGGGCACAGTGTTATACCTGTAATCCTAACACTTTGGGAGGCTGAGGCAGGAGGATTGCTTGAGTCCAGGAGTTCCAGACCAGCCTGGGCAACATAGGGAGATTCCATCTCTACAAAAAAAATTTTCAAAAATTAGCTGGGCATGATGGTACACAGCTGTGACCTCAGCTTCTGGAGAGGCTGAGAGACTGGAGGATTTGGGAATTGACAGGAGCTTCATGAATCCATGTGTATTTCAAAAAGTAAACTTAAAAACTCTCTTATATATATATATATATAAGCATATTTCAAATATAAATACTGCTGTGATAAGTTAAATCCATTTAAACATAAATCTCACAATAATGTTATGTTATTTTGTACTTTTCTCAGTCAGTGGATACTAGAAGAAAAAGGCCTGTCTTGTGGGTGTGTACAAACTATTTTGCCATTAAAGGGGGTTTGTCATTCTTCAAAAGGTTAAACACCACCGATGCAGGCCATGTCTTCTCTCCTAAAAGTAAATTTGTGATATAGACTCTCAAACACTTGGGAAAATTTCTGACTGGTTTAACATTGTTAAATGTACACCTGATTATTGATGCAGATGACTGAAAATTGACTATTACGTTGAGTACCATGAGTGCTGGCTAGCCAAAACTTGAAAAGGGGAGCACTATGGTCAAACTTTCACTTGATAATGAATCTTCAGTTTATTTCCTTTTAAAGTACCATGTCTGTCTCTTGCTGTAACTTAGAGAAGCTGGCCATTTAAATGGGAGCAATGGGAACAAGGTTGAGTAATGTCTGCTCTGTAGAGAGGCAGAACTCATTTTAAAGATTGAATCAAGTCATCGATATGCCTGAATATATTATCAGAGCACTGTGTGTTAGGCTATTCTTGCTTTGCTACAAATAAATACCTGAGACTGAGTAATTTATAAAGAAAAGAGGTGTACTTGGCTCACGGTTCTGCAAGCTTTATAGGGAGCATGGTGCTGGCATCTGTTTGGCTTCTGGTGAAGCGTCAGGGAGCTTTCAATCATGGCAGAAGGCAAAGCGGGAACAGGCACATTATGTGGCAAAAGTAGGAGCAAGTGAGAGTGTGGGGAGGAGGAGGTGCCACACACTTTTTAAACGACCAGATGAGTGAACCCAA
This sequence comes from Macaca mulatta, assembly GCF_049350105.2. NCBI lineage: Eukaryota > Metazoa > Chordata > Mammalia > Primates > Cercopithecidae > Macaca > Macaca mulatta. Next base: position 76,480,368 of record NC_133413.1, on the reverse strand, counting down.
AATGCTTACTTATCAACAAGGGGATGGCCCAGACCCTTTCATCAGGGATCCACCCCATGATCCAAACACATCCCACCAGGCTTCACCTCCAACATTGGGGATTCCATCTCAACATGAGATTGGGCAGGGACAAATATCCAGACTGTATCATACTAGGTAAAGATAGATGATTTTAAGGTTTGCAAATTTTAGTTGATGACTTTATTTGGACTTGCAAGAGAATTGGATAAAAACACCTTATTTTCCTGGATTATCTTTATGAATACCATCAGTATCTGTTTTAATCCTTATAACAACTGTGTGCAAGTACCTTCCCATTATCATGTTGGAGAAAACTGAGGTTTAGAATATAACTTGTATGAAGACTCTGAAGTTAGGAAGAGTCAACACTGGATTTGAATCAGTGATCAGATGAACAAAAGCTAGTGCTCCCCTGGTCCAATTTTAAGAGCATATTTGTTTGCATGAATTTCAGACTAGAGAGAATTCCTAACTTCAATGAATTACATGAAAATCTTTTTTCTTTTTTTTTTTTCATTGTGGTAAAATATGCCTAACATAAACTTGCCATTTTAACGATTTTGAAGTGCACAACTTTGGTAGCATTAAGTACAATCACAGTGTTGTGCAGTGATCACCATTATCTGCTTCCTGAACTTTTTCATCATCCCAAACAGAAATTCTGTACCCCTTAAACAATAACTTGCTATTCCCTGTCTCCCCAGCCTCTGGTAACCTCTATTCTACTTTCTGTGTCTGTGAACAAAGTATTTTCTTAATGAGAAAGTTTTGTTGATGTTAGATGATATGGCTTAACTTTTAAATTTCTTTGTAGAGTGTTGATCATAAATGAATTTCTTTTGAACAAGAAGTACCATGTACTTCAATGCAAATTAAGTTATTTTTGCCTTCTTAATTTTTTGTCTCTTCTATTTTAAACAAAGTGTTATAATTACATATGCTAAATACAGAAGGCTTCGTGTTCTCTTACTTTATTAAATGTAAACAAATGGTGTTAAGAGAAAATAGTTTTTTTCTGAACCTTACTAAACGCTTTTTATACGCTGTTCTAGTTAGAGTTCCTTAAGTTGCATTGCTGTTAGTCTTAATTGCCTTTGCAATTAAGCTCATCAAAATGGGTAACAAATCCAAGAGATGACTATCTTTTTGCCAGCCTGCATAAATTTGTATCATGTTCTCCTAGCTGATGGTTATCAAATTGCACATGATTTGACTCAAGCTATTATTTCTTTCTCTTTATTTATTTTTGATTCAAGCTATTTTTTAAAATGAGTGTAGAATGTAATTATTGCTTATTGTATTCCATTAGTGAGAGTTACTGGGAGGTGCTCTATACTTTGGCCAGATCCTTGGCTTTGTCAGTTTTTGTTCCATTGACCCATGAGGTTGTGAAAATCCTAAAACTCAGGCTCACCCACTTTAATTTGACCTTGAGTTGAAAGCCAGCTTCATTACTTGTTGCATTCCTTCTTTTACTGTTTTTGCCAGAATAATTATTTTCTTAACTGTTTGTGGATTCATTTCAGAAGATATTTTCAGTATTTCCCAGCATTTTTAGTTGTTTTCAGTGGTAGAGTTGGGTCTCTAAACTAGTCCATTGTTGGAAATGGAAGTATTCTTAGAGACTTTGCTAAACAGATTCATTCACTCCACCCAGTTAATAATAATAATAGGAACACAGATTTTGTTTTGGAGTCTTTTTTTATTTTTATTTTTTTTGTAGCATTTGGGGGTCTCACCGTGTTGCCCAGGCTGGAGTGGAGTCACTAGTCAAAGGTGCGATCATAGGCCTGAATTTCTGGGCTCAAATGGTCCTCCTGCCTCAATCTCCTGAGTTGATGGGCCAAAAGGGGTGCATGACTCTACCTGATTCTGCCACCGTGTATTTTTGACTACTAAGTCAGTGTCTGTTCTGTGTCTGTTTTAGACCTGAATGAAAGAATTTTTGATGTTAGCTGCAATAGCTTGCTTTCATCTTCTGAAGGTACTAAAGGAGCAGATGGGGGAGATGGAGAGGGTTTGAACCTAATGTTCTTTTTCTAGCCTAGCACCAGAAGAAACTTTAAGCCCTAAAAGGAGATTCTGTTTGATGTTTGTTGAGCAAGAGCCTTCTTGTCACTTTATTTTTATATTGTATTCAAAGTGGCTTCTTTCTGGTTTTAACCTTACTGAGGTGTGAGAGGGAGAGGAATGTTCTGCTATGTATGTGTGTGAGAGAGAATGTTATAGAACCAAACTGGGGCCTACTCACCTGGCACAGTAAAACTAAATACCCACACAGAGGAACATAGCAATAGGTGTTTACTGCAGAGTGCTAAGCAGGGAGGACAGGCAGCTAAATGCTCAAATCCTGGCCTCCCCAATGACTTGCAGGCAAGGAATTTTAAATGCAGGGGTGAGTTTCAGGAAAGCAGAAACTACAGGCAAAATCATACATCAATACAGGGAGATTACACATTGGTTTAAGTTTAAACGTTTGAGATATCTTGAAGCAGGGGCTTACATGTTGTAGGTAGATTCAAAGATCTTCTGATTTGCCATTAGTTAAGGAAGAGAAGCTTTGTTTAAAAATTTATGGTCAGTAGAAAAATGTTAACTGGTTAGGGGGTGTGACTTTCTCCAAGCGCTGCAGGAAGAAACTTAGAACAAAAAGTGAGTTATAAAGTTTAGTTTTCACTGTCCCCTTATCTGGACTCCAAGTGTCAGTTCATCTGTTAGGTGGGGGTCTGAGCCTCTGAAAGACAATTCAGGGACGTATGTTCAGACGTTATTTTTAGTTTCTATAGGGAAAGCAAACATCTCTGGAGCTTTAACTTCTTTGGATATTGTTTTAGGCTACTGTTACCTTCTTGTTCTGGTTAAGTAGCTACCTCTGGGGCTAGCTAGATGCCTGGAATTTCCATTGAAGGAACTTAAGGATTTTCCTTTGTGAGTCCCTAAAAAAGGGAGTCCCTGCTCTGTCTCAAAAAACAGCTATCTTTGGGGACTGCTATTTAGTTTAAATAGTTACCATTTGTGAGTTTTGGCCTTTGGCCCTCCTAGTCCTTTTCTGTCTGTGAGCCTAAAGGTTTTGGTTTTAGCTATCTTCACTTCTCTCCTTGGGTAATCCTACTTACCAGTCTTGATTGGTAGAAGATTACTCCAAGTCCCTCTCTCTAGCCCAGCTCTCTTTCAAGGCCTTGAGACCCATACCCAGCCACGAGTGAACATTTCCACTTAGTTGTCTGTAGTATCCAAACACTTAACCTCTCCTGATGTTTTAAAACAAATCAACCTCTTAAATCCCATCACATTTCTCTATTCTCCTGTCTACTACCCTAGTCTAGACCATCTTCTCTTCTGGATTAAGGCAATAGCTTTCTTACAGATCTCCCTGAAGAGTGAAGCCTTCCACTGTGTTAATCCATTCCACTCTGGGACCTAGAGTATTTTTTCTAAAATGTGTGTTAATCTCCTGGATGAAACCTCTCAGTGACTTCCTTTTGTCTTTGCATGCAATTCAAATTCCTTATTATGGTTGATAGTTTTGATTACTCCTGTGGTCTCAACCCTCTTGTTGCTTCCAATTTAACTTTAAATTCTATTAGTAATTATGCTAAATTTCCTCTGGGAGGTGGGGATGGGATGGATTTTGCTCCTCTTTCTGAAATTCCATTTTTTGAGGGATAATTGACACACAGTTTGATTAATTTTGACAAGCAGGTACACTCATGCAACTAGTACTCCAATCAATATATTGTACTCTTTAGTTACTCCAAAAAGTTCTTTTGGGGCCCTTTGCCATAGGTTCCCCCTATGGCAACCACTGATCTGACTTCTATCACTATTGATTAGTTTTGCCTGTTAGAACTTCATATAAATGGAATCATAGAGCATACTTTCTTTTTCCCTGGCTTCTTTCACTTAGCTCAGTGTTTCTGATATTTATTTATTTCATTGCATGTATTAGTAGTTTGCCCTATCTTATTGCTGAGTAATATTCTGTTGTATGGATATGCCACAGTTTACTTATCCATTCATCAGTTGATGAATGCTTATGTTGTTACCAGCTTTGACTTTTAGGAATAAAACTGGTATGGACATTTGTGTTCAAGTTGTTTTTCAGATACACATTTTAATTTGCATGAGCGTTCTAATTGCTCAACATCATTGTCAACGCTAGATATTGTCAGTTTTCAATTTTAGCCATTCTTGTGGGTAATAGTATCTTGTAGTTACATTAGTTTGCATTTATCTGATGAATAAACATGTTGAGCATTCATATGCATATTGGCTATATGTATATCTTCTATTGTGACTTGTCTGTTTAAATATTTAGCTTGTATTTTTAAATTGGGTTGTCTTATTAAGTTTTGAGTTTTTAAATATGGCCAGGCAGCAAGGTGGCTCACGCCTGTAATCCCAGCACTTTGGGAGGCTGAGGCGGGTGGATCACCTGAGGTCAGGAGTTCGAGAGCAGCCTGACCAACATGGTGAAACCTCATCTCTAGTAAAAATACAAAAATTAGCCTGGGATGGTGGTGCATGCCTGTAGTCCTAGCTGCTTGGGAGGCTGAGACAAGAGAATTGCTTGAACCCGGGAGGTGGAGGTTGCGGTGAGACGAGATTATGCCACTGCACTGCACTCCAGCCTGGGCGACAGAGTGAGACTCCATCTCAAAAAATTTCTGGATACGAATTCTTTTTTCTGCCTTTTTTTGGTACAAGTTCTTTATCAGACTTACATACTACAGATATTTTCTTTGAGTCTGTGCCTTTTTATATCTTAACACTGTGTTTTGAAGAACAGAGGTTTTTAGTTTTAGTGAAGTCCAGTTAACACATTTTTTTTCTTTTGTGATTAGTGTTCTTGTGTCTATAAATCTTTACTTAACCCTAGATTACGGATATATTCTCATACATTTTCTTAGAAATTTTATTATTTTAGTCTTTATGTTTAAATACATAATTCATTTTTAATTTTGTGTATGGCATGAGATTGAGTGTTAGATTCATTTTAAATTTTATTTTATTCATCTAAAAATATTTATATAGTTTTTCCAGTGTCATGTATATACTTTCCCCTGAATGACTTTGGTGCCTTTGTTGAGCATCAAATTTCTAAAAAAAGTCTGCTGGGATTTTGAGACGGCATTGAATTTATGGAACAATTAAGGGAAAATTGACAATATTGAGTCTTCCAATCTGTAAACACATGTATTAGTAACTAGGGCTGTTAAAACAAAGTATCAAAACCTAGGTGGCTTAAAACAACAGAAATTATCTGTCTCACACTTCTGGAGGCTGGAAGTCTGAAATCAAGTTGTCAGCAAGGCCTTGCTCCCAGTAGGCAGTTGTCTCTTCTAGCTTCTTTTTAGTGGTTGATAGCAATCCTCGGTGTTCTTTGGCTTATAAATAAATCACTCCAATCTTTGCCTCTGTCTTTACATGGCCTTCTCCCCTGTGCGTTTGTGTGTCTGTCCAAATTTCACTGTTCTTAGAGGGACACCAGTCATTGGATTTAAAGCCCACACTAACCCGGTATGCCCTCATCTTAACTTGATTACATTTGCAAAAACCCTGTTTCCAAATGAGGTCACATTTACAGGCACCTGGGGGTTAGGACTTTGACATATCTTTTAGGGGGATACAATTCAACCCCATACTGTGTTTTATGGTTTTCATTGTGTGGATCATGCATATATCCTATTAATTTTATCTTTAAGTATTTTATCTTTATGGTTTTGATTGCAAATGGTATTTTAAAAATTTCATTTTCCAATCATTTTTTACTAATATGTAGAAATAGTTGATTTTTTTTTATATCAACCTTGTGTCTATTGAGCATACTAATTTTTATTAGTTCTAGTAGCTCTTTTGTAGGGTCTTTAGGATTTTCTACATAGACAGTCATGTTGTCTGCACAAAAGACAGTTTTTTCTTTGTTTCTAATTTATGTGCCTTATGCTTTTTCTTTTTGTGGCCTTAATGTATTTATTGGCTTTGACTTTCAATACCACGTTGAAGTGGTAGAGCAACTTACTTTGGTTGTAATCTTAGGGCAAAAGTATTTAGTCTTATTTTAAGTACAATGATGGCTATGGATTTTTTTTAATAGATGTCCTTTATATGGTGAAGAAGTTTTATTTTATTCTTAGTTTATTATCATAAATGACTATTTAATTTTGTCAAATGCATTTTTCTTACCAATTGAACTGATTGTATGATTTTTCTTAATTCTAGTAATGTTGAATTACATTTATTGTTTTTTGAATGCTAAATCAACTTTAGATTCCTAGATTCTCCACTTCTCATAATGTATTTCCTTTTTATATGCTAATGGATTTGATTTACTAATATTTTCTTAATGATTGTTTTATCTGTGTTTATAGGGGATATTGGTCTATGGTTTTATTTTCTTGTAATGTCATTGTCTGCTTTTGGATTTTCAGCATTTGATTGCCATGTATCTAGGTATAGTTTTCTTTGTGTTTTTTTTATGTTTGGTGTTCGTTTAACCTGCTTTGATGTATGGATTGATAGTTGTTATCGAATGAGAAAAATATTTCATTATTATTGCTTCAAGTATGTTAGCTCTCCTTTACATTCCTTTTCGGGGTCTAATTACTCCACTGCTTATGTTGTCCTGCAGGCTCACAGGTTCAGATTCATGTTTTTGTTTGTTTGTTTTGGCTTTTTTTCTCTCTGTGTGCATCAGGTTAGGTAATTTCTATTGATCTTTTCTTATATTGTGTTTTGTTTGCTATTAAGCCCAACTGTGAATTTCTTAGTATAGACACTATTTTTCAGCTGTAGATGATCCATTGTTTTAGTTTTTTTTCTTTCATTGTGTACATGTTCTCTTTTAAATCTTTGGTCTTCGGACATATTTACCATAACATTTAAGAAGTCTTTGTCTACCAATTCTATTATCTTAATCATTTTTGGGTTTTTATTGAACACTCCCCTCCACCCCAATTTTGAGGTGACTTTTTTATTTTTCCTACTAATTTGTAATTCTTGATTTGTCATCTTTTAAAGAATGTTAAGTACTGTTCTGGTAGGCAGTTTAGGAACTTGCAGATCCACCTGATCCCTTTATGCTTACTTTAAGTTTCGTTAGTGTTTCCAGTACAGCTTTCTACACTGATGGCCTAGTACTGTGTCCGGAAATGGTGGGTTCTTGGTCTCACTGACTTCAAGAATGAAGCCGCAGACCCTCGTGGTGTGTGTTACAGTTCTTAAAGATGGGGTGTCCAGAGCTTGTTCCTTCAGACGTTCAGATGTGTCTAGAGCTTCTTCCTTCTGGTGGGTTCGTGGTCTCGCTGTCAGGAGTGAAGCTGCAGATCTTTGTGGTGAGTGTTACAGCTCTTAAAGGCAGCATGCCTGCAGTTGTTCGTTCTTCCCGGTGGGTTCATGGTCTCGCTGGCTTTAGGAGTGAAGCTGCAGACCTTTGCAGTGTTACTGCCCATAAAGGCAGCATGGACCCAAAGAGGGAGTAGCAGCAAGATTTATTGCAAAGGGTGAAAGAACAAAGCTTCCACAGTATGGAAGGGCACCAGAGCAGGTTGGGGCTGGCTGGGGCAGCATGCTTTTATTCCCTTATCTGGCCCCACCCACATCTTGCTGATTGGTCCATTTTACAGACAGCTGATTGGTCCACTTTACAGAGTGCCGATTGGTATGTTTACAATCCTTGAGCTAGACACAGAGTCACAGAGTGCTAGTTAGCTAGATACAGAGTACCAGTTGATGCGTTTACAAACCTTGAGCTAGACACAGAGTACTGATTGGTGTATTTACAAACCTTGAGCTAGACACAGAGTGCTGATTGGTGCATTTACAATCCTTGAGCTAGACAGCCAGTCACAGGGTGCTAGTCCTCCAAGTCTCCTCTAGGTTAGCTAGATACAGAGTACCAATTGGTGTATTCACAAACCCTGAGCTAGACAGAGTGCTGATTGGTGTATTTACAGTCCTTGAGCTAGACACAGAGTCACAGAGTGCTAGTCCTCCAAGTCTCCACTAGGTTAGCTAGATACAGAGTACCCATTAGTGTATACACAAACTCTGAGCTAGACACAGAGTGCTGATTGGTGCACATATGATCCTCCTGCTAGATACAAAAGTTCTCCAAGTCCCCATCCAGTTCAGGAGCCCAGCTGGCTTCACCCAGTGGATCCTGCACCAGGGCTGCAGGCGGAGCTGCCGGCCAGTCCCAAGCTGTGCCTGCACTCTTCAGCCCTTGGGCTGTGGATGGGACCCGGCGCCATGGAGCAGGGGGCGGCACTTGTCCGGTAGGCTTGGACCCAGCGGGAGCCCACCGCAGGGGGAGGAGCTCAGAAACAGCGGGCTATAGGTCCAGAGCCCTGCCCCTCCAGGAGGCAGCCAAACCTGGCCAGAATTTGAGTGCAGCGCCTCAGGCTGGCACTGCTGCGGGACCCGGCACAACCACCGCAGCTGCTGGCCTGGGTGCTAAGCCCCTCACCGCCCTGGGCCGGTGACGGCCAGTCACTCCGTGTGCGGGGCCAGCCGAGAGCGCGCTGGCGCCCGCTGGAACTCACACTCCCGCCAGCGCAGCGCACAGCCCCGGTTCCCGCCCCTGCCTCTCCCTCCACACCTCCCGGCAAGCAGAGGGAGGAGGCTCTGGCCTCAGCCAGCCCAGAGAGGGGATCCCACGGTGCCTTGGCGGGCTGCAGGGATCCTCAAGCCCCGCCAGAGTGGACGCCAAGACCAGAGACTGAGGAGGCGCTGAAAGAGTGAGGGCTGCTAGCACATTTTCACTTGTCAGTACCTCCTAAGGTAGGGCATTTCTGGAATCTCCATGGACTGTCCCACATATTCCCTGAGGTCTCTTCTCTGTGGTTCGTTGGGACTCTGTGAACTCTCCTGTAGTTGCTCTTTCCCTGGTAGTTATTTTTCTGGCCTCATGGAGTCTCATCCTGCACATACTCAGCTTAGTATTCAGCCAAAGATTGAAGGGGATCCACCCTCAGACTTCTGGAGCTCCTTGTTCTCACTGCTCCCTCTTCTCTGGCATTCAGCCCTACAAATTCCAGGTACCTCAGCCTCCCTGAGCTGCAGTCTCTGTATTCTTAGCTTTGTGAGACCTCTGCGCTCTGCAGGATTGCTCTGCCTTGCTTTCAGGTTGGGCCACTGCCTATAGGAAGGAGCCTGGGCAATGTTAGGGCTTACCTTGTTTTTTTCCATTCTCTCAGGGATCAAAGTCCTGCAGTACTTGCTGTCTAACATCTGAAAACAATATTTCATGTATCTCATATTGAAAACTTAACTTTTTAGTTGTTTATATAATGGAAGAGCTAGTCCAGTACCAGTTACCTTATAATTTATTGAACCTTGTTTATGTTTTTCATTGGCTAAGATTTAGCTCACCTCTGATAATTTGCACATGTTGCTTTTTCTGCCTGGGGCGCTTTTCCCCACTGCCTGTACCTAACAAGCTCTTATTCATCATTTTTAAGGATGAAATTACATTGTGGCATTTTTCCTGGTAGTCTTCTTTGATGTTACCAGATCCTGGGTTAATTGTCCTACTTGGTACTTATAGTACTCTGGATTTACATGTAATTGTAATTACTTCTTGTTATGCTGATTGTTTGTAGCCCCTACGAAAACCTAAGCTGTGTAAGGGGAAGGACTGTGCCTCGTTCACATTATTTCCCTTGTGCCTAACACAGTGAAGATCTCAATCTCTGTGTGTGTGTCTCCCTTTTGCAGTGTTACATGTGGAGATGAAGAAGTACTATTCAATTCCAAGTGCCTCAAGTATACTTTAGAAAATTTCTGGACTTCTACGCTGGTTTGGAGAGGGAGGCAATTATGGACAGTTGTCATTCTTTTATTCAGAAGCCTTCTTTTAAAATGTATCCTATTTCTGCCAAGATTGGTGTTTTTCTCCTTAATGTCTATGTTATAATTTATATTTGCCTACAAGTATTGGTCTGTTTATAATACTACTTATAGGTGAAGTTTTTTATTTTCCCTCACCTACAAATCAGTCTCATTAAAAAAAGTATCTTTCAAGATAAACATTGTAACCACTTAGTTGCCATAGTAGTTTTGAGGAAGTTAATGTGGCCTGGTCTTTTGGGGTGTGGTGGTGGGTGCACTGTCCCATTGAGGAGACTTTGATAAGAGTAGCTTTCTTAGAAAGACTTCTTTCATTATTAAATTGAAGAAGATACATCCATGATGTGCTAATCTTATTTATCTTTTGTCTATGGAAAAAGAATGTTTCCATTTTTCATTTCACAGAGTTGTGAGTGATAGCATTTTCAGATGACTAGCACAAAAATTTGTCATGATTTGGTTCAAGTTTGCCTTAAGTTTAAAATTTAAAATTAAAACTGTTGGCCTATAAGCATTTATGAGCTGTCAGTTATAGTACTGTAGAGCCTTAGAACTGGCAGAGACCTTGAAAGTCATTTGTTCAAGCCTAGCCGAAAAGCCCCTGAACAGAGACTAGTTTGAGGCAAATACTTACATAATTTTAATTGTAGAAAGTTGTAATAAACTCTAGAAAGTTCTTAGGAAGTAAGAGTCAAATTCTGTTTTTAACAAACTTGTGCCCATGGTCCTACTTCTGCCTTATGTAATTTCCCAAAATAAAGTTAAACTTCTCCTTAGGTTATTTTATATTACAACAGTTTAACACCTATTCTGTCCTTGTTTATGTTTCTTTGCCTGAAGCTTCAGTTGTAAAACTATTCCTTGTATTGTATCCCTGTCGACATTAAAATATGTCATGTAATCATGTATCATCTGCAGTGGTATTCAGAACTGAATTCATTCTTCTTATGTGACCTGTATTGATAGTGGAACATCCTTGATTTGGAAACGTACCTGATCTCATTGTCTCTCCTAAGATTGTCTTCACTTATTATCTCTCATTAATTTAGAATTTAAACATCTTAGCCTTTAAGAAAACTTTTAAAACTTATTTTCATTGTTTTATAGGTATGCAATTTATTTTATATCAAATGCAGACAATTTTTTAAAATTTTTGAAATTCAGCATACTGACATACCTTTAATTTTTTTTTTTAATTTTGTAATTCAGCATGCTGATATACCTTTTGTTTTATATGCAGATTTGCTATGTGTTTTTCTGATCTACACGCCAGTAAATAAACTGTGGAACAAGACAAGATCCAATGAAGAGTCCTGTTGGTTACTTCGAGAATTCTTCCACTAGTTTGAAGAATTGGGTGGGAAAGTATTTCCGCCCAAATACATTATCTCTGGGTGTGTTTGTTCAGCTAGGAGTGTGCCTAATTGTAGCATGGGGCTCTGTTTGTCTGTTTGGTTCTTAAGAATGTCACCAGAGACTTTTTAAGTGCTTTTAGTATCATAAGATGATGTTTTCTGGGACCTGAAGCCTTGAATTATTGGTAAAGTGTCAAGGTTTTTGGGTTTTTTTACTTCTTTATACTAGGAGGAATCACATGCCATTTTCATCAAATATTCAAATACTACATGACAAAAAGTTCAGAGCTCTAAGTCAGTATTACAGAAAGGTCTTAATTGAATGGCAAAACTCCCATAGTACCATAGCTTTTAAATAAGTTTTTGATAGTTATGGAATCTTTTTTCTTAGTTTCATGTCACTTAAAATTCATACCATTTGAAGAATAAAAAGCCTTTGTTTTTAGTAAAAGAAATAAACCAAAACCTTACTCTGATTTATTACTTGTTATTAAAGTGGGCTGGAATTCAAAATGATGAGAGCACAGTTGGAGGGTTTTTACTATAGTGTTCACATATTTTCTGTCATAAATTTGGTTATAGTTTTCTGCAGACACTACATTTGTATAAAGAACTCTGTGATAGACTATTTCTGTCCATGGGATTCCAAAATTATAGACACTGATGTCAATGCAGATGAGGTTAGCCTAATTTGGGCAAGAGAGGGACACGCTGAGTCTCTGTATGGATAGCTGAAGGCTATTGCCAAGATTGACAGGTGTCCTGTGAGTGTCAGAGAGCCCTAGGGATAAAATTTTCTCTTGGATTACTTCTCTAAGAAACAATGAACAAAGTCATATTTTCTTTTCTATTGATCACACTCATAAAATAGTGAGGTCTACTTTTAACTCAGCTTTTCTGATATTAGCCTTATAAACCCCAGAAAGGTAAAAAGTTTTATACTTTCTTCTTATAGTATCAGATTCTGTTTTTGAAAATTTTAAGTGTATCCTATGCATTAATTTTTCTAGAATAGTCACCTGATGTATTACTTTGCCATGTTTCACTAAGGATTTGAGACAACTACGAAAACAGTTAATGTAAAAGAATACATTTGTTATTAGTGTAAAAGAGGTAGCTTTATAGAATGATAAACTACATGATCCAACTCTGGAAAAATAAACTTTTAGGAGAATTATCTAAGGTATAAGCATAATATTTATTGTAAAAGAGATTTTATATTAATTTGAAACAGCATTTGTTTTATTTCATCTTATTGAAATTTTATTATTATTAAAATTTAATTATAAATCACCAAGATAAGTAGTCCTAAATGTATCTCAAAATAAGAAAAAGTTTTATAGCCATTAGGTTTATGACACTGAGAAAGTTTAGATTACTACTTTAAGAAAAACTGTGTTGCCTGAGATTTTTGTAAGATTTGAGTGATGTAAATGTGTCATTAGCAATGAAAGCTTTATGACTTTAGGCATAAACTCAATAGCCTTTTCTGCTCTAATAGGAAATTTTCTGATCTGGGGGAGTATTGTGTCTTGATTATCTCTGTATTACCGTGTCAGACGTTAGTAGAAATTAGGAAGTGGATGCTGGGGGAACCATTTTAGGGAGCCAACCTATTAACTAGCATGAGAAACGAAAGCCAAGAGCCTCGTCCTGCTGAGAATCAGAGAAGGTTTCTCGGGGCACTTGCAAACACAGTGCAAGTTCTCTTCATGGACCGTTGTGATTGCAGTTAAGTTGAGTTAAGGTGAAGCTAGAGTGGTTAGGGCATTCTCATTTCTAGGTTTTAAATACAGTAGAGTTTAATTCTGATTTAACAAAAATTTGTTGGGAGTCGACTACGAGCTAGCTATTTATGGATACCACTTACCTCCCATGAAGGGGAGGAAAATAAGGCACAGAGAAGTGGTGATTTACTCTTGGCAGTAAAGCTGGGAAATAAATCTAGGCTTTCAACTTCAAGCCCAGTAGAGTTTTGAGATGGTAGAAATAATCTAGATAGAAATTCATTTCAGTGAGACAACTTTTAGAACTTTCTTACTGCGTCTTTTTAAATCATCTCAGTTATGATTTTCTAAGTATTGTACCAAAAATAGCCATCTTGTATTTGCTTTTCAAAACTTGACTCTTTTTGAGCAGTTGATTGGAAGAGAAATGTGAAGGTGGGAAAGGTAGCATCACTGGGCCAAGCATCAAGATAGTAGGCTGATTTGGAGTGGATAGCCCAGGCCAGAGTGGCAGAGAATGACCTCGAAGCCCGGGGCCCAGGCTGCACAGCCTCTTACAGATGACCGCCAGTGTTTCCCTTGAGCATTGGCCTAAGATACATACACTCTGCTGCTCTGACTCATGCCTAGGCATCCTTCAAGTTTCATTGCTAGAACCTTATTGGAAGGCAGAGTAATCAGAGACCTTGACAGTCTCATATTAAAGCTAGTCTCATGGCAGAAATAAAAATGTTATCTGGATTTGTGCAAATATGAGTATTATAACTTGTTAGTTCCATAGCAAGAAGTGAAAAGTTTATGGCCATGTATTAAGAATGGTTTCAAGTTAGGAAAATTTGGATTTACACCTATAAATTTAATTTACACTTCATTTTGACAAGCCTAGAACTGACTTCTCTTTTAAATAAGCTCTTTGTACTGAGGATTAGATAATGAAAATAATATTATTATTTGAACTATTTTGGTTGTTTTTAAATATTTTAGGATCATTTGTGTACATTGATAATCAGATGACGTTGTCTTGTCTTGGACTGCAGTCACCTCCTGAGTGTTTCTTCAGTCAGGCCAAGCTATCTTCACCTCTCTCCGGGACCTCTGCAGTGGTGGCCTGACTGCCCATCCAGCCCCTACCCACCTCCCTATACTTGACCAAAATGGTCTTTTTAAAAAGCAAAATCTGCTACAGTACTTCAGTAGATTGAAATTCAGACAAGACACCCCCGGGTGGCCCATATAGGGCCTGGCCTCTACTCCCCAGGGCTGCAGTGTCATCTGACTCCTCCCTGCACTTGAGCCGCTCTGGTCTTTCTGTCTCTCAGACTTGCTTGGCTTGGTTTTGTCTCACCCTTTGGCCCTCACGCCTGTTCTTCTGTCTGCACGATCTGTCTTCCGTCTTCACATTTTTGGGCCATCACACTTCATCTCAGGGTCATTTCAGGGATTCTGGAAGAAGTCCTTCACCTCTTAACTAGGTCAGATTCAGGTTTGCTGGCATTTCCTACCTCTGCTTCATTGCACTTGTTACAGTTACAATTTTGTGTTTATTTACATAATTTGATTAATGTTCACTCCAACCAAATTGCAAGCACCACAAGGGCAGGAACCTTGTCTGCTTTTACTCGATGCTTATATCCCTGCCATCTGGTACAGAACCTGGTACATATTAGCAGCTTGATAAGTATTTGCCGAATACTTGAATGAAAGTTTCATAAAAGGCATTTTCTCAGCAGTATTATCTGCAGCCTCTTGGTTATGAAGACGGATGAATAGAAGCATACTTTGTTATTAGAAAGCTCACTTACAGCCAAGAGAACAAGATCTGTACCAAAAATATAAGTTAGATTGCAGTTAGGGCTTGAAAATAATATGTCCTTAATTATTTGAAAATGCGCTATTAGACTAGCTTTTTTTCAGTAAGTCCAAAATGAGTGAATTATAATGTTAAGAAGCACAGATAATATGACAGCCTCTAACATTCATAAAGTAATTCTATCCCTAAAAGAAATAAAAAGTTATATAATAAGAACAAATTTCAATTAAAAATTGAAAAGATGGAATAAAATGCATTAATATTTTAAAATGTCACCGAACACTGTGCTTGTGAAACCGTTCTATGTGAAAAGAATGAAGACATTTTTAGTACTGCCACATATTTTTTGAAAGTTGTTTTAAGGCACTCTGTTAGTATTAAGATTGTAGAAGTGTTTGGGGCTGGCCTGAGTCCTCTTTTTGCCTACATTTTGTTAGACTGTTAGGTCAGCCCTCACTAAAGTCTTTTCCCTCCCCTCTTCCAACATTACTTAGGCAGTTCTACCCCAACCCTGGGTTTGTGGCATGAAGCATGCGCTGGGTAAGAAGGCTGGCTGGGTAGTGCATTCCCAGAGGAGTCAGGTGATCACTGTTGGAAGGCAGCTGCTTGAGGTCCAAGGCAGTCAGTGTCCCCTCTCTTTTGCCTCGGGACAGCTGGTTATTTATCAGACTCCTAAGAAGTTTTCCTTGCTCCCTAGTAGAAGAGAGAGATTATGCAGCGGGCTTTTGATTGATCCAATGGGAATTACATTGATCTGGTGTCTGGCCTTGGTTCTTATCAAGTGGATCACCTCTAAGGTAGGCCATCTTTATTTTTAGGATGGTGACACTCATCATTATTAGTTTACATATTTGATAGGAATTAAATAGCTCGACGATTTTCTCCCCCTTTTGCCTCAGTTTTTATTCTCTGATTAAAAGAGCTGTGAGTTTCATCGGTCGGCCAAAGCACTTAAATTTACTACTTGTAGTTTTTAATCTTATCCCACATTATTTCTTGTTAAGGGCTTTTTATAGCATCTTTCCCCAATATCAAAGCAACATTCCTCAGTATCACTGCCTTAAAGAAGTTTTTATGACTAAAGAAGTTTAACTTTTAAGATTATGAAATTGTTATACTTTTGGTATATATATTTTAAACATTCTCTCGGAGAAAATTTAATGACACTTGCGTATTTAAAGTGTAATTTTGAGGATTTCTAAACAATTATAAACTTTTTAAAAATGAAAAACCACCCTCTATCATGTTTTCTCTTAAGGTCTTACTACTGCTAAAATACATGCCTTAGCTATAATATATTGACATAAATGTAGGATTACATATATGTTGTTTTTGAAGTTGAATTCTAAATGTCAGGCTTGAGAAATTCTTGATAGAATGCTAGCTAGCCATTTGCCATCTGGACAAGGGTCTAAAACTAAAATAAAAAATATTTAAAATTATACTGTTTGAAATTATTTTTTTCTATTCTTCTATAAAAGTGATTATATCTTTCATCCACCACACAGCTTTTTTTCTTTCTAGATTGAGAAACTGAATTTTTAAGGCTATCACTTAACTGAGAAACAGAGCTTCTATAAAGTTAATTTTTTTTCTCAAGCAAGATTTTAATACCCGCTATGTAATTTTCCACGTTTAAACATAACATTTTAAGCATAATTATCTCTTAAGTTGGTCTTCTTTTCTTAGTGAATAAGATTGAAGAAATCTCTTAAAGAAAAATAATGTATTCAGATTTAAAAATCTTTGTGTTTTAAAAGTTAAGAATTAATTTTGTTGCAGTGACAGCTATTTTCTTGTTTTTAAAGGATTGGCTTGCCAAGTTGTTGAATGAAGGTCAAGTTAATGTTAATAATGCATTAGTTGTCTTGTGGGGTGTTTTCAGAGACTTTACTCCCCCCCCCGCCCCCCGTAGAGATGAGGTCTTACTATGTAGCCCAGGCTGATCTCAAACTCCTGGGCTCAAGCAATCCTCCTGCCTCAACTTCCCAAAGAACTGAGGCTATAGATGTGAGACAATGCACCTGGCCTCTAGACTTTACCGTTTTAATGACCACCAAAAAATCACGTTGTTTTTAAACAGAAAGAATGCTAATATTTTATTTTTTTAAAAAAATGGTGAAAAAAGAAAGAAGAATGGGAAGGCTACTATTTGGTAGATCAGTGCAATATTTGAATACTTTAGCCACTCAAATACAAGCGTGTTTTTCTAGCATATGTAAGATGACTACTCTGAAAAAGCTCATTTCGCTATGTCAGAGGAAATTGACTTCACAACTTTGGCTGGGCTTCATCTTTTGCTATATTATTGTTTTTTTGCTAGTGTTGCCAAAAATTTTATTCAGTGCTCCTGTGTGTAAGCCCTTTAACCATCAGTTTATGAATCTGCAAAATGGAACTAATGAAGCCTACTTTATAGAGATCTTGTGTGGGTTAAGTGAGATTTTGTGTGAAAAACACTTGGAACTTTTTTTTGGCACAAGGAGCACAGCAAGTGTTAGTTAATATATTATTACTCTTACCATGTAATGGAAATGCACTTGCTTTTGCTAATAAATCATTTAGTGGAAAACTTGGAACAGAATAAAAACAATGGCACTTAAAATATCTTTGCTGGGTTTTAAAACATGTCTGTCTTTAAAAGTTATGTATTAACTAATATTGGGAACAACTTTTACACCTTTTATCATTTACCTTCAAGTCAAATCTTTTGTGGAAGCATGATTCACCCTAATTCAAGGTGAGTCTTACCAGGGCACTCAGAACTCCTGTTAGTGAGGCAGTGGGTCCTTTGGTGCTTTACAGTTTAACTTGTTTGTGCTACTGCTGTCAGTTTCTGATTAGCTCAGCCTCGCCCATGTTTTGACCTATACTAGTTTGCTTTACAAGCTGTTCCCAGGATGGCTAAATTAGAAAAGTCACGAGTAGAAGCCTCTCAGTTATTTCCATTCACTGGTGAACTGAGGTGGGAATGTGGGTGATATCTCTGAGAGTTTTATGACTGACAGTGTGACACAGGATTTTGATGAAATTTGTTTTACTGTAATTAAAAAGAAAATTCTAGTAGTATATGATTTTCAAAATGATAATCTTTAAAGAAATCTTTGTTACATGTGCAGCAGTCTTATATAAAAGTAGATATAATTATTTTTAAAACAACATGATTCTAACACCGAGGTCAAATTTTTATTGTTAGAACTCATAATTTATAGTTTTTTTTCCAAAATGAGTTACTGTAGATTATTCTACCTACCTACTTTAGATTATTCTACCTAGTGAGAGAGCTTAATATTCATTTTAATTTTAATTCTTAAGTGGGTAGGTGAATGAATTATCACTCAGGATGTATTTGTTGATGGGTTCAGATATATATTTTAAAATCCATTCTTTAAAAACAGTTTTGGTCTCATTTGGATTTATTTCATAAAAGCTATGTCTTGTGGTTCAGTATAGCATTTAAGCTAAGTATTTGTAGACTAGCCTTACTTAAATTAGTACCTTATAATGAATAGAAAAACTTGGATATTTTGCACAGCCCTGTGTAATTTGTATCTATTTTAAAATTAAACTCTGCCTTTTTTGCTTAATAAATTAAGATTAATACAGACCCTACCATTTTAATATCTAAATTAGTGCTTCTATAAATGAGGCTAAAATGATTACCTTAATAAGTTTAATATGCCATGGTGTTATCTAGACTATGTGCGTTACCCAGTTTTTGACTTAATATTATTTTGTGATGTTTAACAGAGTGCCAATAATATTGGTCAGTCTTTCACAATCATTAATGTGTGAAGGGATACATATTTTACCTTTCTAACTAGCAACTGTTATAGTAAATACCCTTCCTACATTAAAAAAAACAACAACATAATAATAATGTCAACTCCCCTCCTAAAGAGAACTGTTGGAGATAACACCTTAAAATTTATTTTAACAAGTTATTTATCTGAGTTGTTACTGGACACTATCAAATTGATAGGTCATGACAAGTTATTACATAGTATCTGCAGTGTCATTAATTTGCTTTAGCTGATAGAAATATTTATTGCCACATATGCCCTTCCTAGGCTACTAGGTTTACCCCTAGATCGGTGGTGTTGAGGAGAGACCTGTAATCTAGTAAGCTAAATATGTTGGGGAGGGGATTCTCACAGTCGCTGTGAGTGGTGCCTTTTAACAGTGGCTGTTTCCTCCAGAATAAATAACATGAAACACTGCGGGAGGCTTCCTTAGGATATTCTATTAGTGGAAGACACTTTAAGCATGATACCAGGAGTGTAGTCTATATGATTTGGTCCCTTGGGATTTAAGATCATGCTTTTCTTTGTAGTAGATTTTTATTTTACTTTTCAATTTTAATTTTATTTTGTGAATATATGATAATTACACACACTGCAAGACTCAAAAAGTACAAAGATAAACATTGAAAAGCCCCTCTCCTACCTCTGTATCCCTCAGCCTCCTTGGAGACACCCAGTGGTGATAGTTAGAATTTTATTTTTGTTTGAAATTTTTTTTCCTCTTATATTTCATGAACTGTGTTTTTTTAAGGACTTGTGAAATCATGTAAGATTTTAATTGATATTTTTCTCTTAAAAGTCAAGCATTAAGGATATAATAACTTAATTGGGTAGTTGTTGCACACTAAATCCAAGTGAGGGCTTTAAGTAAATTTTCAATATGATGAGAGTAAAAAATGTGATTTTTTTTTTTTTTTTTTTTTTGAGATTTGTAGGTATGTGTTGAGGAGTTGTAAATCCCATGCCAGAATTTTGTGAGGGAACACGATCATTAATCTGATATGTAAAAATACAATCTCATTGCTTTAATATGTATTTCTTTTGTTAATGAAGTCAAGCATTTTTTTGTATTTATTTATTTTTCCCTTGTGAATAGTATGTTTATGTCCTACCTATTTTTCTACAGCTCTTTAGTCTTTTTCTAACTAGATTTGTAAGACAAAATTTTTTTTTGGTGGGGAGATAGTAGAGGAAAATTAGCCCTTTGTCATATCAGTTGAACTCACGTTTCTGTGTTTGAAGTTTATCCTTTACTTTGTTAATGGTATCTTTTACCATCATAATTTAACTTTTAAGTGGCCAAATTTGTCAGTGTTTCCTGACTTAGGGATTTTTATAGGATAGTTAGAAAGGCCTTCCTATTTAAGACTTTTACAAATATAGTCCTGTTTTCTTTTAATACTTTCATGCTTTAATTTTTAACATTTAAACATTGTTCCATGTGTAATATGTTTTGGAGCAGGAAGGTAGTAATGTAGCTTTATGTTTTTCTAGATAGCACCACTTAATCTAACATTATTTATTAAAAATCAATGTTTCCTCCACAGATTCTAAGTCCTGTATTTATCATATACAGAATCACTGTGTACTCTTGGATTTGCTTCTAGAGTCTCTATTGATTATTTTCTCTGTTTCTTTGCAATGTCACACTATTTTGTTCATATCCCATAGTGCTAGTCCATTTCCCACCCTCCCCCTTTTTTTTTGAGACAGGGTCTCACTCTGTCTCTCAAGCTGAAGTGCAGTGGTACCATCATAGCTCACTGCAGCCTCCAACTCCTCGGCTCAAGGGATCCTCCTGCCTCAGCCTCCCAAGTAGCTGGGATTACGGGTGTGTGCCACCATGCCTGGCCTATTACTACTTAAACATTTTTTTTTTTTTTTTTTGCTTGTTAATTCAACTGATTTTACTGATCACTTTTGACATGCTAGGGACTGTTCTAAATGTTGAGATTTATCCTAGATCTGGGAAAATAGCAGTGACTGAAGACCCTGCCTCCACAGAACTTAGATTCTATGTCTAAACTGTGGTTTGGTCAATTTTATCTTCCTCATTTTAAAATCTATCCTCACTTATATCCATTCTGTTAGTCACTAATTTATTCATCAATATATTTATTAGTTATTTATTTGTAGTAAGTCCATTTAGTCATTCATTTACCAAATTTTTATTTAGAACTTACTAAATAATAGATCCTGTTTTAGAGACCAGGGATGCAGTGATGACTAAGATAGACAGAGTTTCTGCTCTTGTGGAGCTTTTAGTAACATGCAGACAAGACAACTTCAGCCGCATGCTACACAGAGGACTGACGTAGGGAGCTTTGGAAGAGGGTGGCTTCTAGGTGGCTATAGATTTCATAGTCAGGTAATCTCTCTCTGAAGAGATGACGCTTTGTCTAGAAGCTGCAAGGTAAGAAGGGAATAGTGAAGCAGTGATCCAGGACGAGGGAACAGCAATTGGAAAGGCTGTATATTTGGTGTAGATGAGGAAAAGCAAGGAGGCCAGCTTGGCTGTCTCCTAGCAGTGGGGGAGGCCACAGTACAAGAGGGCACAGAGGTAGGCAGGTCACCGAGGACTCTCGAAAGTAAAGCTTGGGGAGCCCCAAGTGTGATGGGGAGCCTTTGGAGGAGTTTGAGCAGGAGCTGAAGTGCTTACTTTTGCTCTTATATGAAGCATGGACTGGGATCCAAAGAGATGCAGCAGGAAAGCCAGTGGATCATCCTTTCCTTTCTTTTCTATTAATATTTGGCAACTCCTATTGATCCCTTTTGAGTCAACACAGATGTCACCCCAAAACCTTTACCGACTTACTCAAACAGATTAAATTTCCAAAGAGAGGCTGCATGTGTCTCTCTTTGTATCCATTTTTATGGTAGTTCTTAACCATACTGTATTAGAATTATTTGTTGTCCCCATTCCCCAGAGATTTCAAGAACAGGTACCATATCTAATTTCATTTTGTATATCCAGCTTCTCTTGCACAGTGCTTCACAAATAATAAATGATGAATACATGTTTGTTGAGTTGAATTTTATATCATATTTAATTGTCATGTATTATAATGCATATTTTTTTTTCTAGAGGCGTGGAGCTATTTCCTATGACAGTTCTGATCAGACTGCATTATACATTCGTATGCTAGGTAAGCATTATTTATTTTATACCAATATCAGTTAATTTTGTTATTATCTGTTGTTATTTGAGTTTGAGGTATCTTTCATTAGGTAGCTTTTCATTGCTGTTTGTAGCAGAAATAACCTATTCATGGAGTTTAGAGTCTAGAAACAAATATTGAATGTGATGTGAATCAAGAGAAGCATTTTAGAGTTACAGATAATTGAGAAATCTTTGGCCTAATAACTGGGACACTGTCATTAGTACACAGTTTCAAATTGCATCTTGAACATTCTTCATAGAAAATAGTGTTAGATTTGTACAGTGGCTAAATACCAAATAGATGAATGCCAGCATGGACAAAGGTGAGGCCATGAAATACCTGCTCAGATCATCCTGTGACTAGATGTATTTTGTTCTCAGCTGGCTGGCAAGGAAGACCGTTTGACTTCTAGTTCTGGTGCTTAAATTTTTTATGTATTAGTCAATTCCACAAGGTGAAATGAATTTAGATATGTGCGTATATATTTCTAATTTTCTTTTTCTCTTTTTCTCTGTGCCAGATTTCTGTCTTCATCCATGTCTCCTTCATCCTTGCACTTCAACTCATAGTATTAAACATGCATATTAAGATTCCAACAGGCACATTTATTCGTTTTTTGTTAGAAGACTCTCCTATGACTCCTCCTCAGCTCAGAATTCCTCCCTCAACTTTATGATACTGATCTATCCTTATTCTTCACCTACTTTTGTTTTCTCCTTTGCCACCTTCACTAATTCCTTTTCATACTTTTAAGCTGAAATGTTCCCCAAGGTTCTGTTTTAACTCGTATTCCTTTTTGTCCTCTTTATTTTATCTTGTGTATCTTACCTGCCTCAGTTCTTTTCTATTCCAGTACATATTTTCCCCCCACGAATGCACAGCCTTTTTCTCCTTGCTGTCTCCATCTTTCTCTAATAAACATGTTCAGGATTCCGCTGTCCTTAAGACAGAGCTTTGCATTCATATTTTCTTTAACTTTGTAAAACATCTCCATGTAAATGTTATGGATATCTCAAACTTAACATGTCTAAAGCAAAACATTTGTGTTCCCCATGTCTGTCTGTTCTGCAGTCTTTTGCCATCTCAGTAAATATAACTCCATTCTTCCTGTCATCAGGTCAGAAACCTCAGAGTCAATTTTTTACTTCCTATTTCTTACACACTCCATATTGAATTCATCAGCAGATCCTACTGGTTGATACCTTTAATACACTCAAATCTCACCACACCAATGCTGTTACCACCACATTTATTACTTACTCCTTAACTGGAGGCCCTGTGTCTACCTGTGTTCCCTGACTGACTCTGTTCTCATCACACCTAGAGGGAACCTTTTCAGACATAATCTGACTTCTCTATTCATAAGTCTTTGATGGCCGCAAATGTCTAGCACGATCTGACCCCACTGCCTCTCCACCCCACCCCCACCGGTTCCCCTCACTCACCTTGCTCCTGCTGCGCCGGCCTCTTGGCTTGCCCTTGACCTTGCCAAGCATGCTTCTGTCTCGGGGAGTTTTATGCTCTCTCTTCCTCATGCCTGGAAGCCTCTTCCTCCCTGGCTCCTGCCTCGCTTCCTTCAGGTCCCTGCCCAGACACCTCCTTTTCAGTGAGGCCTTCTCTGACTGCACTAATGAGTCACCCTCCCCTGCTCCTCTCTTGCTATTCCTCTCACCTTTAGTTTTGTCCATGTAACTCATCATCTTCCACTGAAATTTGGTATTTATTATTTGTGTCATCACACAAAAAGATAAGCTTCGTGAGGACAGTGAAGGGACTTTATGTATTTTGCCCTCTGCTGTATTTCCAGTGCTTGACTTGTTAACGTTTGTTGCAGCGTGAAGGAATGGCCACAGGACAGGTGACTAGTCATTGTGGGATGGAATTATAGTCGATGAAGTGAGCCTTGGAGGAAGTGATGGTCTTACTGAGAGAAACAGAGTAAGCAGGAGTGCCCTCTAAGCAAGCCAAATTGCGAGAGCACAGGAATAGAGGCTGAAGATTTAAAGGTTATGAACTTGGAGGCTATAAAAGTGTATTGGGAAAAGTGCTGTGTTTGGAACTCACGGAGCTGGGTTTAAATCCTGACTCACCCTTTGTACTAGCTTTGTGGCATGGAGCATGCTATTTAACTTCTCAAAGTCAAGTTTTTGAATCTGTAAAATGAGGATTAAGATTCCTATCTCTGAAGGTTGATGAGAGAAGAAAATAAAATAATGCCTGCAAAACACAAAAAAGAGCGTCTAGACCATGGTTGCTATGGTTATGTTGCTGTATAGAAAAATAAATGTGGAAGTAATGTGGGCACATGTAGGAACCACACTGAGCTTACAAAGACCAAAGTTTAAGACTCAGCTAAAGGCCTTGGGTGTACCTGCTGTCAGTGAGAAAAGAGTGATTAATCAGGTTGACTTTAAAACAAAATCTTTAACATTTTAAGTTTTTACACATTTATGAAATTGCAAACTGCTTGAAAATAAGTAATATATTTTCCATTTTTCATATCCCTTTTAGCCCATACTATAGTGCTAGGCACAGTCGGCTCAAGATTTGTGCTGAGGATTTTCAACCTCCTGTAAAACAGATACTGTTTCCCAATGGCCTTTAAAAAAAAAAAAAAAACGTTGCCCATATGAATAACATGTTAGGTCGTCTTATCATACACTTGAATCCTATTTCAAAAGGCTAACTTATTAAAATATAGATTATAATAATTATTGTAGGGGTAGATTTTAAAAAGTCCTCCTCATTCAGCCGTACAGTTCATTACTGAAATTTTGTGAACTCTTTCAAATAAATCAGCTCCTAACTACCTGTTCCACATATATCACCAGTGGGCTGTCACTTACGAATATGATACCACATGGACCTTTGTTGCTTATGGAAGCTTCTTCCTGAGCGATAACCTTCTAAACTTATGTTTTATTCTTGATTCTGTCCAGGAGATGTACGTGTAAGGAGCCGAGCAGGATTTGAATCAGAAAGAAGAGGTTCTCACCCGTATATTGATTTTCGTATTTTCCACTGTAAGTGTTGGTAGACATGATGTTTCTCTCAGACTTTCACTACAAATTTTAATAAAATTACATAGTTTTCCAAGGGAAAAAGAATACCAGAAAAAAAATCTATTATGTTTGGAATGTTTTTAAAACCTAAGTCATGTATGTAAATGACACTATTTCTAGGTAATCTTAGTAAATACTTAAGAGACAATTAGAAGAGGAAGATACTAAAATATGAAAGTTGATATAGCTTTTCTCTTCTCCTCTGATTTATTACTTTATTTCTTTAAAAAGATTTTTTTTTAAGTTGTTGTATTCCAGATGGTTTGTCTTTGCTACTTCAAATAAAATGTTTTTGTGCAAATGATATTTTATGAAGATGTTTCACTAGATTAGCAAAGTGTTATCTTTTCGGTTTATTTGAAAATGTGTATCACCTTTAAAGATGCCTGGTCGAGTGCCTGTTCAAAAACAAACATTCTATGTGGATTTAGCCTATAGTGGAGGGAAAGGGGAAAAAACAGAACTTCTAAACGCCTTAAGTATTAAACATATTAAATCTGTTTGTGGAGGAGTTCCACTTTCAGTAATGTTGGCTAAAGTAATTTGGATTGATAATCTAAAAAAATGAGAAAAATTATTCAAAATATAAAAGACATGTATGTTGTATTCAAATGTATCTGAATGCTATTGAGGCAGAGAGATAAGCCCAGCACTTCAGGCTACTATTCTTCTTAGTAGCATGTACTGATTCTGGGAAATGTGAATTAGAAGATGAGCAGAGCTTTTTATGGACACTTAGGGATAGAGAAACAAAAACAGGTGTTTAGAGCTCAGCAAGGCTGGAAGGTTGGTGCTGGTAAGCCATTCAGGCTTCGTTTGGAATCCTAAAGTGCTATGCTTTAGAAATAAATCCCAACTTTGAAATATCTCACTCACCGAATACATTAAGGTGATCTGTGACTCGTGTTTCTAGCCACCTGCTGGACAGAGATGTAACTCATCCCTTAAGTTTGCTAGCTGCAAACAGAGCCCTGGGATATGTCCTAGGCAAAGAGTAGTCAGGGCTTTGTGTTCTTGAGACATCAGTAAGAATGTGTAGGGACCCTCGGGGCCTCCAAGGAGGATTAACTTTCCAGTAACAAATGACCCCAAAACTTATTGGCATAAAACAACTATTTTTAATGCTCATGATTCTGAGAATCAGGAATTCAGTCAGGGTGTATCAGGTTTGGCTTGCCTGTGCTCTACAGTGTCTTGGTCTGTGATTGGAATGGTTCAGACAGTTTAAAAATGGCTGGGATAGTGGCAATGGAGCCTTATGTCCCGGGTCTTGGTCCATCTCATGTCATCTCCCAGGGCTGGAACCTCCAAGATGGCTTCTGCACTATTAGGTGCCAACATTTTTCTGTTTCCATAAATGGCAGTCTCAGGGAAGTCTTAGGGGTAATTGGACTAACTACATGGCAGCTACTTTCTGCCAGAGCAAACATTTCAAGAAAGAGGAAGTGTGAGGACTCATAGTGTCTGAAGATGTGGGCCCAGACCCTGGCATAACATCACATTTCCATATTCTGTTGATTAGCCGTGTCACACAGCTTGCTCAGAGTCGCGGAGAGAAGACACAGCCCTCCCTCCACCCTGGTTGTCAAAGGGATGCAAGGTCAAAACCTTTTTAATCTCCCATCTGTAATCTGGCACAAAATGTTTTGAAAAAGTAATTAAGGTCCTAGAAGGAGAGGAGAGGGTAAATGTAGCAGGAGCAGTCTTTAAAGAAGCAATGGCTGAGAAATCTCTAGAAGTTGATAGAAGACATTAAGGCACAGATTCAGGAAGTATTATAAATCTCAAGCAGAGTAACATTAAAAGAACATCACACCTAAGTGTACCATAGTACATGTTGATACTACAACATGACAAGGATGTGATTGTCATCCACATCCTTGACTAATAGATTTTAGTCATAGCAGGAGCATGTGCTCATTTCTCTGATTAGATCACATTTCACAAAATACACTAGATTACAAACAAAAAATAACAGCCAAATCGCTCATGAATAAGGAGGAAACATCCTAAATAACATATTATCAAATTATATCTATAACACAAAGGGAGAATTAATATATTTTGACCCAATTCATATTTTTCCAGGAATATAAGGTTGGTTTAACAGTGAAAAATCAATCAGTGTAATTCACTATATTAATAAAATAAAGGAGAAAAGTTATGGATAGGTTAATATGTTAATGCTGAAATGGCAGTGCTAAAAGCCAAGATGACCAAATGCTAAGAAGAGCATTTGATAGGGCCAGTCGCAGTGGCTCACGCCTGTAATCCTTTGGGAGGTGCTTTGGGAGGCTGAGGTGGGTGGATCATCTGAGGTCGGGAGTTCGAGACCAGCCTGACCAACATGGAGAAACCCTGTCTCTACTAAAAATACAAAATTAGCCAGGCATGGTGATGCATGCCTGTAATCCCAGCTACTCG
The DNA here is from genome assembly GCF_049350105.2 of Macaca mulatta. Classification (NCBI taxonomy): domain Eukaryota; kingdom Metazoa; phylum Chordata; class Mammalia; order Primates; family Cercopithecidae; genus Macaca; species Macaca mulatta. The sequence goes on along the minus strand of NC_133413.1, from coordinate 76,453,156 downwards.
GGAGGCTGAGGCAGGAGAATCACTTGAACCCGGGAGGCAGAGGTTCTGGTTAGCTGGGATCGTGCCATTGCACTCCAGTCTGGGCAACAAGAACAAAACACTGTCTCAAAAAAAAAAAGAAAAGCATTTGATAAAATTCAGTATTTGTTCTTTCTTAAAATTCTGAGCAAGCTAGGAACAGAGAAAAACTTGCAGAGTTTGAAACATTAGCTACAAAACCCACAGCAAACATCATATTTAATAGTGCAATATTAAAACATTCTTTGTGAGATGAGAAATCAAGAATATCTTTCATCATCTTTCCTATTCAGTATTGTTGTGGCAAGTCAGGGACCCCGAATGGAGGGACCGGCTGGTTGTTCTATCCAGTATAATAATGCAAGAAAAATAAATGAAAAGTATAAGGAGTAGAAAAGAAAAAGTATCATTTTTATGGATGACATACTTATGTACTTAGAAAATTGTTAGGATTAATAAGTGAATTTAGCAGTTTTCCTTTCAGTACGTAGTGGTATTTCTGTAAAGTAACAGTGACAAAATTAACATAATATATGATTTGAATTTGCGTCAAAAAACATCAAATATGTAGGGATAAATCTAACTAAAGATATGTGTAACTCTACATAGAAAACTATAAGTCATTACATAGAAAAATTAAAGATAACTTAAATAGAAGTATATATACTGTTGTTTATGGATTGGAGGATTCAATGAAGATGTCAGTTTTTCTTCTTTCCTAAATTGATCTGTATAGGTTTAGTGAAATCACAATGAAAAATCCCAGCAGTTTTTTTTTCAATAAAATCAACGAGCTGATTTTAAAACTTATACGAAAGTTGAAAAAGGCAAGAATAGCCAAGACAGGAAGAAGAAGAACGAAATTATGGAATATACATCCATAGATATCAAACTTATTATAAACAGTAATAATCAAGTCAAGGTGATATTAATTCAAGGACTGACAAATAGAATAAAGGCATACTATAGAATCTAGAAATAACCTACACATATATGGATATTTGATTTGTGACAAGTGTGGTAATGCATTAGGTAGAAGATAAATAATGCAGTGGGTAGAAATAGCGATTTCACTAAATCAAGTGGATACCCATATAGGGAAAAAAAAATGAATCTTGGACCCTGTTCACACCATGCATTAAAAAAATCAAATTTTGATTGATTAACTTTGCCAGATTAGGCTGATAATTCAGGTAAGGTGAGGAATGCTAAATCAATAACATTGATTTAGCAATGTGGACATGTTGGTAGGGGAAGCCTGAAGTTAAAGTGAATTTAAGAGAGAACAGAAAGATGGGAATTAGATATAGCAAGTACAAACAACTCTTTTAGAGAGTTTTGCTGCAAAGAAAACGGAAGAGGCTGGGCATGGTGGCTCACGCCTGTAATCTAGCACTTTGAGAGGCCGAGGCGGGTGGATCACCTGAGGTCAGGAGTTTAAGACCAGCCTGGCCAACATGATGAAACCCCATTTCTACTAAAAATAGTAAAAATTAGCCAGGTGCAGTGGTGCGTGCCTGTAATCCCAGCCACTCGGGAGGCTGAGGCAGGAGAATCACTTGAACTCGGGAGGCGGAGGTTGCAGTTAGCCAAGATCACACCACTTCATTCCGGCCTGGGCTATAGAATAGCGAGACTTCATCTCAAAGAAAAGGGAAGAAATAAGAGAGGCAACTGACAGAGGAAGTGGGATCACTGAAACTAGAAATTAATAGCAAAGCTCGAGAACAAAAAGGCCTGGCCACCTGGAAATTTTCCAAATTCTGAAATAAGTACTTCTTGGGTCAAAGAGGTAGACTATAAAAAGATGATAATTAAAGATTATATAGGAAAAATCTATGAAATTCAGCTAATGCAGTGCTTACAGGAAAATTCATAGCCTTAAAAAATACTTACATTCATAAATAAGAAAGAATGAAATAAGTAAACTAAGTAGTCCAACTCAAGAAGTTAGAAAGATAATATCAAAATACACCTAAGAAAAGATAAAGTAGTTGTTAAAGATAAAAAACAGCGATCAATGAACTAGTAAACTGAAATAAAAGTAGAACTCTGTAACTAAAGTTGTTGTTTGCAATAAAACAGATAAATTGCTCACTAACTTAAAGACTGAATGGAGCTAACATGCATACTCAAAAAATAAGAGGGGAAAACACCACAGATAAAGAGAAAATAAAAGAATCGAAATGGACTCTTTTGCTTGACCCCAAAAATATATTTGAACACTTGTATGATCCAGAAAATTTTCTTAAAAATTGCAGTTTATTAGAACTGAATGTAGAAATCATAAATTAATCCAGCAGTACTCACAGTGCGGTCTGGGATCCTCAAGACCCTTTTGGGGGTCTGTGAGGTTAAAACTATTTTCATAGTAATACTAAGATGTTATTTGCCTTTTTTGCTTTTATTCTCTCTCAAGGATACAGTGGAATTTTCCAAGGCTGCATGATGTGTGATGTCTCAGTACATTCAGTGTATTAGCAGATACGAGAAACAGCTGGACATTTCTCCTTAAATTTTTCTCCATTTTGGAAGATATAGTTACTTTTAATAAAAATGTCATTTATGTTAACATGTTACGGCTTTATAGCAATAAATTTTTTAAAAAAAAACAATATTTAGCTATTAAATGTCTTCAAATTTTGTTTTATATATTTTTAAATTAACTAAATATTTAAATATTAAAAATGTAATTTCTATGGTAAATATTTAATTTCTATGGTAAATATTGATAGCTATAACCCATATAAAGTTAGTTATTTGGGTTGTCAATAATTGTTAAGAATGTGAAAGAGTCCTGAAAACTAACATAATAGAGAAAGTTGCATAAGAGTTACCTCTCTAAAAGCCTGAGGGCCAGAGGATTTTACAGGCAAATTATTTAAGATCTTTAAAAGATTGATGATTAGTTTCAAAGCTCTCTAAACTTTCAGATTATAAAGAGGGAACCATTCAGAGTAAATTTATAAAGCAAATATAACTTTTTATAAGTATAATATTCTCACTATAAATGTCAGTACAAAAAAATTTTTTTTTTTTTTTTTGAGACAGAGTCTCACTCTGTCACCCTGGCTAGAGTGCAGTGGCACGATCTTGGCTCACTGCAAGCTCCGCCTCCTGGATTCACGCCATTCTCCTGCCTCAGCCTCCCGAGTAGCTGGGACTACAGGTGCCCGCCACCTCGCCTGGCTAGTTTTTTGTATTTTTAGTAGAGACGGGGTTTTACCATATGGGCCAGGATGGTCTCGATCTCCTGACCTTGTGATCTGCCCACCTCGGCCTCCCAAAGTGCTGGGATTACAGACATGAGCCACCATGCCTGGCCTAAAAAGTCTTTTAAAAATATTAGCATAAGGATTTCCAACAGCATGAAAGAGTAATACTTCAGCCATAGTGGGGTTGTTTCAGAAAAGGAAGCAAGGATGATTCAATACATAGTTTTTCTGCAATAATGTAGCAGAAACTGGTAACATCGGTTGCTTCTAGGATGGAAACTGGGTGGCTTGAGGGGAAAGAAACTTAGTTGTAGACCTTTTGAATTTTGACTCATGTGAATGTATTGCTCATTGGAAAGTTTAAGTAAAAATATGTTTTGATGTTGCAATAAATAAGGATTGGCCATGGGTAAGGAAATCAGTAAAAGAGTTAAGTCTAAATATTTGTATTTATATAAAGAAAAGTATAATTGTATTTGGAGTCTGCAGCCTACCCCCTAACATTCACTGAATTTAGTGAAATAAGAGAATTTGAAAAATATAATTGTTAGAAGTTTTAAATAGGGGGCATAATGGGACGTTTTGGTGGGGGAGGGACATTAAAATGATTAGATTGTTAGAAGTATCTCTAATGAAATTAAAATAGGTTGTATACTATCTAAATCACTAGGAAACCAGGAGCAAATAAAATAAATCTAAAAGTCAAGAGAGGGAAGACCAAACATATCAATATTAGTAATAAAGATAAATGGGTTAAATGTTCCTTTTAAGAGATAAAGAAACTCAAATTGGATAATAAATGAAACCTAATGACAAAAAAAAGGTTCAAAATAATATGAAGCAGAACCATACTTGAGGTTTTGGTATCTATACTTATATCCTGATGCAGTGATGTGGAAGCTTTGTAGTATGGTATTTAGAACATTGGAGGCAGCTCAGTGTTAAGAGCAGCAGATTATCCTCTCGATCTCATCATGCTGTTCATAAAAGATGACAAATGTGTAAGACTGTAAGTTGTAATTGAAAATGAACTGTTGGTATAGAATTGGTCCTGTAGTTATTACAAAACAAGAATATGTCTCTTTAAGCCACCATGGTAATATAATTTAGAGGGGTTTTTTGAATAGAGAAAAATGTGTTATTCGTTACTGCTTATAATAGGTTCTGCTTATCACACAGCTTGGAATTCTTTTTGAAATTGTAATCTAGTGTGTTTTGTGAAATGTGATCTAATCAGAGAAATGAGCACATGCTCCTGCTATGACTAAAATCTATTAGTCATCTTCAGGCCTTCCCTTCTTCCACTGACTCCTCTGATTATCCTAAACATTAGCCTGAACATGTTCTCTGCAAGAGTTAGCTTACAAAACTTTTTCTTAATTTTTTTTTTTTTTTTTTTTTGAGATAGAGTCTCACTCTGTCACCCAGGCTGGAGTGCAGTGGCACAATCTCAGCTCACTGCAGCCTTTGCCTCCCAAGTTCAAGTGATTCTCCCATCTCAGCCTCCCAAGTAGCTGGGATTACAGGTGCGTGCCATGACACCTGGCTAATTTTTTTTTTTTTTTTTTGTATTTTTAGTAGAGATAAGGTTTCACCATGTTGGCCAGGCTGGTCTTGAACTCCTGACCTCAAGTGATCTGCCCACCTCAGCCTCCCAAAGTGCTGGGATTACAGGCATGAGCCACCACACCCAGCCAGTTTAACCCTAGGCTTGAGTTTATGCACAGTAAAGTTGAGCTGCCTTGGACTTAATGACCAGGGGGATTATTCTTCTTTTCTTTCCAGCTATGAATCTTAAGATTTCTTCCTTGTGGGGTATTTATTTTCTCCCTTGCACTAGTTGAAGATATCAGGAGTTTATTTATGTGGAGGCAAAGTTGTTCTTTTTTGCCCCTCTTCTTCCCTGTGAAGTTCCTTGGATTAGGATACCTGTGATTTATGCCACAAACCCATTCACCTCCTATAATCTTGGACTTGGCAAAGGTACAAACACTAAAGCAACCTTGCAGGATCTGTTTAAACCTTCAGAGGTACTGAAGCTTTGAAAGACTACAATGTGCCCTTTACCTTGTATAGAATTAAAAATAAGAGTATTTTCCCTAATGATACAAAAATTTACACACATGCCGAAATAAAAATAGTTTCTAGGTGTTCTGATTGCAAAATTCTGGATATGTGTATTCAATGCATTAAAGCTAGAATGTTCTCTGCTTACAGCTCCTCAACCCCCTTACTTTGTGTACCTCTTTACTTTTACCCTAAACTCACTGTTAATTTCCCTGTTGTAAAATTGTTGTCTCTTTCTGTTCTTTCATTGCTTAAATTCAGTCTTATTAAATCCTTTGGGTTTTTGTATGCTAACATAGCCTATTCTATTCATTTCTTTTCTGCCTCCTTATCTCTTGTTCTCTTTGAACCAGTCCTTTTTCACCACTGTCTGAGGCTGTTTTGCTATTCTCCTAACTAACCATTATCCCTACTTTAAGGATATTTCCTTCTTTCTTCTTCTTCTTCTTTTTTTTTTTTTTTTTTTTTTTTTGAGACGAAGTCTTGATCAGTCGCCCAGGCTGGAGTGCAGTGACTCAATCTTGGCTCACTGCAGCCTCCATCTTCTGGGTTTAAGAGATTCTCCTACCTCAGCCTCCCAAGTAGCTGGGATTACAGGCACCTGCCATTACGCCTGGCTAATTTTTGTATTTTTAGTAGAGATGGTGTTTCACTCTGTTGGCCAGGCTAGTCTCGAACTCCTGACCTCATGTGATCTGCCTGCCTCAGCCTCCCAAAGTGCTGGGATTATGGGTATGAGCTACTGCACCCAGTCTAGATGACATATTTGTTAATTAATTGAAATTAGGCCAGTTCTGTGGTTATTTATAAAGAAACGAGAGAGTTCAAACTTTGGGAAGACATTTTGAAACTTACTTTTATATATGGTTACACAAGATAGAGGGATTTTGATGATTATGCATTCTTCTAGCCAAGAAGTGTTTCTCAAAGATCTGGTACAAATATGCTCTCATGGTTAGTTTGGCAGCTTTCTTGCAACGATTCTGATTTAATCAATAAATTCTATAATTTTTAAGTCATTTCTGAGATGGCTGTATCTTGCAGAGACTTTCTTAACAATTTTTTTGAAAAAAATATGTGCGTGTGTCTGTTACATTTTTTTGAGACTGAGTCTCGCTCTGTCACCCAGGCTGGAGTGCAGTGGCGCAATCGGCACACTGCAACCACTGACTCCCTGGTTCAAGCAATTCTCATGTCTCAGCCTCCCAAGTAGCTGGGATTACAGGTGCCTGCCACCACGCCTGGCTAATTTTTGTATTTTTAGTAGAAACAGGGTTTCACTGTGTTGGCCAGGCTGGTCTTGAACTCCGGACCTCAAGTGATCTGCCCACCTCAGCCTCCCAAAGTGCTGGGATTACAGGTATGAGCCACCTCGCCTGGCCGTGACTCTTACTTTTAGTGGGCTCTTCATAAAAAAACTCCTCAGATAGCATCTGTCACTAAAGAAGTTTTCTGATGCATTCTTGATCTTTTTGTATTATTATTGATTATATATTTTATTATCTATTATTGTAGCACAGAAGGTAATATTTATCATACATATTTACATAGTTTATGAGTTTGAGAAAGGGGTTTTTTTACATAAAGAAGTCATTGTTAATATTACTTTAGGATGACTAGAAACATTCTTGGAGTATTGTCTTGAAATAGTATTTTCTTCTCTAGGAAATGTTCTATTTTGTGATTAAAAGAGAATACAGATATCAGTAAGAATTTGTATTAGTCTGTTTTTACGCTGCTGATGAAGACATTCCGAGATTGGGCAGTCTACAAAAGAAGAGGTTTATTAGACTTATAGTTCCACCTGACTGGGGAGGCCTCACAATTATGGCCGAAGGTGAAAGGCACATCTCACATGGCAGCAGACAAGGCAAGAGAGCTTGTGCAGGGAAACTACCCTTTTTAAAACAATCAGATCTCCTGAAACATATTCACTATCGTGAGAATTAGCACCCCCATGATTCAACTACTTCCTTCGAGGTCCCTCCCATGACACGAGGGAATATTGGATGTTACAATTCAAGATGAGATTTGGGTGGGGGCACAGCCAAACCATATCAGAATTATACTAGTGGCCTGTGTTAAGAGATTGGGAATATTTTAGCTCATTAAAGATACTGTTTAAATTTGTGGATGCTCACTGTGTAGGAAAAACCCTGAAACTGTGTTTTCCCTCTGCTCTTACACCACCACGGTTGTCATCAACACAGAAGACTTCTGTGAGCAAATGTGTGGAGGCGTTTCTCCCAACATACCAAGCAGTGGACACCAACTGGGTGTCCTCTAATTCAGTTCCAACACTATCTACCTGGAGGTCATGTCAGATCTCACAGGTTAAGGGCTCAGTTCCTAAACCTGCCTCCCAGCCCCCCAAACCTAGACACCAGTCACAAGTCCCAGCCTCTGGAACTTCTGATCGACCAGCTTCAGCTTGCAGTTCCCAGGACCCTCTTTTTGGGTTGGGTTAATTTGCTGGAGCAGCTCACAGAATTCAGGGAAACACTTATATTTACCAGTTTATTGTCAAGGATATTGCAAAGGATCCAGATGAAGAGATGTGTAGGGTGAGGTATGGGGGAAGGGGTGCGGAACTTCCACGCCTTCCCTGGGCCACCACCCTCCAAGAACCTCCACATGTTAAGCTATGTGGAAGCAACCAAAACCCAGTCCTCTTGGTTTTTTACGAAAGCTTTATGAGGTCAGCATTCCTTCCCCCATATTCCCCCAGGGTATGGGGCAAGACCCTCTCTGGGGAGATTCTTAAGACTCACAGTGAGAAAGGCCAGGAAAGACTGAAACAGGTGAAAGGAGGATAGGAGAAGATCGGAGAGATTGTTTCCTTAGCCTTAACACACCCAACATTTTAACAAAAGACTGAAACAAGGGATATAGGAGTTAGCCTTGGACTGTGGATGCAAACCAACATATACACCATAATACTACACTCCCATTAGTTAAAAACTTTTATTCAACCTGAAAGAAGGACTATGGTTACGTATACAACAGAAAGCACAGTCTCTGGTCATGCAGTTGGAAACGTATACAACTAATCTATAAACATTCATACTATGCTGGTCATTGATGATTTATTTATGTAACAAAAATCTAAGGTTCATGCTTCATGTTTAACCTCTTTGCCCTGTGTCTGTCCCACAAAGCTGTGCATGCAATCCTGTGTTGGTGTTGAGGGCTACAAGATTAGCCACAAATAAAGGGGCTAACTCTTTTAAGTGTATGATGCATTTAATATATACCTTTTTTAAAGAACAAGATTTGGTTGGATGTAGTGGTCCAAGTGTTGTTGTTTTGAATGGACAGAGTAATTTCTGACAAATATTTAAACTGAAAATGTTGGCATTAATACTTTTCCAAGAACCGTTGAGAAACTTCCTCAACTCTCATCCCATTTTAAAAAGATTCCTAATCCTCAGACCTGCCCTATATCTAAGTATTACACCCATTAAGGTACAGATTTGTGGTCCTCCTGCATTTAATTACTGATTCTTGATACCCTTTCATTCAGCTAATGTTAACCTATTTGGTCTCCTGACTGATGCTGGGAAAATTTAAGTTTGAGGCACCTAATAACAATGAGCAATGGGTAGCCCCAACAAATTGGGAGGAAAAGATAATGGAGGAAGAGGAGAGAGGGGAAAATAGAGAGAGGGTGATGCATGGGAGAGAGGAAGAGACTGATGTCAGTGCTGGGCTGACTGTAGAGTGGTTTACACTGAAAGATGCCCAGAGCTTGTCTCTCTAACTTAGGCTCCATTGCTCCTAAGCATCATTTTTTACTGTGGCAGCCTCTCCTTACTAGGCTTTCTCAAGTTTCTGTTTTCACTCAGCTCCATAAAGATAACCAGGAGGCTCCTCGTTTAGGTTCCCTCTTTCGAATAAGTAACTTCAGTCGGCTAAAGTAAGAGTCTCAAATATTCCTGCAAAGATTTTCCTCTGTTCAATTAGCCATATACTTGGTCTCTTGAAATAAAATATTTTGAGTCCTAAATTAAGTGGACATGAAGTACATTCCATATTGATTTTTTTGTCAAAAATTCATCTTGGCTGGCATGGTGGCTCACACCTGTAATCCCAGCACTTTGGGAGGCCAAGGCGAGTGGATCACCTGAGGTAAGGCATTCGAGACCAGCCTGGCCAACATAGGCAAAACCCCGTCTCTACTAAAAATACAAAAATTAGCCGGGCGTGGTGGCGGGCGCCTGTAATCCCAGCTATGCAGGAGGCTGAGGCAGGAGAATGGCGTGAACCCGAGGCGGAGGTTGCAGTAAGTCGAGATAGTGCCACTGCACTCCAGCCTGGGCGACAGCATGAGACTCCATCTCAAAAAAAAAAAAAAGAAAAAAAAATTCATCTCTTGTCTGCTCTAAATTTGTCTCTAAACTTAACAAATCATGCTTTAGTTACACATTATTTTTAACTTATAAGAGATACTAGTATCTTTAAACATAAAATAATTATTATAATCCCATTCTGCATGCCCATTAGAATTTCTAGTCTGATGTGTTCTTTTGAAAGATTCTGGCATGATTATTAAATAGTAATGGAAGTTGTCAGCTTGACAGTTCTCTTCATGGAATTTGCCAAAGCTCATTGACGTCATCCAGACTGGAGGGCCTGGTGTCTCTGCCAACATCTGACAAGATGTAATACAAGGAATATGTTTCTTTACAGTGTTTCTCATGTCCACATAAATGCAGTTTTTTCCATTTTCTTTTTGCTCTTGGGACACAGTAATGTTCCAGTCCATGTAAGTATGTTTTGCCCATTATCTTGAGCTCTGTATTCATTTTAACAGTTTACTTCATCCCATGCTAGGGCAGCAGAGGGACCTTTCAGGATATTTACATTGTAGCCTATAAGCTCTTCACTTTACGCTTTTGGTTTTATTCATCTTTTTATTTCTGGTCTCTGGCAGCTTCTGGCTGATAGTAGAGACTGAGTATGTTTTTATTGCATTGGATTGACTATGGCTGTGTATCTCCTAAGTTAGATTTTACACGGGCCTGTTTGTAATTCTCTTCATATAATCTGTATTAACTGTTAACCAAGTTCAGGCTTGTTGCTTTCCTTCTGTTGAGTCATGTGTCTCCTTGTCTTTATTACAGTGACTGTATGAAAGCATACAGAATTTTCTCTAAATTTCCCTTAGTTCCTCGTGTATATTTGATTTGGAGTTGTTTCCTGTTTTTCTGATAAGACTGTATTAGTTTCGTACTTAGTTGTATTATGACATGAAAGAACATGTTTCTTAAAAGCTCACATCGTACTGATTATATTGTCTTAGTTTATCTCAGTCTTTAGTATCTGGTAACTCCCATACAAGGGTAGATTCTGTTATATTTGGAAGCTTTTAGTGCTTTTCCCCTTTAGGTGTACAAATAGTTTGCTCAGCATTTCCCTCAGCCATGCAGTTTTCTTCATTATAGTATTTTTCTCTTACCTAACTTTCATACTGTACTACATGATCATTAGTTTCCTATTCACAAGCATACTTTTTTCCAACCATTATCTTTTTGGTCTGCGAAAGCAGCTATCCATCATTGGTAATTTAGTCTCTCATTCACACTCGAGTTTGCCAGCCTGTGCTTGTAGCTGTGGTATTGTAGACTAAGATCTTATTTGTCTGGTGTGTCTATTAAATTTTAGTTTCTTCCCAATCATTCATTTTTGTTGGAAGTCATATCAGGTTGTTTCAAAGCCCACATTTCTTTAATAGTTCATGGCGATATCCCAGGAAACAATAATCCCATGTCCCTTTTTCCTGTCTTTTCTATCACCCATGCTCCTTTGTCCTTTCTATTATAATTCCTTACAAAGTGGTGCTTGTAGAGATTAGCACTGCTGTACTGAATTGCATTAGGAAACAGAGGATTCTGCCCCATGTATGTGTAGTTTTTAAAAACTTTTACATAGTTTCCAGGTGATTCAGAAGTACCTACATTTAAGAACCACTAATCTTTGTTTCTTGTTTGCCCTAAAGTTGAAGGAACAGAATGTTCTGTCTCCTAAATATCTTCCCTAACTCGATAGCATAAATTAGGGAATTGACCGATATGTATTGGACCTTAATCTTAATACAGTTTAATGGTAGTTTAATTTACTTGTGCTTTGGCAAGTTGGTAAAATTGGAAATTCAGCTTAAGGCTTTATTTTGTATGATAAGTTTTGAAGGAACTGCATTAAGACTGTGTACTTTCTTTTTCGTCTTTCTTTCTCAGCTTACTTTAATAAGGGAATTAAGAATTTAATGACTGAGGAGCTATGCTATGTTCAGCATCTGAGTCTCAGCATAAGAGGGATCCAGCATATCTCATATCCCAGCTCTGAAGAGTAAAAATATGCCTAATCCATAACAATAAGAGTAATCAATCTTTTTTTTTTTTTGAGATGGAGTTCACTCTTGTTGCCCAGGCTGTAGTGCAATGGCACGGTCTCAGCTCACCGCAATCGTCACCTCCTGGGTTCAAGTGATTCTCCTGCCTCAGCCTCCCAAGTAGCTGGGATTACAGAACTGCACCGCCACGCCTGGCTAATTTTGTATTTTTAGTACAGACAGGGTTTGTCCATGTTGGTCAGGCTGGTCTTGAACTCCCGACCTCAGGTGATCCGCCCGCCGCAGCCTCCCAAAGTGCTGGGATTACAGGCATGAGCCACCATACCTGGCTGAGTAACCTTTTTATAGGGTTTTATATCTCCCATATCCCCTATTTTATTAAATTTTTTCAAAGTGAACATTGAATTCTGCATAATCTAAAGATTAGATCAATGTTATATGTATAATAAATATTCCGTCCCTTAAACAATTCTTTTGGGAGGGAATATTGGTTATACATATAACATTGATCTAATTTTTAGGTTACAAGTAGCTAGTTTATTTCTTTGGTTCATACTGAAGTTGAAGCTGTATATTCATTTTATACACACACACGCGCGCGCACACATACACATATTGTTTTTATATAAATATAAAGAGATGAAGTCTCACTGTGTTGCCCAGGCTGGTCTCGAACTCCTGGACTCAAGCAATCCTCCCACCTCGGCCTCCCAAAGTGCTGGGATTATAGGTGTGAGCCACCATACCTGGCCTATATATTTGTATTATGGTAATGAGACTGTATTCATATTTTGAAATATTTTAAATGTTTCCAATTATTTCTCTAGCACATTCGTTTTCAGGATGAAGTTATACTGTCATGAAAAATAAGTCTGGATTTGTTTAAAAAAAAGGTATGAAGTATTTAAAAATATTTGATATTCATAATTATGACCATGTCTATTAATTTTAAGGCTTTTTCTTTGCCAAAAATGTGCAAAGACATACTGCATATATTATCTCATTTAATCTTTATAACAGTCTTGTGGGGCCTATTTTACAGATGAAGAAACTGAGGATTAGAGACCTTAACTAACTTGTTTAATGTCACAAAACTAGTAAAAGTGGCAGAATTGGGATTCAAACTCAGATGCGACTAAATTCCTAGGCCCCTGTGTTCTCACGTACTTTGCTGCTGTGCCTCTCCGTGTCAGCACATGCCGCTCTACTAATGACCATTGCTGCAGACACCTAGCTAATTTTCCTCCATCCATTCGTTTACGCTAAATGTAAATTTTTTTCTAAGAAAATGTGTCCTGTAGATGTAGGATAAATGTAATTACCCGATGTTAACAATAGGCTTTTAGATACCTCTTGTTCTTTTTGAAGGAAATCAGGAGAAAGAAAGAGAAGGTTAGAATATAGAACGTCTTCAGGTTTGTTTTAATAGCAGCGCCATTCAACATGACCTTGCCCTAGATTAGAGTTAAAACCTTATAGGACTGAATTTAAAAAAAAATTTAAACTATAATCTCCATGGGTAATTCATGATTGGTATCTACGTGATTGTTAAGGTGGCAGATACTGTGGCTGCAGGGCTCCCTCTCGTGGACTGTTAAAGCAAGTAGTGGTCGGGTCTCAAGAGCCAGAGGCTTTTCTGTTAAAGGCCTCTTTTGTGACATTGGTTGTAGGAAAACATAAGATTTGGGTGATAGAAAAGAATCTGTGGAAAAGTTAGGAGTAATACTGCTCCGGTTGTGTTGTTTCTCCAGTCCTCTTGTTTCCTTGACCTGGGGCTTGTATTTCCTGTCTACTTTCTAATATGAGGAAGGAAAAGCAAGAGAAAACCATGTCATTTACATTCGTCTGCTATCCCACTTTTTGTGATTTGGCTTAGAGAAGCTAAGAATGATTAACTGGAAGTAATATCTGTAGTCAGTAAGTCACAGTGTTCATTTAGTTTTGGTGGAGGCTGGTAGTTTGTTCATGGTCACATAGTGAGGTAATGTGATATTTTAGAAAAGAGCCAGCAAAGCCAACTGCTCTTTAATAGTAACTTGATTAATTCACTGAGCCCTGTTGGCTTTCTAAGCTGGATTGGAATGTAGGTAACCATGTAAACTAGCACAAGCCTGGGACTTAAAATAAATAGTACAGGCTTGATGGAAGCGGAGCGTTAATAAAGGCAAGTTTAATCTGTTGTGTATTATGCTGTGAAATAAATAATTTGTCTCATGTTACGGAGTGAGCTCATGAGAATATTGGTAAGAGGGCCAGGCGCGGTGGCTCATGCCTGTAATCCTAGCACTTTGGGAGGCCAAGGTGGGCGGATCACGAGGTCAGGAGTTCAAGAGCAGCCTGACCAACATGGTGAAACCCCATCTCTACTAAAACTACAAAATTAGCTGGGCGTGGTGGTGCATGCCTGTAATCCCAGCTGCTCGGGAGGCTGAGGCAGGAGAATTGCTTGAACCGGGACCTGGGAGGCGGAGGTTGTGATGAACTGAGATTGCACCACTGCACTCTAGCCTAGGCCACAGAGCGAGACTCCGTCTCAAAAAAAAAGAATATTGGTAAGAGGGTCAGATTTTGTGTAATAAAGCCAGAGGGTGAGCTTTTTAGTAATTGTTCAGATGAAAGTACCAGTTAAATTCTCATAGTCACTCTTGTTCCCAGTTCCTTATGTATCCTCTCTCCTGTATTCCTAAATGATGTTAATTATTCAGCTTGATATCCTTTCCTGTCTGTGGTGGCCTCTATTTGCTTTATTCACTCAGGTTTCGCCAACCCACTGACAGAACATCTGGGTGCAGCCTTCCCAGCACTACCCTTCTTCCTTTCCCCGTAATAGGAGTCTATAGGCTTTTCCAAAGTAAGAATTTTAAATGTAATTACTTTAGGAAAACAGTGTCTGTGTGATGAGAGGGGTATGGGGGCGGGGAGTAAACATGAAGAAACTAAAAATTTCCAACAGTCTTAAAGTGATCTCATTATGTTTTATCCTTGATTTATAGTTCCTGATCGCTTTTCTTAGATCATATTTTGGAAGCGATTCTAGGACAGTTCTGGAAATCTCTCTAATTTTCTTTTAGAACTTAGTCTCCAGTTTGGCAAGGGTTTTAGACACTACTGAAGTGCACTCCTCTTCCTTGTTCTACTTCTGAAGATTTATTCTAAGGGAATCTATTAGGTTGTGTACAAAAATTTAGTTATAAGGATCTTTATTGCAGAATTGTTTGTAAGCAAAATAAAAGTTTGAAACAGTTTTACAGCAAAAAGATTAAGTAAAGGATGATAATTTCATACATTAGACTAATACATGGCTAGTAAAAGTGATGTCACATATATTTATTGACATGAAAAGATAATAGATAAATTTTTGTTTTGTTTAGTTTTGTTTTGAGGAATCTCACTCTGTTGCCCAGGCTGGAGTACAGTGGCACGATCATGGCTCACTGCAACCTCTACTTCCCAGGTTCAAATGATTCTCCTGCTTCAACCTCCCAAGTAGCTGGTATTACAGGTGCCCACCACGACGCCCAGATAATTTTTGCATTTTTAGTACAGACGGAATTTCACCATATTAGCCAGGCTAGTCTCAAACTCCTGACCTCAAGTGATCCGCCTGCCTAGGGCTCCCAAAGTGCTAGGATTATAGGCATGAGCCACTGTGCCCAACTGATAAATTCTTATGTGAAAAAAATAGTGTTAACTTTCTTAGATGAAAGAAAAATTATATGTATATATATGTATAGAAAATAATTCTTAAAAAAAAAAAAAATCTGGAGTACCAGGGTGTTAACAATGGTTGTTTCTAGACAGTTAAGCTCTCACGTGCAGCCTTTCCCCATTTTCAAACTTAGGCTGAGCAAAAGAGGGTTTGGGATGTCTCATCCCAGAAAGGACCTTTAGGAAAAACCCCCTTTAAAGAAAGGGGTGAATGTTGTTCAAAATGACAGAGTAAGAACCTCCAGGGGTTTATCTCTCCACTGAAACAACTACCCAAGTAGAAAAAAATGACCAGAATCAACTATTTCAGCACTCTGGCCCTGATTGGACACTTAGAGCCACCAAGAGAGTACTTGTTGCAGGGAGTGGCCACTGTGTTTTGGCAGGACAGCTTGGGTGAACCAGTAACCATCCCCCATTCCTCAGCCCTGTGGCCTGTGCAGATATGGCCCATATGCCTGCAGTATCTGGCTGAAGCCAGGGTGGGCAGTGGGGACCTTGGTGTTCTAGTCATTCTGGTGGATCCCTAAGGGACTGATGCAGATGTTTTCCCAAGATTTGGCCCTCTTGGCCTCAGGGGTTTCCCCCAGTGGCATCTTATCAGGAGATTTAAGGAGATAGTACTCTCCCGACCTCCTCACCCCCATTTTGGAGCCAGACACTTAAGGAAATCTGTGCCAGATCACTGGCTAACTGCAGAAATAATGGAACAGAAACTTCCGTGATTACATACAAGGAATAGAAAAAGGCAAACAGACAAGCAAAGGCAAAAATAATTTGGAAAAGACGTAAAATGCAAGCAAGTGCCTCCCTCAGGTCCATGGAATGAGTGGATCTGGGGGCACTGCAGCAGTGTAGAGATGGACTGAATCAAGACATGTTCCTTTTGCCCCCACTCAGACACATAATGACGGTAACAACAGTTCTGTTTCTCCTCAAGAGAGACAGAGGCTGCCTATGGCTATGGGACAGATTCCATGGTAGGAATGCCCTGAACATAGGTGGCAAGTGAGACTGATGCTGGTAGCCCTGGGGGGCTACACGCGGGATAGACCTGATTCTGGAGTGGGCTTTGCTTACCTGTGGAAGATGCAAATGCTTAAGAGTGCCATTAAAGAGCTAGAACAGAAGGTACCGCATGGATTTGGATGGCCAACTGTTGTCAGACCGAGGAACATACTGTACAGCCCATAATGGCCAGCACTGGGCAGACAGATAACCTCCTCAGAGTATAGTTTGAAAGATAAGTAGAACTGGCAATTGAAACACTGTCCATAAGAAAGGGAGATGAAAGCACGAAGGGCTGGCTTTCTCACCATCCTGAGTGTGTGCTCACATTCAGCATGAGTGGGACTAAAGGAGTGTCCCCACAAGATTTTTGTCTGTTTTTCTGGTTGATCTGGTGAAGAGGGTTTGGGGAGGATGCTGAAATGACTATGAATTATTGCCAAGGGAGAAGTACACTGGTATAACAACTATGGTTTTTGGTTTTTCTTTTTCTTCCCCAAATCACCTAAAAACATTTTTCCCCTTACCTGATACAGTAGTCCTAGGACTACAAGTGCTGGAAGCGAGGATTATTTCTAAGCAAGAAAATATAACTGTTTTTAAGCCTTATGCCAGAATTCCTGAGGGCCTGAGGGGGGTGGGTTGTGCCTTCACCCCATCTGGCAAAATTGGGGCTGAGAATGAACACACCCATTACTGCCTAGTGGTAAAAATGGTTCACTAGTTCAGAATCTTTGTAACCCTACCCTTTATGAATGGGAATGGACAGAGGGAAAGGCACTTGCTAGACTAGTATGAAAACCAGCAATCTGGACTAGCACAGAGACCAAACTTAATGCTCCTTCCAAATGTGGAAACGTTTGAGTAAAAATAAATGACAAGTGGAAAAAAGGGGGACTAATAACTGAGGGTAAATAAATGAATAAATGGGTTATAAATTGAGGGAAATCAAATATTACATTAAAGGTCTTGGAGTTCGCCATATGCGGTGGCTCATGCCTGTAATCCCAGCACTTTGGGAGGCCAAGGGGGTCGGATCATGAGGTCAGGAGATTGAGATCAGCCTGGCCCATCTCTACTAAAAATGCAGAAGTTAGCCGGGCGTGGTGACACGCGCCTGTGGTCCAGCTACTCGGGAGGCTGAGGCAGAAGAATCGCTTGGACCTGGGAAGCGGAGGTTGCAGTGAGCCCAGATTGTGCCACTGCATTTCAGCCTGGGCAACAGGGCAAGACTCAGTCTGAACAAAACAACAACAACAACAACAAAACAAAGTATTGGAACAAGAGATAACATTATCTCAGCTCAGCTATTCCAGGTGCCTGAAAGGATAATGCTGTATGTTTGCCAAACTACTGCTACTTTTGGAACCTGACAAGATCTAAAAAAAAGCCTACAAACCTGTGTGGCCTCACCCTGGGAGACAGTCATGCACTGTGATGGACTGGACTAGTTATTAATAATTGTATATATTCTTTTGATGTAAAGGATCTGTGTTTGAAAACCAGGGGATGGCCTGCAATATTATATATTTTTGCCCACAGTTCCTGGCTCATAACTTCCATAGCCCTTGTTACAGTCTTTTGTTGTAATGTTGAGTGTGTCAGGCCTCAGGAAATACAATTTCTCTGACCTTCTCCTGCCCTCCTTTCACCTGCCCCAAGGTAGGACTCTAATGTTTCCCCACTTTTCTGATTGTGGATCCTAAGACCTTCCCCAGAGAGAGTCTTGCCCTATACCTTGGGGGAAGGAATGCTGACATTATGAAGCTTCCATAAAAACCCAAGAGCACTGCGTTCAGGGAGCTTCCACATAGCGGAACACCTGCAGGTTCCTGGAGAGTGGTGCGCCTAGGGAGGGCATGGAAGTTCTGCACCCCTTCCCCCGTACCTTGCCCTATACATCTCTTTATCTGTTTCCTCGAAATATCCTTTATCATAAGCCAGCAAAGTTTTAAAAATAAACAATCCTGGAGTAGTAAAATAATTAAGTTTCCAGAGCTTCCCCAGTGTAACACTTGGAATGTTCAGTTTCCAACAGAAAAATACAAAACATACGGGAAAATATAGCCCACAGAAAGAAAAGAATTTGATACAAACCACCCCGAAGGAAGCCCACACATTGGAATTACTAGTCAAAGATGTTAAATGAACTATCTTAAATGTTCACTGAACTGAAAGAAAACATCGACAAATAACTAAAAACAAATAAGGAAAACAATGTATGAGCAAAACAAGAATCTCAGTAAAGAGAAAGAAATTGTAAAAAGGAACCAAACAGAAATCCTAGAATTGAAAAGTAGAATAACTGAAAGGAAAAATCTGCTGTTGAAACCTTTGAGCAGGGAGAAGTATAAGGATCAGCAAACTTGAAGGGAAGACAATTCAAACTGTCCATTCTGAGGAGTAGAAAGGAAAAAAAAAGAGAAATGAACAGAGCCTGAGAGACTGGTGGCACCATCAAGTGTACCAATACGTGAATCACCGGAATCCCAGAAAGATAAAAGGGGCAGAAAAAAATATTTGAAGAAATAAACTTCCCAAATCTGATGAAGACATGAATATGCACATCCAAGAAGCTCAGTAAATTCCAATCAGGACAAACTCAGAAATCCACACTGAGACACACTATAGTCAAATTGTTGAAACCAAAAGAGTAAGAATTTTGAAATCAGCAAGAGAGAAGCAACGGTCTTGTACAAGGGATTCTCAATAAGATTAATCACTGATTTCTCATTAAGAACCTTGGAGGCCAGAAGGGAGTAAAATAACATATTGTCAACCTGAAAACAACAAAAACTGTCAACCACGAATTCTATATTTGGCAAAACTATTCTTGAAGAATGAAGGGGAGTTTAACTTATTTCCAGACAAAGAAAAGTTGGGGGGAGTTCATTACCAGTAGACCTGTCCTACAAAAAAATGGTAGATTCAGCACAGTGGCACATGCCTATAATCCTAGCTACTCAGGAAGCTAGGGAAAGATCTCTTGACCTCAGGAGTTCAAGGCCAGCCTAGGTGACATGGTGAGATCTCCATTTCAAAGAGAATAAGAAATGCTAAATGGAGTTCTTTATGATGACATAAAAGGGTATTAACAGTTACCCAAAGCCATAAGAGGAAATAAAGAACACTGGTAATGGTAACT
The DNA here is from genome assembly GCF_049350105.2 of Macaca mulatta. Classification (NCBI taxonomy): domain Eukaryota; kingdom Metazoa; phylum Chordata; class Mammalia; order Primates; family Cercopithecidae; genus Macaca; species Macaca mulatta. The sequence goes on along the minus strand of NC_133413.1, from coordinate 76,433,643 downwards.
ACACAGGTAAATATGTAAACCAGTATTGTATTTTTGGTTTATAACATCTCTTTTACTTCCTATATGATTTAAAAGGCAAATACATATAACAATAATTATGTCTGTGGTAATGGGCACACACATATAAAGATGTAACTTGTGGCAATAACAATAGAAAGGGGGAGGATTGGAGATGCATAGGAGCAGTGTTTGTATACTATTGAAATTAAATTGGTATTATTCAGACTAGGTCTTTATAAGTTTAAGGTGTTAATTGTAATCCCCAGAGTAACCACAAAGAAAATTTAAAAATACACAAAACAGGAAAGAAGGGAATCAAAATGATGCACACACACACACACACACACACACACATAATCAACTAAATTTTAAAAAGCCAATAATGTGCCAGGCATGGTGGCTTACGCCTGTAATCCCAGCACTTTGGGAGGCTGAGGCAGGTGGATCACCTGAGTTCAGGAGTTCAAGACCAGCCGGGCCAACATGGCGAAAACTCATCTCTACTAAAGATATAAAAATTAGCCAGGCGTGGTGGCGCGCACCTGTAGTCAGTCCCAGCTACTCGGGAGGCTGAGGCAGGAGAATCACTTGAATCTGGGAGGCAGAGGTTGAGTGAGCCGAGACCACACCACTGCACTCGAACCTGGGCAACAGAGTAAGACTCTGTCTCAAATAAATAAACAAACAAACAGGCAATAATGGAAGTTGGTTTTTGTTTGTTTGTTTGTTTTGAGATGGAGTATTGTTCTGTTGCCAGGCTGGAGTGCCGTGGCACGATCTCGGCTCACTGCAACCTCCGCCTCCCGGGTTCAAGTGATTCTCCTGCCTCAGCCTCCCAAGTAGCTGGGACTACAGGTGCATGCCACCACGCCCAGCTAATTTTTGTATTTTTAGTAGAGACGGGGTTTCACACCTTCTAGACCTCGTGATCCACTCGCCTCAGCCTCCCAAAGTGCTGGGATTACAGGCGTGAGCCACCACACCTGGCCTAATGGAAGAATTAAGGAACAAAAAACAAGGCATATAGAAGACAAATAGTGGCCAGGCATGGTGGCTCATGTCTGTAATCCCAGCACTTTGAGAGGGCGAGGTGGGTGGATCATGAGGTCAGGAGTTCGAGACCAGCCTGGTCAACATGGTGAAACCCTATCTCTACTAAAAATACAAAAATTAGCTGGGCATGGTGGTGGGCATCTGTAATCCCAGCTACTCAGGAGCCTGAGGCAGGAGAATGGTTTGAACCCAGGAGGCAGAGATTGCAGTGAGCTGAGATTACACCATTGTACTTCACCCTGAGCGACAGGGTGAGACTCCGTCTCAAAAAAAAAAAAAAAAGAAGACAATGTATAACAAAATGGCAGAAGTAAATCCTTCTTTATTGAAATTGCATTAAATGTCAGTGGGTTACATTTTTCTCTATTTTATTTTTATTTATTTATTCATTGAGAAACAGGGTCTCACTCTGTTGCCCAGGCTGGAGTGCAGTGATGGAATCTCAGCTCACTGCAACTTCTGCCTCTTGGACTGCAGGCATGCACCACCACACCCAGCTAAATTTTTCTCTTTAAAGGCAGAGATGGGCAGATTGGGGGGGAGAAAAGATTGTATGCTGTATTAAAGAGATTCACTTCACTTTAAATATAAGGACACAAAGAGGCTGAAAGTAAAAGAATGGGAAAGGAGATATGTGATGGTTAATACTGAGTGTCAACTTGATTGGATTGAAGGATGCAAAGTATTGATCCTGGGTGTGTCTGTGAGGGTGTTACCAAAAGAGGTTAACATTTGAGTCAGTGGGCTGGGAAAGGCAGACCCACCCTCAATCTGAGGGGGGCACCATCTAATCAGCTGCCAGTGCAGCTACAATATAAAGCGAGCAGAAAAACATGGAAAGACTAGACTGGCCTAGCCTCCCAGCCTACATCTTTCTCCTGCGCTGGATGCTTCCCACCCTCAAACATCAGATTCCCAAGTTCTTCAGTTTTGGGACTCAGACTTGCTTTCCTTGCTCCTCAGTTTGCAGACGCCCTATTGTGGGACCTTGTGATCACGTGAATTAATACTTAATAAACTCCCCTTTAGAGGGACAGAAGTAATCTAGAGAACCCTAATATAATATACCATGCAGATAATAACCAAAAGAGATCTGGGGTGACTATATTATTATTGGCAGACAGTATACACTTTAAGTTTTGAAAAAAAGGTTATGAGATAAAGGGCATTGTATATTGATAAAAGTTTCAATCCAGCAGGAAGATATAATAATTATAAACACATACATATATCTAACAATGAATATCCACAATATATGAAGCAAAATTTGACAGAATTTAAGAGAGAGACAATTCTACAATAATGAGGACTTGAATACCCCACTTTCAATAATGGATAGGACAATCAGATAGAAGAGTAATAAGGAAATTGAGCACCCGAGCAACACTATAATCCAGTTAGAGGTAACAGACACAGCACTCAACAGCAGAGCACAAATTCTTCTCAAGGGCACATTGAATAGACCATATATTAGGACACAAAGAAGTCTTAATTTTTCTTTTTTAAAGCTTAGGGGTGGGTGAGGGTGGGGAGCTCACCCTGAAGTACAAAGCTAAATATTTCACTTTCCACATCTGGTCTAGGATCTGGGTTAAACAGGGTCCAGTGCAGTCTCTTTGGGCCCAGTATGGCTTAGAGAAATAGCAGAGGCATGATCCTAAGAAGCAGTCTTTCTCTAGCAGAGAAGGAGAGAACCATTTGGGGAGTAGAGCTCAGACGGATTTCCTCTGCTCTCTCCCAAGACCTCCCTTTTATCCCCATTAAGAACTTGGTACAAAGAATTGGTCCAGGAAAATTTAGCTCATTCAATAATGACTTTTAAAAAAGGAAACTGGCACAGAAGATAATTTAAGTAAAACAGAGGAAGAGAGCAGCAGAATTTAATGACTGGAGAGCACTTAATGGAAAAGTGCTGCCACAGAACTAATGAAAATTGTGACTAAATTTCCTACCACTCAAAAAATTAAATGAAACAATAGCTTTACTATAAAGCACAAATTTAAGAACTCAGTGAAGAGATGATAAGACAACAAAAGGAGTTGAGTTGCATTAAACATGTACTTTCAGAATCAGAAAATAGTAGAAGTAAAATTTAAATAGATCACGGAAAGGAAGACAGATTTGGAAGGTGACAAGATAGAATTTATACTGAATACAATAATGGATATAGTGGATAGAAATGAGAAAAGCAAATAGTTAAAAAGAATTGGAGAGAAAGTGAGATAGAAAACAGATAAAGGTGTTTCAATATAAGCAGTTTAGAGTCTCTGATTTTAAAAAGCTAAAATAGTGGAACAGAGTAGATATTTAGAGATATAAGTCAAGAAAACTTTCCAGAAATAACAGAAGATTTAAATTTGCATATTGAAAGAACATACCAGGCAAAAATGACCCAAAATAGTTAACAATGAGATATATCTTAGTAAAGTAATTGGCCTTTAAAGAGAAAGAAAGAATTCTGTGGGCGGCCATACAAAAATACCTAGTCACTTATAAGGGAGAAGGTAACAGGTTTGCCTCAGATTTTGCACGTTTCAGTGCCAGAGATAATGAACCAATACCTTCAAAGAAATTCAAGAAAGGAAAAGGAGAACCAAGAAAGACAAAAGACTACAGAAAAAAAAAAAATTGAACATTCAATAATATATTACGAGTGAAATATATTGCTGTGAGATAATTTTGTTTTCATGAGCACTTTAGGATACTAGTAGAGGATGAACACAAGCAAATAGATAACTGGGGAAATTAAGATAAAAGGACTCACATTATTGACTATATCCAGTTTCTACAGCTAAGCCTAAAATGAAAGAGATTAGAGTGAAAGGAAAAAAAAATGTGCTCTGGTAACTAACAATACTGGAAGAGGATAGGGGAAAGAAGCTGACTTATAGAATGACTTCCTCATGTGCAATAACTGAAAATTAAAGGATGGTATCTCAAGCTGAAAAATCAAGTAGTAGAAATATAAGCATATCTAACTAAACAAAGGTATTCTTGCAAACTGTAAAACTCTAGCAGTGCCCTTCAGTAGAAGACTGGTTAAATAGATTATAATTCATCAGTATTATAGAATACTTTACAGCCTTATAAAAGAACGGGGAAAGTGTCTGTGCACTGACAGGGAGAGTGGTCCACAATAAATTAAAAAGCAAGATGCAGAACAGGTTGTAAACTATGCTACCATTTATGTAAAATAAGTATACAAATAATATATGTTTCTATATATTTAATTTTTTAAAAGGAAGGGCTGGGCACAGCGGTTCATGCCTGTAATCCCAGCACTTTGGGAGGCCGAGGAGGACAGATCAGCTGAGGTCGAGAGTTTGAGACCAGCCTGACCAACATGGACAAACCCCGTCTCTACTAAAAATACAAAATTAGCTGGGCATGGTGGTCCATGCCTATAATCCCAGCTGCCTGAGAGGCTGAGGCAGAATTGCTTGAACCCGGGAGGCAGAGGTTGCAGTGAGCCGAGATTGCGCTATTGCACTCTAGCCTGGGCAATAAAAATGAAACTCCATCTCAAAAAAAATAAAAAATAAAAAACCTCAGGCAGGATACAATAGAAACTTTAAGATAAAAGTTACCATTTTGGGGTAGGGCTTGCGAGTGGTTGTATGGGGGACACGTAGAGGGTTGAATCGTTCACTGATATTTTCTTGTTTTTGAAGTGTGAATGCATTACATATTCAAAGATTAGATTAATGAAAACAGTCAAACCAGACATCTCCCGAAAGTTCTGGTCCTCTATTAGATCTTAGACAAAACTTTGAGGTAGTTTTAGTTGGCATCTCTGCAAAATCTCATGGGATTTTCATTTTTTTCCAGAATATAATCTTGTTACATGTAGGCTTCCTATATGAGGCCCTCAGACCCTGCAGGTGAAGAACACACTTTTCCTTGAATGATCTGCCATTTCATCTAGACAGGCTCCCTGTCCTTTCTTGTCTGTGACATAATCAGTAATTGATAAGGGTGGTTCTGGATCATTAAGTGAAGGTCCATTTCTTATCCTGTTATGTAGGTTTCTTTATGAGATTAATCTCGGAAGGCATTGGGCTCCCATGATGAGTGATCATTTCCATGTGAGTCTATATCCAATACTCATTTGCAGCTTAACTTGGTCAAAATAGAACTCTTGATAGTGAATCTTAACTTCAGGGCTCTGTGAAACAGGAAACAGATTTTTTTTTTTTCAGTTAAGGAAAATGAGATATCAGAAGGTTATGACTTGTCAGAAGTTGCCCAGAAATAAGAGTTAGGCAGGGGAGGATACAACCATGATTTCATGGATGGGGCCTTGGCTCCCAGACAGTACCAATTGACTTAACCATTGACAGTATGTATCCTACCATGGTGATAGAGCGCAGTGGATTGAATTGTTGGAGTTTCCCCCTCACATTAGGCTAATTCATGTTTTGGACCTTATGCAGTTGTCCTTGCAAATAGATTCTCAAATTCACACACACACACGCACACACACGTTCTAATACACATATATACATACAACGTGATCCTAATACACACATACACACACACACACACACACACAGAGCAATCTTAATTGCCAGTAATAAAATTGTTACCTTTTTTGTGTAATTTAAGATAAATCAAAGGGAATGCCCATGAAGTGGTACTCATGACCTTGAACTCTGCTTTAGCTTACTTTTTCTTTTATTTATTTTTTATTATACTTTAAGTTCTAGGGTACATGTACACAACGTGCAGCTTTGTTACATATGTATACATGGGCCATGTTGGTGTGCTGCACCCATTAACTCATCATTTACATTAGGTATTTCTCCTAATGCTATCCCTCCCTGCTCTGCCCACCCCATGACAGACCCTGGTGTGTGATGTTCCCCTTCCTGTGTCCAAGTGTTCTCATTGTTCAATTCCCACCTATGAGTGAGAACATGCGATGTTTGGTTTTCTGTCCTTGTGATAGTTTGCTGAGAATGATGGTTTCCGGCTTCATCCATGTCCCTACAAAGGACATGAACTCATCCTTTTTTATGGCTGCATAGTATTTCATGGTGTATATGTGCCACATTTTCTTAATCCAGTCTATCACGGATGGACATTTGGGTTGGTTCCAAGTCTTTGCTATTGTGAATAGTGCCGCAATAAACATACGTGTGCATGTGTCTTTATAGCAGCATGATTTATAATCCTTTGGGTATATACCCAGTGCTGGGTCAAATGATATTTCTAGTTCTAGATCCTTGAGGAATTTCCACACTGTCTTCCACAATGGTTGAACTAGTTTACAGTCCCACCGGTGTAAAAGTGTTCCTATTTCTCCACATCCTCTCCAGCACCTGTTGTTTCCTGACTTTTTAATGATTGCCATTCTAACTGGTGTGAGATGGTATCTCATTGTGGTTTTGATTTGCATTTCTCTGATGGCCAGTGATGATGAGCATTTTTTTCATGTGTCTGCTGGCTGCATAAATGTCTTCTTTTGAGAAGTGTCTGTTCGTATCCTTTTTCCACTTTGCCAAGACAATCCTAAGCTAAAAGAACAAAGCTGGAGGCATCACGCTACCTGACTTCAAACTATAATATGAGGCTACAGTAACCAAAACAGCATGGTACTGCTACCAAAACAGAGATATAGACCAATGGGACAGAACAGAGCCCTCAGAAATAATACCACACATCTACAACCATCTGATCTTTGACAAACGTGACGAAAACAAGAAATGGGGAAAGGATTCCCTGTTTAATAAATGGTGCTGAGAAAACTGGCTAGCCATATGCTGAAACTGGATCCCTTCCTTACACCTTACACAAAAATTATTTCAAGATGGATTAAAGACTTAAATGTTAGATCTAAAACCATAAAAACCCTTGAAGAAAACCTAGGCAATACCATTCAGGACATAGGCATGGGCAAGGACTTCATGACTAAAACACCAAAAGCAATGGCAACAAAAGCCAAAATTGACAAATGGGATCTAATTAAACTAAAGAGCTTCTGCACAGCAAAAGAAACTACCATCAGAGTGAACAGGCAACCTACAGAATGGGAGAAAATTTTTGCAATCTACTCATCTGACAAACGGCTAATATCCAGAATCGACAAAGAACTCAAATAAATTTACAAGAAAAAAACAACCCCATCAAAAAGTAGGTTACTTTTTCATAATAAATACAGTACAACCCTTCTGCAACATTTTCTAAAAGTTTTCTAAGTGTGTTGGCTCTAATGCATTAATTGTATTACATTTTTACCTTGGTTTCTAAGGCTATATTTGTAAAATGGAGAAGATAATCTTTGCCTTCTTCACAGGATGGTAATGATTACTAAATGGGATAGTGGATGTGAACATACTCTCGTAAAACTGTAACGTGCTTTACAAATACAGAGATGGTGGTGCTAGTGTTACATTAATGAGATCTTATCTGCTCCCCACATATTCATGCGATGCCATTCTGTCCCTTGCAGATCCATGTTTTTCTAGTAATAAATTAGAAGAGTCCATTATATACTTAACATTCTTTTGCATTAGCTTTTTTCCTTCTGTTTCTTTTTCTGTCCATACCTTCATCTAAAGACTATTTTGAATAATTATGTACACAGAATTTTGTAATGAACAGTAAATAAACAATACTGTATAGTTGTAATTTAAAAACCCTTGTGAGTAAACAGGCTTTGTAAACAGATCTGTGTTTTTTAATCCACGTGTCACCCTATATTGGGTATGTGACCTTAGGAAAGTTATTTAATTTCTTGTAGACTCAGTGTTCTCATGTGTAAAGTAGGGGATACTATTTATCTTTTGAAGTTGTTGATGACTAAATGAAATTCTTTTTACAAAGCACTTGAAACATGGCTTTCATAAAATTTACCTAAATTTCTTCAAACAGACTAATTCTAGTTTAAACATAATCATCACTTGATATTAATAGTTTTTACTATTTTGGTTCTAGTCCTTTTATAAAGTAAGTTATATTGGTAAAGATCAGAAATTTAAGATTCACAATTGTTTTAGATACTTGCATTTTACTCACTGGAGTGAAAAATGGGAGAAGTAAATAACACAACAGTGTGCATTATTTTACTTCTTGTTTATTTTTGTGTATGGGAACCTCAGAGCTCATCAGATATTTTTTAAATAGTATGCATTTATTTAATATATTTTACAATTACCTATTATATGCTTTGCATTACTATTAGGCTTTGGAATACAGAGGGAAAAAAATAGTTCATGACTGTACTGAAAGTCATCATTTGTTCAAGGAGACAAAAAAGTAATTATAATGTCAGAAGTACGATTATAGATGAATGCACAGGGAGCTTTGGGAAGCCAGAGGGGGTGCTTCCCGCCTCTTCAAGATAGGGGCAGTGTACTAAATGTGCTTCCCAGGGTAGGTGATACCTGAGTCAAGTCTGCAAAGAGCCAGACTTGGAACGTGAAGCCTTCTCTTCCAGGCTAAGGAAATGAAGTTCATATTAAGATGATGAAGAGCCATGAAATGCTTTTACTTAGAGCAAGATGAGCAGATTCAGAATTTCTGAGAATTACCTGGTAGCATACCTCCAAGCAATGGGAGCAGCATCAATTTTACCACCCTCGACATGGCTACCATTTAACACCTGCTGTGACTCTGACTTGTATATATATAATCTCATTTAATCCAGCACCCCTTAAATTAGATATTACTGCCATTATACAGATAAGGAAACCCAGGGCTAGAGGTTAGTAGAGGAGTGAGTGACTGGACATGCAACAGAGAATATGTTTGATTACCTTCCATTTCACCTGGTGATTCTAAATTAAGAGAGATGATTTATTGATCCTCAGTCTTGATTTTCCTATTTTATATTGTGAACATTTTACTGAATTTGGTTTGATTTTAGAGTCTAAAGATAACGTACATTCCCTGCAAGATAGATTTTAACCCAGATCTGTCATTTTATCTGGTGCCCAATCCAAGGAACTCTGGTTTATTCTAACACTAGAGGGAAAAAATGGCTGTGTTAGACTCACTGAAAGAGAACATTCCAGTCTCTAATGTAGAACTGCATCTTTTCTAGAGCATATCATCTTAAATAATTTTTATCCCTATCCTTAAGAACACTTATAGGATATAAACCACTTTGCTTCCCCTTCTGTCTCCTTTTCCTCTTAATTATCTTAAGTAAATATTTGAAATGATACCTCATTGGGATATGAAATATTTTACTTTGTAATTGTTAAAATCTCATATGTAACTTAGGACCTGGCTTTTCTAGTAGTTTAAAACTAGGTTTTCTTCCTGTTTTTGCTCCATGTTTATGTGGTGTATTGAAGCAAAAGAGTTAAGAGGTGATAGCGTTTTAAAGTTAAAAAAAAAAAAACCCTGATTATTAATCTCGCCGGTCTTCATTGGCTTTCTAAATGCTGTCAAAATTGGCCATTGACCTTCATCCTTAGTTCTTTCATTGAAAATAGAAATGTAATAGAGTGAGAACTCACTTTAAAAAAAAAAAAATTGAAATAAAGTATCGCTTCTCTACTGAAAATGTGGTATAATTATTTAAATGAATTTTTAAAAATACTTGTACATAACTAAAAGTGGTATTGCAAAGATAGCATGTATATAATTATAACTTGCTGTACTCACCTTTTATTCTTTTTATTTCAGCTCAATCTGAAATTGAAGTGTCTGTCTCTGCAAGGAATATCAGAAGGCTACTAAGTTTCCAGCGATATCTTAGATCTTCACGCTTTTTCCGTGGTACTACGGTTTCAAATTCTCTAAACATTTTAGATGATGATTATAATGGACAAGCCAAGGTATGTATAGTTTTTGTAAGAAAACATTAATTTTTTGATAAGTTTACTGAAGCCCTTTATTCTCCATACAGTAATGATTTATAGAGTCTTTTTGTCTGTCGGTGAAAAGCAGTTAAGCCCGTTTTCCAGGTTTTTTTTCTTTAGAGTAGCTGTTTGTTTTATAATTAGACATTACAGAGCAAGGGAAATTTCTGAAACAACTAAAGTAGTGACAGTGTTTTCATTTGTTATTACAACATTACGTAACAAGGAGATCAATAGAACATTAAACTGTAAGATCTCACAGAATTTTAATGCTGGGAAGAATCTTAGAGATTATCTGATCTCATCATGTCCATATTCCATCAATAAGGAAACTGAGTCCAATAGAGCACGAGGGACTTGTTTACGCTCACCCAGCTGGTTAGAGGTAAACCTAGCACGGGAAGTTACGTCTCTCTCTTTCTTTTGTGTGTGTGTGTGTATTAATAACATCTTTTCACAAAGGTCTCGTGACTTCCAATCAAATAAGTTTTCATCGTCTCTTGCATGGAGAGAGATTTTTGAGGGTTTAGATGTATCATAATTAAACTTGTCGATTGTGAGCATTATTTACTTCATCTTTTTATATAATTTAAAAAGAAATGTCTTACTGAACATCAGGGTTAAATGAGCTTGGTTTTGACCAAATGAGGATTTTAAATAGTATTAAATGTTCAGTGTATTTTAAGTTATTCTTTGACTTAATATTTACGGGCCAGATTTTTGAGTTTGCATAGATAAGTTTTAAGTTGTGTAGGTAAAGCTGGGGTGTCTTCTTTACAGTTACATGAAAGTGAAAAAAATTACTTCCCTGTTCAGTAAAAGAAATCAGTGGAAAGTGTTCCCGCTTGCTTTAAATGTTAAAACGTTTACAAGTTCTGCCTTTTAGAATGAGAATATCTCTTTTGTCATTTGTTGTTATTAGTACTGTCGTAATTAATGATTTCTACTAGTAGTATCTTAGTGTTGCTCATGTCAGTGTATTCATAAATGTATACAACAGTGAACTTTTAGATATAAAATATAAGTTTTTTTTCTAGAAAAAGTCCACAGAATGTTCAGGTTAAGAATGTATGGTATAAAAATATTTGGTTTTTAGGGTCTTTGTGGAATTTATTTGCTTGGCTGAGGTACACATTATCCTAAAAGTTAATGTAGTAAATTGTATTATTTTATAAGCATGTTTAGATAATATAAATAAATATCCATAAGTTAGAAATGTTTTTTTTAAAACTGAACAACAAATAATTTAAGCATGGTGTGGTATCAGTGTCAGATGCCTACGTTCTAGAAACAGACTACCTAATTTAAGATCCCAGCTCTATCACTTTATAGCTGAGCAAGTTAGTTATTTTTTGCTTGTTTCTACGTCACTAAAATGAGAATTGAAAACAATGCCTGGGCCGGGTGCAGTGGCTCATGCCTGTAATCCCAGCATGTTGGGAGGCCAAGTTGTGAGAATCACTTGAGCCTAGGAGTTTGAGACCAGCCTGGGCAGCATGATGAGACCTTGTCTCTACAAAAAAAGAAAAAAAAAAAAATTTAGCCAGGTGTGGTAACACATGCTTGTAGTCTCAGCTTCTCAGGAGGCTGAGACAGGAGGATTGCTTGAGCCCAGGAGGTCGAGACTGCAGTAAGCTGTCTTGTTTGTGCCACTGCACTCCAGCCTTGGTGACAGTGAGTGTGAGACCCTGTCTCAAAAGAAGAAAAAAGAAAACATCTGATGGTGTTGTTCCAAGTAGTAAAAGAGTGAGTAAGGTCACTTATAACAGTACCTGGAATAGTAAATACTCAATAGTGTAACTTATTTTTATTAGATTGTTTGCAATTTAGTTTCTCAACCATACAACATTTGAACCACACTTCTGTGATGTTAAGTGATACTAGAATTCTTAAAGGTTTGCGGGACTATAGCAATAAGTTGGGAAACATAACCTTCCTGTGCATTCATTAATTGAAAAACAAAATAATGTTTCATTTTTCAAATGGAGTTTATCCCTTTGAGCATTTTTTTGGAGCCAGTTGAAAAAGTCACGATTAAAAGAAAAATGATACTTGTATTTTTTAAAGGAAATCAATCACTTTACATTTTCATTAACTTCTCTATGGAATATCTCCAAAAGACAATGTTATTGAAATTAAATTACAGTAGAAATGTTTGGTTTTCATTTCAGTGTATGCTGGAAAAAGTTGGAAATTGGAATTTTGATATCTTTCTATTTGATAGACTAACAAATGGTAAGTGAAGAATTTGACTTGCTCAAGTTAATGTAGTCTAGATTACTGCATTGATGGTGCAGCCACTGGTGCGTTGCTTTCATTTACTGTACGAAGGTTGTGAGCCCTCTGCTGGAAGAGAGAGTGTGTTAGTCCATTTTCACACTGCTGATAAAGATGTACCCGAGACTGGGTAATTGATAAAGAAAAAGAGGTTTAATGGACTCACAATTCCATGTGGCTGGGGAGGCCTCACAATCATGGTGGAAGGTGAAAGGCACATCTTACATGTCGGCAGGCAAGAGAGAAATGAGAGCCAAGCAAAAGGGGAAACTCCTTATGAAATCATCAGATCTCATTAGACTTATCCACTACCACGAGAGCAGTATGGGGGAAAGCACCTCCATGATTCAATTATCTCCCACCGGGTCCCTCCCACAACACATGGGAATTATGGGAACTACAATTTAAGATGAGATTTGGCTGGGGACACAGCCAAACCATATCAGGGAGCATCATTTTTTCTCTTTTTAAGTGACTTTTCTAAAAGTCTACAGAATCAGTCTCATATATACTTGGCTGATTGGTTGGCAATTGCTGCTGCTATTATTAATAATAACCCAGAATAAACATTATTATCTCATTTTTTTAATTTTTCTTTTTTGGTTTCTTTTAGATTGTGGCCATTTACAATGACATCTGATATTGTATGCCTGTTTTGATTGCCCCCGCTGAGTGGTGGATTAACCACCTTTTGGCACATCCTGACCAACAGCAGTGGTTCCTTGCTTTCAGATGGAGAATGAGGAAGAGCTGTAGCTTCTTTAGGAGGGCTTATCAGAATCTGCAGAGTATGGATGATTTGGGGAAAAATGCCCACAGGTGATTCTAATCTGCTTACCCACTCCTGAGTTTAGTTTGGTTCTGGATGGAGGGGTCATGTTTTCTTGTTCTCTTTGGGAACAGGAAAATGTTCCGTAGGAAAAGGAACAGGGAATCACTCTTATTTAGGATAAAATTGTGGGCGTAATTATTGGTGGTACAGTTGAGGACCGCCAAACCTTAGGCAGTTCTACCTTTTACTATAGCTTTAGTATACCTTTTAGTATATTTGGGTAGCTTTTCTAGAAATACAATTTCCTTTTTTCAAGAAAGTGTTCGTTTCCATTTTTTAAAAAGTTCCTTCGTGCCTGTTTTTTTTTTTTTTTTTTAAAACACAACTAAGCATCTTATTTTGAAATGTTTTGTTGATTTATGTTCTTATTCACTGGTAAAAGCAGTTCAACTAGGCCGGGCGCAGTGGCTCACGCCTGTAATCCCTGCAATTTGGCAGGCCAAGGCTGGTAGATCACGTGAGATCAGGAGTTTAAGACCAGCCCAGCCAACATGGCAAAACCCCATCTCTACTAAAAATACAAACATTGGCTGGGTGTGGTGGTGCATGTCTCTAATCCTAGCTACTTGGGAGGCAGAGGCAGGAGACTTACTTGAATCTGGGAGGTGGAGGTTGCTGTGAGCTGAGATTGCGCCATCTCACTCCAGCCTGGGCAATAGAGCGAGACTGTCTCAAAAAAAAAAAAAAAAAAAAAAAAAAAAGGCAGTTCAACTAGTCATTTGCCCCAGAGCAGAAAGTACACTGAGAGGAAATCAGTACTGACTTTAGAATAATGAAACCACTGCTGTACTTTGAAATCACCTGCTTTTTCTTATTGCTTTGGAATGAAGTGTCTTTGATAAGGATGCCAAATATGTAAAATGAACAAGCAAATTACAACTTTATTTTTCTCAGGAATCAATGTGGGTTCTCTTAGTATCACTCCATTATTCTCTCTAAGTCGCATGGCAATGCCTAATGGAAATACCTTTGTCTATACCTTCTGTTTGCTTATGCAGTGTTGACAGAAAATAAATCGGACTGATCCTAGGCAAAATTGTGAAGACAGTGAAGTTTGCCTTTATCAGCAAAACCACCCTCCTGCCTCCCTGCCTTTTTATTCCTCCCCTTTGCTATCTCTCTTCTACTTTTCCTTTGCCCTTGGTGATTAAGTGTTCTGTACTTCTCCCTGCCCCCACCTTGGCCTGTACACACAGGAAAGGCTCTGATATCATTTACACAGTTAGCCTTCCCTTGGCCTTTCTCCTTTTTGAAAATATAGGTAGGTGAAATATCAGGTGGCCCACCTTTTTCTTGCTCAGGGAAATTCCCCTTTCCTAACTTAACACAAATATTACTTTAGGTATTATCTCAAGACAAATATAGATTAAACAATGTCACCCTTAACACTTTCAAAGTTTAGCCTTACATAAACTCTCACAGCTCATAGCCTATTATTAGTCTACTGGGACACTTGTCACTCATTGAAATAGTTGATTGTTCTTCTCTAAATTTTATTTTTAAAAAGTACATACTCTGCTAGTTGGGGGCATGGTGATGAAAGCGGCGTGAGCTCAGCAGTGCACTGGATGGGCAGAAGAAATAGCTAGCAGTCCACAGTAGTTAACTAAGCACTTCGCTTTCCTTTTGATCACCTCACTGCTTAAATGGGATTTGTGGACAGGGTGGCTACATGGTTTCCCCTTAGGGTTCGTCCCAAATCATTAGGGTTTAGTAGAAACCACTCATGGTTAGCTACTCACCTTTGATTTTAGAGGTTGAGATTTATACATTCAGTTAACTACAGCTATTTAAAAGCTCAGGAATTTTCTACTTAAGGAGATATTATTGGGGAACAAATGGGCAGAAGAAAATTCCTTTAGCTTATACTATATAATGAGAATGGTTTTCCTTTTAAAACTGCTTCACCTGAAATGAATTCTCGATAACATACTTTCATGGTATCCAAGTGTATAGTTTTCCCTTCTTGCTTATTGATCCAATACTTTCTTGTGTTTCTTATGCTGGCAATTTCCCAGATGATATTGGGGGGAGGACAGGAAGGCAGAGGAGGAAGCAAAATGCAGTGATTTGTGCCAAGACAAATGGTCCCCAGCTTGTCTGCTACAAGGAGGGAAGTAGTTATTGTCTGGTAGGATGCATTTGGAATTCCTTTTGTAGGATTGAGGGCATTAAGTGATGCGACAGAGCAAAAGCTTATCACTCCTGAAGACACCTGGTTCGTGAGGACACTAGCTGCCAGGCCTGCGTCGTCAGGGTAGCCTGCTCCTTCCAGCCAGATCCTTCTGGGATCACCTTCTGCAAATGACTGAGGCCCACTATTCCAGAGGCAGTTCTATCTTTTGATATATTTTTATGAGGGTAGCTTTTCTTAAAATACAGTTTTCTTTTTCATAAAGTGTTTGTTTCCATTTCCATTTTTTAAAAAGTTCTTCTTTGCCTGATTTTTGTTTAACACAGCTGAGCATCTCTTCTTTTGAAATGTTTTGTTGACTTGTGTTCTTACTGGTGTTATAATCCTCAGTTGGTATCTTGCATGCCGCTTTTCAGTTACATATGGGTAGTACACTTTAAGAGCCTGGTTCTTGTCAGATTCCCTTAAAGTTCCTAGTGGGGACGTTACATGTGTTTCTTCACTACACTTTGCCTGAATTCCAAAAGAGGGTATTTTCCTGTTAGATTGTAGCTTTCTTAAAACTTATTCTACACCCTAGAAATGGGTAATTTGTTTTGTTACATTTGAAAAACAATTTTGGGAGAACCTTATGATAATCTAAATATACAGAGAATGAATAAACATTCTAAAATATTTATATACTCGAAGATGGTTGTTACAGCAATAGTAACGGACACGTCGTTCACTTCTTCAGAAATGGCTCCACGCCACGTGGACTCGTGTTTGTACCGATAGAGCATATCAGGACCTGAACACATTTTAACATTTAATTTATTTAAAATGTAAGATTTGAAATTTTTTTTCTTTCCAAATGAAGGCGATATGTCAAGTAGTTTATAAAAATGTCTCTTTTGGCCTGCCACATCTTTTCTGTCACTGCTCATGCAAATAATGTTCCAGTTAATGTACTTTTTCATCAGCCGTGGTCTTTTGTTGGCAGTTGGTTAGGTGGTTTTAGATAACAAGGTTAGCCAAACAGTCCTTTATTATCCTTCATAAATATTATTATTATAAATTTTCAATTTGGGACCAGTATGTCTTTTATACGTTTTTGTAAGAGTCATCATAGACTTTACAGAATACTAGAATTGTGTATCTTATTGCTATTATCTGAACATTGGCAGTAATTTATGAGTCTATGTGAAGGATGTAGTCTACTTAAAATAGACTTTTTAATGTGTAGCCTATTTAAAACATGTGGTCTGTTTAATTGTTAATATAGTATATGTGTCCTATAGAAGTTTACAAAACTGAGAAATATAATAAGAGGTTTAAAAAATGGAGAAATGGAGAGTTATACCATGGAAGGGAAAACTAAACATCATAAAAATGGTGGTTTTTCCAAATTTAATTTCTATTCTTGGTGTGACTCCACTTGTCAGTGACGAAGGAGTGGACGTTGAGGACGAAGACAGTCCCCATCGCATGTAGCAGCTCTTTCCAAAAACTCGCGTCTGTAGGGGGATGGAGCAGGGGAAACTGGAGGGAGCCAGGAGAGGCTGTGATTCTTTATTGTTTGAGAGATGAGAGAACCTAGAGCATGTCTGAATGCTGATGCTTATTGGGACAATATAGAAAAGAGAAAGAGATTGGTGGGGTGGGGTGGGGATAGGTGTACCCGATGGAACAAGGAATATCTCTGAGGAGGTGTGGATGGGTTGGCTTTTGAAAGAAAGGGAAACTCGGCCAGGTGCAGTGGCTCATGCCTGTAATCCCAGCACTTTGGGAGGCCGAGGCTAGCGGATCACAAGGTCAGGAGTTGGAGACTAGCCTGGCCAACAAAGTGAAACCCCGTCTCTACTAAAAATACAAACAATTAGCCAGGCTTGGTGGTGGGCGCCTGTAATCACCACTACTCGGGAGGCAGAGACAGGACAATCGCTTGAACTCAGGAGGCGGAGGTTGCAGTGAACCAAGATCGCACCATTGCACTCCAGCCCGACAGTGCAAGACTCCATTTCAAAAAAGAAAGAAAGGGAAACTTGAGGGCTTGTATTATTTCTGTGACATATGAGGCTATGGAGAATGAGGGGGTGGATGGGAAGTAAGTATGTTGAAAGTTTAAGAAGAGCATAAAAGGCTTGAAAACAGGCATTTTAAAAAGTGAAAGAGCCAGTTCACCGGAAAAACAATATGATTGCTGGGCAGTGTTGACTCTGAGTTTACAGTGATATTCTGCCTAGTTTCGTGATTCCCCCTCCCCACTCCCCAAGCAAATCTCAGATTTTCTGCAGCTACTCTGGAAAAGCAAGTGGTTGAGTTCAGAGTTTTTAATTCTGATGATCTTGAGGTCATTGATGCCTCCTCCTAACCCTGTATGGATGAGAGTAGACACATTCTCAAGGCTAACAAGGCCGCAGCTGAGGTGTGTGCTCTGGGGCGGTCTGTTTCAGTGAAAGCAAGATGGCAGAGGCGTTGTCAGGAGGAAGGCCAAGTGCAGCCACACTGAATTAGGTTACTGTGTGGGACAATTTTTAAAGTTTTCTATTGTCTATTCTAATTATTTTGGTGTCTTTAAAAAAATCTATTTGAAAATGTCTAGCTTTCAGTTCTTTGGTTGTGGAAAAGTAAAACAACAAAAATTAAATTTTTCTTACAGTGAAACAAAGATGTGATGTATAAAGTTCATAACTGATAAAATAAGAAGATGCATATTTTTGATATACAAAAAGTGGGAATTATTACTCTTTCCATGTTTTATATTCAAAATCCATATTTCAAAGCATAATGTAATTGTGTTGACTAGTATTTCCTACTAATGTAATGTCTCTTCTTTCTTTTTAGGAAATAGTCTAGTAAGCTTAACCTTTCACTTATTTAGTCTTCATGGATTAATTGAGTATTTCCATTTAGATATGATGAAACTTCGCAGATTTTTAGGTAAGTGATTCTAACCCATTAACAGTAACAAGATTTACATTTATATAAGAACCTGTTTGTAAGTTTTATCTCAGTTATATCGGTTAGCTATTGCTTTATAATAAACCAGCCAAAATTAGTGACTTAAAACAACACACAGTTATTTAACTGTTGCATCTGTGGGCCTGTTGAATGCTTCTTTTGGTCTGGGTGAGCTCATCTGTGCACCTGCAGACAGCAACAGGTGAGCCGTATGTTGGTTTTGTAGCGACCTCAGCTAGGATACCAGGCTGATCCATCTCGGCTCTACATAGTCTTCTGTTAAATTTTAAAAAAGCAGAGGAGTTTGGCACCATAAGAGATTTACATTAAAAACAAAAGAGAATTATTTATTTTACAATTAGCGAAGCTTGTTCAAACAGTAGTGCCAGGTTTCCAAGGGAGCTGATGTCCCCAGGCCTCTGGAGCCCTGGGCTCAGAATCGGCCCACCTTCACTTCTGCAGCAAGTGGCCACAGCAAATCAGACCAGGGGTGCACTACACCTGTTGGTGCAAAGGCTGCAAAGTTACAGAACCATAGATATGGGGAATAGTGAATACTTGATTTCATTTTGCAATGTTTCTTACATTGACCACAGATTGCTGACAAAGGTGACACAATTTCTATACTTTTCTAAATTTTCAAAGGCTAAAACTTTAAAGATCAGGTATATTGCAGTTAGGTTTCTTCTTTTTCTGAGCCCTAAAATCTCTTTGACAGTAGACTTTAAAGATTATTTGGGACCAGGTGTGGTGGCTTACACCTGTAATCCCAGCACTTTGGGAGGCCGAGGCGGGTGGATCACTTGAGGCCACGAGTTGGAGACCAGCCTGGCCAACGTGGCAAAAACCTCATCTCTACTAAAAATACAAAAACATTAGCCAGGCATGGTGGTGCACGCCTGTAATCCCAGCTGCTTGGGAGACTGAGGCACAAGATATCAACTCTAATCTTCCTTCTTGTAATATCCACCAATCTCTCCTGGCTGGTTGTACCGGAGGAGGGAATTCACGATTCCTGGTGAAGCCTTTGCCTGTGCTTTAGGTGGAGAGGGGAACTTCAGAGAAAGTACTCCTCTGCATTTGCTGCTCTGAGTTTGAAGTCCAAAGCAGCATATTTTGGGGTCTCATTTTCTGACCCTCATTGTGGTATTTCATATAGTGCCCAGATCAAGAGATAGTTTAATTTGTAATTTATTTTTGGTTATATAAACTTTGCTTATATACAGCAAAAAAGATTACAACTTAATGAAGGCTCACATGATCATTAGCATTTTGTTCCAATAAAATCTTTTAAAGTAAGGTGTTTACATCAGTTTTTTTTTTAAAGACATAATGCTATTGTACACTTAATAGACTATAGTGTAAACATAGCTTTTGTATGCACTGGGAAACCCAAAATTTTGACTTGCTATATTGCAATATTCACTTTATTTTAGTGGTCTGGAACTTAACACTAAGTATCTCGCTGGTATGCCTATACTTAATAGTGAGAGACCATCACATTGCTTTGCTATCTTTTTAAAATCTTTCAATTTTAAGTAGAGAGAAATTACAAATTATTCAGGAAGTAATGTATTACTGTAAGAAAATGGTAAAACTGTAGAACTATAAAATAAGTTAAGATGTTGCTGGTAGGGACATTTAATATTTCATACATGCTGGGCACAGTGGCTCATGCCTGTAATCCCAGCACTTTGGGATGCTGAGGCAGGTGGATCACTTGAGGCCAGGAGTTCGAGACCATCCTGGCCAGCATGGTGGAACCCTGTCTCTACTAAAAATACAAAAATTAGTCAGGCGTGGAGGCGTGTGCCTGTAATCCCAGCTACTTGGGAGGCTGAGGCAGGAGAATTACTTGAACCCAGGAGGCAGAGGCTGTAGTGAGCCGAGATCGTGCCACTGCACTCCAGCCTGGGCAACAGAATGAGACTCTGTCTCAAAAAAAAAAATAATCATTCATATAACCATTTTTGCTAACTTGCAACTGGTTTATCTAGGTAAACAGAAGCCTGTGTAACTGTACAGATATAATTTTGTAGTAAATTCTCAAGTTTATAATTAAAATAGTGTGAGTAGCCCCAGTAGCTATACTGGCAATTATAAACATGCATATCCCCGCTTTGCACATTGTTCATATGAATACTTGGCTGTTTCTGCCCTCATCCTGCTGCCACTAATTTGGCAGCCACTAGAACAGGTTTATGAGAGAATTAAGCCTTAAAGCCATAAGGAATCCACTGGCTACAATGAGTTATCTTCTGTGCAATGTATCTGGAATGGCTTCGGCTCTATACTGTCTTTGGGAGAATTGAGAAAATAATAACTCAGGTGTTGTTTGTTTGAGACAGGGTTTCACTGTATTGCTGAGACTGGAATGCAATGGCATGATCATGGCTCACTGCAACCTCCACTTCCCAAGCTCCAGGCAGCCTCCCACCTCATCCAGGCTGAGGCAGGAGAATCCCTTGAACCCGGGAGGTGGAGGTTGCAATGAGCTGAGATTGTGCCACTGCACTCCAGCCTGGGCAAAGGAACGAGACTCCATCTCAAAAAAAAAAAAAAGCCTCAATACCAAGAATGTACAGCCAAATGAAGAGCTCAAAATAGTAACTCAGACTTCAGACTTCTACTTAGAACTCTGGTTTAGAAAAAAAAAATTATTACATAGGGCTTTTGAGAAGCTTTTCCTTTGGAGAGTCTCGCTCTGTCACCTAGGCTTGAGTGCAGTGGCACGATCATGGTTCACTGCAGCCTCAACCTCTCGACTCATGCGATCCTCCCACTTCAGCCTCCTGGGTAGCTAGGAATATAGATGTGCACCACCACACCATGCTGCATTTTTTTTTTTTAGTACGGACAAGGTCTTACTAATGGCCTAGGCTGGTCTCAAACTCCTGACCTCAGGCAATCCTCCAGCCTCGGCCTCCCAAAGTGCTGGAATTACAGGTGTGAGGCAGCGCACCTGGCCTTGAGAAACTTTTTAATGTGTATTAATTGTAAGTAGTATGCCTGAAATACTGTACAGTAGTCCCCCTTTATCTCTGGTTTTGCTTTTGGTGGTTTCAGTTACCTGTGGTCAACTGTAGCCTCAAAATATTAAATGGAAAATTCCAGAAGTAAGCAATTCATAAGTTTTGAATTGCACACCATTCTGAGCAGCGTGATGAAATCTCATTGCATCCTGATCCGTGCTGGTTATCAGATCAGCCGTGTTGGTATCACAGTGCTTGTGTTCGTCACCCTTATTTTACTTCATAATGGCCCCAAAGCACAAGAGTTGTGATGCTGGCATATTGTTATAATTGTTCTATTTTATTTTAGTTATTGTTAATTTCTGACTGCGACTAACTTATAAATTACGCATTATTGTAGGTGTGTTCGTATAGGAAAAACACAGTATAAATAGGATTTGGTGCTATCTGTGGTTTCAGGCATCCATTGGGGGTCTTGGAACATATCCCCCAAGAATATGAGGGGACTACTGTACTAAAATATAAATTATAAAACACATACAGCTGGGCATGGTGGCTCACACCGGTAATCCTAGCACTTTGGGAGACCGAGGTGGGTGGATCACCTGAGGTCAGGAGTTCAAGACCAGCCCGGCCAACATGGTGAAACCCCATCACGACAAAAATACAAAAATTAGCCGAGCATGATGGCAGGTGCCTGTAATGCCAGCTATTTGGGCGGCTGAGGCGGGAGAATCACTTGAACTCGGGAGGTGGACGTTGCACAGTTAGCTGAGATCGTGCTGTTGCACTCCAGCCTGGGTGACAGAGCAAGACTCCATCTCAAAAATAAATAAATAACTACTTACAAAAATAGCTTATTAGGTGGGGCACAGTGGCTCACACCTGCAATGCTAGCACTTTGGGAGGCCAAGGCAGGTGGACTCCTTGAGCCCAGGGGTTTGAAACCAGCCTGGGCAACATGGCAAGTCCGTGTCTTTACAAAAAAATACAAAAAATGAGCCAGGCATGGTGGCATGCACCTGTGGTTCCAACTACTTGGGAGGCTGAGGTGGGAGGATTACTTGAGCCCAGGAGGTCAGGGCTGCAGTGAGCCATGATCATGTCACTGCACTCCAGCCTGGGCAACGAAGTGAGATCCTGTCTCAAAAAAACACTCTTAACCAAGGGTATTGAAAAGGCTATTTGAAAGGATGGGACGGAAGCAAGTGCAGAATTCTGACGGTCTGTCGCACTCACTTGGCGATTGTGTTTCCCCATCACAGGTAGGCTCGCTTTCCTTTGAGACCACTGGATTTGTGTGTTATGCTGGTAGGGCCATTACGTACATTGATGGCAGGGGGCACAACTCCACCCCGAAGCCTAGTCTGTTCTTCCATGATAGCATAGGGAGTCAAATTGATATTGATTCTTTTGGTATACATGTGAGTTGTGAGGTGATTATCATCTGCCCGAATCAGCACGATTTTAACCAATAGCTACATGAAAAGGATGAGTGGGTAACTCATAATTATCACAATTTTTGCACTTGTATATGTTGCTCATATACAGTAAAATCGGGATCTCTTTCTTTGATGCAGTTATGATTCAAGAAGATTACCACAGTCAAAATCCTTACCATAACGCAGTCCACGCTGCGGATGTTACTCAGGCCATGCACTGTTACTTAAAGGAACCTAAGGTAAGAGGTTGACATTGATTTCAGGTGAAAATCATAAGAAAATTCCTTTTGATTTACTTTCACATACTTCTCCTGAAGTTACTGCCTTGACTGAAAATCACAGGCTTCCTTCACAAGAATGAGATCTAGCTCAATCAAGTTTCTGAATCTGGCTGTGTTTCGAAGTGCAATAGCTAGAGAATTGGGTGGTTGTTGAGAGAGAGGCTGGAGAAGCCCAAGCAAGGGCCAGGTCACTTGAAACCTCGACTGCTGGCATTTACACTGAGCTCCACATGGGCTCCCTGTGGGCAGGGACAGCCTTGGTCTGACTCAGTGAATGAATGGGGAGCTACAGAGAGGAAGCAGGAGACTTTAGAAAATTATCCTGGCTGTGGTGTGAAAATAAATCGTATCAACAAAAAGCCTGAACACCTGCCAGGAGTTACTTTGGTGTTTCATGGAAGAGAGCAGAGTGGCCTTGATGAAGTAGAGACGTGGATAGTTTGCAAGTTCTCTTGGGAATTAGAATGAACAGGATGTGGTGTGTGAATGCATTTGGGGGAAAGAAACAAGTCAGTGAAGACTGGTTTGGGCAGTTGAGCAGAAGGTGGAAGTCTTCTATGAGAGGAGGAATGTAGAGAGGAACAAGTTTTGGGGGTAAGGCTTGTAGAGACAATGAGCACCATTTTGGATCCGTGGTGTTAAATGTATTTGACATCCCAATATAGAGGTCTAGTGGAGAGTTACATAAAAGAGTCCAAAGTATAGGAGAGAAATCAGAATTTATGTATGGATTTGGGAATCATTGTCTGCAGATGTTAATGAAAGCCATGTTTGCCCCTGGACATTTCCTATCCCTGGCAGTTCTGCAATTATGTCTGCCTACCCCATCCCTATTTCAAAACTGCTCTCTCCCTAGATCTTAGTTCTGGCTAAGGTGTTAGGCAGGAAACAGGATGACCAAACTGGCTTGTACCTGCTGATGCCAACTTAAGAACATAGCTAATCTTCTGATTATTTAGGAGATCATAGAATATGTGAAAATTCCCCAGTTTTTTTTAAGTATATGTATCATAACTTTTTAAAAAATCAACTTTATTGTAGTAGAACTTATATGCAGTAATTTAGTGCATACATTTTATGTGTACAGTTTTGACAAATGTATACTCCCAATCACCCAACTGCTTTTTTTTCTAAGAGACAGGGTTTCACAGTGTTGCCCAGACTGGAGTGCAGTGGCGTGGTTATGGCGTACTGCAGCCTCGACATCCTGGGCTCAAGCTGGAGCTAATTTTTCAAATTTTTGTAGAGATGGGGTCTCACTCTATTGCCCACCCCAATTTTTAAATCAAAGTTTAAAAAAACTCTGGGCCAAGACTGCATCCTCTGTTTGAGAATGTTGTGGGAGAGATTAATGAGTATTCACCATACAGTCTGGTAAGTGGAAAGATGGTAATAAGTTCTCTGCAGCACACAGGACGGTTAACCTGCTCACTGAAGGCTTCTGCACTCCCATCTCCCTCTGGGCACACCCAACCCAAGCCAGGGGCAAGGAAATCTGGGTGATGCCAGGTGAGCAGGGCAGGGACACGTGAACAAAAATTAATAAAACCATGATTTTGAACACTTTTTGCCTGTGGAGTTCTGATAATACTTAAACACTTTTCATCCTTAACATACTCATTGAACACTACCCAAGGCTTCAATTAAGGATATAGACAAAATCACAAAGCCCTACAATGCAAGCATTTCCCTTGTCCCTTATCATAGTGAACATTTTTAAATGGAGTCACCCAGGGCTGGGTGCGGTGACTCATGCCTGTAATTCTAGCACTTTGGGAAGCTGAGGCGGATGGCTTGCTTGAGCCCAGGAGTTTGAGACCAGCTTGGTAAGACCTCATCTCTTTTATTCAAAAAAAGAAAGAAAACAAACAAACAAAAACAGAGTCACTCAAAGTTTTAAAAGTGAATTCTAAAAAATTTGAAGTAGATCCAGGTGCGGTGGCTCATGCCTGTAATCTCGATATTTTGGGAGGCCAGGGCAAGAGGATTACTTGAAGCCAGGAGTTTGAGACCAACCTGGGCAATACAGCAAGACCCCATCTCTAAAAAAAAATAAAAAGTTAGATGGGCATGGTGGTGTGTACCTGTGGTCCCAGCTACTTTGGAGGCTGACTCAGGAGGATCACTTGAGCCTGAGAGGTCCAGCAGAGAGTAGTGATAGTGCAACTGCACTGCAGCCTGGGTGACGCCCTATCTTTAGATAGATAGATAGGATGGATTAGATAGATGCCTGAAGATTGTATCTCTTACTCCTGAGCCTTCGCATAGCATCACATGTTTTACACTCTTTGAACATCTGCCACATGCCAGGCTCTATCCTGGTGCTAGGAATGTGGTGGTGAGCAGAGTAGGAATGATCCCTGTCTTCATGAAGTGTACATCCCAGTGGGGGAGGCAGTCATTAAACAAATAGATAAATAGAATTTTGATCAAAATAATATGTTAGTGGCCTGGCATGATGGCTTACCCCTGTAATCCCAGCATTTTGGGAGGCCGAGGCTGGTGGATCACCTGAGGTCAGGAGTTTGTGACCAGCCTGGCCAACATGGTGAAACCCCATCTCTACTAAAAATACAAAAATTAGCTGGGTGTGGCGGCGGGTACCTGTAATCCCAGCTACCTGGGAGGCTGAGGCATGAGCATTGCTTGAACCTGGGAGGCAGAGGTTCCAGTGAGCCAAGATCACGCCACTGCATGCCAGTCTGGGTGACACAGCGAAACTCAGTCTAAAATAATAATAATAATAATACGCTAGAGAATGACCAGGTGGATGGCAAGAGTTTTACAACTTTAGATAGGGTGATCAGAAATCACTTAAGTGGACAGTACATAACTAAGGAGTCATCCATAAAAAAGTCCAGGTACAGATGGAATAGTAAATAGAAAGACTTAAGTATATATATTTTGTGAGAAATTTGTTTTCAATTTTTATACCTTATAATTTATATGGAAGAGCTAATTCTTGGACTCTTGTCTATATGAAAAAAAGAAATATTTCAAGCCAAAGAAATTACTGGAAATTTTGGAGACAAACTCATCTCTCTCTATATGCATTGTCACTAACTTGAGTATTTATTTTTTATGTCCTCAAGGCTGAAGTTATGTGGATTATAAAGCATTTTGTTCAAGTTGAGTCCAAAGTCTCCTTGATTGATTGACACTGGTAACATTCATAGTTGTCAGCCGAGGACATTGTGATTTTCCCTTTGTTTCCTATTTTAATGTTTAGTTTCATGTTTCTGTAATGAGTTTAGTTACTTTACTTAATAACTATACTTAAACTAAGTCTAGATAAGAATTACGCTTACACATCTCAGACATAAACCCACTGTAGCACTGAACCTTTAAACTTTGCTCTACTTGTCCCTGGCAGTTGACAAAAGAACCTGGCCCCCCACATCCCTCCCTGGCCCCTGCATCCTTCCCTTTGATATCAGCGAGACTGGTAATGGTTGGATTGCCTTTCTTATGAATGTACACTTATTCATGCTCTGAGTAGATGCTAATTGCTAGTGACAAAAATATGAATAAGATAGGAATTCTGGCCGGGCGTGGTGGCTCAAGCCTGTAATCCCAGCACTTTGGGAGGCCGAGACGGGCGGATCACGAGGTCAGGAGATCGAAACCATCCTGGCTAACACGGTGAAACCCCGTCTCTATTAAGAAATACAAAAAACTAGCCGGGCGAGGTGGCGGGCGCCTGTAGTCCCAGCTACTCGGGAGGCTGAGGCCGGAGAATGGCGTGAACCCGGGAGGCGGAGCTTGCAGTGAGCTGAGATCCGGCCATTGCACTCCAGCCTGGGCGACAAAGCGAGACTCCGTCTCAAAAAAAAAAAAAAAAAAGATAGGAATTTTGGCCCCCAGAATTTTACTTGTAAAACATGGGAACCTTACGTGGAAACCACAAGAATGTCAGGCCTCTAGGACAGGAATTTTTGTCTGTCTGTCCCCTAATATTTACCTGTCCCCTAAAACAGCACCAGCACATGGTAGGTGCTTGGTGAATATGAGCTGTTAATGAATGATATTGTATATGGGCTTTATCATTGGCTGGGTTTACTCTAACTGTTCTCTGTTTTTATGTTTTTGTTTTGTTCTGTTTTGTTTTTCAGATGGAGTCTTGCTCTGTCGCCCAGGCTGGAGTGCAGCGGCACGATCTCAGCTCACTGCAACCTCCGCCTCCTGGGTTCGAGCGATTGATTCTCTTGTCTCAGCCTCCCAAGTAGCTGATAGGCGTGTGCCACCATGGCCAACTAATTTTTGTGTTTTTAGTAGAGATGGGGTTTCACCATGTTGGCCTGGCTGGTCTCGAACTCCTGACATCAAGTGATCTGCCTGCCTCGGTCCTGCAAAGTGCTGGGATTACAGGCATGAGCCACTATGCCCAGCCTAGTTCTCTGTTTTTAGACCTCTAGAGCAGTGGCCCCCAACCTTTTTGGCACTAGGGACCAGTTTCGTGGAAGACATGTTTTCCTTGGATGGGGAGGGGGATGGTTTCGGGATGAAACTGTTCCACTTCAGATCATCAGGCATTAGATTCTTATAAGAAGTGTGCTGGCTGGGCACAGTGGCTCACACCTGTAATCCCAGCACTTTGGGAGGCTGAGGCAGGCGGATCACAATCTGAGGTCGGGAGTTCGAGACCAGCCTGACTAACATGGAGAAACCCTGTCTGTACTAAAAATACAAAAATAGCTAGGGGTGGTGGCGCATGCCTGTAATCCCAGCTACTTGGGAGGCTGAGGCAGGAGAATCGCTTGAACTCGGGAGGCGGAGGTTGCAGTGAGCCAAGCTTGCGCTATTACTCTCCAGCCTGGGCAACAAGGGCAAAACTCCGTCTCAAAAAAAAAAAAAAAAGAAGTGCGCAACCTAGATCCCTCATGTGCACAGTTGACAATAGGGTCTGTGCTCCTATGAGAATCTACTGCTTCCAAGGCAGAGCTCGGGCAATAATGCTCACTGGCTGGCAGCTCACCTCCTGCTCTGCACTGGTTCCTATCAGGTTCCTAACAAGCCACGAATCAGTACCGGTCCATGGTCTGGGGATTGAGGAGCCCTGCAAGGACCGCCTTGTCCTTTTGCCTTCTGTGTGTGGGAAGTTCATTTCTTTCAGTAATTTCTCAGGATGGACATAATGTGTCAAGAATCTGTCTTCACTAGGCAGGGCATGGCGGATCACCTGAGGTTAGGAATTTGAGACCAGCCTGGCCAACAAGGTGAAACCCCATCTCTACCAAAAGTACAAAAAAAAAAAAAAAAGAAAAAATTAGCTAGGCATGGTGGTAGGTGCCTGTAATCCCAGCTGCTTAGGAGCCTGAGTAAGAGAATTGATTGAACCAGGGAAGGCAGAGGCTGCAGTGAGCCGAGATTGCACCACTGCACTCCAGCCTGGGCGACAGCAAGACTCTGTCTCAAAAAAATAGAATCTGTTTTCAGAGGTAGCATCATTAGGAAAAATAAAAATACAATATTGATTCAGAACATTTTATCTCACTAAACTGCTCTCCTCCATGATAGCGCCACCTCCTTTTTACCCTCAGCAAGCCACCAGTATCTCAGGTACCTTCTTTCTGCTATTTCTACTACATTTTTGATTTGCCAATTTAGCCAAAAAAAAAAAAAAAAAAAAAAAGCTACCACCAACAAAACTTACTGTGATAACCATTACAATGGGAAATCATAAGGGCTGGCAGGCAATGAAAACAGTAAGTTTTTCACTGAACACAGCAAAACTCACCACTTAATACTTTTCTATTTTATTGAAAAAGAACCCTAATGATGGCTTTGCAGATACAAGTAAAATCTGACCTTCACATATGTTAAATAATTTGTAGTTTCTTTTCTGGACATTTCTTTGTTGTCAGCTCTTACCAGATACAATCACAGAATGGAAATAACATCTGTCTTTTAATCCACCTTAAAAAGTTAAGTTACTGAAGTCCTTGTCTTTGTTATAATACTGAAAATTGTCTTTCCGATGGAAGGTTTTTGTTTTTTTTTCTACAAGCAGAAGTGTTACATTTTTATATCAAATATTTTTTGAATATGTGTGATTTGTTTTTAAAGTTACTTTCTCTTCACAGAATTTTTGAGAATTCATTTACTTTTTTTCATGTTCCTATTTTTAATGGTTAACTCTTCAGTATACCTGAGATTGTTTTGATGTTGTGTGCAGTCATACGTTAATTTTTCGAATCAGTGTAATTTGGGATTATTGTATTCTCCCAGGATGTCTATTCTTCTGCCAATAAGAATGTCACCCCTTTGCACACTGCCTGATAAATCACATGTTCATAAGACATAGACAGCCGTGCCATTCATGTGTATGTCAAGGAAGGGAGATTGCTTTAGATCCTATGCATTCTGTTCATCTTCATTATTAAAGCAGTGCTTTAGAATGCTTTATTTTTTGAATGCTTTCGTATATCCTAAAGAGGAAATAATTTTCTTCATCTTCTCCTATTCATTGACCTTCTCCATGTACTAATTATATGCGATACAAAAATAAATAATATGCATCTCTGCTTCCAGGTAGGTTCCAGTTTTCCAGGAGATTCAAGCCCTCAGGCAGTGATCTCTCTGACTGAGATGAACTTAACACAGGGAGTAGAAAGAGATGATCGATTCATTCTAGCAGAGAAAGAAAATAATAGAATTTGAATCTAAATTTATTTTTTAATCTCATTTTTAAAATTTTCAGTTTTTATATTCATTGTATAATAACATATAAATGTTAGTTCATTATAATAATCTGTAAGTAAATATACTTAATATTAGTGGTGTATGCTCCAAAGTTTTCACTGTTAGAGCACAGGATCACTACAGTTTAGTCAGCACTGTCCTAACGTAAACCTAAATAATACCATGCTCTGATGAGTGGTATTGTGGCAGGCCATGCGGTGCTGTGGGAACACAAATCTGGCCAAGTTTGCCAGAAAATGAGAGGTGATTCCTGAAAAATAGGTGATATAGTCAAGGTGATCTTTTTTATCACTGAACATTTGTCAGCTAATCACAAAGTTTTATTTATTGTGATTATTATATCAAGTAAGTTTGGTAATGATTATTGAGAATAAAGTTACAATTTCTGATGTACAAGATTGCTTTCCCTGACATGAATACATTGTGTCATTGTTATGAATGTATCCATCCATTGAGGGAGGATTTTATCACAGACTTGACACAGACTTCCACTTAGCATGATTACTCATTAGCCTCCTTAAACATCAGGACTACAGGAATAACCTTATATTTTAGATTACATTATTGAAATCCAATAACCAGTTTGTTGATAAACACCCTTAAAATATTAGGTCTTTTTTTTCAGTAATGGCTACAGTAATAAAAATGTGCCAAACTGTGTTTGTCATTTTAAAGCCATTATTTCTCAAAAAGAATGGTTTATGCTTTAGCTGCCATTTTAATTAAGCTTGTTAAAAATGAAATGGCCTAAGGATGAGTTCTGTAAACTCCATGTGGGCAGGGCCACTGTTGTATCATGCCTTTGCCAGTGTGGTGATGAGGAGGCCAGGACCTGGCAGGTGTGCTTGGTGGACCTAATGAACAACTGCCTGAAGAATGACGTGAAGAGGGAGGAGATTGCCACCACTACCACTGGCTGCTAATTCAAAACTACTGTGATGGCATAGAGCTTATTTTAGATATATCTGTGATTCATTATTCTTTTGTCACACTTCAGCTTGCCAATTCTGTAACTCCTTGGGATATCTTGCTGAGCTTAATTGCAGCTGCCACTCATGATCTGGATCATCCAGGTGTTAATCAACCTTTCCTTATTAAAACTAACCATTACTTGGCAACTTTATACAAGGTTAGTGCAATTTTATCATCAAGACTTACTATTTTTTGCATTCTAGAAAATGTTTCATATTTTGAAGAAATGAAAGTAATGAAAATAAATTCTCAGTGAATGTTAGAATTTTAACCAGATTAATATTGCTAACAGTATTGTTAGTAATGATATGTCCAGAAAGAGACGTATCATTAAGTAACTCAGAAACGTCCTTTGTTGTAGAATACCTCAGTACTGGAAAATCACCACTGGAGATCTGCAGTGGGCTTATTGAGAGAATCAGGCTTATTCTCACATCTGCCATTAGAAAGCAGGTAGGTTGGATTAAGACAAATTTAATTTGTTACCGGTTATAGAAGTTAAGTTGGTAAAGTAATTTTATAAAGTTTTGTTTTTTTGTTTTTTTGTTTTTGAGTAATTTTATAAAGTTTTAAAAATTGTAATATTCAGGTGTTCCGCAGTTTTCAGTGTTTGTCAAATAAATTATATACAATTTTAATAATTTAGACCTATCCTACTGTATAGTCGGTAACATTTTAATGGATAGTTATTTTTATGAAAGACTATTCCATGGATTTGAATACTGTAAAATCACTCCGAATAC
This sequence comes from Macaca mulatta, assembly GCF_049350105.2. Lineage (NCBI taxonomy): Eukaryota > Metazoa > Chordata > Mammalia > Primates > Cercopithecidae > Macaca > Macaca mulatta. Next base: position 76,402,482 of record NC_133413.1, on the reverse strand, counting down.
ACAATGGCTCAGGCATAGTTTACTGCTTATTTACATAAATAGATATTACATATTTCCATACTCAGCTGAATAAAACCTTAAGGTCTAGGTATAAAGGTTAAGTGGATGGAATGTAAACATTCTATTATATTAAATAGATTTATTAAAATCTGTTCCCAGAAGTTTTCAAAACTGACAAGAAAGTAAAGACAGTGCCTTAATATCTTCAATAGCATAATCCTGAAGTCACACTTCTGGAGCCATAGGATACAATAATGAATGAAAACCCTAATATTTTAGAAAAAAAAAATAAGTGGGCTATTTTAGAACCTAATAAAGAGCATTAATGTGAATAACACGATGGTGATGGTTTATAAAATCTCACATCATTGCCGTAGCGTGGTCCACACACAAGCTTTTTAGTAATGTTATACTGAGGGAAAATGCAAGTCACGAAACCATGAAAGTGGATCGAAACCATCCACGTCAAGAAAAGTGGTGAGGCATAAAAATATGTTTGAGTATTAAAATTTAAGTTCCACCTGCTGTTCTATGGTTTCCCTTTCGTAATTTAAAACAACTTTATAAAAAACTAAGTATTTTATGTAATGACCGTGAGAAAAAAGTTGGACTTTATTTTTTATTTTTTTAAATCTTTATTCACAGATACCATTTGGAGTATGACAATACTTCTGGTACATAAAATCATTTTTTGCTGTAGTACAAATATGAAAATTGCTTAAACACACTGTATATGTAAATTATGATCTTAAAATTAAGACAGATTAAAATGTTTGCTTCATTATTCCCTTTTTAAAAATCATGTTTTGCATTTGATGATTAACTCTGTTGAGTTCTCAGATTTAATAAAAATGGAAATAAGGAATACTACCTAATAGCATTATTTAATGTTTTCTTCATTTAGAGTTTGCTTTATTTAATATTCAGTATTGTGAGTCTTTGTATCTATTTGACAGCTCTTTACTGATCATTATACAGAGATAGTGTTTGCTATGGCCCATTAAAACAAAATGCAAGAATTTTTTTTAAAGTGTATTTATCTTGTTAAGTGACCTGAGGCAGTTTTATAAATGATGTATGTATTTGCTGTTTGTATTAACATGTTACCTTTTTCCTTCCAGAAAAAGTGGATATTCATTTACAGATAACTGATTGGTTCTTGAGTTTAACCTTGAAAACACAGTTGACTCTGAACTTTATTAAGTTGCTCAGGGGAATTGCAACAGGCATCTTAGTCAAAATGTCTGTAGGAGTCAGCTATTGAATGGGTCATTGTTCTTTCTATTTGAATCTTCCTTCTGCCTTCAGATCTCAGGCACTAAAAAGGAAACCAAAGTTGTGTCATTACCCTCAGCACGAGAATTTTCCAGCAAAGAATCCCAGCAAGGAACTTTCCCAAACAACATACCAATGTTATATTGATTTTTGTTTTTTAAGCAAATAATACCACCTTGACTGGCAAAATAAAGGCTCTCCTTTTGGAATGTTTGCATATTGGTATTTTCCTACAAACTCTCTTGGTTTTAGTTTTGATTATTTTAATAGCTTTTTTTGAAGCATTCCATAAAACTCATTTTTTTGTGTGATAAATTTTAAGTTGAATGATAGTTGGATATTTTAGGGTACTATAAAGCCTTCTGATTATTATGGTTAAGAAAAAAAAATCAAGAAGTAAACATTTAATTGAAAGTCTTATATTTTCTGTTTGTATTTCTCTAATTCCAGGCAACAAATGGAGACACAGATAGGTGCTCTGATACTAGCCACAGACATCAGTCGCCAGAATGAGTATCTGTCTTTGTTTAGGTCCCATTTGGATAGAGGTGATTTATGCCTAGAAGACACCAGACATAGACATTTGGTTTTACAGGTAAAATGGGGCTTGGAAACATTCTATTTCTAGGATAAATTATGTGACTGTCAAACTAAAAAATGAAATATTCTAGTGTAGTTTTTCAGAGTGGTTAAATCTTGAGGGCAAGCTAAGGAATTTCCTTCAGTTAGCACACACTCCTTCCAGAAGGAGATCACTGGTGAATCTGCTACCTAGGAAGGCATCATCGGTTATGTTTTTCATACTCAAGATTTCTGCTGAAGACAATTTTTACAAGATTAGGGTACCAATTAAGAAATAGCATTTTATTCTCATAAATTCTTACATCTAAAAATAGGAGAATTATATTTCTGGCTTATTTATTTATATTTATGGTTAATCCAGTCCTTGCACTTGGTTCTTTGGTATTATTGTCAAGTGTGTATATATCTTAAAACAATATTAATGTTTTGTTTGCTAGATGGCTTTGAAATGTGCTGATATTTGTAACCCATGTCGGACCTGGGAATTAAGCAAGCAGTGGAGTGAAAAAGTAACGGAGGAATTCTTCCATCAAGGCACGTTACAGTATTGAGCGATAATTAATCTATCCAGTTCATTTTTTTAACATCATAAGAATAAAATAACTCAGTAATTTATACGGGTCTAACAGCAGAGTCTTGATATTTTTAGTAACAATTCACAATAGATATACATATAATCAATACTCTACAAATTGAGCATCTGTTTTGAAAATCAGAAGTCCTCTTTTGGAATGATCAGATATATTTATGCATTTATGAGTATAGATAGATTAGGTTTGGCATTTTGCTGTACAGAAAGACTTCCCTGAACTTGTTTTATCCTTGTCATGTGTGGAGGGCCATACGAACATGAAAAACTTGTGTATGTGTAATTTAAAGCCCAGATCCAGGAATCTTTATTTCATGAACCTTCCTTTCAAGTTGTATATTAATGTGTTATAAATTACAGTCTTGGGATGACATCTGGTGAAAGTTTTCTACCTCTTGCATTTAAATAAAAATACCAGCTTGGCAATCTCTTCTATGTGTGAATAACTTAAAAGTTTAAAAAGAACTAATTGTGAAGCTGTCCTCTCATGAGGATTAAGTGTGTTTTTCCTAAGAAATGCACAGGTATGTTGAAGCCTTTACTTATGTATTTAACCAGTAGATATTCTTCATATTAATACTCCTCTTTTTTTCATTTATAGGAGATATAGAAAAAAAGTATCATTTGGGTGTGAGTCCACTTTGCGATCGTCACACTGAATCTATTGCCAACATCCAGATTGGTAACTATACATATTTAGATATAGCTGGTTAGAAAAATGCCACTGTTTTTATCAAGAAGGGAAATATATTTGAAATATAAAATATTAAAATTATGCTCATTTCTATTTTTTAAAATAATTTAAGAAATTTTACCCTTGTTTTCCCTTGTTAACGACTTTTCTAATTCTCATTTAATTTTGGATGTAAAAAGCATATTTTTGCAGAACAGGCAGCAGCAATAACTTGTTTCTGTTCTTATGTAAATAAGAATCCATTATTTGCCCATGTGGAAGCTTATTTTGCATCATTTGGGACTGCCATTTAAAAATGGATAGGTAAACAAAGAAATGACAAAAGTAAGATAAGTAACAATGGATAGGTGACCCACTGAGCTTGATCATAATATGAAGACCAGCTTCTGCCACTGCCTTTCCGGACTCTTACCACTGCCTGTTGATTCAATCTAACTCTTCAACATCCTAGACAGCCCCTTATAATCTAGCTTCAAATGCTCTGCAGCCATCTTGCCCCAGCTTCCCTCTCACTTGCCTGCAGCATCTCGGGACGCTTCTGTGTTTCCCAAGTCCACGCTGTTCTTTCACTCTTTGTGCCTCACCAGTGCTTTCCATGTGCCTCATAGAGTTATTTTTCTTGAAGAGCCAGCTCAAATGTCACCTTCTCCAGAAGCTGCTTTCCACTTGCTTTAGGCGGCGTCAGTCACTTTTCTTCCAGATTCCAAAGTGCCTGATCCACTTGGTTGTGTATTCCTGGAGCCTAGCACCACACCAGAAGCAGGAGGCCCTTAAGAACTATGTGTTGAGTGAACTACTAACTGTAATATTACAGAAAGCATAATGAAAGTGTCCTGTGACTGAAGTATGTGTAGCTTGTTGCAGAAGTTCACAGGAAGGTTGACTAGGATTGAGTGTGTTGGGCTTTGGGTATAAAGGAGGGGGATTCTGCAGGGGCAGTAGCCCAACAAGGAATAGAGAGAGGAGCGTGATTTGGGTAGCTGGTGTTAAATAGGGCCTTTGAGAATCAGACTGAACACAGTGAAATACGTGCCCAAAGTTCAGAAAGATGAGGTTTCCAGAAACTCAGAAGGTAGCACAATATGTGCTACATTGTGATTGCAATGGATACTGGTGGAAGAAAGTGTGTAGTGGCCGATTTGACTGCAGAGTGACAGGTAGAGAAGGGAAGGGCATGTAGAAGTGTGGCCCAGACTTTAGGAGTGTGAGGGATGCCGAATCTCCCAGAGAGCTCAGACTGGCCAGGAATGCTGAGGGTAGCAGATGCTTTTCTTTTGGGAGGATAGTGAAACAATTTAGAACCAGATATGCTTTGTCTTGATTCTAAAGTAGAATAATCTTCAAATGCAAAAGAATACATTAGAAATGGACAAAAGTAATCCCAGCACTTTGGGAGGCCGAGGCGAGCTGATCACTTGAGGTCAGGAGTTCGAGACCAGCCTGGTCAAGATAGTGAAAGCCCCACCTCTACTAAAAATACAAAAATTAGCTGGGCATGATGGCCACTCGAGAGGCTGAGGTAGGAGAATCACTTGAACCTGGGAGGCAGAGGTTGCAGTGAGCTGATATTGTGCCACTGCATTCCATCCTGGGCAACAGAATGAAACTCCATCTCAAAAATAAATAAATAAATAAAATGGACAAAAGAGAACTGAATCGAAGACAGGTGAATGGGTAGTCAACTCAGTTACTTTTAATATTAAATGTATTTTTATCTGAGTAAACTACTCCCTTGTTTAATGGGAGAACTTGCAAATGAGATTTAAAACATTGCACTTTTTATAAGGTAACAACTAGATCCCTTTCACTGTTCATCTCAAGCTATTGATCTTGTCAGTGTTGTACAGATCTAGAATGACTTGTCAGGGATAAGGTCGCTGATCTGATGGTGATCGTTAACATCTGCTGACTACACACGACAACCCTAGGGGACAGGTGCTTTAAGCATCCTTATTTTCAGATAGTTTGCCCACTTCATGCAGTTAACAGGTGTTGGTGTTGGCCTTCAATCCAGGTCTTTCTGACATCAAATCCAATCCCAGCCTCTTAGCAACTCACCGAGCAGTGATTACTACTCCCCGGCATCGGGGCAGTATGTACAAGTCATGTTGAACTAATACAGTTTCCTTCTTTGATAGGAATACTAATTTTGTTGAACAAGAAAATATCATGTACTGGGTAAGAGTAAGGCATTTGACAAGGCGTCCTGTGAAATCTGTGAAGATAAAGTAGAGGCTTGTGGGGCCAGTACAATTAAATGGATTCACAAATGGTCGAACAGCTGTGTTCGAGGTACTAATTAATAGAGAGTCCTGCCCTCCGAGAGAGAGGCTGTGTCCGTGGCTCTGGCCTGTTCATTTTTATCAAGTATTTAAGACCTAAAAGAAATTTTAGGTTAACATAGAGCCAGAAGTGATAGCTAATTTGTTGGCTGTTGGAGGTAAGATCCCCAAGGATCTCAACCAGTTGGAACAGTGGGAGGGATGAAATAAGGTGAATGGTGTGAAACCTATAATAATAAGGGCCTGCATGTGGGTACACAACTCGTGGCTCATGACTTTATGGCACATAGGAAAGACAGGGCTTTGGGTGGCTGGCTCAACATGACACTGTAGTGTGAGGATGGCTGCCAGAAAGCTGCTGTGTGCTTTGACTCTAATGACACTTTTCTATGTTTGCTATCTCTTTCTCCTCACCAGAACATAAGCTCCTTGAGGGCAGGGATCTTATCTGTCTTATTCACTGCTATATACCCAGCCACCCTGGCACAGTGCCAGGGACATAGTAGGTTCTCAGTAAATATGTGTGGAGGGAATGGATCAATGAAAGCAAGCCTTATTGCACATATTGTACATAATATTTCAGATACCATAATTATGTACACTTAAAAATTCAGCCATCAGACCATATATAACTTTCCTGATTAAAAGTAGTGGATGCTAATTGCTTTAATTCTGGTGAGATTCTTATGTTGGATAAATGGAACCTATGTTGTCTGTGTTCTACATGGTCTTTTGCTGCAATGAATCTTGGATATGAAGACAATTTTAAAGCAGTGATAGAATCTGAACGTATATTTTCCCCATTCTTAACAGATCAAAATGTGAGAAAGATGTTATTTGTTCCCGATATATAATATGATTTGATTGATAGCTATTTTCTAGAGGGCTTCTTTTGACCCTGTGTAAGATACTACTTAGTATTAAGTCAGATCTAATGTGCAGCGGAGTGCTGTATAACCTAAAGATGCAGACAATCCTGAAATCACTCATTTTCCTTTTCTGACTGTGAATTAAGGGAGATTATATGAATTGTTTATCAAATAGGTCTCTGGTACACATTTGGTGTTCACTTTAATTATTTTTTTTCACTAACCCCACCTGTTATTTTTAGACTGACTCTTATCATAAGTTTTGGCTTTATAAATTCTGAGTTAAATAAAATGACCAATTGTAATCATGACCAGGCATGAAGATTCCATCCCTGAGGGGTAAAGCAGTAGACTACTGCCAGCTCCACTTCAGTTCAGGCCACGTCACCCTCAGTCCTGAAGGAGACCCCTTCTTAGCCTCCAGTTGTTGCCCTGCAACTCTGCCTCAAATTGGGTTATGGCCGGGTATCCTCAGAGTTGATATGGCCAGTGTACGTTTGCTTAAGTAGAAGAATGTAGTTGTGCCACTGAGAAGGATAACCGGAAAAGATTGGATATGTTTGTCAGTTCACTTTTACATTGAGTTACTTAAGAAATCAGTTCTTCAAAGCAAATATGTACATTTATAGACTCTGTCACCTACACACTCACAGGAATCTCTTTTTTTTTTTTTTTTTTTTTGAGACGGAGTCTCGCTGTGTTGCCCAGGCTGGAGCACAGTGGCGCGATCTCCACTCACTGCAAGCTCCGCCTCCCAGATTCACGACATTCTCCTGCCTCAGCCTCCCATGTAGCTGGGACTACAGGCACCCGCCACTGTGCGTGGCTAATTTTTTTATTTTTAGTAGAGACAGGGTTTCACCGTGTTAGCCAGGATGGTCTCGATCTCCTGACCTCGTGATTCGCCTGTCTCTGCCTCCCAAAGTGCTGGGATTACAGGTGTGAGTCACCGCGCCCAGCCAAGAAATCAGTTCTTCAAAGCAGATATGTACATTTATAGACTGTGTCACCTACACACGCACAGGAATCTTTTGAAAAATAAGATCTAGGTAATACTGGAGTAGGACGTAGGAAGGTTAACACTGTATAGATGATGTTTTAAAGATAAGAGTTTCAGCATATATGTTAATAACTTTTTCTTCTATTTATTTTCTCAAGGTTTTATGACTTACCTAGTGGAGCCTTTATTTACAGAATGGGCCAGGTTTTCCAATACAAGGCTATCCCAGACAATGCTTGGACATGTGGGGCTGAATAAAGCCAGCTGGAAGGGACTGCAGAGAGAACAGTCCAGCAGTGAGGACACTGATGCTGCATTTGAGTTGAACTCACAGTTATTACCTCAGGAAAATCGGTTATCATAACCCCCAGAACCAGTGGGACAAACTGCCTCCTGGAGGTTTTTAGAAATGTGAAATGGGGTATTGAGGTGAGAGAACTTACTCTTGACTGCCAAGGTTTCCAAGTGAGTGATGCCAGCCAGCATTATTTATTTCCGAGATTTCCTCTGTTGGATCATTTGAACCCACTTGTTAATTGTAAGACCTGAACATACAGCAATATGAATTTGGCTTTCATGTGGAACCTTGAATATGCAAAGCCCAGCAGGAGAGAATCCGAAAGGAGTAACAAAGGAAGTTTTGATATGTGCCACGACTTTTTCAAAGCGTCTAATCTTCAAAACGTGAAAGTTGAATTGTTCAGCAACAATCTCTTGGAATTTAACCAGTCTGATGCAACAATGTGTATCTTGTACCTTCCACTAAGTTCTCTCTGAGAAAATGGAAATGTGAAGTGCCCAGCCTCTGCTGCCTCTGGCAAGACAATGTTTACAAATCAACTCTGAAAATATTGGTTCTAAATTGCCTTGGAGCATGATTGTGAAGGAACCACTCAAACAAATTTAAAGATCAAACTTTAGACTGCAGCTCTTTCCCCCTGGTTTGCCTTTTTTCTTCTTTGGATGCCACCAAAGCCTCCCATTTGCTATAGTTTTATTTCGTGCACTGGAAACTGAGATTTATCATAGAGTACCGCCAAGCTTTCACTCCAGTGCTGTTTGGCAATGCAATTTTTTTTTAACAATTAGTTTTTAATTTGGGGCGGGAGGGGAAGAACACCAATGTCCTAGCTGTATTATGATTCTGCAGTGAAGACATTGCATGTTGTTTTCACTACTGTACACTTGACCTGCACATGCGAGAAAAAGGTGGAATGTTTAAAACACCATAATCAGCTCAGGGTATTTGCCAATCTGAAATAAAAGTGGGATGGGGAAGTGTGTCCTTCAGATCAAGGGTACTAAAGTCCCTTTCGCTGCAGTGAGTGAGAGGTATGTTGTGTGTGAATGTATGGATGTGTGTTTGCGTGCATGTTTGTGCATGTGTGACTGTGCATGTTATGTTTCTCCATGTGGGAAGAGATTTGAAATGTAAGCTTTTATTTATTATTTTAGAATGTGACATAATGAGCAGCCACACTCGGGGGAGGGGAAGGTTGGTAGGTAAGCTGTAACAGATTGCTCCAGTTGCCTTAAACTATGCACATAGCTAAGTGACCAAACTTCTTGTTTTGATTTGAAAAAAGTGCATTGTTTTCTTGTCCCTCCCTTTGATGAAACGTTACCCTTTGACGGGCCTTTTGATGTGAACAGATGTTTTCTAGGACAAACTATAAGGACTAATTTTAAACTTCAAACATTCCACTTTTGTAATTTGTTTTAAATTGTTTTATGTATAGTAAGCACAACTGTAATCTAGTTTTAAGAGAAACCGGTGCTTTCTTTTAGTTCATTTGTATTTCCCTTGTTACTGTAAAAGACTGTTTATTAATTGTTTACAGTTTGTTGCAACAGCCATTTTCTTGGGAGAAAGCTTGAGTGTAAAGCCATTTGTAAAAGGCTTTGCCATACTCATTTTAATATGTGCCTGTTGCTGTTAACTTTTGATGAATAAAAACCTATCTTTTCATATTTTTATCTTTGACATTTACCTTTTAACTCAATCCTTTGGAACACAGTGCTAAATTACAAGGAAATCAAAGGTAGCTTCTTGGCTCTTGCATTCATCCCTCAGATGTTTACTCAGTCCGAGCTTATCTACTAATGTCTCACCTTGCAAGTGAGTAGGCCGAAGCCCAGTTAGGGCTGTTCGGCGTCCTGACTAACACAGGGGAGAGGTCAGCTTTGAGCCAGGCCTTTTGTTCCCACAGTGGTGAACTGCCTAAGACATCAGCAACTCTTGCAAGTACTAAAATACTAGTTGTATTTATTTCTATCAATCATTGGCCTTTTTAAAGTGATAAGAAAAGGCTACTCCATTCTACTTGATTGATACCAATGTAAAAAAGGTACCACTGTGCCATTCCTATATCTTCCCAGGTCCAATTCATTAGAAGGGATATGGTGCAAACTTCTAAGTCAAACACATTAACATTATTTGTACAGAAGAGTGTTGATGTCCAATAGAAACAGAATGCAAGCCACATAATTTTCAGTTTTCTAGTAGCCACATTTAGAAAACATGGAATTAATTTTAGTAACATCTATTCCAATATATCCAAAATATTGCATCATTTTAAAATGTCAATATAAAAACAATGAGATGTTTTACATTCTTTTGGGGGGTACTAAGTCTCTGAAATCCAGTGTATATTGTGTACTTAACAGCACATCTCAATTTGGACTAGTCATATCTCAGGCACCCAATATCCACATGGGGCTAGTGGCTACCATATTGGACAGTGTAGGTATAGATGCCTGAGGATAGTGGAGGAATATGGTCAGCTGGTCACTCTCACGAGATGGCCATACCTTGGCCAATATTTAATGTGTACAGAAAGTCTGATAAACTCAAAGATCCTTAAAAACTCAGGCGCAGTGTTTCAGTACATAGAGAGTGGAACTATCATGGCAAACCCACATTAACCAAGCTCACAGTAACTATTTTTTTAAAACACTATCAGTATTTTAATTTACAATGAGAAATGTAACTATCAATTATTCTCTCCCTTTAGGCAAATCTTCCTGGGAAGCCAAATTATGATCAGCTGGTGAGCATGGATTCTAAGCAAGGGAAGCAAGTTGCCTCGTGCACCCATGTCCCTTTGGGGATGTATCTTCTGTGATATTCATGTTTGTGGACCAGGGTACCCGCTTCCCCTGGAAGGTGCTAGAGATTCTCTGCCAGTAGTTGCTTCTCCACATCAGCTTCTGATTGGCACGTCCATTAGATAACGTCATTACCTCAAGCCTTGTTTCAGTTGAGCTCACCTGGGCTCCATTCTGCCTGTATACATCATTGCTTCTGCTCCGATCCATTGTTTGTCTTATAGTTTGAAACTCAAAAGATCATCCTATTTCCACATTCTCAGGGGAACTGCGGGTGTGGCTCCCATTTCCTGGCTATGCATATAATAAACCCATTGAAAAGTTGTTTTGTTATGTATATTTGGGGATCACCTTCTATAGCCCTACTTTTTTTTTTTTTTTTTTTTTTTTGAGACAGGGTCTCATTGTTAACTAGGCTGGAGTGCAGTGGCATGATCACTGCAGCCTCCACCTCCTGGGCTTAAGTGATCCTCCCACTCAGCCTCCTGAGTGCCACCACACTGCCCAGCTAATTTTTTAAAAACATTTTTGTGGCCAGGCATGGTGGCTCACACCTGTAATCCCAGCACTTTGGGAGGCTGAGGCAGGTGGATCACCTGAGGCCGGGAGTTCAAGACCAGCCTGGCCAACATGGTGAAACCCTGTCTCTACTAAAAATACAAAAATTAGCTGGGCGTGGTGGTGCATGCCTGTAATCCCAGCAACTCGGGAGGCTGAGGCAGGAGAATCGCTTGAACCCAGGTGGCGGGGGTTGCAGGGAGCAGAGATTGTGCTACTGCACTCCAGCCTGGGCAACAGAGCAAGTCCGTCTGGAAAAAAAAAAAAAAACTTGCAGAGACAAGGTCTCACTTTGTTGGCTTGGCTGGTCTTGAACTCTTCGGCTCAAGCAGTCCTGCCACCGTGGCCTCCCAAAGTGCTGGGATTACAGGTGTGAGAGGCTTGCATCAGGCCTATAGCTCTGCTGCTTAAATAGGACCTATATTACTGGAATATTGATTTTTTTTCTAGAAAAATTTTAGGAAACAGTTAAATATTTAAAAGATTACTTTTTAAAAAAGCAAGTAAATATTACAGAACAGAATGCAAAATTTATTTTACATGGGAGACTAAAAATTTTCACACACATGGCCACCCTTTGGGCCTCCTGGCTCAACATTTCAGGGACTGAGGGAGTCTCTGCTCTAGGAGTAAAAGGTCCTTGGAGAGAAAATTTTGACAAGTCCTAACTTTAAAAAAGAAAAACAAATTGGTTCCTGGTCAATATTTGTACTCACTGTAAATGTGATGGTTTGTAATGATACTCTTTGTATAAAAGTAAAAATCCTATTTTATGTCCTTTGCAAACAAATATATTTGTACCTGAGGTACAGATTAGAGGTGCTAGTAATTCCTTGAAGACTCTGAAAATGATCTCTTTTTCCAAAATGGTTTTTTGGTTTTTATTAAACTTTCTATTTTCTTAAAACTTTCACATCAGGTATTTCCAATGTTTTCGAGCATGTATAAATATTTTAATGTATAAATGTTGTTTAAAATCCCCTCAGTCAGTATCTCCTGAGAAAATACACAGTGACCAATAGCTAATAGGAATTCAGTATTGCTTTCAAAGGAATGTGCGTATTAATCACTGTAGCATTGGCATACATTTGAAACACGGAGTAATATAGATCTGTGCAAGACTTAGCAGCTGTTCCTTGCTAATGACTTGTGTCATCTGGAAGGCCCCCAAGAGCCCATGGTCTACGGGTGGAATGACTACCACTTGGGAGTGAGCTGATGGACAGCACCCAGCAGGTCTCCTCCATCTTCCTGGCTCCTGTGCCCAGCATGGGCTGGTGTACACTGGGCCATTAATAAACGTTTGTTGAACAAATTAATTTGGAATTAATGTGTTCCCTTTTTAGCTATCAATTTATTACTAAGAGATTATATTGAAACCCTTCTGTCTATACTGGAGTCATGCGGTAAGCAGTATCCAAGTTTCTGTTGTGTGCAGAAGATAGCACTAGATGTAATAAAGAGGGTATTAAAAACTACAAACCTTGTTTTCTGTTCTCAACATGTCTGGGTGTCTGGGTGACAGAATAATATGTGCAACATGTTATATAATATGACGGGTTTCCGTATGGTGCAATATAAATAGTGTTGGGTTGTTTAGGAGAATGTAGGGTTTCGTTCAGGTAATGATAAAAATGACACCGTATCTAGTAATTCTTGTATTTATAAAATTGTTGGCTGGGTGTGGCGGTTCATGTCCATAATCCCAGCTCTTTGGGAGTCCGAAGCAGACAGATCCGACATCAGGAGTTCGAGACCACCCTGGCCAACATGGCGAAACCCCATCTCTACTAAAAAAAAGTACAAAAACTAGCCGGGCATGGTGGTGTGTGCCTGTAATCCCAGCTACTGGAGAGGCAGAAGCAGGATAATCTCTTGAACCCAAGAGGCAGAGGTTACAATGAGCTGAGATTGCACCACTGCACTCCAGCCTGGGCAACAGAATAAGACTCCGTTTCAAAAATAGTTAACATCTATGACCGATAAAGTTACTTAGCCTTCAAATTTGATTCTAAAATAGTTTTAAATGTTCAATATGCTACTTTAGGTAAAATACTTTCATCAATTACATATTTTAGTCTTATACCTACACATTCTAAGTTGTCCTGAAACCCAGCTTAAAGTCTAATAGAATGGTGGGGAAGAGAGAAACAGGTTTTTTTTTTGTTTTTGGGGTGTGTGTGTGTGTGTGTGTGTGTGTGTGTGTGTGTGTGTTTGAGATGGAGTCTTACTCTGTTGCCCAGGCTAGAGTGGAGTGGCGTGATCTTGGCTCACTGCAACCTCCACCTTCCGGGTTCAAGCAATTCTCCTGTCTCAGCCTCCTGAGTAGCTGGGATTACAGGTGTGCCCCACCATGCCCGGCTAATTTTTGTATTTCTAGTAGAGACAGGGTTTCACCATGTTGGCCAGGCTGGTCTTGAACTCCTGACCTCAGGTAATCCACCTGCCTCAGCCTCCCAAAGTGCTGGGATTACAGGCGTGAGCCACCACACCCGTCCACTCCTGTTAATATTAGATTTCTTGTTGGCTATAATTTAAAATTGAAGCACAGCAATGTAATTGGTTTACTGAAGCTTTCCACTGGTCCCATCAATAAGTCTTTGCCAAGACATTCCATCTTGTATTACAACACCTATCTTTAAGCTGTACATTTATTTACGTGACATTTCTGAACACAGATTTGAAGTATTTCTTTATTGTTGAGCCATGTCCTGTAAAGAAACAGGAGACTGTAATGATTTCCCAAGTTCCCTTAACTTAGTTGAAATTAGTAAAGGTTACAGATCTAAAGATGAACCTTTTGAAGGAAATATTAGAAAGGATAGTGCTTGCCTTAGTCCACTCAGGCTGTTAGAACAAAGAACCAGAAACTGGGTGACTTATAAACAACAGTTATTTCTCACAGTTCTTGAGGCTGGAAATCTGAGATCCAGGTGCTGGAATGGTCAGTTCTGGTGAGCACTGTCTTTACAGCTTGTCAGACCTAGGTTTCGGTCCTTAGGCAGGTTACCTAATCTGAGTGGCTCCCTAACCTATAAACTGTCTGTTCCTTAAAGTAAAATTAACTATTGACATAAGGTAAGTGCTAAATCAAAGTCACTATGGCTATTCTTAGTTCATTTCTTGATAATTTCTACTTGTATAAATGCATGGATACAATTGTACCTCATGATATCTTTATTTGAGCTCCTGGCACTGATTCACTGTAGAGGCTTCCTACTCAAATTCATGAGGGAGAACCTGATTGGAACAGCTCATCAAGGCTGTGTCCTGGGTTACACAGCAGTCGCTGCATTACCAGGCGTGCCCCTTGCAGAAGGGAAGGCAGGGGTTGGGGGGATCTGGACAGCCCAGCCCCCGCGATAAGTACCTTACGCACTTCTCTCCCCTTGTACTCACGCTAGTATTTCAGAATGATTTCCAACTATGCTCTAGTTGTATCCTTTTTCACCCTTAAAATGATACCTAGTTTCCACAACACAGTACCTGGGGAATACACCTTCTTTCACCTTTCGATAAAAAGCGTATCTGGCTAACGAAGAGGGGCGGTCATTAGGCAACATTAACAGAATGTTTTCATACCTTTGGTTAAAACCTTGTTATGAAGAGTCTGGCCTTTCTCCCCAAATTAAGGCTTATCCAGTTGGGTTATGAAGGACTGCCCTGAGATAACCATTTGGTATGAACAGGAGGCACTGTTTGAGCTGCCTTAACGTTTACCCTCCTGAAAATGTCTAAAAGATACTTGTGTTCTACTCTGCCCTTAACAAAGGAGCCGAGCCCTCTGTGACCTTAACAAGGGGCTGGAGGATGGTATCGGAGAAGTTCCAGCTTTAGGAACATTAAGGTTTCTAGACCACATGAACTGGACTAAGGATAATAGTTTTGGGGGGAAGTGTGCAAAAGTTCTAGATCCTTACTTGGTTATGCTACTTTTATTATCCCATCCTTAAAGGATCGCTTTAAGGATCAAGACCAAGGAAGAGCTAGATTGTTTATAAGGTTTATAGGGCAAGTCTAAGAAGAATCCTAACAAATAGGATCAATAGGGTAGCAGAGAAGAATGCTAAATCTCTAGGATGAGAAAGGGAAAGAGGACACAGAAACAGGACCCTACTACAACTGAAACCAAGTGTCCTATTCTGTCTGACAATCCCAACGCTGACTTTGTTGGGCTGAAAGTTTACTGTCTGCCAGATTCTATCCCACGGAGAGAACTTCTATTTCTGGAGAAGTTATCAGAACTATGGTTTTTCCTAAGTATTTGTTTCTGCTAGTTATTATTCCTACGTGTTTTCCTCTTCACCAGAGACACAGACACATAGGCATTCCTAATAGAGAAAGAAGGCACAAGTTTTATGCAGAAGGGCCTGCGACTGGGGAAACAACCAGAACTAGAGACTGCAAGTCCTACCCCTCCTACACCAAGCCTGCACAAGCAAGTGCATAGGATGATGCCTTTTACAGGTGCCAGGGACTACCAGAGAAATCATTCTATTGGAAACTACAGAGACCCTGTGTAAAATAATGCAAAAGTAAAGATAACTTACTTAACAGGGGATCATGTAAAGCTCCAAGTCCAGTGTTCTCTGACTCAGATCTTCTCATTCTGTCTCATATATTCTCTCTCTCTCTCTCTCTCTCTCTCTGTGTGTGTGTGTGTGTGTGTGTATATATATATATATGGAGAGTCCCTCAGTCAGAACTCAGACAAAACACAGGAAAGTTAGTTACCTTTCTTTCTAATACCTAATACCTAGCTGAGGTATAACTATTCTTAAGGTCTTTTACTTCAGGTGTTGTGTTGGGTGAAAGAACCAGAAACTGAATGAGGTGGGTGTGGGAGAAGCTGGGAAAACAAATTTCACCAATCTCAGAAGGAGATTATGGGTTTGAGAACCCTGAGACAACTCAGATACTTCATGACTGTCCTGTTTTAATGCTGTGATCCCTTTATATGAGAAAAAGTGAAAGGTGATTTTAAGAGCTTATTTTAAGGAATATAATTCCACTTGAAAAATGCAGAAAGAAAATTATTCTAAAGAAGCTACTTGTGCAAAAGAATCTTACCTACTGTGAAAAAAGAAAACAAAAATGGAGGCACTATGGTCCAAGGAAAATAAAACAGTTTGCTTTATTTTGAAACAGTAACTTCCTTATATGGGGGCACTGTCCAAAATTCAATACTTATATAAAAATATGTTTCTTAGCAGGTCAAAATAAGTTTCAGGTAAATTTTCTGAATTTTGTTAAAGAGAATTTTAAACCCCATAAAATGGATGGATGAGAGGTGAACATGAACATGTATAACATAAGTCATAGTACAAATTTAAACAGAATAACCAAGCCATGTCATTACCCCAAGTCATTTTTAATATTTAGGAGAATGCATGTATTTTCGAGAAGTTAAAAGTGAATGTCTACTCCCATCTCCTAATAATCCCAGGAAGTATAACTTTCTACTTTTACTAGATTTAAATATTCCAAATATTTACTCCGGGTAGGATACTCTGGCATTAACTATAGCTGAGTGTATCAGAAATAGAAAAATCATGAAGATTTATAAAGCATTTTTAAAATAATCATTTACAGCAAGTCCTTAAAAGCCCCCGATGAAAAAGGCAGTTCTTCACTTCTAATAACACCTATGGTTTATATTGTGTAATATAACTAAACAAAACAGCATTCTGACCAATGACAATTTATAGGAAATTCATTTGCCAATTCTATGTTTCATTAAAGTTAATATTTTGGCTTATATTAAAATTTTTTTTAACTCTACTCTGACATTTCCAGAAGTATTAACTTAGCAAAGTCATCTTTATGATGCCATTTAATCAACTGAAAGGAAACAAGATGGTACATTCTGAGTTTTTACTTAAGAAGAAATTTAATTCAATAATTTGATTCATCACTACTGGAAAACTACATCTTTCTTCCCTGTCAGTACTGGACGGCAATGGCGTGAAAGCAGCTTTCCTGTTTCTCAACGTCCCTTCAGTGGGAAGCATTATGGAATTTCAGCAGTGAACATCATCTGGTTCCTATTCAAACCCCAGCTCCAAGAAAATGTGAGAGAGAATCTAAGATATAAGTTCTGTTCAAGGCAAGAAGTTTCCAATCTCAAATATTTCATGCCAACAACTTATGTTATACCAGCTGTTCCATCATTGAATGCTAAATGATCATTGAAAACAAACGAAGATAACAGTGCCCTCGTTGCCATCATTCATTACTAATTTTACATAAACTGTTTATGTCCAAAAATATGCATATGAAACATTTACACAGATAAATTAGTGTTAAGAATTTAAAATGTGCAGTAACATCCACAAATGTCCTTTTTGTGTTGTGAAATCTATACAATTGTTTTCAAAACTGGAAATCTGAACGCCCTGGCCATATATTAGAAACATGTCAGAACACATGTAAGTTGTGGAGAGCACCAACGCTGACCATCTCACAAAATGAAAACCAAACTTAGTGCTTTCATTACTGCTTAATCCTCAATTAGCCTGAAAAGGAGACCACTGAATACTAAAGTCAGGTATTTACTAAATAGTGTCGATTTCTACTAGCAAACTTAGCCCTCACAAATCAACAGGGGAGCCAGGAGTCTTTCGCAGCTCATTGTCTATTAGGAGTCTGATACATTTTCAATTAAAGCCTTCATTTTTCCTGTTGGCTTCAACATGTGTGGCCCAAACTAGAAACAAACAAAAAGTATAAATAAAGATATTGGTTCAGGTAACAGTAACAATATGGCCCCCCAACCCCCCGCCCCGCCCCTGCCCCAGTCATGGATTAGAGGGCTAGGTATGTTCTGCATGAAAAACCAAGCAACTACTGGGAATATTAAAACCTTTACAAATTGACAGGTTGTTATGAACACTGAACATATCAACAGAATGAAAGGTAAAGAAGTAGCCAAACTGCTTCCTATAAATGAAAACTACAATCATCTTGGCAATACCCTGCTTTTGTTAAATTTTACTTTTCTGAGTAAAGAGAGAAAGTACAAAGTTTCCTTTCCAATGTCTTAAGAAGTTTCAAAGGTGCTAGAATTTCTGAGATGCCTGCCTCTCTGGAATAGATAAGCACACACACACCCCATGACAGTAATGTTAATAAAGGAAAAGTATCCATTATTATGTGAGAGCTTCCATGAAATGTACTCAGTCTCCACCTCTGACATGGTACACATCCTCCAAGGCCCACATCAAATCTCACCCTCTTCAGAAGACTTTCAGAGGGTGCCCTGAGAGAAAATGATCTCACTTTACTTTGAATTTCTATGTCACAAAATACACATTGTTACTATACTGAATTTCACTTCACTATGCTTAAAAATACAACCCTGCATAGAAAATGTAACACTGGAGATTACTTAGTAGTGAGCTCAGGGGTTAACTTTTGCTTTCTTCTTTCTGCTCTTCTACAAGTTTCAAATTTCCAAATGAACAACTATTATTTTCATAGTTAGAAAAGTAAAAGTGTAAATGCTAAGCAAACATGTCATCCTTTTCCCAACTAGCCGTGATGTACTTGTAAGGCAGGGACCAAATCCTGCATCACCTCCCTTTGGAACTTACAGATGACACAGGTGAATCACTTGCAAAATGCAAGTGCTTGGCAAGGAGATGGATTTCTACGTTAACAGGAAAGAAATCTGGGCAAATAACTCACCAACACTCTCTCTGAAGTGGCCTCTGATTCAGACTTTGGAACTCCTTTTTCAGCTTCATCTTGGCTATCACTTCGATACCGATAAGCAAATTTCCTTTTCAGAGCCTCTGCTATGAGGGCAGCAGGGTCAGTAGCATCCACTGGCTTGGGCTTCACGTCTTGCTCTGACCTTAGAGAAGTGAACACAAACCAAGGGGACAGGTCAATACACTGGCCACCCTCAGGGAAGTACTCTGTCAACCTTTTGCCTGACAGCACCTCTCCAGCATCACAGCTACTGCATAGAGACCTGATAAATACTACTAGCAGTGAGATGGAAGCCTAGAGCTAGTGCTCAACAAAAGCACACAGGAGTCCAATAAAGGGCCACGTAATGTATCTGCAGAATACGGACTCTACTCTCCTTCAGTGCAATAGAGTTCCCTCTTCCATGCATGTCTAGTGACTATGCTAGTGGTACACAGTATGCCTTTATTGAATTAGTAAATGCTCACTGAGCAATCGCAGTGAAGACTTTATATGAAAAGGCTGATATTTAAATAAAATGGGAAAACTAAAAACATCACCTGGGAACTGTTAGATTATTTTGCTAATCTCTTAGCTACTGTGTATAGAGGCCACTGGGGCTCGATTTTTTTTAAACTAAAAACTATTCATGGCAGTCACGTTATAATCAAAATTTCTCAAGAAGCCTGGTACTTTGATTTTGTAAGACAAACAAATGGGGAAGAAAGAAGGTAAATGTATCCTCACCTCTTCACTGACCGAAGTTTTACACTGTTCATATCTTTAAGGATCTCTAGCATATTTGGCATTTCAGGTTTCTTTGGATTGTTCTTAACCAAAGTCTTTCCAGCATTGGCTCTTTTCTCTCTTCGCTCTTTAATCAGATCAATGGCAGATACACTTTGGTGGAGCCCCAGTGGAGGGGGAGGCGGGGGTGGTGGAGGAGGCGGAGGGGGTGGTAGTGTGGTACCAGATGTGGTAGAATCTAAGTCACCTACAGAAACAAAGGAAAACAAACTTAATCCCGCTGGTATTAAGCAAAGAAAATATCAGTTTTTAAAAACAAAATGATGTTAAAGATTTTTGTACCCCTAAAAACAATATCCTTAAAAAAAAGACTGTTATGTAAGAAGAAGGACAGTTTCAGTTACTTCATGAGAAATGCCTGAATATCAGCCACTGTATCATTCAGTCCAAAACTATCCAGATGGAAAATTTCTATTTAACTTAACAGAGGTGTTTTTTGTGATATCAAATGTTCAAGTTTGACTGTAGCACGGTTTGTAATCACTTTTAAGAGAAATATAAAACAAAGTACTGCAAAAACGACTCTATCTTCAATACATACAGTTTGACAATTTAGTACTATTTCAATGATTTGAGGAAACTCTGACAAATTTGTGACTCATTTTAAGTATATTTTCATATAAGACTTATTAAGCATTAAAAGCCTGTACTGGGCTGGGCTCAGTGGCTCACACCTGTAATCCCAGCACTTTAGGAGGCCAAGGCAGGCAGGTCGCTTGAGCTCAGGAGTTCAAGACCAGCCTGAGCAACACAGTGAAACCCTGTCTCTAAAACAAGAAGTAACTAAGATAAGAGTTATGGAAATGAAGTAAGGACCTAAAAATCCTCTTTCTGCATAACTGGAGGTTAGAAAGTTGTTTATTGGGTGAACTAGTTTGACTGGGGAGGTGTTGATGTAAAAGATTTTTACTCAAAAGTCTCAGCTCATAAATAGAACTTCAAAATTTTATGGTAGCACTTTCCCAGTTGGCCAGAAGAGGGAGGTAAAGAAAAAGGAAAAATCAATTGAAGACAAGAAAAAGGTAGGACTGGAGGATTTTAGCAAGTTACATGGATAAGCACAGTCCAGCATCAGCGCCCAGAGTGCCTTCATCCCCACCCACCTCTGCCATGCCCAGGTCAAATGAGGTTTCCATGCTGGATTACGTTAAACTCCAGAAGTATAAGCCAAGTGGCTCAGAGGCAGGGTAATTAATTGTCCTTATCCAACAGAGCTGGTTAATACTGAGGCTTGCCAGGCCTTGGAAACAACAATAGGAAAATAACCTCTACTTGCCAATAGATTAGTGGGCTAGGATTTCAAGGCTACAGTTTCCTCCCCAATGTGAGAATGTCACACTAATAAACCCAACGGTGTTAGACCAGAAGACTTGAATTCAGGTTCTACTCTGTGCAAAAGGAAGAATAACTATTAAATAGCTGCTGTGTGTTAAAGGCATTTTATATACTTTCCACATTTATTCTCACAATAACTCAGTAACATAGGTACTATTATCCCCATTTTTAGAGCAGTAAAGGGAGGTGAGATATCAAGTGCTTGCCTCAAGACATGCAGGTAATAAACACCACTCAGTCTAACACACACCACACAAAAACCCAGGCTTCTTTCACTAAGCAGACGGCAACCCATGGCATTACCTTATGTCTGATATGGTTGGTGCCATTATCCTAGACAACTAAGTTTCCCATTAGAAAGGAAAGCATCCACTATATAGTGATTCAACTGTATGAATTTCAGTGTTTTCCAAAAGATACTTCCTAGTAATCTTCTCTGACAGCACCAAGATTGTTCAAAATGAACACCATCTAAACCTAACCTGGTTTAGAGAAGGACTGACACCTGGGTTTTTTGTTTTGTTTTGTTTTGTTTTTTAAGATGAAGTCTTGCTCTGTCGCCAGGCTAGAGTGCAGTGGCATGATCTTGGCTCACTGCAACCTCCACCTCCCGGGTTCAAGAGATTCTCCTTCCTCAGGCTCCCAAGTAGCTGGGACTATAGGCACACACCACCACGCCCAGCTAACTTTTGTATTTTTAGTAGAGACGAGGTTTCACCATGTTGGCCAGGATGGTCTCGATCTCCTGACCTCATGATCCGCCTGCCTCAGCCTCCCAAAGTGCTGGGATTACAGGCATGAGCCACTGCACCCGGCCCACACCTGGTTTTCTAAGAACCCCAATAGTTGTTACTTACTAATTAATTTAGAAGTTAAGTGGCATTCTCCTAACTTCTAGTTTGCAAGTTAAACTAACAAATGTAGGACTTACAGACCTGCAATGAGATTTTGCTGCTCCTGCTGGGTCACAATTTTGGCAATCTGAGCTCTGAGAGCAGCAAGTTCATTTTCGAGAGCGCAAATCTTCTGCAGTGCTTCCTCGTTTGCCAGTGCTGGGGTCTTCAGCTGAGGCTCTTCTTGAGACAAGTCTGGTAAGGAAATCTGTCTGCTTGGGGCCTTCTCAAAGAAAAGAAGGTCATCCTGAAGGGGTGGCCTTGATCTGACCTCTGTCCTGCAAGGAAGACATAAGGTGGATTGTCATAGGCTTTGTAAGAGAATGTGAAACACCATCCTCACCTGACAGTGTATCCACATTAACACCCAACAACCTCTTTTCAGGCTGATCTTACATGAGTCCCTTCATGTAAGGACAAAAAGAGCAAAGCATTTGTCAACCTTATGTAGCTACATACCACAGCTGCGGTTCTTGCTGCCATTATTTTTCTTAGTCAATCTCTAC
Organism: Macaca mulatta; assembly: GCF_049350105.2. Lineage (NCBI taxonomy): Eukaryota > Metazoa > Chordata > Mammalia > Primates > Cercopithecidae > Macaca > Macaca mulatta. The sequence goes on along the minus strand of NC_133413.1, from coordinate 76,380,292 downwards.
ATAATATGCACAGACCAACTCCATCACAGATTTTAGCAAAGTTTTTGCTAATTCACATTTTCTTTTGATTTGAACTAAGAAGAAACTTTTTATGCTCTTCAAAGTGGTAAGCTAATTACTAGCTATATCTGGCAACAAAATCAAATCAGTGATCTATCAGCCTTTCCCCAGGGTCCTGGTGTCTACACATCAATGTCAGTGTTTTCCATGTATGACAGAATACATCAAATTGCAAGACACATGATAACAATGTAGACAAAATACAGCATCAAAAGCTAAAAGGAGAAAAAGGAATCATTATCACTGAACCTATGCAGCAGCTATATTAGATGGTTTCATTATTTGGGTTAAAAAAAAAAATTCACGTGTAGCACCTGAGGTAGCTCCAAATGAAGTTGAGGGTTGAGAAAAAAATTTGTATTTCTTTTCAATTGTCAGTTTATATACTTATCCATTTCCTCTTATGTTCTACAATGAAGTTTTCCCAGCCTGCATCCCCCTTTAAGCCCTTTTCTATCTTAAATTCATTCCCTCCAGAAAACAATCATAGTCTTAGTTTTCCCTTATACCTGCACCCTTCAAAAATCTGTGTCCTCAAAAAACTCCTGCATACTGTCTCGATATTATAGTCATTTAGAACCCTCTAATACCAAAAGAGCTCTCTACACAAGGACAGGAAGTAATTACATTTATAGTTCCCAAATCTAGACGAAACTATCTTGGGAGCAGTAAACCCAAGGCCCTAGTGCTGTATCATTTGGGAAAAGGCTCTTTTGTTTGAAAGTTGCTGAAAGAGATGGGGAACTGCCATTAAATGTAACCTCGCTGTCAGACATAAGGCTGGGGCTTTCCTCTCTGTCACCATGTTTAATTTAAACACCGTGGGGCAGACACTATTATTTTATGACTGAGGATACAGGCTCAGTATCATGTAGTTAGTGTGTGGAAGACTCAACACTGAAACTGAGATTTACGAAGTTTTTTCATGCTATTAATGTTACAATTTTTCTATGAAAAATGTATTAGTGTGACTTAACATTAATTCAAAAACTTAATATTTTTTGAAATATCCATAACCTGGATAGGGATACACTATAAGGAAGAAATCTGCCCATTTCCAGTCAGACTTTAACCACATTAGTTTATCACTACTTTACAACACTGGGAATGGTTGAATGATTTCACCAGGATTGCCCTCTTCAGCATACTCAAGAATGCATGGGAAAAGAATGAAGGAATGCCTTGACTGTGGGGTTTCAAAGATGAGAAAAGAGCCCACAACTGACTTCCTTCTCCTCACTCTCAATCAACATTAACACATCATGCTCATATGGTTTCACAGTCACAGATTCCTTTGAAAATTTGATTTTCCCAGGTAATTGATCAGACACACTTCTCATAAAATTCGGCTCATATAGTTTCAGAAGTCATGGCCCTAAGGTGAAGAATCTCTGACTGGCCCTGCTACAAGCCTACACTAAAAGGCAAGCTAAAGCCAAAATCTAAGTAACCCTCACCCAGGGCATGGACCAGGTGCTAATTAAGGCTTGCTCCAGTGCACAGCATGCATTAGGGACAAAGATTGCCCTAATGCTGGTCACTCCAACAAGCACGCTTCTTTTCTCTTTTGTAAAAATTACCACCAAAAAAAGGAGTAGAAAGAAAGAAATCCTTATTTCAGGGCAGCAATGTGCCCAGCTAAAGGATGACATTTCCCGGTTTCCCTTGCAGTTTTATGTGGCCATGGGACTTCGTGTGGCTAACAAGATTGTAGGCAGAATGTTGATGAGGCATCTAGGAGGCCACTTGAAGGGAGGTGACTCAATGGAAAAGTCATTTCCATTTTAGCCCCAGTTCCCTTTCCTCATGCTGAGAGTCTTGAGTGCAAGGTGATGTTTTAGAGTCACACAGGGCCATACGCTAATCAGGATATGGAAGTCAATGCTACAGATGGCAGAGCCTGGCTGGGTCCCTGATGATGCTGTAGGGCCTCTATCAGCTCTAGCCTACCTAACCTTGGATGTTGCTGATTTGAGAGAAATAAACTATCTTGAGAGAAAAATACAAACTCCCATTGTATAAGGCACCATTCTTTTGGGCTTCTCTTTCAGCTTCAAACATAATCGTAACTGTTAGGACATTTCAATATTAAATTCTACTTTAATTTTCCTTTAAATGGATATTGGTGTTTTATTTTTGCTTGACAGTTGTGAAAATTCTTCTTCATTCTACCTTGTGTATTGAAAGGGGAATCCTGGGATGCTTAGGTTTTGGTATTTTGCACTGAATTCGGGTATTTTTCTTCATACCTAATTTTTACACCATATTAATGAATTTACCATACATAAAGGAAGCTTGCAAACTGCTTTTTGCCTGACACATTTTTATTAAACAAAAAGATCTGGAATATAAATATCCTTGCTCTAGGCTTGGCGCAGTGGCTCACGGCTGTAATCCTACCATTTTGGGAGGCTAAGGCAGGAGCATCACTTGAGCCCAGGAGTTTGTGACCAGCCTGGGCAACATGGCGAAACCCCTTCTCTACAAAGAAACACAAAAACTAGCTGGGCATGCTGGCTCAAGCCTGTAGTCCCAGCTACTAGGGAGACTGAGATGGGAGGATTGATTGAGCCCGGGAGGTTAAGGCTGCAATGAACCATGATTGCATCACTGTACTCCACCTTGGGCAAGAGAGCAAGACTCTGCCTCAGAACAATACAATACAAAATGTCCTCGTTCTTACCTAGCAACTATAATATCAACTTTTAAAATCTGGAATATTTGTGGGATAGGGAAATGTTTGGCTCACAAGGTTTCAATTACTGTTTGCTTTCGTAGCCCCAACAATGAGAAAAAAGGTTTTTTTGTTGTTGTTTTTTGTTTTTTTAAGTACAGGAAGATTAGGCTGGGCACAGTGGCTTACATCTGTAATTCCAGCACTTTGGGAGGCCAAGGTAGAAAGACTGCTTGAGCTCAGGAGTTCAAGATCAGCCTAGGTAACAAGGCAAGACGCTATCTCTGCAAAAAATTTTAAAACTAGCCAGGTGTGGTGGCATGTACCTGGGGTGCCAGCTACTCAGAAGCTGAGGCAAGAGAACTGATTGAGCCCAGGAGGATGAGGCTGCAGTGAGCTGTATTTATGCTACTGCACTCCAGCCTGGGCGACAGGGGGTGGGGGGAAGCGGTACAGGAAGATTAAGCAAAGGAAAAAACTCCCATGAAGAACAGTACCAATACTCTGATAAAATATATCCATCAATACACTGAAAGATATGTTACAGAAGTTGTAGATTAGATGTATGTGCTCTAACCAACCTACAATAAGGAAAATACTTTTAATAAGTCGTTAAAACTTTGACTCTTTGTTGACACACCTGGCTAAATTCTGATCTCTACCTCTCCTTCACAGAGTAGCGCAAATAATTTTGCTAAATAGTTCTATACAACAAATACATTAAGTTACGAGTAAATAAAAATTAGTCAATTTACCGAATGAACCATTGAGGAGGTAGGGAGCATTTATATTTACATTAAATTACATATAACAACATAATATATTCTTAATATGCTTCTTCATATATATTCTTGGTAATGTTTTGGGTTTAATAACACTGAACAATAGTGACTTTTTAACTATTTCTTGAAAGAACTAAAGGAAATGCAGGTAGGTAGGATGGTAGGAGTGATAAAATTCTAGTTTTAAAACCAGATCTATGCAAAATGTAGCATTCTCAAATAAATGTAGAAATAAAGTAGTACACTTATTCAAAACTGTAGTGGAGAAAGAAAGAACAGGAGTAGTAACCATGTGAGTTTAGAGGAAGAGAGCAATCAGATGCAGTGTTCTCAGGACAGAGGACATGCGCCATGGCCAATGGGTGTCAGGGGTGGGGGTATCTGGAAGTGACAACAAATGGAAGTGGAACTGAGAAGAGAGAAGAATAGAACCTGTGGAGAAATATGTATCTCTAGACCCCTACCGTCTTCGCATTTCCGCAAAGCAAAATTTTGCTTTGTTTACCAAACCTACCTGAAAGAATGAATATATTCATATCTGTGAATAGAAATGTGGATGATTGTTTTCATATTAAGTACAGAGGATTCATGCAGCCTATATACAGAAAATAAATGTTGGATACCAGAACCTTTGTTACTGATAAATAAAAAATGATATTATAGTACTGTTTATTTAAAAACCAGTGGCCACATCAGTAAAGATTATATCCTCCTTCCCCTAAAATTCTCCTAGACATTAAAGGATCCAAAGTATTAAATTCTTACAAGTTTGTTTTAAAATGTTATCATTCAAGTAAGCCAGTCTTCAAATTCTATGAACACTGACCCTTCAATAATCTTGTTCCAGAATTGGAACAAGATAATATGACACACTAGATTAAGACAGCAATTGCAAGGCATATTTGAACAGCTTACTTTCTTTAAAACATCTTCAAGGCAAAATAAACTGTAAGAGAAAATTAATAAATACTGAGCAGAAACTACAGTGTTTAAAAAAAAAAAAGGATTAACTTTCTCTATCTCCCCATAGCTTCCATGATGAATTTTTATCTTTTTGCTTTTTTTACTGAAAATAAAGGACAAATTACTCTTTAATCTTGAACACTATTGTGCCAGGGTAAGAACAAAAAAGTTTAGGACCTTTGGTAAGACAATTTAATTAACAGTGAAGAACTGTACGTTATACTATTTTTCTATCTTTAATTATATAATTCAGCATTTCCTTATGTGAAATACTTTAATATTTATGGGCTCAAACAAAGTAATTATAGGACCTGTGAAGGTTTAAGAGCCCAGATAGGGTTTCCCTATGTTGCCCAGGCTGGTATAACTCTGGGGTTCAAAGGATCCTTTAGCTTTGGCCTCCCAAAGTACTTGAATTACAAGCATGAGCCACAGAGTCCTGCGTTTTTTTTTTTTAAGACAGTCAACAAACCATTCATTCTTAAAACCAATCTGTTTTGCCATCCTTAAGAACAGAGGGCTATTAAGAACTAGAATACAAAGACAGAATAAATCCAAAATAAGAGATAGATTCTTTCAAGAATTTCTGTAATTCAGAGAAATTTTAAGAAATAAAAACAAATACAAAAACAGAAATAACAAAGAGGCCAGGCGGGGTGGCTCACGCCTGTAATACCAACACTTTGGGAGCCTGAGGAGGGTGGATCACCTGAGGTCCAGAGTTAAAGACCAGCCTGGGCCAACAGGGTGCAACCATGTCTCTACTAAAAATACAAAAATTAGCTGAGTATGGTGGCAGGCGCCTATAATCCCAGCTACTAGGGAGGCTGAGGCACAAGAATCACTTGAACCTGGGAAGTGGCAGTTGCAGTGAGCCGAGATCACGCCACTGCACTCCAGCTTGGATGACAATGCAAGACTCCATCTCAAAAAATAAAATAAAATAACAGAGACATCAAGCATGGATGTACCAAAAGCAGAAGATAAACAGCCAAAGGGTGATGTTTCTCTTTTTTTGAGATAGGATCTCACTCTGTTACCCACACCGCCAACTCCTAGGCTCAAGTGATCCTCCTGCCTCAGCTTCCTGAGTAGCTAGGACTATAGGTGCGTGCCACCCATGCCTGGCTAATTTTTTTCTTTTCTTTCTTTTTTTTTTTTTTTTTTTTTTTTTAAGAGACAGGGTCTCACAATGTTGCCCAGGCTGGTCATGAACTCCTGGCCTCAAGTCTCTCAAAGTGTTGGGATTATATTGTGCAGGCCTGATATTTCTTCCTTCCCTTTCCTTTTTTTTTTCCATTACCTTAAACTTTTAACAGTTAACTGATGTTTCTTAAAACCATTTTCTAGATACCAATTTCTGCTAGGGAGATTTCTACTGGTTTTGTTTGTTCGTTTTGGTCATATTTTGTTTATATTGGGTCCAAAATTCCCTAAGGCACACAGGTTCTTACTTAGAATAACACTACACTGAATTATCTAGTTCTCTTTTTTCCATGTTACTGTCAAGGGAAGCCACTTTTGTAGCACAATTTACATAAATGCAAAGGCCTTTTTAGCTCCATCATCCATATTGAAGAACCCTAAGTTAAATATAATACACCTCTGGGGTCCTTTCCCTCATCTCACAGTTAAGGGAAACTCAAAATCTGACACAGTTTTAAATTAGATGTGCCCTGTTCCCAAAATGATTTCTACTGACCCTCCCTCATCTTTTTAGTTTACAGAACAACCTAGGAAGGTTAAAAAAACAAACAAACAAAAAACCATACTCTATTGTCTTAGAATCCAGGGAGAAAAAAAACCCGGCAATTTAGTTTCCTGAAATACAAAGTTGGGTAGAAAACTATTAATCTGAGGCAGGCAGATCACTTGAGGTCAGGAGTTCAAGACCAGCCTGGCCAACATGGTGAAACTCCGTCTCTACTAAAGTAAAGTACAAAAATTAGCTGGGTGTGTTGGCGGGCACCTGTAATACCAGCTACTTGGGAGGCTGAGGCAAGAGAATCACTTGAACCCGGGAAGTGGAGGTTGCAATGAGCCAAGATCATGCCACTACATTCCAGCCTGGGCAACACAGCAAGACTCTGTCTCAAAAAAAAAAAAAAAAAAAAGAAAAGAAAACTAACAATCTTTTCAAAGTGGGCAAGTAGCTGGATAAAGACAACTAGAATGGGAAATCATTTTGACAGTGGAAGCAATCTATGAGAGGATCTACAGTGGGAACAGGCAGGAGTGTTGTAGGCTACAGACCCAGAAAACTAGTGGGATTCCCTCATTAGCTGTTCTAGGCTCTGTTCAACACAACCCTTCTGTTGTTTTATATTTCAGAAGTTGGATCTTCCTAAAAGTGGTATTTAACAAAAATAATCCTTCTTCCTTGAATATGCTATTTTAATAATGTATGTTCATGTCTACTGTCAAGTAATGAAGAATAAAATAGAAACCAGTAACATCTGCAGTTTGATGTGCTGTGAGTAGGAAACCTTGCTCTGATTGCTCTGATCCACCGAGTCTCCTGGCCTACTTTTGCACCTCTGGAGCTGTGGAGCTGGCCTGCTTGCTTGTTAAGTATTTCCTACAGACTCTTGCTACTCTGTCATCCTCTATGAGTTTGGGGATCTTCCCTGACATTCCTTAAAAAACAGCACATTCCATCTTATACTTAATGCTGACACTTGAAAAATCAAGCTGGATATCATCACCTCAGTCTCACTTTATTCACTATCCTTATATTACAGACTTCTATAAATATGTTCATCTTCCTCATTAGATTGCAAACATCCTAGGATAAGGAAAACTGCTATCTGAAACATTTTTAAGTTCTATGAACCCATACATTTTTATTTAGTAAATGAGTTTGATATTGTACGTGACACTCTACAGAAGAACTGGATACAATTAGAAATTAATATATTAATATAGAATGAACAAATTAAACTTTAAATATTTCAAAGCTCCTTAGCTGCTCTTCTACTTTGGAAGCAATCAAACGCTTGATGACAATATCTATGATGTCAACTAAAGGTCTCAGAGATTACAGTCTTTAACTTCATCATACAGTACAAATGTTATACTGTATATTTATCCAAAGACTTACAAACCAAAAAGTATCTGAGACAGCTCTCAAACAATTTAGAAGTTTATTTTACCAAGGTTAAAGATGTGCACCTAGGAGACAGATCAGTGCCTTTCTCCAAAGATGATTTTGAGGGCTTCAGTATTTAAAGGGGAATGGGCAGATATTAGAGAAAGAGGAAGGAATTTTTAAAAGGTGGGAGTAGATATGAGACAAAAGTTTACATTCTTTTAAGTCTCTGATCAGCTGTTCACATGTGAGGGGCGGTAGAGGACTAGTCACTTATGCATTCCTCTAGCTCAGTGAATCTGCATTTTTACATAAAATAAACATAGGGCAGAGGAAGCAATCAGATACGCATTTGTTTCAGATGAGCAGCGGGATAACTTTTGAGTTCTGTCCTTTTCCGACACCTGTGAAGAAAACTATCAATTCACATTGTCAGCAAAAATTTAGCAGAACTGTTTTAGGGTAAAGATCTTGGGGCCCACAAGGAATTTCCTAGCAGGCAAATTGTAAGAGAGGTATGTAGCTTTTTGATAATGTAGTTATCTTACATAGCTACAGAGGCAGCTTTGCTGTGATGCAAAGCTTTGGGAGGCAGGTTTGCCTGATGCAGTTCCTAGCTTGACTTTTCCCTTTGGCTTAGTTATTTGGGCGTCCCAAGGTTTATTTTCCTTTCACAGACTATACATTCTCCTTAGAATACTACTATGAAAGAGAACACTTTAACTTAGATGAGATTATCAGTTATATTCATAACTGATCATCAGTTATCAGGATGTCAATGCTTCTGTTAATTAAAAAATGTATACAGAAAAGAGAAAAAACAATGAGGCCTTACTTTGTGCATGCCACTGTACTAACAGTTTTCTCATGTTATTGAAAATTCTCTTCTCAAAGTAGAATACTTGTATTTTATAGAAATATGTTGCCCTTTTTTTTTCTTTTTTTCTTTTTTTTTTTAAGACACGTTTCGATCCATCGCTGAGGCTGGAGTGCAATGGTGCATTCATGGTTCACTGCAGCGTTGACCTCCCAGGCTCAAGCAATCCTCTCACCTCAGCCTCTCAGGTAGCTAGGACAACAGGTGTGCACCACCACACCCAGCTAATTTTGGTATTTGGTATTTTTTGTAGAGATGGAGTTTTGCCATGTTACCCAGGCTCATCTTGAACTCCTGGGGTCAAGCAACCCACCCACCTCGACCTCCCAAAGTGCTGAAATGATAAGCATAAGCCACTGTGCTCGGCCTGTACTTCTAGTTTATAAATAAAAATCTGAAGTTCAGTGCATTTGAAAAAAATCATTTCTATAATAACCAATTATGAAAGACTCATATGTATCCTGTTTTCCCAGAGACATAATAGTATGACATTATAAATAATTGTTATAGAAATGTTATCAACATAAATTTCAAGGAAGAAATAAGAAATATACTGAAGAGCTTCAGCTTTCATACAAATATAAATATGAGAGGCAGAAAAACTGCAACATATGAACAGTCTTAAATAGAATTTGTTTCTATAGGGACTTAAACTGTAAGTTATAAACACAGAAGGGTAGGTCCCATTTGGGGAAAATGGCACAGAGCAGGCAGGACTAACTTGCGGCTCCCACTTGGACAAACAGAGCAGCGTGCACAGACCCACATGGTGAACTTTTGCTCCAAGAACTACTGCAGGAACATACCAGGAAAGCCAGAGAATCCACAGACACTTTGAAGGAGGTGGATTGCAGCTACACGCTCCGTGGGAAAGCCGAGGAACTCCAAAGACAAAGGACATAATTGCTTGGGAGCTTTATGGCCCTGCCCACTGCCTGAGATGCTGGTGCGGTTGCAGAGAAGGGGAATACTTATAGACTGCTGGTGGGAATGTAAATTAGTTCAGTCACTGTGGAAAGGAATGTGAAGATTTCTCAAAGAACTTAAAAGAGAACTATTATTTGACCCAGCAATCCCTCTATTGGGTATATAACCCAAAGGAAAATAAATCATTCTGCACATCTGTTCATCACAGCACTATTCGCAACAGCACAGACACGGAATCAACCTAAATGTCCATCAATGGTAGACTGCATAAAGAAAATGTGGTAGATAGACACCATGGAATACTACACAGTCACAAAAAAACAAGGAGATCATTCCTTTGCAGCAACATGGATGGAACTGGAAGCCATTATCCTAAGCAAACTTACACAGGAACAGAAACCAAATACCACATGTTCTCACTTACAAATGAGAGTTAAACACTGAGTGCACATGGACAAAAAGAAGGGAACAGCTGGGTGCAGTGGCTCACACCTGTAATCCCAGCACTTTGGGAGGCTGAGGTGGGTGACCACCTTTTGTCAGGAGTTTGAGATCAGCCTGACCAAGATGGTGAAACCCTGTCTCTACTAAAAATTCAAAAATTAGGTGGGCGTGGTGGCGCACATCTGTAATCCCAGCTACTTGGGAGGCTGAGGCATGAAAATCACTTGAACCCGGGAGGTGGAGGTCGCAGTGAGCCGAGATCGTGCCACTGCACTCCAGCCTGGGCAACAAGAGTGAAACTCCGTATCAAAAAAAAAAAAAAAAGAAGGGAACAACACATACCACGACCTACTTGAGAGTGGAGGGTGAGGATCAAAAAACTACCTATTGAGTCCTATGCTTATTACCTGGGTGATGAAATAATCTGTACACCAAACACCCATAACATGCAATTTACCCATGTAACTAACCAGCACATGTACCCCTGAACCTAAAAGTTTTTTTTTTTTTTTTTTAATTCTATTTTCTTTTGGAGTTTGGAACACTTCTGATTTTGGATTTTCAAATTAGGGTTGTTCAACCTGTATGAAAAAATTAACTTGAAAAGAATCACAAATTTAAGGCTGGGCACAGTGGCTCACACCTGTAATTCCAGCACTTCAGGAGGCTAAGGTGGGCGGATTGCTTGAGCTCAGGAGTTTGAGACCAGCCTAGGCAACATGGCAAAAACCCATCTTTACAAAAAACAGCCAGGCATGGTGGCATATATCTATAACCCCAGCTACTTAGGAGGTTAAGGTGAGAGGATTGCTTGAGCCCATGAGGCAGAGGTTACAGTGAGCTGATCGTGCCACTGCACTCCAGCCTGGGTGACAGAGCCAGATTCTTCTGAAAAAAAAAAAAAAAATTCATGGACTCAAATGTAAAATATAAAACTATAAACCTCTTAGGGAAAAAGAAGTCTCAGGATCTAGGGCTAGACAAAGAGCTCTTAAATTTGACACCAAAAGCATGATCAATAAAAAAGTAAATAAATTAGACTTCATCAAAATGAAAAATTTTTGCTCCATGAAAGACCCCATTAAATGTATGAAAAGACAAGCCACAGAGTAGGAGAAAATATTTATAAACCATGTATGTGACAAGGATTCATATCTAGAATATATAAAGAAATCTCAAAAATACCCAGTTAGAAAATGAGCAAAAGACATGATACGTTTTACCTGAAACAATATACAGATGGCATAAAAAGATGTTTATCATCATTAGCTATTAAGGAAATAATGCAGAGAAACTGAATTAGCCATATACTGCCAAAGGGATGTAAAATAGGCTCTAGAAAACAGTTTGTCAGTTTCTTGAAAAACTAAGTAACTACTATTTGACCCAGCAACTGCACTCAAAGACATTTATCTCAGAAAAACGAAAACTTATAGTCACTCAAAAACCTATACACAAATGTTTATATCCTAACTTTAACAGCCAAAAACTGGAATCAAACTAGATGTCCATCAATTACTGTATGATTAAACAAACTGTAATACATCCATACCAATGACTACTACTGAGCAATTAAAAAGGATCAAGTTCTTGATGCACACAACAATTTAGATGAACAGCCAGAGAACAATGCTGAGTTTAAAAAGCCAGTCCCGCCCCCTTCAACAGCTCAGCTGGTAGAGCGGAGGACTATAGGTGCACGCCTATGGCCATCCTTAGGTGCTGGTTAGATTCTTAGATTCTGGCTCGGAGAGACGCCTTTGTTTGGCCAGGCGCGGTGGCTCACGCCTGTAATCCCAGCACTTAGGGAGGTTGAGGCAGGTAGATAACCTGAGGTCAGGAGTTCAAGACCAGCCTGGCCAACATGGTGAAACCCCGTCTCTACTAAAAATACAAAAATTAGCAAGCGCCTGTAATTCCAGCTACTTGGGAGGCTGAGGCAGAAGAATCGCTTGAACCTGGGAGGCAGAGGTTGCAGTGAGCCGAGATCACACTACTGCACTCCAGCCTGGGTGACAGACGGAGTCTCTGCCTCCAAAAAAGAAAAGCCGGTCCTAAAAGGTTACACATTGGCCAGGCACAGTGGCTCACGCCTGTAATCCCAGCACTTTGTGAAGCCGAGGCAGATGAATCACTTGAGACCAGGAGTTCAAGACCAGCCTGGCTAACATGGTGAAATCCCGCATACACTAAAAATTCAAAAATTAGCCAGGTATGGTGGCACATACCTGTAACCCCAGCTACTTGGGAGGCTGAGGCAGGAGAATTGCTTAAACTCAGGAGGCAGAGGTTGCAGTAACCCAAGATTGCATCACTGCACTCCAGCCTGGGTGACAGAGCGAGACTCTGTTTCAAAAAAAAAAAAAAAAAAGGTTACATATTACATGATTCAATGTATTTAACATTCTTTAAATGATAAAATAGTTAAAATGAACAGATTAGTAGGTGCTAGTCATTAAGAAGGAGTTGAGGTTGGGGATGGAAGAGAAGTACGTGTGGCCATAATAGGGCAAGTGGAGGATCTCTGTAGTATGGAAATGTCCTGCATCTTGCCTTATCAACATCAATACCCTGCTGTGATACTGTACTATAGTTTTGCAGAATGTTACCATTGAAGGAGACTGAGTGAAAAGCATGTGGAATTTCTCTGTATTGTTTCTTATACATGTGAAGAATCTACAATTGTCTCAAAATAAAAAGTTTAAATAAAATAAACATCTTAAAAAAGAAAGGCTCTTTACCTGCTAATCCTGCAATCCCTGTGTTTATCTACTGCTATGTCCTTATTTCTACTTGTCACTCAAATCAAGTTCCTTCTTTGCTCTTGGATTATTTGATTCTTATTTTATCCAGCTAATACCACTCAAATGAAATTACTCTTGCTAAAGTCAATGATAATCTTCCAACTGAAAAACAAAATTGAAACGTGCTAGTTTTTCTATTTACTCAGCCTCTAAGTATTTGACACTGATCACCACTCCTCTTCTATAAAAACTCTACCTCCTCTGCTTCCATAACAATACCCTCTACCAGGTCTTCTCCTGCCTCTTAGCTGCTCTTTGGGTGATGGGTTGGGTGGGGGGCAGGGGGCAGGGAGGGTGATCAGGGGAGGAGGCTTTTTCTTTCCTTTAACTTCAAAATGCTGGTTTCACTCAAGGTACAAATGCTCTTCACGTTCTATACATCCTTCTTGGGCACTCTCATATTCAGCCATTCTATCTAAATATTATAGACTATAGGCCTTCCTTACCAATATCTATTCACATAAACTGTTTCTAGATCAAGGTGAATATCTCACAGAAAACTCAAACATAATATATTCTAGACTAGACTGCCCTCTCTTATTCTCCTCAGCCAAAACAATCTGTTTTCCTACATTCGTATAAATTACAGCTGGGCGCAGTGGCTCATGCCTATAATCCCAGCACTCTGAGAAGCCAAGGCAGGTGGATCACCTGGGGTCAGGAGTTCAAGACCAGCCTGGCCAATGTTGTGAAACCCTGTCTCTATTAAAAATACAAAAATTAGCTGGGCATCATGGCGGGCACCTGTAATACCAGCTGCTCGGGAGGCTGAGGTAAGAGAATCGACTGAACCCGGGAGGTGGGAGTCACAGTGAGCCAAGATAGCGCCACTGCACTCCAGCCTGCAGCCTGGGCAACCAAGAGAGGCTCCGTCTCAAAAAAAAAAAAAAAAAAATTGTTTTACCATCCTTATATTTATCCTAGATGGAAACCTGAGAATTTAGGATAACTAGACTCTGACTCTGTAGGCTCTTCCTTCCTTAATCTCCATATCTAATAAGTTTCTATGTCATTTTAATTATTCTATGTCATTTTAATTATTCTGAATCTCATTTAACTTTGAACCTCTTCTGCCAGTTTCTTAATTCAGTTAAATTCTGATCATCTCCTAGTTGGTCTATCTCTTAGTCTGGCTCTTTTTTTTTTTTTTGAGACGGAGTCTCGCTCTGTCACCCAGGCTGGAGTGTGGAGTGCAGTGGCGTGATTTTGGCTCACTGCAAGCTCTGCCTCCCAGGTTCAAGCCATTCTCCTGCCTCAGCCTCCCGTGAAGCTGGGACTACAGGCATGCGCCACCACGCCTGGCTAATTTTTTTTTGTATTTTTATTAGAGACAGGGTTTCACTGTGTTAGCCAGGATGGTCTCGATCTCCTGACCTCATGATCCACCTTCCTCGGACTCCCAAAGTGCTGGGATTACAGGTGTGAGCCACCATACCCGGCCTTCTTTTCTATTCTTCATACTGTTTACACGTTGGTTTTACTAGTGCTCAAATTTCTTCCATGGTTCCACACTGCTTTCAGGTTCTATATTGCTTTCCACAAACGTGAACTTTTCTATGTTTCTTAGTGTCACGTGTAAGACTTTTAAACCTCAACCTACTTCTCATCCTCATCTCCTACAGTGTATCCTTCTTTTCTGCTCTCTAGACTCACTGAGCCATCTGGCAGTTCCCAAACATGCCACAATGTCTCCTGGTATTACCTTAAAACAAGTTCTTTACTCTTCCAGGAATACCAGCCTTCCATTTACTTGGCTCCCACTCAGCCTCATGATGGAGCTCTAGCATTTCCTCCTGAGAAGTCTTGCCGAACATCTCTCATCCTGCAGTGACCATCTGTAATTACTTTGTAGACTTTACAGTATCAATTGATTTCCTTCTTAATCTCCTTTTGACTCAAAATTTTTAGGAAACATTCTCCAATTACACAAAAATTCTCTACTATGATCCAGATGGATCCCTTTGCCCCAGTGAGACCTTTGTAATTACTGTACTTATCTAAATTATTAATGATCATTCTTTCTGGTCTCTTATATTAGAATGTAAACTGCTGAAGGACAAGGAATTCTGTCCATGAGGACTTAGGACATAATTACATGTCTCTAAAAACTTTAAAAATACTAGCCAAGTCTTGAAAATGAACAGACCAGCCTAGGCAACATGGTGAAAACTCATCTCTACAAAAAAAATACAAAAATAGGCTGGGCGTGGTGGCTCACCTCTGTAATCCTAGCACTTTGGGAGGCTGAGGCGGGTGGATCATCTGAGGTCAAGAGTTCGAGACCAGCCTGGCTAACATGGTGACATCCCGTTTCCACTAAAAATCCAAAAATTAGCTGGGCATGGAGGCGCACACCTGTGGTCCCAGCTACTCAGGAAGTTGAAGCAGGAAAATCACTTGAACCAGTGAGTTGGAGGTTGCAGTGAGCCGAGATCACGCCACTGCACTAGGGCCTGGGTGACAGAACAAGACTCTATCTCAAAAAAAAAAAAAAAAAAAAAATTAGCGGGGGTTAGTGGTGCATGCCTGTGATCCCAGCTACTTGGGAGGCTAAGGTGGGAGAATCACAAGAGCCTGGGAGGTCAAGGCTGCAGTGAGGCAAGATCACACCACTGCACTCCAGCCTGAAAAACAGAACGAAACCCTCTCAGATAAAAAGGAAAATAAATAGAAAAGAAGACTATTCAAGAAAAAGAAGAGGGTGCATTACTAGAGATAAAATTAGGCTATTAAAAGTAAGTACTGCAAATAATATCATTCTTTAAAAAAACAGATAATGCATCTCAGTTCTAATAGCCTTCCAAACTAACCTTAGTTTTGCTGAACATTCTCCTTCTTCTTTGGCTACCCATCCAACATCAGCAAAAGAAGCCACTGCATCCTCTCCTGGGTGGCTGGGACTCCATTCTGTTGCATGGCTGTTAATCTACAAGTTACAAATAGGGAAAGTTCTTCATCTGGCACCAAAATGTTAAGAATAAATTTTTTTTTACTCACCTAAAGGAAAATCGTCAGCTCTGCTGTTAAAAACACGAGTGGTTTCTAACTCTTCCACTGAAGGTCTCTATGATTAATAGTCATAATCATAGTGTTGCCTAACAGTATATGACAATTGCAGAACTATAATTTAAGTTTATTCGGTTTTCATTTTGTAAGTTGTTTTTTGTTTGTTTGTTTGTTTTGAGATGAAGTCTAGCTCTGTCACCCAGGCTGGAGTGCAGTGGCTCGATATTTGGTTCACTGCGACCTCCGCCTCCCGGGTTCAAGTGATTCTTCTGCCTCAGTCTCCTGAGTAGTTGGGACTATAGGCGCGCACCACCACGCCCGGCTAATTTTTGTATTTTTAGTAGAGATGGGGTTTCACCATGTTGACCAGGCTGGTCTAGAACTCCTGACCTTGTGATCCGCCCGCCTTGGCCTCCCAAAGTGTTGGGATTATAGACATGAGCCACCGCGCCCAGCCTATAAGTTGATTTTTTAAAAAACTATCCTAGAAAATTAAGAAAAATTTTAGAATCTAAGCATGAGAAACCACTTTTTTCTAAAGAGATTTTAAAAGGTATGTGTAAGCAGTGGGGTATAGGAACAAGCAAACCAGCAGGCAGAGGTTGCGGTGAGCCGAGATCGTGCTACTATACTCCAGCCTGGGTGGCAGAGCAAGACTCTGTCTCGGGGGAAGAAAATAAGAACAAGCAAAAGACCAATTTGAGCTAAATCCAGAAATATTTCTAAATGGCTATTATATAACTTTTGTTATAATGTTTTTATATATGTATACATTATAATGTTGAAAATGGTTTTTAAAACTCCTTAAATCTCCTACATTTTAAGTAAAAGTATTAAAGAACAAAAGAACAAACAGCAGAACAGAATTCTCTACCTAAACTTAACATGGATGCAAACAAAGAATATTTTGAAATAAATACAAAAAAAAAAAAAAAAAAAAGACAGGTGCGGTGGTTCCTGCCTACAATCCCAGTACTTTGGGAGGCCAAGGCAGGCAGATCACTTGAGGTCAGGAGTTTGAGACCAGCTTGGCCAACATGGTGAAACCCCATCTCTACTGAAAATACAAAAAAAATTAGCCAGGCATGGTGGCACACACCTGTAATCCTAGCTACTCAAGAGGCTGAGGTTTGAGGATTGCTTGAACCCGGGAGGCAGCAGTTGCAGTGAGCCGAGATTGCACCACTGCACTCTAGCCTGAGTGACAGGGTGAGATGGTCTCAAAAAGAAAAAGAAAAAAAAAAAAAGACAAGCAGGATATCTTGAAACTTATCTTGAAAAACAAGAAAGATAACTAAGTTAAATTTACATTTCATTATACATATAATAATGCCTGAGTCAAAAAGTCAACAAATAATAACTTTTAAATAAAGTTATCGGATTAATACTTCCTAAAAGTGTGAGTGAGGTTTAAATAAAAAAGAAAATCAATCCACACTTTTTAATTAAGGAAAAAATGAAAAGGCCAAAGAGATTTAGTCATTAATATGTTTATCAAAAAGTTACCCTTGGGACTCATGCATTGTTCAAACCTCCTCAATGCCATCATTGCCAAGTCAAACTTTTGGAAAATATATTTAAATAATGCCTCTTCCTTAAACACAAAATATATCATGCAGACACATAATACTAACATTGTTGACAGTTTAAAATATCTTCAAAGTAATATTATGAATAAAACGTTAAACATATCAGCTGTTGGTATGTGTACTCTTCTGGTATGATCATCTAATCAACTTAATAAAGTGGCATTAAAAATAACATTTTAAGGGCCGGGCATGGTGGCAGGAGCCTGTAACCCCAGCCACTAGGGAGGCTGAGGTACGAGAATCACTTGAACCTGGGAGGTAGAGGTTGCAGTGAGCTGAGATCGCGCCACTGCAATCCAGCCTGGGTGACAGAGCAAGACTCGGTCACACACACACACAAAAAATGTTAACAATAAAGTACTAAGAACATCGAGTATCTAAAGCACCTTAAATTCAGCCAGGTGCGGTGGCTCACGCCTATAATCCCAGCACTTTGTGAGGACAAGATGGTGGATGGCTTGAGGCCCCAGTAACTTGAGATCAACCTGGGCAACATGGCGAAGTATCCATCTCTACTAAAAATACAAAATAATTTGTCAGGCGTGGTGGCGTGCGCCTGTAGTCACAGCTACTCGAGAGGCTGAGGTGGGAGAATCATTTGAACCCAGGAGGCAGAGGCTGCAGTGAGCTGTGATCATACCACCACACTCCAGCCTGGGCAACAGAGTGAGGCTCTCTCAAAAAATAGAAATTTTAAAATCTTGCCCTCCACAAAAACAAAAACAAATAAACCTAATAATGAAATTATGATAAAAAGGCTTTCAAAATACTAATTTGTATGTAGTGGAAGTAATTTGTAGTCAGATGAGGAAAAAAGTATAAACTTCAGTAAGTAAATTCTCAAGGTATAAGATCAAAGGGATGATTTCTGTACTTCTCCCTATGTAGTTCAGAAACTTATCCAAACAGATATTTAGCAAATCAGTATCTCATACAACTTAAATAACATAACTGGGTATCATATTTGATCTCAAGAGTTGAGAAATCAGGTAATGTTCTGTTCCTACCCATTACTGAAAACAGAATGGTATCCTGATATTCCTATAACACTGTAATAAGGAGATTCTAAGTGGGTTATGTGGCTATCCTTCAGCAGGAATGTTCCTAAGCCCTGTGAGGCTCCTAGCGGAGATGGTATTTAATGGGCTGTTTTGTACAAGTGTTAGACAAATCCTAAGACTAAAATCTGAATGGTGCCTTCCTGAGGTGCTAATTCATGAGATGATCAATCTGATCATGACCCTTTGTTCAGAAATAAAAATTCTGTTCCAATATAATGACTAGTTGGTAGAAAGTTAGGTATATTTAAGACAAAGACTTCTTACTTTCTTACAGAGGTTACAAAAATAGCTGTTTTCTTCAAAACATCTATAAAAGGAAACAAAGTGTGGGGAGGAGGGAAGAAAAAAAGAAAAACAAATCAAAAAAACAAAGTACTACTTTTCTTTTTTGTTGTTGTTGAGATCAGGTCTCACTCTGTCACTCAGGGTGGAGTGCAGTGGAACCATCTTGGCTCACTGCAACCTCCCGCCTCCCAAGTTCAAGCGATTCACCTGCGTCAGCCTCCAGAATTACTGACGCATGCCACCACACCTGGTTCATCTTTTGTATTTTTGGTAGACATGGGGGATATCGCCATGTTGCCCAGGCTGTTCTCAAATTCCTGGGCTCAGGGGATCCACCCACCTTGGCCTCCCAAAGTGCTGGGATTATAGGCATGTGCCACCACGCCCAGCCACTACTACTTTTCTAAGAATACATAATCAAAGAAATAGAAGTTAATTCATTTTCAGGATATCATAAATAGTTATTAAGGATTAAACACATTTCTCAATTTTACATCTATAAAATTAAATAATGCCTCCATAAAATTAGTATGCTAAACATAAAATGCCAGCTTTTGCACAAACTTTTAAGAAACAAAACAACAAGATAAACTATTCCACGGACTTAATTTGGATCTTACTTAAGCCTTAATTATGTAAATGATACCATGTCCATAATATGTGCTCAATAAGATGAAAATGTTAATGATGCTCTCAAGAACCAATTCCAAAACTGATAAGATGTATGTCATTTCTACTTGACATCCTGTCCCACAAAACAAAATAGTTTTGGCATTTAAGTCAAACTCATTCAAAAGACAAAATAAAACCAGAAAAAAATCTTTATAAAAGGCCATTTCAGGTGTTGGTGAAGGAAGCATTCATTGAGTGACACAGGCATGGGACACAAAGGACAATTTCCAGGACAATGCACTTAGTAAAGTACAAGTCAAGATGAAGTCAGCCCTGGCAAGGACTGACATTAAGAAATTCTTGGAAATACGATGTAGACACCATGACATGCATAGATGACCGATGGAAAGTTTGACAAAGAAAAGGACAACTTACTGAAGGTTCCCAGCAAGGTCCTGTCCTACTACAGCTATTGCCAGTGGAAAAAGAAAAAAAAAGTGAAGAGATAGAAATTTTTTTTCAAAATCGCATTTCATTCAGAGCAAAAATTTAATAATAACACCAAGTTACCCAAAATTCAATTTTATTTTAGAAATCTTACTGAAGCCACTTTAATTTAAAATATTCTGATAATGTAATATACCAAAAAAAAATCAGTTCATTTCATAAAGTGCATATTAGTAAAATACAAATGTTGTACAATAGTAGGAAAGCTTAGAATAAAAATGTTAGGAGTACTAACTTCATCCTCTTGTGACTTCGTAAAATAAACACACAGTACTGGGAACTAGGATTTGCTGCAAAGGGCATAATAGTAAATTACACTCATTCTAGTTTACTACCATTTGTTTATAGTCAAATGCATAACATACATGGATTCTTTGTATGTTTGTTTGTTTGTTTGTTTGTTTTTGAGACCAAGTCTTGTTCTGTTGCCCAGGCCGGAATGCAGTGGTGCGATCTCAGGTCACTGTAACCTCCACCTCTCAGGTTCAAGCAATTCTCCTGCCTCAGCTTCCCAAGTAGCTGGGATTACAGGCACCCACCACCATGCTTGGCTAATTTTTGTATTTTTAATAGAGACGGGGTTTCACCATGTTCGCCAGGGTGGTCTTAAACTCCTGACCTCAAGTGATCCACCCGCTTCGGCCTCCCAAAGTGCTGGGATTACAGGTGTGAGCCATCACGCCTGGCCCACATATACATATTCTTAATGAGATTACAGGCTCGCACCTGTAATCTCAGCACTTTGGGAAGCTCAGGTGGGTGGATTACTTGAGGTCAGGAGTTTGAGACCAGCCTGCCCAACATGGTGAACCCTCAACTCTATTAAAAATACAAAAATTAGCTGGGCGGGGTGGCAAGTACCTATAATCCCAGCTACTTGGGAGGCTGATGCAGGAGAATTGCTTGAACCCAGGAGGCTGAGGTTGCAGTGAGCCGAGATCACACCACTGCACTCCAGCCTGGGTGACAGAGTGAGATTTCATCTTAAAAAACAAACAAAAAAAACCTCTGAAATTCTGGTTTTGGTTTTTCTTTTTTATTTTTTTTGAGACGGAGTCTCAGTCTGTCGCCCAGGCTGGAGTGCAGTGGCGCAATCTCGGCTCACTGTAAGCTCCGCCTCCCGGGTTCACACCATTCTCCTGTCTCAGCCTCCCAAGCAGCTGGGACTACAGGTGCCCACCACCACGCCCGGCTAATTTTTTGTAATTTTAGTAGAGACGGGGTTTCACCGTGTTAGCCAGGATGGTCTCGATCTCCTGACCTCGTGATCTGCCTGCCTCGGCCTCCCAAAGTGCTGGGATTAGAGGCGTGAGCCACTGCGCCTAGCAGAATTTCTGTATTTTAATACAGTATAGTGACATACAGTGACACCATCAACTTGCCAGGTGATATGCCTGTGAAAAGAACACTAGTCTGAAAGACGGAACACTAAATTCAATATTCTAGCCCAGACTCAGTCACTACTATTTCTGAATGTGATTACTTTTTAAAAATGTATTCTTTAAAATGACAAAGTTGTATATATTTATTATGTTTGAAATATGTGCAGTGGTTCAATTGAATTGGATTACCTCACGTACTTATTTTTTCTGGTGAAAACACTTAAAATCTACTCTCTCGGTGATTTTCAATAAACAACACATTGCTGTTAACTATAGTTACCATGTTGTAAATGTATCTCTTGCATGGTCACTATTTTAAGTGAACATTTATTAAAAGTTTCCATATATAACACACTTAGAATAGTAGAAGGCAAGAGAACAAAGCCACCAGAGGGAGGAAAATGTGTGTATTTCTGAAAATAATCTTTAAGGGTAAGCAGCAGTATCCTTGTGGAAATACAAGTCTTTAAGAGATCAACTGCCTGAGATGAATAAAATGGCCACAAACATTTGTTGGTTACTTTTTTTTTTTTTTTTTTGAGACGGAGTCTTGCTCTGTTGCCCAGGCTGGAGTGCAGTGGTGTGATCTTGGCTCACTACAACCTCCAGTTCCTGGGTTCAAGCAATTCTCCCTACCTCAGCCTCCTAAGTAGCTGGGATGACAGGAACTTGCCACCACGCCTGGCTAATTTTTATATTTTTAGTAGAGACAGGTTTTCACCACATTAGCCAAGCTGGTGTCAAATTCTGACCTCAGGTGATCAGCCCACCTTGGGCTCCCAAAGTGCTGAGATTATAGGTATGAGCCACCGTGCCATATTCAGTTAGTCTCAAAACTACTATTTCACAATGCCTTTTTTTTTTTTTTTTGAGATGGAGTCTCATTCTTTCGCCCAGGCTGGAGTGCAGTAGCGTGATCTCGGCTCACTGCAACCTCTGCCTCCCAGGTTAAAGTGATTCTCCTGCCTCAGCTTCCTAAGTAGCTGGGATTATAGGCACTAGCTATCATGCCTGGCTAATTTTTCTATTTTTAGTAGAGATGGGGTTTCACCACGTTGGCCAAGCTGGTCTTGAACTCCTAACCTCAGGTGATCCGCCCACCTCGGCCTCCCAAAGTGCTGGGATTATAGGTGTGAGCCACTGCGCTGGGCCCCACAATGCCAGATTTATGAAACATACTATTGGTAGCTGAATTCAGTAATCTTTAAGGGCTGACTATAAAATTATAGCTAAAAATAACAAAAAATGAACATCATATACAGTATGACATCACATGCTAGCATATTCCAAATTATCTAGTAGTTATTAAAACACGTGGTTAAATTTAACAGTTATTTTACATATTAATCCAGGTATGCATCTTCAGACAGCTCAGATGTTCAAAGATCACTATACCATACTACTAAGTCTCCCACTTTAATAGCTCCTGACTGACTGGAACCTTCTCTTGGTTCCTCAAACAATTTATATCTGGCCTTTGGATCTCTGCACATGCTATTCTCTCTGCACACAATGACTCCCTCAACCTCTACTTGTCTCCTCAACCCTGTAGAGCAGGCTCTTTGTAATCCTTGTCATTCCTTTAGAGAGGCCTTCCCTGAGAACTCCTGATATTCTCCCCCATGCTATACTACTTCATACTATATGACATTTATTACAAATGATAATTATATCTTTATTAGCATATTGACTTTTTAAGTATCTCTCCCACTGAATCACATAACCAATAAGGGCAGACATACATGTCTGTTTCATTCACCATTCAATACCAACACCTAGCATAAAGTATGAATTTCAAGTTTACTTGCTATATAAAGATGTGCCATAACAAATGGCCATTTTACTTCCAGATTTAATCACCGTGTATGAGCTTTAGTAGGAATCTCATTCATTACTCTTTTGGTTACTGAACAGTCCTTTCCACCAATTCCAAAAACCACTGCTTGCAGTCCAAGAAAATAGCTTGGGTTAGGTTTACCAGAGAGAAAAAGGTGAAATTACTCAATAGTATTGGTATTCAAACTACTATAACCACACAGCCAAGTCCCCAACCCAGGTTATTCTGAAGTACTTCACTTGGTAGTACTCAGAATCACATATTTGGGGGTATTTTGCCTTAAGGTTTTTTTTTTTTAAATGTAGTAATACCCCAATATACTACACTTACATTCCATGTGTCTCTTTAATTCATACAACTTAAAATACGTTAAAATGTACCCCAAAAGTGCTTTAGTGAATACTTACAATTGCCAAAAGATAATATGTCACTGTTTAAATGTGTTGGTAAACACAAACTTTCTGTAGCAAAACACTAAAACAAAACTATGTCTAAGGTCCTCAACTTTAGCTGCATAGGATCCTGAAGAGGTTTTAAAAAACAAATACATGAAATTCAGATTTAGTAAGCTATTAAACAGGACCTGGATTTCTTTAAAAGCTCCCTAAGAATTTTAGTACAGAGGTAGGGAAGCATATAGAGCCACACTGGAGGATGAGGCCTGAGCATGGGTTTTGTTTTGTTTTGTTTTGTTTTGTTTTTTTAACTCTCCTGACGATTTATATGTGTCCAGTGTTAAGAACCACTACAGGATGGGCATGGTGGCTCATGCCTGTAATCCCAGCACTTTGGGATGCGGAGGCGGGTGGATCACCTGAGGTCAGGAGTTCAAGACCAGCCTGGAGAATCTGGTGAATCTCTACTAAACATACAAAATTAGCTGGGTGTGGTGGCGCATGCCTGTAATCCCAGCTACTTGGGAGGCTACGGCAGGAGAATCGCTTGAACCCGGGAGGTGAGGGTTGCTGTGAGCTGAGACTACGCCATTACACTCCAGTCTGGGCAACAAGATCGAAACTCCATCTCAAAAAAATAAATCCAAAATAAATAAATTAGCCAGGTGTGGTGGTGCGCGCCTGTAATCCCAGCTACTCGGGAGAGTGAGACAAAGAATCGCCTGAACTCAGGAGGCAGAGGTTGCAGTGAGCTGAGATCGAGCCACTGCACTCCAACCTGGGTGACAGAGCAAGACTCTGTCTCAAAAAAAAAAAAAAAAAAAAAACACTGCAAATTAAAACCTCTGCATCCCACTCCTCCTTATCCCCCAGAGTTTACTGCTTTTGCAAGCCCCTCCATGAACTGAATTTTCTTTAGATGTCATGAATCTAGAATAGAACTAGGAGACAAAGAAGGGTCTGTTCTCCTAGTGTGTCTTAATCTAGTTCCTACCTCCACAAGGAAAATGATATCCAAAAACACTAAACACTTACGGCCACAAGTGTGTAGGTGTGCTGAAATGCACACATGTGAAAGGTAGAAAAGGGCCAGGGGAAGTTAGCTTTCTTCAACCAAAGTAAATGTGAAGGGTCTAGAGATCTGTTTTGAGTATAAATTAGCCAATTAATTCCTAGAGCTAACTGAAGTACAGGAGAAGTAATAAATCCTATGAGGTTATAGGCTGTTCTTCAATAACACAGCAAAGAAACATGTATTGGGTGTCTTTTATAGGGCTTTTTACATATGTCACCTCATTTTATTGCCAGCACAATAGTCACTGTGCCCATTAATTGGATGAAGGTGTGACTAAATGTGCTGGTATGTGTTCTGATTTGTGACCCTATAAAATATACAGAAATCCAATCTGTAAAACAAAGGAGTTAAATTATTTATTATTATTTTACTTTTCTATAAGTTATTGGGGTACAGGTGGCATTTGGTTATGTAAGTTCTTCAGTGGTGATTTGTGAGATCCAGGTGCACCCATCATGCAAGCAGTATACCCTGCACCATATATGCTGTCTTTTATCCCTTGCCCCCCTCCCAAAGGAGTTAAATTAGAAAACCAAGTAAGATAATTTGCTCTGTAACTATAAAAGGGCAATAACGATAATAACAAAACCACTACTAGCAGTAGTACTTTTACTCTGCACTCACTATGTATGAGTCATTATACCCAGGACTTCACATGGATAATCTCATCTAATGCTCAAAACACAAAGGAATGTGCCTGTACTGCCTATCATTTACATAAGAGTCTTTCTTGACCAAAGATACATGGGTTAGCTAGCACAGGGAGGAGACGCTATGATCTAGAAGGAATATACTGAGGTCTAAAATTTCAAAGGTGAAACGGTTTCAAGGCTGACAGGGTTGAGCTGTTGCCAGTGATGCAAATACTAGGAAAGGAATGAAAGTGAAAGTCAACAGAAGTAGAGGAAGCAAAGAAAAAGGAGGCTGCATTTCAGATGGGTTCTCCAAAAGACAGTGAAATCACCGAAGACAATGGGAAGACTGGTTTTGACTAACCAACTTCACTTTCTGAATTGACCCCATGACTGTCCTGTTCTCAGTTTAATCCACTTCAACTTGGATATGGTCTCAGTATAATGATGTCCACTTGCCCTGTGCCCCACAGTAGACTCCCAGTCTCAGACTTTCAATAATAATATTTACCCACACTGGACTCCCAGATAGCCTGGATATATTCCACGTCAATTAGTCCCTAAATTGAGCTATAAAAATAGGGGGGAAAATGCATTTTCAATATTATTACTCAGAACTGCATCCTCTATACATTTTGAAGACTACATCTTTTATATTTCTGATAAAGAAGCAATGGAGATACAGAAGGATGATAGCATATGTAAAACATTTAACTAAGTAGCAGACAAAATACTTTTTATTTTTCTTTTTCTGAGACAGAGTTTCACTCTTACTGCCCAGGCTGGAGCACATTGGTGCGATCTCAGCTCACAGCAACTTCCACCTCCCAGGTTCAAGTGATTCTCCTGCCCCAGCCTCCCGAGTAGCTGGGATTACAGGAATGCGCCACCACGCCCAGCTAATTTTGTATTTTCAGTAGATACAGGGTTTCTCCACGTTGGCCAGGCTGGTCTCAAACTCCCGACCTCAGGTGATCCACCCACCTCGGCCTCCCAAAGTGCTGGGATTGTAAGTGTGAGCCACTGTGCCCGGCCACCAGACAGAATACTTTAACACCGATGTTGAATTTAAAAAGACTCAGTATGGGCCGGGCACGGTGGCTCACGCCTGTAATCCCAGCATTTTGGGAGGCCGAGACAGATGATCACCTGTGGTCGGGAGTTCGAGGCCAGCCTGGCTAACATGGAGAAACCCCATCTCTACTAAAAACACAAAATTAGCTGGGCATGGTGGCGCATGCCTGTAATCCCGGCTATTTGGGAGGGTGAGGCAGGAGAACTGCTTGAACCCGGGAGGCGGAGGTTGCAGTGAGCCAAGATCACGCCATTGCCCTCCAGCCTGGGCAACAAGAGCGAAACTCTGTCTCAAAAAAAAAAAAAAAAGATTCAGTATACCTGGAAATAAAAATCTCACTATAAGCAAATGGCTTCCGTCTCTACTACATTCTCAAGTAGGTCATCAATATTTCTTTTACCTTACTCTTCTCCTTATGTTAATCCATTTCTTTTCAAATGCAGTTCAAATGAGTTAAATAGAATCCTCTTTTTCTGCTCATATCCTTTTAATAGACTGATAACATCCAGAAAGAGAATTCTCCCAAGTACATGTACGTGACTCTAGTACTTCAGCCCATTGACTGTCAAGGCAGACTTGGGAGTTGCAATCAGAAAACGTTAGATATCTCCATGTCTCTAGCTATACGAACGCAAACGCTGAAGTAAGTTTTCCTGGAACTAGGAGGGAGGTAAGATAGTTAACTAGAAAGAAACTGATGGAATTGAACAATCAGAAAAAAGTTTATAAACCTTAGTTAACATAATAGCTATTTGAAGGAAACTGGCAAATAAGCAGCAGTTCATGTCTAAATGAACTGAATTCTTGGAAAGTACTTGAGAGACTTACTACCACAGATTTCTTCATTTTGATTATTAAAAAGGAAAAAGGCAGCCAGGCGTGGTGGCTCACACCTGTAATCTCAGCACTTAGGGAGGCAGAGATGGGCAGATCACCTGAGGTCAGGAGTTTGAGACCAGCCTGGCCAACATGGTGAACGCCATTTCCCCTAAAAGTACAAAAATTAGCTGGGCGTGGTGGCAGGCACCTGTAATCGCAGCTACTCAGGAGGCTGAGGCAGGAGAATGGCTTGAACCCAGGAGGCAGAGGTTGCAGTGAGCCAAGATCACATCACTGTACTTCAGCCTGGACGACAAAAGCGAGACTCCCTCTCAATTAAATAAATAAATATATAAATAAGGCTCTGCATGTTTGACTTCATGAGTTTTTTTTTCTTTTTTTTTAAAGCCTAGACTGAAATAAAAAATTACTTCTTGGAAAGTTCCAATCTGTCAATTTCTTTCTATTTTCTTTTGGAGACGGAGTCTCACTCTGTCACCCAGGCTGGAGTGGACTGGCATGATCTCGGCTCACTGCAACCTCCGCCTCCCGGGTTCAAGTGATTCTCCTGCCTCAGCCTCCTGAGTAGCTGGGATTTCAAGTGTGTGCCACAACACCTGGCTAATTTTTGTACTTGTAGTAAAGACGGGGTTTCATCATATTGGTCAGGCTGGTCTTGAACTCCTAACTGCCTCAGCCTCCCAAAGTGCTGGGATTACAGGAGTGAGCCATGCGCCCAGCTCCAGTCTATCCATTTCTAGATTGATGCACAAAGGTTTAGCCAGTCAATCTGTGAGCAGGATTATAAAACACAGCAATGAACAATCTTGTCAGTCAACCTGAATAAATGCTAATTTCTACCACACAGGTCAACCTGAATAAATGCTCATTTCTACCACTTATTTAGAAATCGATTTTCCAGGAGACTGAGGCAGGAGAATCGCTTGAACCTGGGAGGCAGAGGTTGCAGTGAACCGAGATCACGCCACTGCACTCCAGCCTGGGCAACAGGGCAAGACTCTCTCTCAAAAAAAAAAAAAAAGAAAAGAAAAAGAAACAAATTTCACCTCCATTTATCAGGAGGAGTGATTTAAGAACATGACATGTTATCAAACGGGTACATGTGGGCACTTCTGAACTTCTGAATGAGTTAAATACATCCTCCACATCTCCACATGTTAATCTATTATTTAAAAGTGGCAGAGATATCTATTGAATTTTATATTATTCAATGTTGAACTGAAATGTTGTTACATTACGGTTGTAAAGAATTACTAAAAAAAAAAAGAACAAAGTTATGTGATAAATGTCGAATACTATAATAACAATAAGAAACAAGGCCAGGCACAGTGGTTCACGCCTGTAATCCCAGCACTTTGGAAGGCCAAGATGGGGAGATCACAAGGTCAAGAGATAAAGACCATCCTGGCCAACGTGGTGAAACCCCGTCTCTACTAAAAACACAAAAATCAGCTGGGTGTGGTGGTGTGCACCTGTAGTCCCAGCTACTCGGAAGGCTAAGGCAGGAGAAGTGCTTGAACCTAAGAGGCAGAGACTGCAGTGAGCTGAGATCTTGCCACTGCACTCCAGCCTGGCAACAGGCAAGATTCCATCTCAAAAAAAAAAAAAAAAAAGAAAGGAACAAAAGTACAAATCAAGGAAAATAGCAATATCTCCAAGCAAAGAACAGAGTTGCTCCAGATTTGGTGCTAAAAGAGAATACTGTACTAAGACCTTCAAAAGTTCTAAGACTAAGACTTTCAAAAGTTCTAACTCATGGTTTGACTATCACCTCACTGAGAGAACCAGAATCACCTTTTTGTCTTGACACTGTCATTGCTGAGGCAATGGATCCCATAATTAATGCTGGGCGTGAAACCAACGACAGGGAAAGCAACTTATATGGCATACACAGAGATCTAAAAATAAATCAGGGGAACTGAGTGGCTATCCAAAGAGGAAGGTATAATTACAGAAGAAAAATAATGGTGGTACATAAAGCACCTGAAATAATATAAAGCCTATGTTTGAAGTCACCTAGGAATTAACAACTGCTTAGCTTATTATATGCTCCTATATCTTCACATATGCATCCTTAAGAAGGATAAATGTCTTAAAGATCTCAATCACTTCACAGAGAAACTAAAATTAGAAAGGCTTAATGGTGGTTTTTAATCCTCTTTTATTGTACTGATAGTGGCATCAATTGGTAAAAAGTCTCAAAAACAAAATACTTTTAAAACCATCTTGCCTATTTATATTTCTAATGTACATATTAATAAAATACTTAAAATACATAAAATATAGTACCTGAAACTGAACTCTTGGACACTGAATCAGAGACAAATTAGTACCAATTTTCCTTACGATACTTCGAGACGAACCATATGGCTTCCTAGACCAAAGTACCTGAGGAAGTAGGAAAAAACGAAAGCTTAATTACAAGATGTACAGAACTGTTAAGAAAAGGCATTAGACAATTATTTGTATGACATACTAACACATTAATTACAGGATCAGAATGCTCTAAATGTTATGGCAAATAAGCTACTGTTTCTCAATCCAAAAATAAAGAATATCTATCTATCTATCTATCTAGAAATTATTAATTCAGTCAAGTTTAATGTAAGGTATTATATAAAAATATAAACTAGCCAGTAATTTTTAAATACTATACTTACAGTAAAAATTCTATTTTCATCAGGTTTTCATACTATCCTGCAACAGAAACACTACTTTATCTCTTCTGCTATATTTTTAGTTTTAGAATTTTTATATACATAATTTTTCTTAAATACATGTTACTTTTGCTCTAATAGACTTTTCAAAACAATCCCAAATTAGTACAAAGTTCGGAATCTGAATGTGTACCATGCAGGGTGCTTCATGTTGTTTGCTGCACAAGAATGCTTGGCCAAGGGTGAGCAAAGGCTGAAATCCAGGCATATTGCTCTTGGGAGGCCTACTCCACAGAGGAAAGGTAAGAAATTTCATCTGAGCAGAATTTCTCAGATGAAATCATAATAAAACAGGACATTATGCTATGCTTAAAGACAAAAACGAACCCTCAAAGCAAAAAAAAAAAAAAAGCACACATGTTGAATGTTAGTTAAATCATTATAAATTGTACCTTGAAACTTCTCCCCAAATATATGATCTCTCTTTAAAGAGAAAAACTATCCATCTGTTTTGAGTGCTACACTTGAAAGCCTGGATAGAAGAGGTGAAGAAAGGTAGTATGCTATTAAAAGCAATTGTAAAAGAAAAGAGTAAGAATTATATGACTATTATACTTAATTCATCAAATTTTAACATTCAATTATATATATAGGGCTGGGTGCAGTGGCTCCCACCTGTAATCCCAGCACTTGGGGACACCGAAACGGGTGGATCACCTGAGGCCAGGAGTTCAAGACCAGACTGGCCAACAAGGCAAAACCCCGTCTCTGCTAAAAATACAAAAACGAGCCAGGCATGGTGGTGCACACCTGTAATCCCAGCTACTTGGGAGGCTGAGACACGAGAACTGCTTGAACCCAGGAGGCAGAGGTTGCAGTGAGCCAAGATCGCACCACTGCACTCCAGCCTGGGTGACAAAGCGAGATCTTGTCTCAAAAATAAAATAAAACAAGAAACTCAAAAAATAATTATATGCTAAAGACTAAACAAAACCAAATCAGCTGAGTATGAATTCTGGAGAAATGGATACTACCCCTTTTCTAAGATCAATCCGTGATCATTCTACTTTAAAGAATGAAATTACCCCAATATAAACAGCATAACCAAACAACTGGTCACTGTAAACTGTAGAGGCTCCAAAACCTAACTGAAACTAGACCCTTAGATAAAAGCATATACAGCTTATAAAACGAGCACAGAAACTACTTCATTTCTTAAATTTTAGCAATCAAGTCTAACTCAAGGATAACAGTATGAGTCAGTGTGGGGTTCAGGGCTGGGCACAGTAGCTCACATCTGTGATGTCAGTGCTTTGGGAGGCTGAGGCAGGAGGATCATTTGAGGCCAGAAGTTTGAGACCAGCTTGGAGTCTTTCTGTGAGACCCCCATCTCTACAAAAAATTGGAAAATTAGCATGGTGATGCATGCTGTCGTCCTAGCTAAAGGAGAGTCTAAAGTAGGAAGGTCCCTCGAGCCCAGGAGCTCCAGGCTGCAGTGAGTTAGGATTGCACCACTACACTCCAGCCTAAGCAACAGAGTGAGACCATGTCCCCCCGCCGCCCTCTCCCCCTGAGAAAAAAACCAACAAAGTGGAAATCATAGAAGGATATATAATACCCCCGGCACCTGCCATAGCTTTCATATAATTTTTATCAGATATTTTCCAAGGTTTCACTGAATCTTACCTAGAAGAGTTCCAAAAAGTACTTATAACCTATAGTGACTCCAATAACCAACAAAAATGACAGCTCTTGCTTTGGAAATGTAAATAAAAAGGATGGCAAAGATTAGAAAACTGGTAAGTAGAAAGAAAGATAACAATATTAAAATATGAATAGTATACAAAGAATATTAAGAAGCAAAGTTACTCTGAAGCTTAGAAGAAAACATCATTCACATCAATAATCGTACAGGATTATGACACAAGTAGTCTTAACAACATGTGAGGACTAAGGGAAAGGAAAACATTCTGACTAGAGAAACATGGGAAGCCTCGCAGTTCTACAATGTCAACATCAGACTATCCACCAAAAAAAGAACAAACATGGGCAAATAATTCTAAGACAGTATTTAAGCAAACTCTTTACCTTATCATTATTATTTATTTTTGAGACAGAGTTTCGCTCTTTCGCCAAGGCTGGAGTGAAGTGGAGCAATCTCGGCTCAATGCAACCTCCGTGCCCCCCAGGTTCAAGTGATTCTCCTGCCTCAGCCTCCCAAGTAGCTGAGATTACAGTAGCTGGGATTAGAGGTGCATGCCACCATGCCTGGCTAATTTTTTTGTATTTTTAGTAGAGACAGGGTTTCACCATGTTGGCCAGGCTGGTCCCAAACTCTTGACCTCAGGTGATCCACCTGCCTCAGCCTCCCAAAGTGCTGGGATTACAGGCATGTGCCACCGCATACGGCCCTACCTTATACATTTTAATAGATCCTGATCTTTTACAAATAAATCCACAGGGCAAAAGTAAGTACACCATTCAGTCATTTCTCTTCTTGAGTCTTCTATTTAGTCACAAGTCAAAACTCTCCTATGAGGTAGTGTAAGTGGAATGCTATCTGTGCATCATGTTGTGACAATTAGACAGTCTACAGTGAATCTTTCTCCCCTCCAGCAAGCAAAGGTCTTGCCTGGAGATGAAGAGGACAAAAAGCTCACAAAGAAAAATTTAGAAAGGATTTGCCAAGGTCAGGAACTAATGTTTCTGCCAGCTTTTAGCATTCTTCACTATACATGTTGAGGGCGAAAAGTCAACTATTATGCTTCCATCTGTTTAATATCAGAAAAATACCAGGTGCCTTCAACAAGAGAAGTGGCCAATGATTCAGCTTTTTTTTTTTTTTAGACAAAGTCTCACTCTGTCACCCAGGCTGGAGTGCAGTGGCGTGATCTTGGCTCACTGAAACTTCCACCTCCTTGGGTTAGAGCAATTCTGTCTAGCTAGAATTACAGGCAGGCGCCACTATGCCCAGCTAATTTTTGTATTTTTAGTAGAGACGGGGTTTCGCCACTTAGGCCAGGCTGGTCTCGAACTCCTGACCTCAGGTGATCCAATCGCCTTGGCCTCCCCAAGTGCTGGGATTACAGGCATGAGCCACCACGCCCAGCCGATTCAGCTTTTAATTATAAGGAATAGATTATTTAGGTATCTTGTACAAAGTTAAAGGAAGGGAAAGAACAGATTGCTTTATTTGATTATTTTTTCAAGCATACACAGTAGACTAACATAATGTGTTCTTCTGTTACTTGTGAATTACATAGTACTTAGCACCAATAAATATCAAATAAGGGTCTGTGTAAACTAATGACTGAAATATTTAGAAGGAAGAGCCATAACCTTTATCGGATGGTAGGAAAAAGTGAGGGGAAAGAATAGCTAATTTCCAGGAACTCTAAAACTAGGTCTGACTACTTTTCTATTTTTTTCTATTCAGCCCTCATAGAGGGGGAGAAATTGTAAATGGCTGTGCAGAAACAGTGAACAGATGGTACTGAAAAGTCACCATCTGTGCATTGGGAGGCTGTATGACCCAAGTGCATCTCCTACCGTAACTTGTGGCTGAACTATGTCTTGTCAGTATGCTAGTTTAGAGAAGGAAAGACTTCTCTAAAGAGAAACTGTCCTTAGTATTTCTTTAGATGTAAGAGAGAAGGCAGGGAGAAGAAAATGGTCATAAAATCATAAGATAATCCAATTTTTTTTTTTTTTTTGAGACGGAATCTTGCTCTGTCGCCAGGCAGGAGTGCAGTGGCATGATCTCAGCTCACTGCAACCTCTGCCTCCCGGGTTCAAGCAATTCTTCTGCCTCAGCCTCCCCAGTAGTTGGGACTACAGATGCACGCCACCCCACCCCGCTAATTTTTGAATTTTTAGTAGAGACAGGGTTTCACCATGTCGGCCAGGATGGTCTCAATCTCTTGACCCACCTCAGCCTCCTAAAGTGCTGGGATTACAGGCATGAGCCACCATGCCTGGCAAAATAATCCAATTTCATTTAGAAAATAAGACAATCCAATGCCATTAAGAAATAGCTGGCCAGGCACGGTGGCTCACGCCTGTAATCCCAGTACTTTGGGAGGCCGAGGCGGGCAGATTATGAGCTCAGAAGTTCAAGACCAGCCTGGGTAACATGGTGAAACCCCATCTCTACTGAAAATACAAAATTAGCCGAGTGTGGTGGTGCACGCCTGTAATCCCAGCTACTCAGAAGGCTAAGGGAGGAGAATGGCTTAAACCCAGGAGGCGGAGGTTGCAGTGAGCCGAGATTGTGCCACTGCACTCCAGCCTGGGACAGAGCAATACTCCATCTCAAAAAAAAAACAAAAACAAAAACAAAAACAGCTAAACAGGGCCAGGAGCAGTGGCTCACGCCTGTAATCCCAGCACTTTGGGGGGCCGAGGCAGGTGGAGCATCTGAGGTCAGGAGTTCGAGATCAGCCTGACCAAAGTGGCGAAACCCCATCTCTACTAAAATACAAAAATTAGCCGGGCGTGGTGGCACACGCCTGTAGTCTCAGCTACTCAGGAGGCTTGAGGCAGGAGAATTGCTTGAACCAGGAGGCGGAGGCAGAGGTTGCAGTGAGCAAGATTGTGCCACTGCACTCCAGCCTGGGTGAAGAGTGAGACTCCATCTCAAAAAGAAAAAAAAAAGAAAAGAAATAGCTAAACAGAAAAACCATGCTTTATCTATGAAAACTGCTTTTAAATAACAGTGAATCTGTGTGTGTGTGCGCACATGCATGTCTGTGTCTAGTAATGACAGTCCATAACATTTAGCAACAGTGCTTGAAAGTGATGACAGCAAGGAGGAGGATGACAACAGGAAAGTAGTTTGTTCTTTTTTAACATTGTGAAATGCTATTGTAGAAAGTGTTGACGTGTGAGGCTGGAATCTGAAGCTGTCATCTGTCTCATCCATGATGACTGCACTCAAGCTGTATGTGGTAATTCATTTATTATAGACTAGTTTAATGTACATTATTATTTGAGGGCAACTTTTAGCAGGAAAAACTATAAATTTAACTTTAAGAAAATTCTGGCTGGGTGTGGTGGCTCACGCCTGTAATCCCAGCACTTTGGGAGGCCGAAGAGGGTGGATTACTTGAGGTCAGGAGTTCGAGACCAGCCTGGCCAACATGGTGAAACCCTGCCTTTACCAAAAATACAAAAATTAGCCAGGGGTGATGGCGGGCACCTGTAATCCTAGCTACTCAGGAGGCTGAGGCAGGAGAATCACTTGAACCCAGGAGGCAGAGGCTACAGGGAGCCAAGAACACGCCACTGCACTCCAGCCTGGACCAGAGCAAGATTTCATCTCAAAGAACAAACAAAAAAAAGAAAATATGTTTTTCAAGACAAACTATGTGATATTAATGCATTAATGCAGAGGTTCATGTATCCCTAAAATTACACATGGACCTATACTGTTAATCAGATCTTTAAAAAGTCAGGACCCAACAAAATGTAAATTCTTAATTCTCAGGGAGCTAAGGGAAAATCAAAAGTGTGTGTTGGGAAGGGGGAATGAGTGAAAATGGGAAGATGAAATTCTGTAACAATTTTTAAATCCTTAACCAAAGATTAACACTTCCCTCAGTTCTCTTCTTCCTTACTCACATTCCTCCTCCAAAGCACCAAAAGAAAACCAGAGTACAATAATACAAATTATTATAAATACCTGCTATAGTAACTTTTCCTTGAATATAAAATACTGAAATTAATCAGAATCACATTAGCTTGTGTCACACTGTTCTTACTTCCTGCAATTTAAAAACATTTTTGCTTAGGTACATAAAAAGTTTGGAGATATGTGAGTATGTGGTTTTAAATTCAAACAATGTTGAGGGAAAATAAAAGATAGTAAAGAGAAACAGGCCATTGTAGCATAGAGGCCTGGCTTTAAAATTAGCCTCTACCAATTTACTGCCTGTATAAAGCTGGCCAAATTATTCACCCCTCTATGCTTCTGTTTTCTCACCTATAAAATGGAGATATTATCTACTTCATGAGCCTATGAGCATTAAATAAGTTAAGGTATTTATAATGGTTTTTGTTTTGTTTTGTTTTTGAGAAGGAATCTTGCTCTGTCGCCCAGGCTGGAGTGCAATGGCGTCATCTCAGCTCACTACAACCTCTGCCTCCCAAGTTCAAGCCAGATTCTTCTGCCTCAGCCTCACAAGTAGCTGGGACTATGGGCATGCGCTACCATGCCCAATTAATTTTTGTATTTTTAGTAAAGACAGGGTTTCACTATGTTGGCCAGGCTGGTCTCAAACTCCTAACCTTAGGTGATCCGCCCGCCTCAGCCTCCCAAAGTGCTGGAATTACAGGTATGAGTCACTGTACCAGGCCATATATAATGTTTTAAATAAACATTAACAGTCATCTTTCCCTTCTAAGGGTAGCAAAGTACACTGAAAAGAGAAAGGATTTTGGAATCAGAATTGGGTTCATATTATAGTTCTACTACTTAGGTAACTTTGGTGAAGGCAGTTAAACACTCTGAACGTCAGGTTTCTCATCTGTAATGTGCACTGTTCTATTGAATATAGGCAATTTATGTAAAAGCACTGGCCACAGTAAGCACTGACACAGTAAGCCAAGCAGGGATGGCTATTACAGTAATATTAGTGTGCAGAGTCAAAGACAATGAGGCAATCACCACTGGCTGTTCTAACGGGAAAAATGAAACAAAACAAAATCTGATCTAAAAGCTTGTAATTTCTTCTTTTAATTTTTTATTTTTTGGAAGTAGGGTCTCACTTGTAGCCTACGCTGGAGTGCAGTGGCATGATCTCAGTTGACTGCAACCTCCGCCTCCCACGGTCAAGTGATCCTCCCACCTCAGCCTACCAAGTAGCTGGGACTACAGGCACACACCATCATGCCCGGATAATTTCTGTAATTTTTGTAGAGATGGCATCTCATTGTATTGCCCAGGCTGGCCTCAAACTCCCGGACTCCAGTGATCCTCCCACCATAGCCTCCCAAAGTGCTGGGATTACAGGCATGAACCACTATGCTAGCCTTTTTTTCTAAAAAAAAAAAAAAAGAGATAAAATAAAGGATGAAGGCAGTTTTCATTCTTGGAATGCTTTCAAGCACAGTATCAAATTCATTTAAAAGGACTGACGCAGTGGCTCACGCCTGTAATCCCAGAACTTTGGGAGGCCAAGGTGCACGGATCACCTGAGGTCAGGCATTCGAGACCAGCCTGGCCAACATGGTGAAACCCCATCCTTACCAAAGATACAAAATTAGCTGGGCATGCATTTCACTTTCCTGCAATTCAGAGATATTGTTCTTTTAACAAATTTAAGGTTTGTGGCAACCTTGTGTCAAGCCAAGTCTACTGGCGCCATTTCTCCAACAGTATGTGCTTACTTCATATCTGTGTCATGTTTTGCAGATTCACACAATATTTCAAACTTATGCATTACTATTTTATTTTATATTTTTTTTGAGACAGGAGTCTTGCTCTGTTGCCCAGGCTGGAGTGCAGTGGCACCACCTCAGCTCACTGCAACCTCCGCCTCCTGGGTTCAAGCAATTCTCCTGCCTCAGCCTCCTGAGTAGCTGAGACAACAGGCACCCACCACCACGCCTGGCTAATTTTTGTATTTTTAGTAGAGACGGGGTTTCACTATATTGGCCAGGCTGGTCTCAAACCCCTGACCTTGTGATCCGCCTGCCTCGGCCTCTCAAAGTGTTGGGATTACAGGCGTGAGCCACGGCGCCTGGCCTTTTTTTTTTTTTTTTTTTTTTAATACTTTAAGTTCTGGGATACATGTGCAGAATGTTCAGGTTTGTTAAATAGGTATACATGTGCCATGGTGGTTTGCTGCACCCATCAACCTGTCATCCAGGTTTTAAGCCCCACATGCATCAGGACAACGCATGCATTGTCCTAATGCTCCACCTCCCCTTGACCCCCAGCCCCCTTATATGCCAGGCCCTGACTTACGCATTCTTACTATATCTATTATGGTAATCTATGATTAGTGATCTTTGATGTTATTTGTTACTACTTTAATTGTTTTGGGGTGCCATGAACTGAGCACACGTAAGATGGCAAATTTAATCGATAAATGTTATGTGTGTTTTGACTGTTCCACCCACCAGCTATTCCGCAATCTCAGACCTCCCTATTCTGAGACAAAATAACACTGGAATTAGGCCAGTTTAACCTTACAATGATCTCCAAGTGTTCAAGTAAAAAGAAGCATTGCATGTCTCTCACTTTAAATCAAAAGTTAGAAAGTATTAAGCCTAGTGAAGAAGGCAAGTTGAAAGTACAGACAGGCTGAAAACTAGGTCTCTGGACCAAATAGTTAGCCAAGCTGTGAATGCAAAGGAAAAGTTATTAAAGGAAATTTAAAGTGCTGCTACAGTGAACACATGAATGATAAGAAAGTAAGAAGGCCTTATTTCTGATATAGAGAAAATAAACATCAAACCAGTCACTATTCCCTTAAGCCAAAGCCTAATCCAGAGCAAGGTTCTAATTCTCTTCAATTCTGTGATGGCTGAGAGAAGCAAGGAAGCTACAAAAGAAAAGTTGAAGCTAGCAGAAGTTGGTTAATGAGGCATAAGGAAAAAAGTCATCTCCATAACATAAAAGTGCAAGATGAAGAAGCATCAGGTGCCAACATAGTGAAACTCTGTCTCTACTAAAAATATTTAAAAATTAGCCTGGTGTGATGGCGCACACCTGTAATCTCAGCTACTCGGGAGGCTGAGGCAGGAGAATCACTTGAACCCAGAAGGCGAAGGTTGCAATGAGCCAAGACTGTGCCACTGTTCTCCAGCCTGGGCAACAGAGTGAGACTGTTTGAAAGAAAAAAAAAGTGATTCATTGTATTTCACTATCACTTTATTGTGGTGATCTGAAATGAAACTCATAGTATCTCTAAGATATGCCTGTACATATCAGATCAATAGGAAAACACATGTTAATCACTGAAAGGTAGAGCTAAGAAAGCTTCTTTTATTTTCTGGTGCCCAAATATAAAATCTTGAAAGATTCCTTTGTATTTTTATTCTTAGGCAACAAGCTAAAAAATATTGGAAATTAGTTAACCCCAAAAGATCACATTGCTTTACGTTAGAAGAAAATTTGTTTTTATATGAATTTTCAGCTGATTAAAGTTGATGATTATATGCTAGCTTCAATAAGTTAAAAATAGATCTTGCTAATCTGCTATTAGTAGGAAGGACTCTCAGTTGTAATTACAGTATTTTGAGCACGTTAATCCTCCTTTAGCTGGTCCATTCTTTGATGAAAGGCACCCATTTTCCAGCTTAAAGTGAATAAGCTAAATAAAGCGTGCTATCTGTGCCTGAACAGAATTCTATCCTTTGGCCTCAATTAGCACTACTCATATTGACCTGTCTTGGGGTGGGAGGCTGGTAACAGCAAAAATGTAAGAAACTATTATTGAATGTACCTACACTGTACAAGCCACTGTGCTAGATGCTTTACATACACTGTCATTTAATCCACAGGTAACTCAGCAGTAGCAATTCTTACAGCTACTTTGCAGAAGAAGGCAATAACTGACAGAGACAAATTTCAGATTCAAGTGTGTTTAAATCCAGGACCCACAATCTTAACATTAAACTATACTTCTTACTAAAATTACAGTAAATAGAAATTATAAAGCTTTGGTTTTTGGAAATCATAAATAACAAAAACTTCCCTTCCTTGTGCAAGCAAGAGAAAAAGAAACTTTTGCTGTCATTACTAAAATGTCAATCCACACGATGATAAAACTGAGCTAAGTGAAGTTTTTTTGTTTGTTTTTTTTAAAGATAGGGTCTTGCTCTATTGCTCAGGCTGGAGTACAGTGGCACAATCTCAGCTCACTGCAACCTCTGCCTCTCAGGCTCAAGCAATCCTCCCACCTCAGCCTCCCGAATAGCTGGGACTAGAGGTATGTGCCACCATGCCCAGCTAAATTTTTAAAATTTTTTGTAGAGACAGGGTCTCACGATATTGCCCAGGATGGTCTCGAATTCCTAGGCTCCAGCCATCCTCCTGCCTCCGTCCCCCAAAGAAGCACTGAACCTGGCCACTAAGTGAAATTTAAAACATAGGAACGTATATCTGAAATAGATGAAAATACCAATAAATTTACAAGTCATTTTCCTATTGCTTATCCTCAAGCTAATAATCTCAAAATTATGCAGCTACAAACAAAGATAATTTTATTTGGTTTCTACTGTTTAATCTCTGAAGAAAACAGATGTAATCTTGGAAGTTGGGGAGATTCAAAGTTCGGGCACAAAAACAAAAAAGTAAAAGTGCACTAAAAAGTATACCCATATTCTGCCAGGCACAGTGGTTCACGCCTATAATCCCAGCACTCTGGGAGGCCAGGGTGGGCAGTCAAGAATTCAAGACCCCCCTGGCCAAAATGGTATAACTCCGTCTCTACTAAAAATATAAAAATTTGCTGGCCGTGGTGGTGTGAGCCTATAATCCCAGCTACTCAGGGAGCTGAGGCAGGAGAATCGTTTGAATCTGGGAGGCAGAGGTTGCAGTGAGCTGAGATTGTTCCACTGTACCCCAGCCTGGGCAATACAGCAAGACTCCTTGTCAAAAAAAAAAAGTATACCCATATTCAAATTATGTAACCTGCCTATATCTTCAATAAATAAAATTTAACTCTATGTCATAGCCATGAAAAAAACGAATCTGAAAATGTAAAACAAAATATTCTACAAAATGTGCTTGGCACAATACTTGCTCTAATAATTTATAGGTCTAAACAAACTATATATTAGTAGAAAATACTTATAAAAAAAGTCAAGATGAAAACTAACATCTCTAGCATAGAATAATCATTATAGTAACTTTTTCCTTCTTATCAATAGTTGTTATTTTTAAGAGACATGACTTACTTTTAAATAACCGTGTTGTTTAAACACATTATAACAGCATGTTAATATTCAATGTTAATAATTCTACAACATTAAGAGTGCTGTCAAGTGTTAGCCAAGCATATTTTATGCAATGATTTTTCTGCTTATTTAAGCCTTTTCCTCACTAATAACAAATATATTGCTCTTAATGGTCACATGAATACTGGTAAGTTTTCAATGTAACCCAGAAAGTTACTTCCTTACTTTGGATACTGAGAAAAGATTCACTTCTATGATTTAAATAGAAAGCAAATTAAACAGTACATAAACATATTGAATTCAAGATGTTGGTCATATATAGATTTATTTCATTTTCTCAGAAAAAATTCTTAAAATATCTAAATGTCGGGATTTAAAAAATGAATTTTGAGCACTCACCGATTGCATGCTTACTCCAACTTGATGAAAAACCATCCTAATTAGGCGCTTAATCCAGCCAAGCATTTATATGGCAAAGTCTCCCCAAATTTGCATTTCAAGTACTTCTTCAGGCATACATAGCAGCACATGGTCCATAAAACACACTGAAAATTTAAAATGCAAATACTAAAATGAAATCATTATTATTTAGAATTTGTACTGTCTACATGTCTCACAGAGCAAGCCTAAAACATTTTTAAAACTTCATGTGCAGCCTGACCAACATGGAGAAACCCCATCTCTACTAAAAATACAAAATTAGCCGGGCGTGGCGGCGCATGCCTGTAATCCCAGCTACTCGGGAGGCTGAAGCAGGAGAATCGCTTGAACCCAGGAGGTGGAGGTTGCCGTGAGCCAAGATCGTGCCATTGTACTCCAGCCTGGGTGACAGAGCAAGACTCCATCTCAAAAAAAAAAAAAAAAAAAAAAAAAAAACTTCATGTGGAATTTAAGAGAAAAAAAGATTTGCTTGTGATCAGCTTGCTTAAAGTAACTGTAACAGTATAAGGTGTTTTGTTTTCTTTTGTTAGTATTTTTTTCAGTCAGTGTTCTTAGCTGGAAGCAACAAAAACCTAGTTTGGCTAATTCAAGTAAAAAATACATTTATGAAAAGATATCTGGGGGATAACAATCTTCAGAGAACCCAATTTATAGGCTACACAACCAAGGACGTTCAAAACTGTAGCAGACTTGGCCCTGGGAAAACACCACTGCATTTGTTACTACCACCACAGACAGGGTCCATGCAGTTCCTCCTTTTCCATGTCCCCAGCTCCAAAGATGCTGTCTGTACTGGTGTATTTGCTAGACCAAGTCCGCAGCTCACGTGTCACAGTAAAAGGAAGGCTGACAAAGCAAGCACCTGGCTATAGTAACAAGCAGGTTAAGCTTCCCACCAAAAATCATAAAGGAAGGAATTCGAGAAATACAAAACAGAAATTCAGATGCTGAAAGACCAAAACCAATGAATAAATCTTTTAATATTCACTAGCACCATAACCCCTGCCATTCATTGTCTGCCCTACTCCCCATCAATACACTGTATATCTGACAGAATTACAATGTTAACTTGTATGGTATAGACGACTTTACTGGAAGTGCTGGTCTCTAACAAGATAAGGGAGTTTGCATCAGAATACGAATCAATACACTGCTCTCTCATTGTAAAAATCTTGCTTAAGGCCAGGTGTGGTGGTTCACATCTGCAATCCCAGCACTTTGGGACGCCAAGGGAGGCGGATTGCCTGAGGTCAGGAGTTTGAGACCATCCTGGCCAACATGATGAAACCCCAACTCTATTAAAAACACAAAAATTAGCTGGGCGTGGTGGCAGGAACCTGTAATCCCAGTTACTTGGGAGGCTGGGGCAGGAGAATCCCTTGAACCCAGGAGGCAGAGGTTGCAAATGGCACCACTGCACTCCAACCTGGGCAACACAGCAAGACTCCATCTTAAAAAAAAAAAAAAAAAAAGAAAAAAGAGAAAGAAAAAAAAGAAAATCTTCCTTAAAGGCTGGGTGCGGTGGCTCATGCCTGTAATCCCAGCATTTTGGGAGGCTGAGGTGGGCGGATCACTTGAGGTCAGGAGTTTGAGACCAGCCTGGCCAACATAGTAAAATCCCATCTCTATTAAAAGTACAAAAAAAAAAAAAAAATTAGCTGGGTGTGGTGGAGCATGCGTGTAATCCCAGCTACTCAGAAGGCTGAGGCAGGCGAGAGGTGGAGGTTGCAGTGAGCTGAGATCACGCCACTACACTCTAGCCTGGGTGACAGAGCAAGACTCCATCTCAAAAAAAAAAAAAAAAGAAAAAAAGAAAATCTTGCTTAAAAAATCAGCTAAACAAAACAGTATGCTGTATGCTATAGTTGACTTACATAGTGATGTAAGCCCTTTATCTCATCATGACCAGAAACAGTTTGTGGTCTACATTTTGAGAATAACTTTATAGATAACACAGAGAATAGGAAGAAAAGTAAAGATGCCACAAATGTGCAAAGTGCTGGGTGAAAATAAACTGAAAAAGCTGAATGCTGATGAAAGGAGGAGGATGTGCATCATGGGTAAAAATGAACAGCAGTGGGGGAAGACAGGATGGAGTATAAAAGGGTGTGAGTTCATATGAGAATCTGAGCTAAAAGCCTATATTAAGAAAAAGGGAAAAAGAGCCGGGCGCGGTGGCTCACGCCTGTAATCCCAGCACTTTGGGAGGCCGAGGCGGGCGGATCACAAGGTCAGGAGATCGAGACCACGGTGAAACCCCGTCTCTACTAAAAATACAAAAAATTAGCCGGGCGCGGTTGTGGGCGCCTGTAGTCCCAGCTACTCGGGAGGCTGAGGCAGGAGAATGGCGTGAACCCGGGAGGCGGAGCTTGCAGTGAGCCGAGATCGCGCCACTGCACTCCAGCCTGGGCGACAGAGCGAGACTCCGTCTCAAAAAAAAAAAAAAAAAAAAGAAAAAGGGAAAAAGAAACAGAAATCCTATTAGACAAACCTAGAACCTAGGTATAAGAGTTTGACTCAATATGGTAGAACAGTTATTTTAGAAAATCTGCTGAATTCAGCCGGGTGTAGTGGCTCATGCCTGTGATTCCAACACTTTGGAGGCCAAGGCAGGAAGATCGCCTGAGGTTAGGAGTTCAAGACCAGCCTGGCCAACATGGTGAAACCCCATCTCTACTAAAAATACAAAAATTAGCCAGGCGTGGTGGCATACACCTATAATCCCAGCTACTTAGGAGGCTGAGGCAGGAAAATCGCTTGAACCCAGAATGCAGAGGTTGCAGTGAGCTGAGATGGTGCCACTGAACTCCAGCCTGGGCGACAAGAGCATAACTCCATCTAAAAAAAAGAGAAAAACTGAAAAAAGAAGAAAGTTTGCTGAATTCACCAAAGTTTAAATTAAGTATTATTTTTTAATCCTTTGAAAAGCTGAAAAAAAAAAAAAGTATACATATTTTGCTCTATAGAAAATTTTAACATGATGGAAAGTTCTAACTTTCCCTTCCTTTTTTTTTTTTTTTTTTAATTTGAGACTGAGTTTCGCTCTTGTCGCCCAGGCTGGAGTACAATGGTGCGATCTTGGCTCACTGCAACCTTCGCCTCCCGGATTCAAGCAAATCTCCTGCGTCAGCCTCCCAAGTGGCTGGGAGTATAGGCATGCACCACCATGCCCGGGTAATTTTGTATTTTAGTAGAGACAGGGTTTCACCATATTGGTCAGTCTGGTCTTAATCTCCTGACCTCACCTCAGACGATCCACCACCTCAGCCTCCCAGAGTGCTGGGATTAAGGTGTGAGCCACCGCACCCGGCCAGAAAGTTCTAACTTTCTAATATGTTTTTCACTTACCTTTATAATTCTATCAGACATACAGTATGTATATCTGGGTATGGGAAGTGGGGCACAGAGTGAATGGGAGGGATTATGGTGCCAGGGAGTGTAAAATAACTTTTGATATATATTTGAATTAGTGAAATAATGCTTTTAGTCTCCTTTATTTATTGGCATTCCAAATGAGAACC
Organism: Macaca mulatta; assembly: GCF_049350105.2. NCBI lineage: Eukaryota > Metazoa > Chordata > Mammalia > Primates > Cercopithecidae > Macaca > Macaca mulatta. Next base: position 76,335,853 of record NC_133413.1, on the reverse strand, counting down.
CTTAGCTAAAATGTCCAAACACCACTAAATTATATTAATAACGAGCTAACTTCACAGAACATTTGTTATGTACCCGGGATTATCAGGAACATTTGTATGCTTATTAGGTCATTACATATAAAGTCTCAATTATCACAAACCACCTTATTAAGGTAGGTATTAAATTATCTTCTATTTGTAGAGGGGCAAACTAAAGCACAGTTAGTGTAACTTGAGTAAGGGTCACATGTTTATAAGTGGCAAAGTTAGGACTCAAACTAGATGTTTCCATAAGTCTGTGCTTTTATCCACTATAACCATGCAACTAAACAAAAAAGGAGTAGTTTGAAAAACCTATTCGAAATTTTAAGTGTTTTGTTTTTGTTTTTGTTTTTGAGACAGAGTCTCACTCCATCGCCCAGGCTGGACTGCAGTGGCATGATCTCAGCTCACTGCAACCTCTGCATCCCAGGTTCAAGTGATTCTCATGCCTCAGCCTCCTGAGTAGCTGGGATTACAGGCGTGCACCACCACATCCAGCTAATTATTGTATTTTCAGTAGAGACAGGGTTTCCCCATATTGGCCAGGCTGGTCTCGAACTCCTGACCTCAGGTGATCCATCCACCTTGGCCTCCCAAAGTGCTGGGATTACAGGCCTGAGGCACTGTGCCCAGCCGGGTGTTTTCTATTTTAATTTTTTCATATTGTGATTACATTCAACTTTCAACACATTTATATTCTCAAACTAATGACATAAAATATTGAAGTATGAAGGCTTTGGACTTGAGTCTGTACCCTTGTTGTGCCACCTACTAAATGGTAAGTATTAACATGTTATCTCCAGATAGGAACAGTACTCACAGAGTTGTAGGAATTAATAGAGATAATACATTAGCCATTTCAGTAAAAATACTAAAAAAGTAGGTTAATACTAACAGGAATGGAAAAGAATAGATGGATTCAGGATGCCAATAAAAGTAAGAATTAACCTAACTTGGTAAAGTAGCTGGCTAAAGCTGGGTGTGACGTTGCATGCCTGAAGTCCCAGCTACTCAGGAAGCTGAGGGAGGAGGGTCCCTTGAACTTAGGAGTTAGAGTTCAGCCTGGTCAACAAAGCAAGATCCCATCTCTTTTTAAAACAACAACAACAAATGTAAAGTGGTTGGCTAGCACAATAAGGAAGAAGAGGAAAATCAAATTACTCCAAGGTTTTGATTGGAGATGACAGAAATTATGGCTATCAGATAAGGAAATGCTGGAGAGTAAAGCTCTTCAATGAAGGTGAGTCTAAGATGACAGAAGTATATCTAGATGAAACTATGCAGTAGAGTGCTAAGCACTGGCAGGAATATATATTTATTGATTACTATAAAAGGTCTGTGACTATATCTTTGATCAGGCAGATATATTTTAATGTTACCAGGATCTATTATTAGTTTTATAAATGAATCCTCTGAGAGCCAATGGTGAATAAGAAGAACAAAGAACCAAAAATGAGGTCAAAGCTGGAAATGACTGGCAAAAAGCAGGCAAGGAGAAAGGGTGGTTTTATGTGGGGTTTGAAAACCTATCATTAAAGCCCAGGCGTGGTGGCTCATGCCTGTAATCCCAGCACTTTGGGAGGCCAAGGCAGGCGGATTATGAGGTCAAGAGACAGAGACCATCCTGGCCAACATGGTGAAACTCCGTCTCTACTAAAAATACAATTAGCTGGGCATGTTGGCACATGTCTATAGTCCCAGCTACTTGGGAGGCTGAAGCAGGAGAATGGCTTGAACCCGGAAGGCAGAGGTTGCAGTGAGCTGAGATCATGCCACTGTACTCCAGCCTGGCAACAGAGCGAGACTCTGTCTCAAAGTAAATAAATAAATAAATTTTTTAAAAAGCATGAAAAACTAAAACGTCAAATAGTTCTTTGGCAGGGTGCAGTGGCTCACGCCCGTAATCACAGCACTTTTGGAGGCCGAGGCAGGCAGATCACCTAAGGTTAGGAGTTTGAGACCAGCCTGGCCAACATGGCAAAACCCCGTCTCTACTAAAAATACAAAAAATAGCTGGGCATGGTAGTGTGTGCCTGTAATCCCAGCTACTTGGGAGGCTGAGGCAGGAGAATAGCTTGAATGCGGGAGGCGAAAGTTGCAATGGGCTGAGGTTGTGCCACTGTACTCCAGCCTGGGAGACAGAGTGAGACTCCATATCCAAAAAAAGGGAAAACCTATCATTTTTATTTAAATTAAAGTATAACCTACACAGAAAAATGTACACATAAGTGTCCAACAAATTTTTACATATGTATATACCTTTGTAACCACCACCTAGATCTAGATAGGAAACAGTTTAAGAACTGAGTCAATATTCATGCCTTGCCTATCTAACCACCACTATTCTAACATTTGCAACCATGTGTTAGTTGTGCCTTCTGACTTCTATCATTCAACACTGTGAGACTCATTCAGGTTGTTTATGAATTACAGTTCTTTTTCAGTGCTGTAAAGTATTTCATCATATTATTGTAACACAATTCATGTATTCATCTGTTTGTTTTTAGCTATTACAAGTAAGAGTGCTAAGATAATTCTTACACAAAGATAGCAAGGTACACATAAATGATCATTTCTCTTGAGCATTCTCTTGAGCACCCAGGTGTAAAAGTGTTAGATTATAAAATATATATAGTTTTAGGCCGGGCGCGGTGGCTTAAGTCTGTAATCCCAGCACTTTGGGAGGCTGAGACGGGTGGATCACGAGGTGAGGAGATCGAGACCATCCTGGCTAACACGGTGAAACCCCGTCTCTACTAAAAAATACAAAAAACTAGGTGGGCGAGGTGGCGGACGCCTGTAGTCCCAGCTACTCGGGAGGCTGAGGCAGGAGAATGGTGTAAACCTGGGAGGCGGAGCTTGCAGTGAGCTGAGATCCGGCCACTGCACTCCAGCCTGGGAGACAGAGCGAAACTCCCGTCTCAAAAAAAAAAAAAAAGATATATAAAGTTTTAATAGAAACTGCCTAACGTGGCCAGGTGCAATGGCTCAAGCCTGTAATCCTGACACTTTGGAAAGCTGAGGTGGGAGGATTACTTGAGGTCAGGAGTTCAAGACCAGCCTGGCCAATGCAGCGAAACCCTGTCTACTAAAAATACAAAAATTAGCCAGGTGTGGTGGTGCATGCCTGCAATCCCATCTACTCCAAGAGAATCGTTTGAACCCAGGAGGCGGAGTTTGCTGCAGCGAGCCGAGGTCGTGCCACTGCACTCCAGCCTGGGTGACAGAGTAAGGCTCCATCTCAAAAAAAAAAAAAAAAGAAGGGAGGGAGGGGAGGGAAGGAGGGAAGAAAGAAGGAAGGAAGGAGGGAAGCAGGGAAGGAGGGAAGGAGAGAAAGAGGGAAGGGGGGAAGGGAGGAAAGGAGGGAGGAAAGAAGAAGGAAAGAAGGAAGGAAGGGAGAGGAGAGAGAGAGAGAAAGGGCGAGCCTAACATTTCCCAAGGTTATTGGACAAATTACACTCCCATGAGTAATTAAGAGAACTCCAGGTACTCTACATCTTTGTCAGTAATAATTCGTATTGTTAGTACTTTTTAAATTTTAGCAATTCTAGTGTTCTCTTCACATTTTGGGGGATATTTTGATATCTTCTTTTGTGAAGTATCTGTTTAAGTCTTTTGCTTTTTTTTTTCTTTTTTTGAGACGGACTCTTGCTCTGTTGCCCAGGCTAGAGTGCAATGGTGTGATCTCAGCTCACCGCATTCTCCGCCTCTCAAGTTCAAGCGATTCTCCCACCTCAGCCTCCCAAGTAGTTGGGACTGTAGGCACATGCTACCATGCCTGGTTAATTTTGATATTTTTAGTAAACATGGGTTTTGCCATGTTATCTAGGCTGGTCTTGAACTCCTGACCTCAAGTGACCCTCCCGCCTCGGCTTCCCAAAGTGATGGGATTACAAGTGTCAGCCACCACGCCTGGCCTTTCGCTCATTTTTTAAAACAGAGTTTATTTATGTATTTATGTATTTATTTTTGAGACAGGGTCTCGCTCTGTCACCCAGCCTGAAGTGCAGTGCCAGGATCCTGGCTCACTGCAACCCCCCTCCCAGGTTCAAGAGATTCTCATGCCTCCTGAATAGCTGGGATTACAGGCATGCACCACGACTCCCGGCTAATTTTTGTATTTTTTGTAGAGACAAGATTTCACCATGTTGGTCAGGCTGGTCAGGAACTCCTGGCCTTAAGTGATACACCCCCTCAGCCTCCCAAAGTGCTGGGGTTACAGACTAAAATAGAGTTTATTTTTTAGAGCAGTTTAAATGTACAGCAAAATTGAGTAGAAAGTACAGATTTCTTAATTGGGCAGTCTTCCCACTATCAACATCCCACACAAGAGTGGTGCATTTATTCCAACGGATGAACATATAGTGACACATCATCATCTAAAGTCCACAGTTTACCTAACAGTACACTTTCAGTACTGTACATTCTGTGGGTTTCGGCAAATGAATAATGGTATGTATCCACCATTATTATATCATACAGAATAGTTTCACTGCCCTAAAAATCCTGTGTTCCGCCTATTAATTACCCTCCTTCCCAACCCCTGGCATCTCTGATCCTTTTATTGTCTCCACAGTTTTGCCTTTTCCAGAATGCCATGAAGTTGGAATCACACAGTATATAGCCTTTTCATAATGGCTTCTTTCACCTAGTAACATGCATTTAAGGTTCCTCCATGTATTCTCATGGTTGATAGCTCATTTTAGTGTGGAATAACATAGAATTTTACAGAGATACCACAGTTTATTTATTCCTTCCCCTACTGGAGAACACCTTGGTTGCTTCCACATTTTGATAAACTATGAATAAAGCTACTCTAAACATCTCTGTGCAAGTTTTGCTCCTTTTTTAAACAGTGTATTTAGTCAGAGTTCTCCAGAGAGAACTAACAGAATATAGATACATAGAAACAGATTTATTATGAGGGACGGGCTCACGCAATTATGGAGGCTAGAAAGTCCCACAATCTGCTATGTGCAAGCTGAAGGCCAACAGAGCTAACAGTGTTAAATCTCAGGCTGAGTGAGAAGGCCTGAGGGAGGGCCTGAGGGATATCCCAGCTCAAGCAGAGTACAGATTTGCTCTCTCTTTGTCTTTTATTCTCTTCAGGCCCTCAAGGGATTGGTGATGCCTTTCTTCAGTCTATAGATTCAAATGCTAATCTCTTCCAGAAACACCTTCACAAATACAAAGCAGTAGTGATGTTTTACCAGCTATCTGGGCATCCCTCAGACCAGTCTAGTTGATATATAAAATTAACCACCACAGATGTTTTTTGTTTTGTTTTGAGACAGAGTTTCACTCTTGTTGCCCAGGCTGGAGTGCAATGGCACGATCTCCGCTCACCACAACCTCCACCTCCTGGGTTCAAGAGATTCTCCTGCCTCAGGCTCCCAAGTAGCTGGGATTACAGGTGTGCGCCACCACACCCAGCTAATTTTTTGTATTTTTAGTAGAGATGGGGTTTGGCCATGTTGGCTGGGCTGGTCTTGAACTCCCAACCTCAGGTGATCCACCTGCCTCAGTCTCCCAAAGTGCTGGGATTACAGGCGTGAGCCACCGTGCCTGGCTCACAGATGTTTTTTTCAAATTATTATTTGAAAAATTATCCTGATTTGCCAGGAAAAGATGTTTCTTAAGTCTAGGCTAAAGAATACAGAGCACTGGCTAGAAAAACACAGATGGAATGAGTTAAATCATATAGAGTAAGAAGGGAAGACTGGATAGAAAGCTCAGGAAATACTAATACTTGTAGAACAGAAAAAAATAAAAGACACTGTAAGATTCAATGAATCAGTATCTTTCTTTTCAAAGGTTTAGCCTGTTAACTTCCTTGTCCTTTGTTCTCAAACTCAACTTTCTCTTTCTACATGCCTCCTTGCCCCTAGTTACTGTAAACAACCTACCCCCTTCCTGTCAGATCTAATCAATAACTCACATCTGTTCCCTTGGTTACCTGCACCCATTGTTCCCCCGAAACTGCACATCTCACCACTGTACCTCATGTCCCCCTTCCCTTCCATATTTAGAAAAATATTTGCAAGTAGCCAATGGGGTCAGCTCAGACTGTACGGTCCGACCCCAGGCTATGGGGGAGTGACACAGAGGTAAGGACTACACATCAGAGATATAAAAACAACAACAAAAACCTCCTCTCTTTTGTTCTGTGTGCTTTTGTGATCTTGATTGACGTGGGTGGCACCCTTCTGCAATAGTAAATTGCCTTGCTGAGAAAACTTTTGCCTGAGTGCTGGTTCCACTTTGCAGCACCGAGCATTTATTCCTGGAGCATTTTTATATCCAACAGACACTAACCAAAAAAAGATCAAAATAGCAGTAGAAAAATAAGAGTGGTATTATCACCAAAAAAAAAAGAAAAATTTGAGAAAGGACTTGAGAAAGGTAACGGTCCTTGTTAAACACAGAAGGGAGGTGACATAGATGGTGGACTCCTGCTGCTACCCCTTCCTCCAAACTTCTTCACAGTGCTCTCTGGAACTTGTTTGTCTATAAACATCCCCCAACTCCATATCTTATCTTCAACAGATTCACTCACTACTGAACTCCCCTAGCTTCCTTCCCTCCCTTGATGAAACTTGGCTTCCCTTTAGAATACTGCTTCTCCTACAGCTACAGCCTTCTTAAAGGGTTTCTGCTTGCTTATTCTCTTACATTTTACTTCAGTGCTGTTTCCTGTCAACTATTTTTCTAAGATCTTTTAAAAGCTCTTGCTCAAAAGCAAAACTACCCAAAGTACAGACAATATTCTATTTCTTAACCTGGGTGGTCATTATATGGATATTTGCTTTGTGACAATTTATTGAGCTGTAATTTATGTTTGTACTTTTTTCTGTGTTACACTTCAAAATAAATAAGATTTTTTTAAAAATTGCTAAGAATCAGGCTGCATTTTGTTTTCTAGGTTCCTTATGAATCAATGAAAATGTGTGTGTGTGTGTATTCAACTCCTAGAAATGTTATGAAGATGGTATAGGCTTATATTCTAGACTATCTGCTCTAGCATAGACTATAAGAAATAGCAAATTAATTTTGGTTGGCAGCTGGTAGAAGAGAAACCTAGATAAATATTGGAAATAGACTTTCTTTTTCTTCTACCAACACTGTGAAAATATATAATAGTATGCAGCTCAACTAAAATTTACAGCAGTCAAATTGAAGATAATATAAAATAATACTGTCTTCAACTAATGTAATATCTGTTTTTGAGATAGTTATAATAAAAAGTTATCAGCAGTAAATAGTTTCATAATAACTCTGTTAGCAATAATGACAATGTTGTCACTACATTTGAGATGCCAAAAATTTACAGTTACAAAGGTATGATGGGGCTTATTTTTAGAACGTCTTTGAGAACCATTCAAGGAAATGGCCACTTAACTATATTTTCATTATGAAAGATGAGTTTGACTCATTTTATAGTTGGGGAAAATATCTAAGAAGATTAACAGAATATTCTTAGTTAATGTGGTTGGCTAAATCATCATTAGAATAACGTTTACTATTCTCAGAATACTAAGAGATAAGGCAAACTATATCACTGCAACACAGATGACAGTCCACATTTTAAGGCCAAATGATGGAAAATAAAAATAAGGACTATGATACTGAATGTTGCCAACACAAAGAAATGATAAATGTTTGAGATGATGGATATGCTGACTACCATGATCTGAGTACTATATATTATATGTATTGCAACATCATGATGTATCCATAAATATGTACAATTATTATGTGTTAAATTAAAAAAGGAATATGAACTCATTGTTCTCCCTACCACTCAGAGGAAGACAATTATTACCCAATTAGTGCTTTTTTTTTGGGCGGGGGGGAAGACAGAGTCTCACTCTTCTGTCACCCAAGCTGGAGTGCAGTGGCAAGATCATTGCTCACTGCAGCCTCAAACTCCTGGGCTCGAGCGATCCTCCTGCCTTAGCCACCTGAGTAGCTGGGACTACAGGCATGCACTACCATGCCTGGCTATTTTTTCAAATTTTTTTAGAGATGAGGTCTCACTACATTGCCCAGGCTAGCCTCAAACTCCTGAGCTCAGGCAATTCTCCTGTCTCAGCCTCCCAAAGCACTGGCATGAGCCACTGTGCCCAGACCATATAACTGATTTAGTTTGAACCCTGCTATGGTGTGAATATGGCTTGTCCCCACCAAAACAACAACAAAAACAAAAACTGCTCTAAAAATAAAAGCTGGTTTAAAATAAATAAATAGGCTGGGCGCAGTGGCTTACGCCTGTAATCCCAGCACTTTGGGAGGCCAAGGTGGGCAGATCACATGAGGTCAGGAATTCCAGACCAGCCTGGCCAACGTGGTGAAATTCCATCTCTACTAAAAATACAAAATTAGCCGGGCATGGTGGCGCATGCCTGTAATCCTATCTACTTGGGAGGCTGAGGCAGGAGAATCACTTGAACTCAGGAGGCGGAGGTTACAGTGAACAGAGATCACTCCATTGCACTCCAGTCTGGGCAATAAGAGTGAGACTCCGTCTCAAAAAACAAAAAAAGTAAATGAATAAATGAGGATTATGAACTAAAAAAGAGAGAAAAAAAAGTATTCAGTTGAAAATTACTGTCCTGCAGTTGTGGTGGCTCACGTCTATAATCTCAGCACTATGGGAAGCTGAGGCAAGAGAATCACTTGAGGCCTACAGTTCAAGACCAGCCTGGGCAACATACTGAAACCCCTTCTCCACAGAAATTTCTTAAAAATTAGCCAGGCAGTCAGGCAGCCAGGCGTGGTGGCTCACACCTGTAATCCCAGAACTTTGGGAGGTTGAGGCAGGCAGATCAGCCTGAGGTCAGGAGTTTGAGACCAGCCTGGCCAACATGGTAAAACCTCGTCTCTAAAAAAATTAGCCGGGCATGATGGCAGGTGCCTGTAATTCCAGCTACTTGGGAGGCTGACGTGGGAGAATCACTTGACTCCAGTAGGCGGAGGTTGCAGTGAGCCGAGATCATGCCATGGCACTCCAGCGTGGGCGACAGAGCAAGACTCCATCTCAAAAAAAAAAAAAAAAATTAGCCAGGCATGGTGGCACATGCCTGTAGTCCTACCTACTCACGAGGCTGAGGGAGGAAGATCTCTTGAACCCAGGAGTTTGAGATTACAATGAGCTATGAGTGCACCATTATACTCCGGTCTGGACAACAGAGCAAGACCCTGGCTCTAACAAAAAAATAAAATAAAAATTAAAGAATAAAGTTATTGTCCTTTATTTTGAGACTATGTCCTTCCTATGCTTATGGTGTAAACGTTACTTTCCTTTTATCATATAGGGACAGTAGATGAATGTTGTTTGTTTTCATTTTGTTTTTTTGAGATGGAGTTTCACCCTTGTTGCCCAGTCTAGAGAGAAATGGCGCGATCTCGGCTCACTGCAACCTCTGCCTCCTGGGTTCAAGCGATTCTCCTGCCTCAGCCTCCTGAATAGCTGGAATTGCAGGCATGAGCCACCATGCCCGGCTACAGCTTTTTTTTTTTTAATGTCCTTACTTGTCACAATGTGTAGTTGTCAACCCTACATCAACCCACTATCCTACTTTTTTTTTTGACAGAGTCTCTCTCTGTCACCCAGGTTGGAGTGCAATGGCATGATCTCAGCTTGCTGCAACTTCTGCCTCCTGGGTTCAAGTGATTCTCATGCCTCAGCTTCCCAAGTAGCCAGGATTACAGGCGCGCACCACCATGACCAGCTAATTTTGTATTTTTAGTAAAGACAGGGTTTCACAATGTTGGCCAGGCTGGTCTCGAACACATGACTTCAGGTTATCTACCTGCCTCGGCCTCCCAAAGTGCTGGGATTACAGCTGTTAGCCACTGCACCTGGCCCCTATACTACCTTTTGAAAATTAAACTTTGAAATTCAAGTCTAGGGACCACTGCTGTCCTTCACATCAGTCTATTTGATACTTAAGTCAAAACACTTTACCATACTATAAAACAAAATACAATATTCAATCTGTGGGTACAATTTACTGGTAGTGATTTAGAATTAATGTTCTATACTGTTCATGCAAAATTAAGTACACTGCTACTCCCAGTACCAGCACAGGATTGGACATACGTCATTTTTTCAGTCCACAAGCGAATAAATCTCATGACCTATATCACATCTCTCAACAAAAACAAAAACTAGTAAGATAAGAGGTCCATGAACACAGCCTAATCAAACTTGGCAAAAATTCTTTCAAGTTAATGCAATTTAGATATAAAATTAAACTTCTGAAGGACATTTTTAGATGTTATCTTCAAAAGAAGTTAGAGACAGAGGTCATATTCATATTTGAACTAAAGGCTGACACTTTCATGTGAGAATCTCTGAAATATAACCCCACAGTGACTGACAATATTTTAAGCAGCCACATGCAGATGAATTAAGTACTGAGGCATAAATTTTAAAACAATCTTTTGAAAACACTATTCAAATATCTTAAGTGATCCTGGGCTGGACATCAGTAGAAGCAAATAAAGTACTTGGAAGTCAACAATGACTAAAAATGTTACCCTTAGGCCCAAGGAAATGATGAAAAATCACTATAAAGTTGATGTTGATAAGTTGTGTAATAGTTACTGTCCCTTGCATATTATATGTATAAAAAATTGCCAGGCCAGGCACAGAGGCTCATACCTGTAATCTCAGCATTTTGGGAAGCTGAAGCAGGAGAACTGTTTGAGCCAGTAGTTCAAGACCACCCTGGGCAACATAACAAGACCCCATCTCTACAAAAGATTTTAAAAATTAGCTAGGCACAGTGGTACACACCTGTAGTCCCAGTTACTCAGGAGGCTGAGGCAGAAGGATCGCCTGAGCCCAGGAATTTGAGGTTACAATGAGCTATTAGTGCGCCACTGTACTCCACTCTGGGTGACAGAGTGAAACTGTCTCAAAACACAACACGACACACAAAAAAACTGTTTTACTGGAAGAACTCAGTAAATTATGCCTTTCTTCAAGGAGAAAGATGTTTAGTTTTTGAAAGCTGGTAAGGGTATTTACTGAAACATTATGGTGAAAGAGAAAATCCAAAGGCAATCTAAATGACCATCAACAGGGAAATGGTTAAAATAAATTCAATAAATTAAATATGCCCATTCTAAGCTTATAGCCATTAAAACAACAAAGATACAGCTGTACACGAAACAATTTTCATAATAAAATGCTGAATGAAAAAAGTTACAAACACGTATATGTAATTCCATTAAAAATAACTAAAAACCAATAAAGCAACAGAAACAGTGGTGAAATAGATGAAAAATTTGAAAACATACCAAAACTTAACACTTACTGTATCTGAGGGCTTGGTGGTGAGACCCTCCACTTTTATTATACGCTTATGCACTCCTGTATTGTTTGTATGTTGTTGTTTTTTTCCCAGTAGGATATATGTACCACTTTTGTTTTTTTGTTTGTTTGTTTGTTTTTTTAGAGACAAGGTCTCATTCTGTCACTCAGGCTGGAGTGCAATGGCACCATCAGAGTTCACTGCAGCCCTAAGCTACCAGGCTCAAGTGATCCTCCTGCTTCAGCCTCCCAAGTAGCTAGGACTATAGGCATATCATCACATCTGGCTAACTTTTATAATTTTTGGTAGAGATGGGGTCTCACTATGTTGCCCAGGCTGGTCTCAAACTCCTGGCTTCAAGTGATTCTCCCACCTTAGTCCCCCAAATTGCTGGGATTACAGGCATGAGCCACCATACCCAGGTAACTTTTGTAATTTTTCAAGACCAGTAACATTTTCTAAATTAAATAACTGAAATCTAAAAAGTAAAAACATAAAAATTATTCTAATTTGGACAATCTAAGTAAATAATAAACGTTAGCAATATATAAACTTTGGGAACCCTTACAGGCTATACTAATATTTCTCAGACCTTCATACTTGCTTTATGAGTTTTGTCATATCTGGATGCTCTTAATGTTTTAATTTAAATTAAACTCTTTTTTTTTTTTCTTTCTTTCTTTTTTTTTTTTTTTTTTGAGACAGAGCCTTGCTCTGTTGCCCAGACTGGAGTGCAGTGGCACGGTAACAGCTAACTGCAACCTCTACCTCCTGGGGTCAAGCGATTCTTGAGCCTCAGCCTCCCGAGTAGCTAGGATTACAGGTGCAGACTACCATACCCAGCTAATTTTTGTATTTTTAGTAGAGACAGGGTTTCACCACGCTGGTCAGGCTGGTCTCGAACTGCCTGGTGATTGAGGTGATCCACCTACGTTGGCCTCCCAAAGTGCTGGGATTACAGGCATGTGCCACCGTGCCCAGTCTTAAATAAACTCATTTTTAAAAAATTAAATAAACTTAGCCTCTTGCCAAGCAATAATATTTAAGCAATCAAAGTTTGTTCCAGGATATACTTTAAAGTACTTAACTATACATTGTACTCCCTATCTGAGCCAAAACAGACAGAAAAGGATATCCTGACTAAAATAAATACAAAGTTGATTCTTGTTCCACCTAAAATCATCTCTTTAGGAAAGCAGTTTACCCTCCTGCCAGTACACATTATACAATTGTCCTTCAGTATCCACAGGGGATTGGTTCCAGGAACCCCGTGGATACCAAAATCTATAGATACTCAAGTGCCTTATATAAAATGGCATAGTAACAAGTCCTAGCTAGAGCAATCAGGCAAGAGAAAGAAATAAAGGACATCCAACTAGGAAAGGAAGAAGTCAAATTATCCTTGTTTACAGACGATGTAATCTTGTACTTGGAAAAATCTAAAGACTGTACCAAAAAACTATTAGAACTGATAAATTCAGTAAAGTTGCATGATGCAAAATCAACATCCAAAACTCAGTAGCATTTCTATATGCCAACAGTGAACAATCTGAAAAAGAAATCAAAAAATGAATCCCATTTACAATAGCCACAAATAAAATTAAATACCTAGGAATTAACCAAAGTGAAATCAAAGTGAAAGATATCTACAATGAAAACTATAAGATACTGATGAAAGAAATTTAAGAGGGCCAGGGTGGTGGCTCATGCCTGTAATCCCAGCACCTTGGGAGGCCAAAGCAGGAGGCTCACTTGAGCTCAGGAGTTCGAGACCAGCCTGGATAACAAAGTGAGACCCACCTCTACAAAAAAAACGAAAAATTAAGGGCTAGATGTGATGGCTCACACCTGTAATCCCAGCACTTTGGGAGGCGGAGGCAGAGGCAGGAGGGTCACTTGAGGCCAGGAGTTCGAGACCAGCTTGTATTTTTGTACTAAAAAACACAAAATTTGCCGGGTGTGGTGGTGCACACCTGTAATTCCAGCTACTTGGGAAGTCAAGGTACAAGAGTTGCTTGAACCTGGGAGGCAGAGGTTGGAGTAAGCTGAGATAGCACCACTGCACCCCAGACTCCAGCCTGGGCGACAGAGTGGGACTTCATCTCAAAAAAAATTAGCCAGGCATGATGGCACGCACCTGTAGTCCCAACTACATGGGAGGCTGAGGCAGGAGGGCCGCCTGAGCCCATGAGCTGTGATCATGCCGCTGCACTCCAGCCTGGATGATAGAGCAAAACCCTGCCTCAAAAAAAAAAAAAAAAAAATTAAAGGGGGCACACACACGGAAAAAATATTCCATGTTCATGAACTGGAAGAGTCAATATTGTTAAAAGGTTCATACTACCCAAAGCAATCTACAGATTCAATGAAATGTCTATCAAAATGTCTAACAAAATATCAATGACATCCTTCACAGAAATAGAAAACATAATCCTAAAAATTATATGGAACCACAAAAGACCCACGATAGCCAAAGCTATCCTGAGCAAAAAGAAAAAAAAACTGGACTTCAAATTATACTACAGGGCTATAGTAACCAAGACAGCATGGTCCTAGCATAAAAACAGACACATAAACCAATGAAACAGAGTAGAAAACCCAGAAATCAATCCATACGTCTACAGTAAACTCATTTTTAACAAAGATGCCAAGAACATACATTGGGAAAAGACAGTCTCTTCAAAAAATGGTGCTGGGAAAACTGGATATCCACATACAGAAGAATGAAACTACAACCCATCTCTTGCCATATACAAAAATCAAATCAAAATGGATTAAAGACTTAAATCTAAGACCTCAAACTATGAAACTACTACAAGAAAACATTGGGGGAAACTCTCCAGGACATTGGTCTGGGCAATGATTTCTTGAATAGCAGCCCACATGGGGTATTAGGCAATCAAAGCAAAAAAGGATAAATGAGATCACACCGAGTCAAAAAGCTTCTGTATAGCAAAGGAAACAATCAACAAAGTGAAGAGACAACCCATAGAATGGAAAAAAAATACTTGCAAACGATTCATCTGACAAGGGTTTAATAACCAGAATACATAATTACCTCAAACAATTCAATAGGAAATAAATTGAATAATCTAATTCAAAAATGGCCAAAAGATCTGAACAGACATTTCTCAAAAGAAGACTTACAAATGGCAAACAGGTATATAAAAAAAGTGCTCCCATCATCAGAGAAATGCAAATCAAAACTACAATGAGACACTATCTCACACCAGTTAAAATGGCTTATACTCAAAAGACAGACAATAATTAATGTTGGCAAGGATATGGAGAAAAGGGATCCTCATACCCTGTTGGTGGGATTGTAAATTTGCACAACCACTATAGAGAATGGTTTGGAGGTTCCTCAAAAAACTAAAAATAGAGCTACCATATAACTCATCAATCTCACTGGTAGGTATAGACCCAAAAGAAAGGAAATCAGTATATTGAAGCGATATCTGCACTGCCATGTTTGTTGTAGAGCTATTCACAACAGCCAGGACTTGGAAGCAACTAAATAAATGTCTATCAACAGACAAACAGATAAAGAAAACGTGATACATATGCATAATGGAGTACTATTCAGCCATTAAAAAGAATAGGATCCTGTCATTTGAAAATAACATGAATGGAACTGGAGGATATTATGTTAAGTGAAATAAGCCAGGCAGAAAAAGACAAACTTCACATATTCTCACTTACTATGGGACCTAAAAATTAAAACAACTTAACTCATGCAGATAAGAGTATAAGGATGGTCGGCCGGGCACAGTGGCTCACACCTGTAATCCCAGCACTTTGGGAGGCCAAGGAAGGTGGATGACGAGGTCAGGCGTTCAAGATCAGCCTGGCCAAGATGGTGAAACCTCGTCTCTACTAAAAATTCAAAAAATTAGCTGGGCGTGATGGTGGGTGCCTGTAATCTCAGCTACTCAGGAGGCTGAGGCAGAGAATTGCTTGAACTCGGGAGGCGGAGACTGCAGAGTGAAACTCTGTCTCAAAAAAAAGAGTATAAGGATGGTTACCAGCAGTCTGGCCAACATGGCATAACCCTGTCTCTACTAAAAATACAAAAATTAGGCTGGGTACGGTGGCTCACACCTGTAATCCCAGCAGTTTGGGAGGCTGAGGCGGGCAGATCACCTGAGGTAGGGAGTTCGAGACCAGTCTGGCCAACATAGTGAAACCCCATCTCTAATAAAAATATAAAAATTAGCCAGGCATGGTGGTGGGTGCCTGTAACCCCAGCTACTTGGGAGGCTGAGGCAGGAGAATCACTTGAACCCAGGAGGTAGAGGTTGCAGTGAGACCAGATCACACCACTGCACTCCAGCCTGGGTGATAGAGCGAGACTCCATCTCAAAAACAAACAAACAAAAACCCAGAAGGATGGTTATCAGATGCTGCAAAGGACAGTGGGCAGGGGAGGTGGAGTAGGGATGGTTAATGCATACAAAAATACAGTTAGAATGAATAAGACCTAGAATTTGATAGCATCACAGGATGACAATAGTCAACAATAATTTATTGTACATGAAAAAATAACTAAAAGTATAATTGAATTGTTTGTAACACAAAGAAAGGAAAAATGCTTGAGGTGGATACCCCATTTACCCTGATGTGATTATTACACATTATATGCCTGTATTAAAATATCTCACATACCCCCTAAATACATACACATACTATGTACCCACAAAAATAAAAATAAAGATAAAATGGGCCAGGCGCGGTGGCTCACACCTGTAATCCCAGCACTTTGGGAGGCTCAGGTGGTGGATCACCTGAGGTCAAGAGTTCAAGACAGCCTGGACAACATGGTGAAACCCTGTCTCTCCTAAAAATTAAAAATAAGCAGGTCATGGTGGTGGACTCCTGTAATCCCAGCTACTCGGAAGGCTGAAGCAGGAGAATCACTTGAACCTGGGAGGTGGAGGTTGCCGTGAGCCGAGATCGTGCCATTGCACGCCAGCCTGGGAAACAAGAGAAAAACTCCATCTCAAAAAAAAAAAAAAAAAGATAAAATGATATAGTATTTCCATATAACCTATACACATCCTCTCATATACTTGAAGTCATCTGTAGATTACTTATAATACCTAATATAATGGAAACAGTTGTCTATTGTTTTATTTGTATTGTTTCTTGTTGTCATATTGTTACTTTATCATTGTTTTTTCAAATATTTTCTATCTGCGGATACAGAACCTATGAATCCAGAAGGCCGACTGTATATCAAATCAGTATTTGCTAGTATGTAAGAAATCCATTTCAAAAAGTAACTAAGGGAGGAGGGGGAAAAAATTAATAAAGTATCTTAGAGCTATGATAACCTCACCGCACTCCAATTTGGCAACAAAGTAAGAAAGACTCTGTCTCTAAAAAAAATAAAATATCTTAAAGGTTTAAAAAGATCTTAGTTATACTGCTTTATATATATTAATATGTATATTACAATGTATGTTTTTTCAATCATGGAGACTTAATTTAACTTTCCTGTTTAACTTGTCTGACTGTTTACATTTTAACCGCAACCAACTCACACTAGTCAACTCCAGCTGTATAAATTATCTGTTAAATGATATCTCCCGGTGGAGTGGGAGCAGAAAAAAAATCTTTTTAATGATATCAAACATTTACACAAAACAATTTATTTGCTAAAAATGACTTGCAGATTGACTGGCTGACAATAACTTCAGCATCATAAAATGAAGGAATTGTTTCAGAGGTGGCATGTTCTGGTCCCTGAAACAGCAGCCCTGAGTGCTCTCCCAGCTGTCATCTTTTTCATTTTACTAGCCACTCAGAAGATTTTGAGAAGAGCCATGTAATTAAGAAACCTATTTGCAACTTAATATAACAAATGATTTATATCCCTAATGAATATAAAGTACTTGCAAATAAAGAAACAAATGATCAAAAGCCCAATGGAAAAATAGGCATAGTACATGAGTAGGCATTTTACAAGTAGAAATACAGATGGAAAATAAAATGTGAAAAATGTCGAACAGTAATCAAATAAATGTTAACTAAAACTGTTATCACCTTTTCTCCATCATCAGTGGTTATCTTCAAAGGCTAGGATTACAGGGTCTTTTTTTTGTTGCTTATCTAAATTGTGTAATTTCTATCAATAGTATCTAATAAGTATATAAAAGAACAGTTCAGTAGCTGGGCAGTAATTACCACTTCAAAGAACAGTGATACAGTAATAACTCATCACCAACTCATCACCAGGATGGCCCAAGAAAACAAACCCATGGAAAATGAAGTGTATCATCACTTCAAAACCTACTATAGGCCGGGCATGGTGGCTCACACCTGTAATCCCAGCACTTTGGAAGGCTAAGGCAGGTGGATAACTGAGATCAGGAGTTCAAGACCAGCCTGGCCAACATGGTGAAACTCTGTCTCTACTAAAAATACAAAATTAGCTGGGCGTGGTGGCATACACCTGTAATCCCAGCTACTCGGGAGGTTGAGGCAGGAGAATCGCTTGAACCCGGGAGGCAGAGGTTGCAGTGAGCCGAGATCACGCCACTGCACTGCAGCCTGGGCAACAAGAGTGAAACTCCATCTCAAAAAAACCAAAACAAAACAAAAAAAATCCTACTATATACCATGCTCTTTTCTCTCTTTCAGGCTGTTTTCTTTGTCTAGTTCTTTCCTCATATTGATAAATTTGCCAGTTCCCCATGTCTATTTCCTTTATGTTTATCAGGTCAACCCACTGCTAATCCTTTCACATAGCTGGTAAAGCCACCTTTGACAGTACCAGCTATCTTCCTGTATCTATCTTCTCGTAAGATGACTTTATCATGTCACTTCTTTGCTCATTAAGTTTAAACTCTTTAAATGTGGCGCTCAAGTTCCTTCACAAAGGAGTCTGACCTGACTTCTGGACTTCTGAATTACTCCTATCCAGTAGGATTCCTAAACTCCAAGCTAATAGGCCTTCTCTACTGTCCTTTGAATAAGTAGAGGAGGCCCAACTGTTTCTATCTCATTCCTTACTCATCAAACACTATTTGGATGAAGATGCTGTCTTAGTAGTTTAAGATTGGGAGGATGAAGGATACAAAATGAAATATTTAGTATTAATATCCAATATAAGCTATGTGCTAAAGGAGTGGTAGACACTATTCATTGATGCATATTTTCCTTTTCCCTTTAACTGGTCACATATTAAAGAATAAAATGTTTATTTTACTTTTTTTTTTTTAAATACAGTGTCACACTATATTGCCCAGGCTGGTCTCAAACTCCTGGTCTCAAGGAGTCCTCTCACCTCGGCCTTCACAAAGCGCTGGGCTGAGCCATGCACCTGGCCAAGAATAAAATTTTTAGCACTTGTATTTGTTGAACTATGTCTTCTCAGGACATTAAATTTAGTTGTAATAATCTTTAACTTTTCAAAGAACAAACATACCTCTCTCACTATTGTCTGTATTTGTGTAAATTTTCAGGCTTTTTTTTTTCCATTACTGATCTGTAGCTTAACAGAAATAATTTTCTACAGCAGTTCCATTTATTCCACAACTCTTAGGACATTCAGTTACAGTTAAAAGAGCAAGAACTTTGCAATGACAAAGGCCAAGATTAGCATTCTGAATTCTATCCCCCACCCCTGTTTTTTCAGCAGTGTGACTTTAGGAAAATTGTGACCTCTCCAAATTTCTTTCCCCTAACTCTAACACGGGGATAATAATACCTACTTCATAGGGTTATTGTAAACATTAAATGAGTAAGTGGAAACTACTTCATAGTCCTTGATATATACTAAGAACTCTACAAATAGAAATTATCAATACAATTATTACTATTCAACAGCAAGAGCACTACCGTCTAGAGTATCTGGTAACTCCGATTTTGAAAACCTGAGCGCAAGATAATGAGACTCACTGTAGCAGTTACCTAAATTCTGGTAGTACAAACTAAATAAGCACTGTCTACACTTTAATATGTCCCTTATTTTACTTGACCCCTCTAGAAAGCAAGTTATTACACGTATGATTATTTATCATGACAGAGCATAGAAATATATAAAATAACTGAAATGATATAATGTCTGGGATTTGCTTCAAAATAACCCAGGGTAGCCGGGTGCGGTGACTCCCGCCTGTAATCTCAACACGTTGGGAGGCCAAGGAGGGAGGATCGCTTAAGCCCAGGAGTTCAAAGACAGCCTGAGCAACATAAGGAGACCCCAGCTCTACAAAAGGGCGGGGGCGGGGGAGAAGTTAGCCGGCTTGGTGATGCCTGCCTGTAGTCCCAGCTAGCGGGGAGGCTGAGGCGTGAGGATCGCTGGGGCCCAGGAGGCGGAGGCTGCAGTGGGTCGAGATCCCGCCACTGCACTTCAGCCTGGGTGACAGAGACCCTGTCTCAAAAACGCAAAATAACCCGGATTAGGGGAGCAAGACTGCCCATGTATTGATAATTACTGAAACTGGGTAATGAGTACAGTGAATTCCTTATATCGTTTGTTCAATTTCTCACAGTTTGAAGATTTCCATAATAAAATGCTGTTGTTGTTAATGCCCAAAGGCCGGCTTTGGGGCTTCCTGCAAACTCTGGTCATGGTCAGAAGATACACTGGTAAGTTTTAGGAGGCGAAAAGTGACACAGCAACCACGCGAAGCTGGTTAAACTTTCCGGCAGACCACCGAGCGCACTGCTCCTCTCGGACGCCGGCCTGAGTGCACCCGCGCAGTCGGGCTCCCGAGCCCGGGAAGGGCGCAGCCCCCAAGGGAGCCGCCGCGAAGGGCGGTCGCCCCAGGACCGCCGCCTGGCGGCCGGCGCGGGAAACGGGGGTCCGAAAGATGGACCGAAGGTCGGGGGAGGGGGCAAGAGGCATAGGGGTAGATAGGCGGGTGGGCGAGTCTCAGCCTTCAGGGCAAGTCAGCCGACTTCCCTCGGCTTCTCCGGAGCCCCGGACCCACGCGCCCTCAGCCGAGGCAGTCTCTGCCTCCCGGCCGCGGGGCAAACACCCAACCGGCCCAGGATCCCGCCGGTCTCCCTGCGTTCCCGAACCGAGCTCCTTCAGCTCCTGTCCTGATTCCAGGGCATCCCATGGCCGTCAGGCCTGCAGCCGACTTCATTACCCCGTCGCCAACCGCTTTGCCGAGTTCCCACCCAACTCACCTCCGCCGCGCGGCAGCCAGCACCCGCTCCGGCTCCTCAGGCTTCCAGCTTGGCTGTCCCGTGGCGTTGCTGCCAATCAGCCAATCCCCGCCCCAAGCCTGAGCCAGGCTGATCAATCAGCTGTTTCCTCAGGCTCGGAGGCGGGCACAAGAAACCCGGCGGAGGGCGCGGCAACCGCTCCGCAAGCCGGCTGCGGCGTTTCACAGTCGGTGTGCGCACGCGCGGAGCTCTGCGAGGGGCGTGTGCTTTTGTGCGGACCTTGCTTTGTGCCTTCACTGTCCTGCCCTGGGAAGTGCTTTTGTCAGCTTCATGCGCTAGGGGTTTAGGGACACCCACATTCTGAATGTAGTCGCAGATGTGTATTACCTTGAAAGAGGCTGCGAGTCGTAAGCCTTTGTTAACCTAACATGTGGAGCCCATTTCACCGCACGCTGTAGGGACCTGTGTCCACCCGGCAGATATAATGCCTGTGCGGACCTCGCATCAGGAATGTTTCTCTTTAGGCAGAACAGGAGTGCGGGTATTACAAAGTGCCTCATGGATAAGTATTTTACCGTGTTCAGTTCTAGCGTCTGTTCAGTCCGATTCATTTGGGGAACATGCTTTCTAAAGATTTGAATACTCTAGGACACTCTGGATTTCCAATAATTGTCGTGAAAATATGATTATTACATTTATAGCTAACTTATGCAGTATAGTAATGTGCGTAGGCTTGATGAAAGATTCCTATGTAGGGCAGGAAACCTGTCCGTATTTCTGTATGGCTGTTGCTGATTGGCTGTCTCTCTTACCCTCCTATTGCAATTGATCCCGGAGGTCGCTGGGCTGTCACTGGATCTCTGATGTTCTTGCCCTGGATGACACAAGTCTCTTCCTAGTGAGGGCTTTCCTCCTTCACCCAGAGCATTAACTCATTTACTCAACAAGGGCTTGTTGGGGGACCACTGTGACAGCAGAAAGGTTGGTAAAAGCCTTGAGCCACGCCCTAAGTGAGCCTACATGATGACGAGGAGATAACACAAACTAAACAAAATCACAAACTTAACATACGTGATCAAATGGTATAATGGAATTGAGGTGGGAGCCTCGGCGCCTCCATAATGTCTCAGGGAATACTTGAGAAAATACTCAGAGAAGTGAGTGCTTGTCTGAGACTGGGTGCAAGAGTAGGAGCTTTGGAGCTGAAAGGGTGGGAGCGACAGTGGCTGTTCTGTCAAAGGGCACTCATTTCTTCCTCTGAGATCTTTCTGGAGGGTATTTACTGCTAAGCTAATGAAGCTTGTGTTTCAGGCATGCTAACTTTCGCTAGCCCTTTCCAAAGTCCATAGAGGAACTTTAGCATTGAGTTTACGTGATCATACGTTGTTTTCTACTTATTTATTAAAAGGAAAATGTCTTAAAGCACCCCTCAAAGAGGTATTGGTTAAGACCTTTTTTTTTTTTTTTTTCATCCTCTCCAACTTCCCTTCCTTCATAATTCCTTTCTTGCTAGATACGCTGGAGTGGCCTTGGACATTTTGGGAATCTGGGTGGGGGAAAGAGAGTTGAATTGAACTTGGGCCTCTTCGTGATAAGTTACTGCTGGCTTTCCTGGTGCTGGACTGGCTTCAAGCAAGACATGCTCTGCCATCTCAGTGCTATGATACAGGGATGTGTCCCTTGGCACCTGGCCCTAGAAGTATGTGGCTAGTGGAGGATAAAGTTTGAAGCCAGGCGCGGTGGTGCATGCCTGTAATCCCAGCAATTTGGGAGGCTGAGGCAGGTGGATCACTTGAGGTCAGGCGTTTGAGACCAGCCTGGCTAACATGGTGAAACCCCGTCTCCACCAAAAATACAAAAAAGCTGAGTGTGGTGGCACGTGCTTGTAACTCCAGTTACTCAGGAGGCTGAGGCAGGAGGATTGCATGAACCCGGGAGGCAGAGGCTGCAGTCAGCGGAGATGGCACCACTGCCCTCCAGCCTGGGCGACCGAGCGAGACTCTGTCTCAAAAAAAAGGGTGGGGGAAGGGGCTGGGCGCTGTGACTCACGCCTATAATTCCAGCACTTTGGGAGGCCGAAACGGGGAGATTATTTGAGGTCAGAAGTTCGAGACTAGCCTGACCAACATGGTGAAAACCCTGTCTCTGCTAAATACACACACACACACACACACACACACACACACACACACACACACAAATTAGCCAGGCATAGTGGTGGGTGCCTGTCCCCAGCTACTCTGGAGGCTGGGGCAGGAGAATCGCTTGAACGCGGGAGGCGGAGGTTGCAATGAGCCGAGATCACGCCACTGCACTCTACACTCCAGTCTAGGTGACAGAGCAAGACTCTGCCTCAAAAAAAGAAAAAAAAAAAAAAGAGAGAGAGAGAGAGAGAAAGAGAGTTTGAAATGTACTAAACCGGAAGCTAATCTAGGGGAGATCTTCTGGTCATCACGTTTCTAAAACTGTCAGCAGGATGCTTTGTTTTTTGTTTTTAATTAACTATTTTGGAATTATTTTAGATTTACAGAAAAGTTAGAGTACATAAAGTTCCTGTCTACTCCTCACCCAGTTTCCCTAGTGTTAACATCTTACATTACCATGATACACTTACAAAACTAAAGAGCCAACCAGGCGTAGTGGCTCACGCCTGTAATCCTAACACTTTGGGAGGCCAAACTGGGAGGATCATTTGAGCCCAAGAGTTCAAGACCAGCCTAGGCAACAAAGCGAGACCGCATCTCTATTTTTTTAAATAAATAAATAAATAAATAAAAAGAAAAAACAAAACAACTGAAAAGCCAAATATTGGTACATTACTATTTACTAAACTCCAGACCTCATTTGGGTTTTAGTAAGGTTGTTTTTCTGTTTCAGGATCTAATCTAAGATGCCACATTGCATTTAGCCATCAAGCCTCCTTAGTCTCCTCTGACCTGTGACCGTTTTTCGGTCTTTTCTTGTTTTTCATGACCTTGATATGACCATGACAGTTTTGAAGTCTGGTCAGGTATTTTGCAAAATGTCCCTCGATTTGTGTTTGTCTGATGTTTTTCTCATGATTAGACTGTGGTTATAGGGTTTGGGGAAAACATCACAAGATGAGATGACCTTCTCATCACATTATGTCAGAGGATACATGATATCACTCTACCTTATTACTGGTGAGGCTGACACATGGTAATATTTGCTAGTTACTCCACTATAAAGTTGTATTGTCCCACTTTCCATATTCCTTTCTTTGAAAACAAGTCACTAAATACTGCTCATACTCAAATGGAATGAGGATTAAGCTTCAACTTCTGGAGTGGACAATTGATAAATCTTATTTGAAATTCTGAAAGGAAGATTTGTCTTTCCTCATTTATTAATTTATATTTATATTCAATCATTTATTTATATAGACATATAGACTCTTGTATATTTATTTTATACTGTTACTCAATTGTTTCAGCTTTGGCCATTGGGAGTTCTTTTAACTAGGTTCATGTGTTCCTTTTGTTTTTTGATTATCTCTTTTTTCTGGAACTATAAGATGCTCTGCGCTTATCTTGTATTTTTCCTTACCCAGCCCTAAAATCAGCCATTTCTCCTAGAAGTCCTGGAATGGTATTTAGAAACCAAGATTTAGGTACTGGATGATCTCATTGCTACTGGGATATCACTTAATTTATTGTTTTATTTTATTTTTTATGGAGATGGGGCCTTGCTGTGTTGCTTAGGCTGGCCTCAAACTCCTGGACTCAACTGATCCTTTTGCTTGGCGTCCCAAAATGCTGGGATTACAGGTGTGAGCCACCATGCCAGGACCAGGATATTGTTGAATTTATCTTCTCTTACAAGATAGAGCTAGGAAATATATTACCACCTTGTTTTTTAATTCTTTGCTTACATCTCTATGATAGCCTCTAAGGTGACCCCCAATGATCCTTGCCGCCTGGTATTCATGCCCCTTGTGTAACCCCCTCTCCTTGAGCATCAACTTGCTTCTAATGAATAGAATACAGTAAGAATGAAAGGATGTCATTTCTAGGTTAGGTTACAAAAAGATTGTGGCTTTCATCCTGTTTGCTCCTTCTAGCTCTCCTTCACTTGCTCTGAGGGAAGACAGTGTCATATGTGAGCTGCCCTAGGGAGAAGCCCTTGTGGCAAGAAACTGAGGGAAGCCTCTGACCAACACTCAGCAAGGAACTGAGGCTCTCCTTCCATCAGCTATGAGAAACTGAGTCCTACTAATGGCCATGTGAGGTGAGCTTGGAAAAATAGCCTGTCTCACTCAACCCTTGAGATGACTGAAGCCCCAGCTGACCTCTTGATAGCAGCCTTTTGAGAGATCTGAGCCAGAGGCACCCAGCTAAGCTGCACATGGATGCCTGATGCACAGAAACTATAAGCTAGTAAATTATTACTGTGTTGACAACTTTTGTAGAAATGTATTAGGAAGTGATATACAGGACGGGCGTGGTGGTTCACACCTGTAATCACAGAACTTCGGGAGGCCAAGGCGGGAGGATTCCTTGAGCCCAGGAGTATAAGACTGTCCTGGGCAACACAGTGAAACCTCATCTCTAGAAAAAATATGCATAAGGGACGGGTGCGGTGGCTCATACTTGTAATCCCAGCACTTCGGGAGGCTGAGGCAGGTGGATCACTTGATGTCAAGAGTTCGAGACCAGCCTGGTCAACATAGCGAAACCCTGTCTCTGCTAAAAATACAAAAAAAAATTAGCCAGGCGTGGTGGCAGGCACCTGTAATCCCAGCTACTTGGGAGGCTGAGGCGGGAGAGTCACCTGAACCCAGGAGGCGGAGGTTGCAGTGAGCTGAGATCGCGCCATTGCACTCCAGCCCGGGTGACAGTGCAAGACACTGTCTCAAAAAAAAAAAAAAAAAAAAAAAAGAAAAGAAAAAAGAAAAAACATACATAGGGTAGCCAGGTGTGGTGGTGTGTGTCTGTAGTCACAGCTACTCAAGAGGCTGAGGTGGGAGGATCACCTGAGCCTAGGGAGGTTGAGGCTGCTGTGAGCCCTGATCTCAACACTGCACTCCATCCTGGGTGACAGATGAGACTCTGTCTCAAAAATTAAATTAAGTTAAATAAATAAAATGAAATACAAAGGACACATTAGATAATTAACACAATTTATGTTTCCTCCACAAGATCAGTGACTCTTAAATTTCACATTGGAGCTGTTTAAAAGTATGTATGCCCAGGCCTCTACCTCTGCAGGTCTATTCAGCAGAATTATGATTGTTCTGCATAGCTAGCTTTGGAAACAAATGTGGAAGATTATAGGGCAATCCATTTGGGGATGTGAGAATAAAATAGAATACTTTTCTTTTTAGTGTATTTGATCCTAGAGGTCTTGACCCAAATTAAGGGCTCAGTTTTCCTGGCAGAATCTAGAACAACTGAAACTTCATCTGCCATGTGCAGTTTTTATTGAACAGAAGAGAAAGAAACAGAGCTCTCTTACTCACTGTATGGCCTTGAAAAAGTCCCTTATCTTTTTTGGGCCTCCAAATTCCGAGTAGGAAATTAAAGGATTATAAATGCCATTATTTACACAAATAGATTTGTTCATTGTTAGATGTATTAGGCAAAAGAGAGGTGACCAAGGCTGATTGTGAGCTTCCTTCATCATAGAGATTTAACAAAATATCAGATTCCCATTAATGTTGGTAGACAATGAAGCTGTATACTGTAGTAGAAAGAATATGGGCTTCAGAGGCAGACAGACCCTTGTTGGAAATATGCCTCTGCCAATGACCAGCAGTGTGGTCTTGAGCAAGACAGCCTTCCAGGTTCTCAATTTCTTCCCTTTCACAGTGGCAATAGTAGACAGCTCAAAGAGAAGCCTTGAGGATCGATTACGTAACATCTGCCAAATGCTCAGGGGAGTGCCTGGTTTATCTCAAGGGCCCAATAAATAATAACCATGTAGGATATATAGTCAGCTTGGGTGGTTGTGATCCAGTGGTTAGTAAAGTAGGAACAGACCAATGTCTGTGTCAGCCTGTTTCTTACATAAGGCTTAATGACAGCCCCATTTGTTGAGACAAGTTGAATAATCTGCAAAGCTTACAAAGGATCTTTCCTGGAAGTTGAGACCCTTTTCCTCTAGTTGTGTTTTCCACCACCACCCCCCCCCCCAGCTCTAATTGCCTCCCTGGAGAAAATGTAACACACTGAAATAAGCTTCAGGAGGTTCTGCATTAGAATATAGGAATGGATGGTAAAAGATCACAGGGTAGGACGGTGAAGTGCTTTGAGACACAGTGAGGCTAGATGTGTCTGGGACAGGTTGGGCTACAGGAGAGCTGGTCAAGACCGGTTAGTGGGCCAACTTCATCTCACCTGAGGAAAGAGTCAGTGATGCATGCAGTGCCTATTGGCTTCAAAGCTCCTTTAATTAGTAATAAAAGCACATATTGGGCTGGGCGAGGTGGCTCACGCCTGTAATCCCAGCACTTTGGGAGGCTGAGGTGGGCAGATCACCTGAGGTCAGAAGTTTGAGACCAGCTTGGCCAATATGGTGAAACTCCATCCCTACTAAAAATATAAAAAAGTAGCCAGGTATGGTGGTGCATGCCTGTAATCCCAGCTACTTGGGAGGTTGAGGCAGGAGAATCACTTGAATCCAGAATGCAGAAGTTGCAGTGAGCCATGATCATGCCACTGCACTCCAGTGCACTCCAGCCTGGGCAACAGAGCAGACTCCACCTCAAAGAAGAAGAAGAAGAAAAAAAAGCACATATTGTTGGGAAAAGATAACATTTTAATCTGCATTTATTATCTAAATCTCAATTGAATGAATGTTTTTACCATGGTGCCCAATGACAAATTGTTGAGCTATTTTGATTCAGTCATAGACTCTGGGGTATATTTGGTTATTCTGAGCCTTGAAACAGTTTAATTCTTCTTAGATCAGCGCATAGTGACCAGAAAAAAAAACTTCTATATCCAAATAGGTTAAAAGATCACCTCCAGAGATTGTGACATTCTTTTCTATAAACCAGCTCTTGGGATTGACCCTGACCTATAGAGCTGTTTTTCTTTTTTTTGAGACAGAGTCTCACTCTGTCGCCCAGGCTAGAGTGCAGTGGTGTGATCTCTGCTCACTGCAGCCTCTGCCACCCAGGTTAAAGTGATTCTCCTGCCTCAGCCTCCTGAATAGCTGGGACTACAGGCGTACACCACCACACCTGGCTAATTTTTATATTTTTAGCAGAGACTGGGTTTGGCCATTGTTGGCCAGGCTTGTCTGGAACTCCTGACCTCAAGTGATCCACTCACCTTGGCCTCCCAAAGTGCTGAGATCACAGGCGTGAGCCACTGTGCCTGGCCAGCTGCTTTTTAAAACAAGTCAAATGTATCCATTTTTTTCTTGTTTGACTTTTGGGTTTCCAGTTTTGTTCAAGGTCTCCCTCTGCTTCTAGGTCATATATGTAGTCTTCAAGGTTTGAGTTTTTAATACACCTGGAATTAATTTTTTTGGTAAATGATGTAATATATGGATCCAATTTTATTTTCATCTGGATGTATAGTGAGAGCTTCAATTTATAATTATTTCTCTTCAAAAATTTCTACTTTGACATTTTCAAAACTACATATTAGTTTGATAGTACACATATAGAATTTAGGAATAAATACACATAAATATGTCAGAGCTATGTACTCGAATACATATGTATAAAGCTGAAAGTGTTGCTTGATCCAAAAGTTTTGAAATCCAGTGCTTCTTGAGCTCTTTAGACCATGAACTCCTTGAGGGCAGGGCTTGTGATTTTCCTTACCTTTGAATCCATAGTTAAGATTGTCTATGGCACATTGTAGTGTTCAAAATAATTAAATGAATGAAACTGCCAGTATCTGAATCATGTCTTAAGCAACACAGCTATTGAGAAATGACATTCCAGTGTCCTGTGGGAAGATACCTGAGGCTAGGAACAAGCAATGACTCACAATGGAAGGTAGTATAACCTCACTGGTGTCAAGTTTAGACATTTTAATACAAGAATACAAATTCTTAAAATTTTTAAATACCTCCCTATGGCTTATAATCCCTATGTGCTTAGGAAACTGGTAATTTTTTTTTTTTGTGAATACACCCCCTGCTTCTTAATAGCAGTCATCTATTCTGTAATGGCAGTGTGCAGGAAGAATTAGCTTTCTCAATACTTTAACGGCAGAAGCATGATTATATTTAATATTTATTTATTTATTTATTTTGAGACAGAGTCTTGCTCTGTCTCCCAGATTGGAGTACAGTGGCGCGACCTCGACTTACAACCTCCGCCTCTCGGGTTCAAGCAATTCTCCTGCCTCAGTCTCCGGAGTAGCTGGGATTACAGGCGCCTGCCACAACGCCCAGCTAATTTTTTGTATTTTTAGTAGAGACAGCTGGCCAGGTGCCGTGGCTCGCGCCTGTAATCCCAGCACTTTGGGAGGCTGAGGCGGGCGGATCACCTGAGGTCCGGAGTTCGAGGCCAGCCTGACCAAAATGGAGAAACCCGGTCTCTACTAAAAATACAAAAATTAGCCAGGTGTGGTGGCTCATGCCTGTAATCCGGGAGGCGGAGGTTGCGGTGAACCGAGATCACGCCATTGTACTCCAGCCGGGGCAAGGATGGAAACTCTGTCTAAAAAAAAAAAAAAAAAAAAAAAATAGAGATGGGGTTTCACCATGTTGGCCAGGCTAGTCTCGAACTCCTGAACTCAAGTTATCCACCCACTTCGGCCTCCCAAAGTGCTGAGATTACAGACATGAGCCACCACACCTGCCGTCCTAATATATTAACATTAACAAAAATAGCAAGTTTAATTTCCCTTTTTTTTAGTTGTTTTTAATAACTATACTGAAGAAACTCAACCAAATGGGTTATGTTTAACCTGGCTGTACCCTTTGGACTTTTTTTTTTTTTTTTTTGGCGACAGTCTCGCTCTGTTGCCCAGGCTGGAGTGCAGTGGCGCAATCTCGGCTCACTGCAACCTCAGCCTCTCAGGTTCAATTGATTCTCCTGCCTCAGCCTCCCAAGTAGCTGGTATTACAGGCGTCCACAACGACGCCCGGTTAATTTTATTTATTTATTTATTTTTTGTAGAGACAGAGTTTCACCATGTTGGCCAGGCTGGTGTCGAAATCCTGACCTCAAGTGATCCACCCGCCTCGACCTCCCAAAGTGCTGGGATTACACGTGTGAGCCACCGCGCCAGGCCTATTTGTTTTCTACTTAGCTTATTTTGCTCCCCTTTTGAGTTCATTGGAAGCAAGAAGATAACCGAGAACAAGGGAACGGAAAGAAATTAAAGAAGCTGCTTGGTTTTTAAATTCACTTACGAAGTGTAGGAGATACTAGCATTGAATACAATCTGGGATATTTATTGGTATTTACACTCCTTTCCTATTAGAGGCCTCTCATATTCCTTCTGACTTTAACACATGAGCTACGTGGCCGAATCAAACTCTTATAGAGCGAATCCAGAATCTGTTCATTGGGGTTATTGATTGCAAATGGATACATTATTCTCAAAGATCTGCCTGCGGGTTAAGAGTAGGTTAATATTTAGATAAATTAAAAAATAAAATAAAATCTATGCCAAAAGAAAACAAAAACTTCAAGTGACTGCCATCCATAAAACAAGTATATAAATCCTTACAAGTATATAAACTACATAGAAGACATTTTAAAATGTGAATGAGAAGATTCTGATCATAAATTCCTTACAAAAAAAAAAAAGAAAACTTCTCCAAAATAAATTGCTACTTAAACGAAAACTGTACTTTGCGTCTTTCAAGCTGCTAGGGAGACAGTGGACACCAAAAAGAAATAAACGAAAATCCAAGGAATGCCTAATGTAGTGCTAACGTCCACAGTAAAACACAAAACAAAAAAAAATTATGAATTAAGACTCACAGAACCGAATACAATATTAGGTATTGCCTTTATTAGAATTGCAAGAGTTGCTAAAGAAGAAATACTCAATTTGAATTACCGAATGCAGTACCGGTGAAGTCCTACCGGCCCCGGAAGGCTGGGAATTAAGGTTGTCAAAGTGCGACAGTTTCCCAGCCGGAATCAAATTTCTTCGGTTAGGGCTTGGTGGACGGCGAGTAGTTAGGGCCAATATAGTGTTCCTGGGTCCTCATTGGATCCGTTCCTCGAACACTTAGTGTATTTCCCTAAACCACCTATGAGCGCTTCACTCTAAAAAGACCTTCACTGATTGGATACTTTATCCTCACGTAGGACTTATTATCAGCCAATAGGAGGGCAAAAGCGACAGAGGCGTCAGGTCACCTGGGAAGAGTCTGCAGAGCCTTTGCCCGCCAGCGCCTTGGCTCTTTGGGTTCCTGAGTTAGTCCGGTTGTTTGCGATCGCGGCGGCCGGGGCTGCGAACCCAAGGCGCTCAGCGCCTCCTAGGTCTCTACCTCATCCGTAGGTGTGGCCCTGATGGTGCGGCAGGCTCTGGACTCCTAAAGCTCTGGAGCGGTATGTGGGGTCCACGGGCGGCAGACAAAGCAGTGGAGCCGGGAAGGCCGCGGGAAGCGGCCCCTGCACCGAGGCAGCGAATCCGCCTGGGAGGGGCGCCCCGCCTGCCTCTTGTCAGATCCAGTAGTGCGTCCCAGTGAGGCGCTTTAGCACGCTCTACCTCCACGTGTCCCGTGAATCTGTTAGCTTTGCTCACTTCTTCTCTGTCCCCCTCACATCCGACTTTTACTAACCCCAGCATTATTGATGGGTGTCATCTCATCTTTTCATCTCTCCAGGTTATTCTTTGGTAACTTTCTGTTAGTTTTGTGCACCTGCATGTCTCCTAAGAGCGGAAAGACATAGTTGTGTTAGGCTTAATTCAAGAGAGACCAGTGTTCCCATTTTTATATTTAAGACTGTATTTTGGGAGGGCGGGGGTAGGTACTCGTGAAGTTAGCAACTCCTTTGGTGGTACTTAGTGCACTGAAGTGTCAGGGCGGTGCAGAAGGTACCTCCAACACCTGGCAGGACAGATGTCCCCACATGAGCAAGTAATATTCTGGTTTGGTAATTGCTGGTGTTTGATTTTACCATTTCGCGTTCTTACTTTAATCTGATAACCGCTGAGGATTGTTATGTGAGATAACTGAGGCTCTGAGAACTTAACTTCTCAAAGTTACAGTTAACTCTTCGAGTAAGGGGAAAGTCAGATTTAATCTCAATGCTTATGTTATTTTTATCAAAGCCCACCTAACTGAATAAGGATTTAGGTTAAACGTATTCCCTCTGCAGCTCTTAGCATGTGAGAATTAAATCTTTGAATTGAATGGTGAATCTTGACTGTACGAGAAGGAAAACTCTTTCAGGCATCTGCCTAACTACAGGTGTCTCACATGTATCATCTAACTGCTTGCTTCTCAAAGTGTGACGAGTAGCTTAGGCCTCACCTGGAAGCTTGTTGGAAATGCAGAATCTCAGACTCTCCCACCTGCTGAATCAGTATTTGCTTTTTAACAGGAATCTTTAAGTTGCCAGAGTGCTCATTAAAGGATGAGGAGTATTCTTTGTCATAGAATGATTTGTTTGTCCAAGTTGAACTAAATAAAAGAGAAAGTAAAGGTATAAAAAGTTTTTTCACATTTTCATCATTTGTTAGTGAGGCTATGGCCTTTATTTTTATTTTTATTTTTTTGAGATGGAGTATCGCTCTGTGGCTCAGGCTGGATCAGTGGCGCGATCTCGGCTCACTGCAACGTCTGCCTTCCGGGTTCAAGCGATTCTCCTGCCTCAACCTCTGGAGTAGCAGAGGCCTTGGCCTCCCGAAGTGCTGGGATTACAGGCGTGAGCCACTGTGCCCGGCCTCTTATAGAGTTTATTATTATTATTATTATTATTTTGAGACGGAATATCGCTCTGTTGCCCAGGCTGGAGTGCAGTGCAGCAATCTCGGCTCACTGCAAGTTCCGCCTCCCGGTTTCACGCCATTCTCCTGACCCAGCCTCTCAAGTAGCTGGGACTGCAGGCACCCGCCATCACGCCCGGCTAATTTTTTGTATTTTTAGTAGAGGTGGGGTTTTACCGTGTGAGCCAGGATGGTCGTGATCTCCTGACCTCGTGATCCGCCCGTCTCGGCCTCCCAAATTTTATTATTTTAAGATGAGCTGTCACTCTGTCGAGCTCCCAGGCTCAGGTGATCCTGCCACCTCAGCTTTTGTATTTTTAGTAGAGATGGGGTTTTGCCATGTTTCCCAGGCTGGTCTTGAACTTCTAGGCTCAAGAGATCCACCCCTCTGGGCCTCCCGAAGTGCGTGGATTACTGGCCTGAGCCATGGCACCGGGCCATCTCACAGAGTTTTAGAGCTTAGCATTTTATTCATATGTTCATAGCCATGTTTAAAAGAGATGCATTTATACACCAGCATAAAGTTTTAGTGGCTCTTTGTTTTGGCAGCAGAAATCACGTGGTATATTTATTAAAATGAGTATTGGGCTCTCTCTCCAAATACTCCTATTTAGGATGGGGATAGAGCCTAGGTCTTTGCATTTTAACAATAATCCCAGTTTATTCTGTTCAGGTCCCCACTTCTTGGTGTTAGCATTTTAGATAAAACACAACTAGAGAAAAACTTATTTTCTTTTGAACTTAATGCAGTACTCATTGTAGAAGAAGATAGGAAGGTTTGTTTTTTTTTTTTTTAACTTACATTATGGTTTATTGGTTACTATAAAATTGCTCAGGTCAGTATATTTCAGATTATTTAATAATTCTCACGCCTGTAATCCCAGCACTTTGGGAGGCTGAGGTGGGCGGATCACCTGAAGTCAGGAGTTTGAGACCAGCCTGACCAACGTGGCAAAACCCCCTCTCTACTAAAAAATATAAAAATTAGCTGGATATGGTGGTGCATGCCTGTAGTCCCAGATACTTGGGAGGGTGAGGCATGAGAATAGCTTGAACCTGGGCAGCAGAGGTTGCAGAGAGCTAGGATCATACCAGTGTACTGCCTGGGTGACAGAGTGAGACTCTGTCTCGATTTAAAAAAAAAGTAAAAAATCAATTCTTTTGGCCAGTGCAGTGGCTTATGCCTGTAATCCCAGCACTTTGGGAACCTGAGGTACACAGATTGCTTGAGCCCAGGAGTTTGAGACCTGCCCAGGCAACACAGCGAAATCCTGTCTCTACAAAAAATACAGAAATTAACTGGTTATGGTGGCATATGCCTATAGTCTCAGCTACTCGGGAGGCTGAGGTGGGAGGATAGCTTGAGCCTGGGAGGTGGAGGCTGCAGCTCACTCTGTCGAACTCCCAGGCTCAGGTGATCCTCCCACCTCAGTTTTTGTATTTTTAGTAGAGATGGGGTTTTGCCATGTTGCCCAGACTGGTCTTGAACTTCTGGGCTCAAACGATCCACCCCACTGGGCCTCCCTCAAAGTGCTTGGATTACCAGCGTGAGCCATGGCACCTGGCCATCTTACAGAGTTTTAGAGCTTAGCATTCTATTCATATGTTCATAGCCATGTTTGAAAGACATGCCTTTATACACCAGCATAAAGTTTTAGTGGCTCTGCCACTGCCATCCAGCCTGGGCAACAGAACGAGACCCTATCTCAAAAATAAAATAAAAATTATTTTGCACTTTGCCAAATTGGGCATATAGTGGGTAGGATAGACTGAATCCTGAAATATTCATTTAAAATCATTTTTTCCAACCTATGAAGATAGCCTTTTTTTTTTTTTTTTTTTTTTTTTTTTTAAGAGACAGGGTCTTGCTATATTGGCCATGCTGTGGTAAAGTGGCTGTTCACAGGCAAGATCAGAGCACACTGCAACCTTGAACTCTGGCCTCAAGCAGTCATCCTGCTTTAGCCTCCCGAGTTACTGCACCCAGCAAAGGCAGACATTTTTATCAAACAGCTTGAGTGTTTGTGTGAAGTTGATAAAATTAACACAGAAACATAATATGTATCTAATACATGAATTGGGGTTAGAGTTGTAACTTTTGTTTATCTGTTTTCAATTTCCTAACTGTTCTATTGCTATCTCATAAAATCTGCTTTGTGAACTCTGCAATCCACAGAAATACTGATCATTTAACAGAATTTAAGCAATGGCCAGGCGCGGTGGCTCACGCCTGTAATCTCAGCACTTTGTGAGGCCAAGGAGGGCAGATCACCTGAGGTCAGGAGTTCAAGACCAGCCTGGCCAATATGGTGAAAACCTGTCTCTACTAAAAATCAAAAATTAGCCGGGCATGGTGACAGGCACCTGTAGTCCCAGCTACTTGGGAGGCTGAGGCAGGAGAATCACTTGTACCTGAGAGGCGGAGGTTGCAATAAGCCAAAATTGCACCACGCCACTACAGCCTGGGTGACAGTGAGACCCTGTCTCAAAAAAAAAAAAAAAAAAAAAATTCAAGCAATGTGGTAGTTAGAAATGGATGTCAGAGTGACTTGCTATCATCAAGAATGTTAAAGTAAGAAAAATGAGTCTTAACTATGAGGAATTCTCTCCTGAAGTTTTACATAAAACCCTTGTAATTTGAGGGACGAATCACAGCTTCTGTCAGCTTTTCTTGCCTTCCTTTAAATGCCATGGGAAATGCAGTGACCACAGCTTCTGCCTCTGTTATACAGTAAACCCATGACATTGTCGGATTCAACCAAGCATGAATCGAAAATATTGTACAGTATTCTCAGGATTTGAAATCTATGGATATAGAGCACCAGCTGCATTAGCTAAGGTCTTTGATGGATCCTGTGCAGATGCTGATTGAGCCCACTCCTTATCAGTGCTATTTGAAGATTGGAAGGTTTTTTTGTTGTTGTTTATTTTATTTATTTATTTATTTATTTTTGATGGAGTATCACGCTTTTGCCCAGGTTGGAGTGCAATGGCGCTATCTCTGCTCACTGCAATCTCTGCCTCCCGGGTTCAAGCGATTCTCCTGCCTCAGCTTCCCAAATAGTTGGGATTACAGGCGCCTGCCACCATGCCCAGCTAATTTTTGTATTTTTAGTAGAGACAGAGTTTCACCATGTTGGCCAGGCTGGTCACAAACTCCTGACCTCAGGTGATCGACCCACCTTGGCCTCCCAAAGTGTTGGGATTACAGGCATGAGCCACTGCACCCTGCCAAAGATTGGAAGTTTTAGTCGTTTCGATTTTTGTTCATCCCAAAAGAACAGTAAAACTATATAACTTTTTTTCAGTATAGTTCCTACTGAATAGTTGTCTAATGGCTCCTTGAATGAGAATGGAACTCTCCAGTTTCAAGGCCAGCATTGTATGCAAAAGGCCAACACTCAGAGTGTTTGGTTCTTTTTTCCCTGATTTATTGTAAAAAATTTGGTTGTAAATTGGTAATTTATAGTTGTATATATTTATGGGGTACAAAATGATGTTATGATTCATGAATACAAAGTGGAGCAATTAAATCAAGCTAGTTAACATCTATCACCTCATACTTATTTTTTGTGGTGAGACCACTTGAAATTTACTCACAACAGTTCTTCTCTGTTTTGCTTTTGAGACGGAGTCTAGCTTTATTGCCCAGGCTAGAGTGCAGTGGCATGATCTCAGCTCACTGCAACCTCCACCTCCCGAATTCAAGCAATTCTTTGGCCTCAGCCTCCCGAGTAGCTGGGATTCCAGGTTTGCGCCACCACGCCCGATTAATTTTTGTATTTTTAGTAGAGATGACATTTCACCATATTGGTCAGGCTGGTCTCAAACTTCTGACTTCAGGTGATCCACCCACCTTGTCCTCCCAAAGTGCTGGCATTACAGGCATAAGTCACTACACCTGGCAACACTCATAGCCTTTTTAAAACCTGGAATACACTATTTTGTTTTGATTTTGGTTTTTTTTTTTGAGACGGAGTGTCACTCTGTTGCCCAGGCTGGAGTACAGTGGTATGATCTCGGCTCACTGTAACTTCTGTCTCCCAGATTTAAGCGATTCTCCTGCTTCAGCCTCCCGAGTAGCAGGGATTACAGGCGCCCGCCACCACATCCAGCTAATTTTTGTACTTTTAGTAGAGACGGGGTTTCACCATGTTGGTCAGGCTGGTCTTGACCTCCTAACCTCATGATCCGCCTGCCTCAGCCTCCCAAAGTGCTGGGATTACAGGCATGAGCCACCGCTCCCATCCGGAATACACTATTATTAACTAT
Organism: Macaca mulatta; assembly: GCF_049350105.2. Classification (NCBI taxonomy): domain Eukaryota; kingdom Metazoa; phylum Chordata; class Mammalia; order Primates; family Cercopithecidae; genus Macaca; species Macaca mulatta. Next base: position 76,299,243 of record NC_133413.1, on the reverse strand, counting down.
ATTCACCATGTTGTGCAATAGATGTCAAAAAAAACCCTCACTTACTCCTACTATGACTTTGTATCCTTTGATCCTCATCTCCTCATTTTGCCTATCCCCCAGCCTCTTACCACCATTCTATTCTCTGCTGCTGAGTTCTGTTGTTTTAGTTTCAACAGTTAAGCAACAACATGCAGCATTTCTCTTTCTGTGCCTCCTTTACTATATTTAGTACTTAATTTAATGTTCTCCAGTTCTGTCCATGTTGTCACAAGTGACAGAATTTCCTTCTTTTTTAAGGCTGAATAATATTCCATTGTGTCATTGTGTATGTATATCACATTTTCTTTCCTTCTTTTTTTTTTTTTTTTGAGTTGGAGTCTCGTCCTGTCACCCAGGCTGTAGTGCAAAGGCGCGATCTCGGCTCACTGCAACCTCCACTTCCCTGGTTCAATCAGTTCTCCCTGCCTCAGCCTCCTGAGTAGCTGGGATTACAGACACCCACCACCATGCTCAGCTATTTTTGTATTTTTAGTAGAGACGGGGTTTCACCATGTTGACCAGGCTGGTCTCAAACTCCTGACCTTGGCCGGGCGCGGTGGCTCACGCCTGTAATCCCAGCACTTTGGGAGGCCGAGGCGGGCCGATCACAAGGTCAGGAGATCGAGACCACGGTGAAACCCCGTCTCTACTAAAAATACAAAAAAAAAATTAGCCGGGCGCGGTTGTGGGCGCCTGTAGTCCCAGCTACTCGGGAGGCTGAGGCAGGAGAATGGCGTGAACCCGGGAGGCGGAGCTTGCAGTGAGCCGAGATTGCGCCACTGCACTCCAGCCTGGGCGACAGAGCGAGACTCCGTCTCAAAAAAAAAAAAAAAAAAAAAAAACAAAAAAAACCTCCTGACCTTATGATCTGCCTGCCTTGGCCTCCCAAAATGCTGGGATTATAGGCGTGAGCCACTGCGCCTGGCCAGTGTACCACATTTTCTTTACCCATTCATCTGTTGATGGATACTCATGTTGATTCTATAACTTGGCTGCTGTGAATGTTGCTGTAATGAACATGGGAGGGCAGACATCTATTAGACAAATTGATTTCCAGTCTTGTGGGTAAATACCCAGAAGCGGGATTGCTGGATTGTGTATCTGGTGCTTTAGCTGTGACTTGCCTCTGGGGTCTTTATGCCAATGACTGGTTCTGCAGGTTCCATTTTGGAAAGAATTTGTGCTAGTAACAGCACTTAAAGTTTATGGGTGGCTGGGCACCATGGCTCACACCTGTGATCCAAGCACTCTGGGAGGCCAAGGTGGGTGAATCACCTGAGGTCAGGAGTTTGAGACCAGCCTGGCCAACGTGGTGAAACCCTGTCTGTACTAAAAATACAAAAATTACCCAGGCATAATGGCGTGCACCTGTAATCCCAGCTACTCAGGAGGCTGAGGCAGGAGAATTGCTTGAACCTGGGAGAGCGAGGTTGCAGTGAACCGAGATTGTGCCACTGCACTCCTTCCAGCCTGGGTAACGGAGTAAGACTCCGTCTCAAAAGAAAAAAAAGAAAAAAAAAAAAAAAGCTTATGGGTAAGCTGGTTGGTAAATGGGGATATTCAAGATGCTGATAATACGATAATAGAGGCACCTAAGAGGCAAAATGCTGTCAAATCCCTTAGTTGTATTGCTGTGTGTTCAGTGTGTGACATTTTGTTGTGTCTTGACTTTTAAAAAATTGCAGTAGTAACTATTTTCCTTTTGAGAAAATTACTTGCCAAATACTGTCCTACCGAAGCCGTCTTTTCTCTGAGTTTTTTATTTTTGCATTTGCTTGGCTCACTGCAACCTCCGCTTCCCTGGTTCAATCAGTTCTCCCTGCCTCAGCCTCCTGAGTTGCTGGGATTACAGGCGCCTGCCACCATGCTCAGCTGCTTTTTGTATTTTTAGTAGAGACAGGGTTTCACCATGTTGACCAGGCTGGCTCAAACTCCTGACCTGCAAATTAAAATTATTAGTGTATTTTAACACTAAATATATTTTTTGGCCATGTGATGTGAGTTAAGGATCTTAGCAGTGGTTTTAAAATTGCTAAGAAGTTATTCCAATACCATTTATTGAATAATCTTACTATTTTTTATTGATTTTTGACATGATATAACTTTATTGAGCATTTATTGTGTGCCAGGCACTATTATGTATTGTGTTTATGTGTATTGTCATTTCATCTGGAGAGTAATGCTATTTGGTAGCTGCTATAATTGACCCCATTTTAGAGATGAAGAAACTGAGACAGAGTTTAACGGATTTTCCTAAACTCACAAAGTTACCCAGTGATGGGGCCTGGGTCTGACTCAGTTGATCCTTCTTCCTTATATCAAATGCATAAATAACTTTCTGGGAGGAAGTATCTTTATCTCTCCACTTTCCCCCAATTAGTACTGTTGCTTATAGCTTTGTATATTTCAATACATAGGAAGGCCAGTTTTGCCTTATTACCTTTTTCCTTCAGATAACTTCAGTAGTCTTTGTGGACTTACAGAATAATCTTGTCCTGTTGCCCTGACAGTTGGCATTGTTACTGATGTTAACATTAAACTCATTAATTTATGGAAAGTATTTACACCTTTATATTCTTCCTAATAAGGAATATACTATGTAAGTTAATTGAAGTTACTATTTTTAATTTGCTGCATATATGAAGATCATTTCTTGACATTTTGATTCTTCATATGTCCAGCATGTTGCCTTTTCTACAATACCCTGTTTACTTTTATGGGAAAAAGATATGCTGACTTTATTTATTTTTTTGAGACAAGAGTCTCGCTCTGTTGCCCAGGCTGGAGTGCAATGGTGCAATCTTGGCTCACTGCCTCCTGGGTTCCAGCTATTCTCCTATCTCAGGCTCCTGAGTTGCTGGGACTACAGGCGCATGCCACCACTTCTGGCTAATTGTTGTGTTTCTACTAGAGATGAGCCTCCACCATCTTGGCCAGTCTGGTCTATTAATTTGTGTTTTTTTTTTAGAGACGGAGTCTTGCCATGTCGTCCAGGCTGGAGTGCAGTGGTGCGATCTTGGCTCACTGCAACCTCTGCCTCCCGGATTCAAGTGATTCCCCTGCCTCAGCCTCCTGAGTGGCTGGGATTACAGGCGCATGTCATCACGCCTGGCTAATTTTTGTATTTTTAGTAGAGACAGGGTTTCACCATGTTGACCAGGCTGGTCTGAAACTCCTGACCTCAGGTGATCCACCCACCTCGGCCTCCCAAAGTGCTGGGATTACAGGCGTGAGCCACTGCACCCAGCCGATATGCTGAATTTTTTTTTTTTTTTTGGAGACAGAGTTTTGCTTCTGCAATGGCGTGATCTCAGCTCATTGCAACCTCTGCCTTCTGGGTTCAATCAATTCTCCTGCCTTAGCCTCCCGAGTAGCTAGGATTACGGGCACGTGCCAGCACGCCCAGCTAATTTTGTATTTTTAGTAGAGATGGGGTTTCACCATGTCAACCAGGCTGATCTCAAACTCCTGACCTCAGGAGATCTGTCTGCCTCAGCCTCCCAAAGTGCTGGGATTACAGGCATGAGCCACTGTGCCTGGCCGAAATGCTGATTTTAAAACGAAAGTATGAGGCATGAGGCCAGACACTGTGGCTCATGCCTGTAATCCCAGCATTTTGGGAGGTTGAGGTGGGCAGATCATTTGAGGTCAGGAGTTTGAGACCAGCCTAACCAACATGGTGAAACCTAGTCTCTACTAAAAATACACACACACAAAAAAAGCCGGGCATGGTGGTCTGTGTACGTAATCCCAGCTACTTAGGAGGCTGAGGCAGGAGAATTGCTTGAACTGGGAGGCAGAGATGGTAGTGAGTTGAGGTTGCGCCACTGCACTCCAGCCCGTGTGACAGAATGAGACTCTGTCTCAGAAAAAAACAACGAAAACGAAGTATGCAAAGTGACAAGACTGCTGACGAGTTTAGGAAATAATAAGTAATATTTTAGGCCAGTTCTATGCTAACTAGATTTTGTTATGTGGGGCAAATTATTGAACTTCTCTATGACTGTCTCCTCATCTGGCAAGTGAATTACGTCAAATTCTGTTTCATTCTTCCTATTCTTCCTTTTCTGTTAGGCAGTAGAATATGGCATAATCAGATGAACAGATGTGTTTAGATTCAGTCTAGATTCACTATGATCTTTCACACTACTGGCCTGAGCCGCAGACTAAATACCTTTCCTGTCTTCTTGATTTACAGACTTCTGCCTCCGTTTTCCAAGGGCATTTTATTCTTTGTAGACAGAGTATGCTAGGTTTTTGTTCATTGATGAATAAGCAAGCTGTAAGCTAGCCACTCTTCCCTCAGGCACTAGTTTTAGGGGTAGAAATAGTCCAGAGGAAAAAAAGCACTGGCAATATTAAGTTTTAGAAGTATAGCAAAGGTTACAAGCTTGAACTATAGAGATGTTTATTGTGACTTTATTGTTAAAATATGTATGCTAAAAAGTAATTTGTTGGAATATGGAGGTTAACATATGTTCTTTAAATATTGTGCACCCAAGTTTTTTCAGTCATCTTATGTTCATTTTACTTTTCTCAAACTGTAGAGTTGCTGATTTCTAAGTTTTTGTGTGATTTAGTTGTAGTTACCTGATTCTTTCTAAACGTGTTGTAATCCTGGTTATTTCACAAGTGCCATAATATACCTCAGCAACTTAGAACTAATTCTGCAAACCTTTTCTACAGAATTTAAGGTTTTATTCATGTGCATGGCATAGAAGATGAATTCTTCCACCTCCACCATGAGTGAAGAGCCTGATGCTCTATCAGTAGTTAACCAGTTACGGGATCTAGCAGCAGATCCATTAAACAGAAGAGCCATCGTCCAGGATCAGGGATGTCTGCCTGGCCTTATTTTATTTATGGACCATCCCAACCCTCCAGTCGTCCACTCTGCTTTGCTTGTAAGTTACCTTTAGTAATTTCAATCTCTGTTTTATTTTTGCAATTAAGGAGATAATTTGGAAAAAGTGCTAGATGACATGGTAAAAAAACTGAAAGAGAGCAATTAATAGTTTGTATTTATGTATGTACAAACATATGTATGTGTGGTCTGTTTACACCAATAGTAACATGCTACATTGTTTTTATTCTTTTGTTTGTTTGTTTGTTTGAGACAGAGTCTCCCTCTGTCATCCAGGCCTGGAGTACAATGTGGCAGGATCTTAGTTCACTGCAGTCTCCACCTCCTGGATTTAAACCATCCTCCCCCACCTCAGCCTCCTGAGTAGCTGGGATGATAGACGCATACCACCATGCCAGGCACATTTTTGATATTTTTGTAGAGATAGGATTTCGCTATGTTGGCCAGGCTGGTCTCAAACTCCTGGGCTCAAGTGATCCTTCCACTTTTACCTTCCAAAATGTTGGGATTACAGCTGTGAGTCACCATAGCTGGCCCTATTTTTATTCTTTAATACAAACTGTAGCATACTCCATGCATGGAATGTTCTACCACTTCCTTTTCATTTAACAATCTTGAGGATTGGATCATATCATACACATAGACACCCAAAGAGGCACTTACTTTGTTTTTATTTTATAACAGCTTTTTAAGATGTAAGCACACAGCATCATACAATTCACTCATTTAAAGTATACAATTAAGTAGTTCTAGTATATTCACAGAGTTGTGTCACCATCACCACAACTTTTTATTTTTATTTATTTTTTGTAACTAAATTTTTTTTTTTTTTAGTAGCGATAGGATGTAGCTGTGTTAGCTAGGCTCGTCTCAAACTCCTGGCCTCAAGTGATTCTTCTACCTCGACCTCTCAACGTGCTTAGATTACAGATGTGAGCCACTGTGCCTGGACCACCACAACTTTTTACCTATTGCTTCCCAGACCCCCCAACTCCCTATCCCTAAGCAAACTATTAATCTACTTTTTGTATGTTTATATTTGCCTATTCTGGCAAAAATGCCTATATATTTTGCATATGAATAGGGCCAAGCATGGTGGCTCACGCCTGTAATCCCAGCACTTTGGGAGGCCGAGGTGGGTGGATCACCTGAGGTCAGGAGTTTGACACTAGCTTGGCCAACATGGTAAAACCCCGTCTCTACTAAAAATACAAAAAAATTAGCCGGGCGTGGTGGTGGGTGCCTGAAATCCCAGCTACTCAGGAGGCTGAGGCAGGAGAATCCCTTGAATCCAGGAGGCAGAGGTTGCAGTGAGCCAAGATTGTGCCGTTGCATTCCAGCGTGGGCAGCAAGAGTGAAACTCCATTTAAAAAAAAAAAGTTGTTAAAATTAATGTTATGGGAAATTAATGTTATGGAAATTTAATCTGTTGTCCTTTACTTAAGGACTCATGATAAATTCCCCATTTAGTCTAATTTCATAAGTTTGTACAGAAGGCATATAGGCTTTTCCTTTTGGAAAAGTTTTTCTATTTTGCCTTTACAGAATGAAGTTTAGCAGTCAAAAAAGACATTGGTATAAAAGAACAGTAGTAACAAATGGGAAAAATGGCACAGCCCCCAGTCTGGGTTCTATTTCAATAAGAAATGCAATAAGGATGAGAAGAAAGAGGGGGTTGGTCTATAGATAGGGACTTGGGGCTAAAGGAAGTCTTTTTTTTTTTTTTTTTTAAATAGACTAGAACATGTCTAAATTCAGAGGGCAAGGGCTACTAGAATGGGAGAGGTTTGAGGGGAAGGCTCTCATAATTGCAGAAAATAGGAAAGATTTGCTAATGATAAAGTAGTTCAGCTGTGTTGAGGGGCTGATTAGTTTGGTAATACTGAATCGGTATGATTCAGGCCTACTATAGGCTCGGAGAGCCAAGTAGTTGGATTTGTGCAGAGTTGTTACTTGGCCAGGTTAAGTTGGGCAGAATGATTGTGCAAGGGAGTTTAGGGTCTTGGCAGGATTGTTTGAAATGATATACAGTAGGTACTAGGCTGAATAAGGAAGGGAAGTATAAAGTCATGGAGGGACTGAGCTAAGGAGAGGGATCTATGGGTGAAAGTTGCCAAGAGGCTGAAGAAAAGATTTTGTTGTTGTTGTTTTTTCTGTTTTTGAGACAGAGTTTTGCTCTTGCCGCCCAGGCTAGAAAGCAATGGCGTGATCTTGGCTCACTGCAACCTCCGCCTCCTAGGTTCAAGTGATTCTTCTCCCTCAGCCTTCTGAATAGCTAGAATTACAGACCCGCACCATCACACATGGCTAATTTTTATATTTTTAGTAGAGATGGTTTTTCACCACGTTGGCCAAGCTAGTCTCGAACTCATGACCTCAGGCAATCTGCCCATCTTGGCCTCTCAAAGTGCTGAGATTATAGGCATGAGCCACCACGCCTGGCCATCAGGTGTGTTGTTTTGTTTTTGTGATTTCCTTTTTTTGTCACTGTTAGCTTATTAGTGTACACTTTTGTTTTTATTTTATTTAGTGGTTGCTGTAGGTTTTACAATATGCATCTTTAACTTATTACAGCCTACCTTTAAATGAATCCTACCCTTAACATGTAGTGTAAGAATCGCACAAGAGTATATTTCCATTTCTTCCTCCCATCTTTTGTGCTATTTTTGTCATACATTTTACTTCTACATGTTTAAAAACCTACAGTGTATATATTTTTGCTTTAAACAGTCAATTATCTTTTAAAGAGATTAAAAATTTAAAAACACCTTTTTTTTTTTGAGACGGAGTCTTACTCTGTCACCCAGGCTGGAGTGCAGTGGCACAATCTCAGCTCACTGCAACCTCTGCCTCCCGGGTTCAAGTGTTTCTTCAGCCTCAGCCTCCCTAACAGCTGAGATTACAGGTGCACGTCAGCATGCCTGGCTAATTTTTGTACTTTTAGTAGAGACGGGGTTTTGCCATGTTGGCCAGGCTGGTCTTGACTCCTGAGCTCATGTGATCTGCCCGCCTCAGCTTCCCAAAGTACTGGGATTACAGGTGTGAGCCACCATGCCTAGCAAAAAAAGGTCTTTTATATTTACCTTCATCTTTATGTTTCTGGTGTTCTTTATTCCCCAATATAGATTCATTTTTGTTGTTTGGGTTTTGTTTTTGCTTTTGTTTTGAAACAGGGTCTCGGCTGGGTGTGGTGACTCATGCCTGTGATCCCAGCACTTTGGGAGATCACCTAAGGTCAGGAATTCGAGATCAGCCTGACCAACATGGCGAAAACCCGTCTCCACTAAAAATACAAAAATTAGCCAGGCGTGGTGGCCAGCGCCTGTAATCCCAGCAGGAGGCTAAGGCAAGAGAATCCCTTGGACCTGGGGGGCGGAGGTTGTGGTAGGTCGAGTTTGTGCCACTTCACTCCAGCCTGGGTGAAAGAACAAAAACCCCATCACAAAAAAAAAAAAAAAGAAGAAAAAGATTTTGCTCTTTTGTCTTCTGGCATGTATGGTTTCTAATAAGAAAACTGCCGTAATTCTTGTTCTTCTCTTATATAATGCCTTTTTCTGGCTTCTTCTGGAACTTTATTAGTGATTTTCAGCAAATAATTATGATGTCTTTGATATGGATGGTGGTTTTTTTTTTTTTTTGAGATGCAGTCTTGTTCTGTCGCTCAGCCTGGAGTGCAGTGGTGCGATCTCGGTTCACTGCAACCTCCACCTCCTGGGTTCAAGCCATTCTCCTGCCTCAGCCTCCCGAGTAGCTGGGATGCGTGCCATCATGCCCAGCTAATTTTTGTATTTTTAGTAGAAACAGGGTTTTGCCGTGTTGGCCAGGCTGGTCTCAAATTCCTGACCTCAAGTGATCCACCTGCCTTAGCCTCCCAAAATGCCGGGATTATAGGCGTGAGCCACCCAGTGCCCACCTTTTTTTTTTTTTTTAATTTTTTTTGAGACTTGTGAATAAGTTAGGAGCCTTCATTTCAAAGAGTAGGTCGGCTGTTATAGCTCAAAGGATCATTTCTTCCCTAGGGAATAATTCTGAATCATCACATTTAAAGGATTTTATTCTAAAAACAAAAACCTATTTTCTCTTTTTTTTTTTTTTTGTTTTCTTGCAATAAGTTGGTAGTAATTTCAATTTTGAATAGTCTGGACAGACTAATTAACTTATTACTGTTTCTACTGTAGGCTCTTCGATACTTGGCAGAATGCCGTGCAAACAGAGAAAAGATGAAAGGAGAACTGGGTATGATGTTGAGCTTACAAAATGTTATACAGAAGTAAGTACAATAGACAGTGTCTCATTTATTTACATACATACTTATGTTACTTACTTAAAGGGCCTCACTGTGTTGCCCAGGCTGGGCTCAAGCGATCTTCCCACCTTGGCTTTCCAAAGTGCTAGAATTACAGGCATGATTACTACTATTATTGGATTACTATGTTTTAATGTCCTATAGTTAACTGTTTTTAATCATTTAGCTGGCTGAGGGAGGAGAATTGCTTGAACCTGGGAGGTGGAGGTTGTAGTGAGCTGAGATCGCGCCATTGCATTCTAGCCTGGGCGATAGAACAAGACTCCATCTCAAAAAAAAAAAAAAGAAATTTCAATTTTAGGTAGAGAAAAATTACAAATTATTCAGGAAGTAGTTTATTACTGTAGGAAAATGGTAAAACTGCGGAACTATAAAATGGTGCTGGTGGGGCATTTAATATTTCATACATGCAGGACATGGTGGCTTATGCCTGAAATCCCAGCAATTTGGAAGGCCAAGGCAGGCGGATCACTTGTGGCCAGGAGCTCAAGACCAGCCTGGCCAACGTGGTGAAATCTCGTTTCTACTAAAAATACAAAAATTAGCTTGGTGTGGTGGCATGTGCCTGTAATCCCAGCTATGCGGGAGGCTGAGGCAGGAGGATCACTTGAACCTGGGAGGTGGATATTGCAGTGAGCTGAGATCCTGCCACTGCACTCTAGCCTGGGCAACAGAGCAACACTGTGTCCCAAAAAAAAAAAAAATGTATATAACCATTGTTGCTAATCTCTCATCTGTAATTGCTTTGTTTAAGTAGACAGAAACTTGTGTGACTCTCTAGATACAGTTTTGTAGTAAATTCTTTTTTTTTGTTTGTTTGTAATTAAAATAGTGAGAGTAGCCCCAGTAGCTATACTGGCAATTATAAGCATGCATACCCCCACTTTGCACATTGTTCATATGAATATGAATACTTGGCTATTTCTCCCCTCATCCTGTTGCTGCTAATGTGGAAGCCACTAGAACTGGTTTGTAAGAGAAGCCCTAAAGCCCTAAGGAATCCATTGGATATAATGGATTATCTTCTGTGCAGTGTATCTGGAATGGTTTCACCTCTATGCTATCCTTGGAGTAATTGAAAAAATAATAACTCAGGGTTTTTTTGTTTGTTTGGTTGGTTTTTTGAGACAGGGTCTCACTGTGTTGCCGAGGCTGGAGTGCAGTGGTATGATCATGGCTCACTGCAGCCTCAACCTCCCAAGCTCCAGCTCTTCTCCTACCTCATCCTCCCAAGTAGCTGGGACTACAGACATGTGCCATTATACCTGGCTAATTTTTAAATTATTTTGTAGAGACATGGTCTCACTATGTTGCCTAGGCTGCTCTCCTGGGATCAAGCAGTCCTTCTGCGTCAGCCTCCCAAAGTGCTGGAATTACAGGCATGAGCCATCACACCCTGCCCAGATAGTTGTTGTTGTTTTTTTTAATCGAACTAAATTCTTTTACAGGACCTCAGTTCAGAAAGGGTGCTAGAGAAGTGGTCAGAAGGATAGAAGCAGTGATTAACCAGGAAGAGGAGGGCTGGTTTAAGGATGATGACAGCAGAAGCATCTTCCTTTTTTTCCTGAAGCGGGTCTAGTATGGTAATCAATAGCAACATGTGGCAATTTAAATTAATTAAAATTAATGGCAGGGTGTGGTGGCTCACACCTGTAATCCCAGCACTTTGGGAGGCGGGTAGATCACCTGAGGTAAGGAATTCAAGGCCAGCCTGGCCAACATAGTGAAACCCCATCTCTTCCAAAAATATAAAAATTTAAAAATTAGCCAAGTGTGGTGGCGGGCACCTGTAATCCCAGCTACTCAGGAGGCTGAAACAAGAGAATCTCCTGAACCTCCTCCAAGAATTCTCCTCCTGAACCCAGGAGGCAGAGGTTGCAGTGAGCTAAGATCGCGCCACTACACTCTAGCCTGGGCAAGAGAATGAGACTCCCTCTCAAAAATAATAATAATAATAATAATAATTAAAATTAAAAACTCAGCTCCTCAGTCATATCAGCCATATTCCAAGTGTTTAGTCATGTCACTAGTGACACTATTTCCATCATCTCGGAAAGTTCTGATGTACAGTGCTGCTCTGAAATTTTTCTTTTCTTGTCTTTTTTTTTTTTGAGACTGGGTCTCACTATGTCGCCTTGGCTGGTGCGACGTTAGCTCAGTGCAACTTCTGCCTTACAGGCTCAAGTAATCCTCCTGCCTCAGCCTCCTGAGTAACAGGGAGTTAGGCCATCATGTCCTGCTAATTTTTTTTTTGTTTTGTTGTGGGTTTCATTCTGTTGCCCAGGCTGGAGTGCAAGCAATATCATGATCTTGGCTCACTGCAACGTCTGCCTCCTGGGCTCAAGCAGTTCTCCTGCCTCAGCCTCCCAAGTACCTGGGATTACAGGCGCCCACCACCATGCCTGGCTAATTTTTGTACTTTTAATAGAGACAGTATTTCACCATGTTGGCCAGGCTGATTTCGAACTCCTGACCTCAGGTGATCTGCCTGTCTCAGCCTCCCAAAGTATTGGGATTATAGGCGTGAGCCACTGCTCCTGGCCTTTTTTTATGTTTTGTTTTGTTTTTTGTAGAGATGGGATCTCGACATGTTGCCTAGACTGGTTTCGAACTCCTGGACTCAAGTGATCCTCCTATCTCAGCCTCCCAACATGCTGGGATTACAGGTGTGAGCCACCATGCCCAACTGCTCTAAATTTTTTTTTTTTTCTTTTCGAGACAAACTCTCACTCTGTCACCCAGGCTTGAGTGCAATGGCTGTGATCTCAGCTCATTGCAACCTCTTCCTCTTGGTTTCAAGCGATTCTCCTGTCTCAGCCTCCCAAGTACCTGGGACTACAGGTGCATGACGCCACACCCGGCTAATTTTTAGTAGAGATGGAGTCTCACCATTTTGGCCAGGCTGGTCTCGAACTCCTGGCCTCAGGTGATCCACCTGCACTCGGCCTCCCTGTAAGTGCTGGGATTATAGGCATGAATCACCACCCCCAGCCTGCTCTAAAATTTCTTTGCTTAACTGCATCTAGGGCTTTTTTTGTGTTTTAGATTATTTTTGTTTCATGGACTATTTACTGGCGAATTACTAAGTCAAAGATGTAAATATCTTTGTCTTTGTATCCCTGTTGTTTTCAAGTAATACCAATGATGCTTTTACCAGCAGTTACTTTTTTTTTTTTTTGAGATGGAGTCTTGCTCTGTAGCCCAGGCTGGAGTGCAGTGGCGTGATCTCAGCTCACTGCAACCTCTGCCTCCTGGGTTCAAGCGATTCTCCTGCCTCAGTCTCCCAAGAAACTGGGACTACAGGTGCCCGCCACACCTGGCTAATTTTTTGTGTTTTTAGTAGAAACGGGATTTCACCGTGTTAGCCAGGATGGTCTTGATCTCCTGACCTCATGATCCGCCCACCTCGGCCTCCCAAAGTGCTGGGATTACAGGTGTGAACCACTGTGCCTGGCCTGACAGTTCCCTTTTTATTAGATTTTTCCAAACGTTGGAATAGTTTCTTCACATCATAGTTCTCCTATCCTGTTTAATTTGAAATCAACTTTAAAAACAATTTAAACATCTCCGTTGAGACTGATAGAAAATGGATGGTTTGGGTGGGGACATAATTCCACTGAAATTGATTTGGAAAACTTTTTACTTGGATTTTTCTGGTGAGACACTTTAAATTAGGTTCTTAAAGGGATTAATGGCTGGGCGCTGTGGCTCATGCCTGTAATCTCAGCACTTTGGGAGGCCAAGGTGGGCATATCACGAGGTCAGGAGTTCGAGACCAGCCTGACCAACATGCTGAAACCCCGGCTCAAGCTCCTAACCTCAAGTGATCCACCCACCTCAACCCCACAAAGTGTTGGGATTACAGACATGAGTCACTGCACCCGGCCTTGTTTTTTTTTTGTTTTTTTTTTAAACTTAAATTCATAAGTTTCTCTAATCATTGTCTTTTCATGCCCTTTATAACTTGTACTTGGCTGATATTTAAAATATCTGAGAACTTCAGTGACTTTTCAATAAACTCTAAAATAACTATCAATAAAAATGCTGAGACAACTAATACAAATTAGTCTTTTTGATAGTTTCCTGTAACACACAGTTAAAGTCACCAAAAGTAACTTATCTCTGGTCAACAGTGGCCCAGAAAAGCACCTGATATAGTAATTGAGTGTCTGGAATACTGTCAGATTATCACCCCTGGAATTAAAGCTCTCAATAGCTAGAACATATACAATCTGAATATCAGAAAATGAAGTATTCTTACTCATTCAATAAATAACTTGCAAACATTTTTGTTAAGTTCTATGGAAGGTACAAAAAGGATACCTTCCTCCTCTTAAAGAGTTCATATACTTATAAAAGAAATAGAAAATTAAGATCAGTAGTATAAGTATAAACATAGTACTCTGAATGCAAAGGGAGAATTGGGTTATTAGGTAGAGGCATTATATGGAAGGTGTTGGTTAAGCTGAGCCTTCAAACGTTGAAATAAGAGTTGGAAAGCCTGCAGTCTGGGTGAAGCTCTTCCAGCTAAGGAAAGGCCTGAACAAAACTTAAGGGTAGAAAGCACTCGAGAGCAAAGAACATATAAAAGTGCATGGTCTTTGTAGGAGATGGCCAAGTGTCATAGTCAACCCAAAGAATAATAGAAGGACAAAATGAGCTGGTGGAGATAGTCAGATTTTAAGGCCTTGAGTGTACATTAAAGGGTTTGGGCTTAGTTGAGCCCATTGATAGGTGAAATGAGGATTCTTTTCTTATGGTTACATGTACTTACTCTGTTCAGTTGTCCAGTGTGGTTAGCTACTCACTCTGTTTGGCAAATTAATTAAAGGTCTATAAAATTTTTTTAGTTGCACTGGCCACATTTCAAGGGCTCAGTAGTCTCATGTGAGCGGAGAGTGCAGCTATAGAACATTTCTATGCATGTGAGCGGAGAGTGCAGCTATAGAACATTTCTATCACTGCAGAAAGATTATTGGACAGTACGGCCCCCTAGATGTTGATGTGAGGATCTCTAGTAGGATTTAAAAGCTTAAGAATGAAAACTTTTGTTAGAGCTTTGGTTTTATGATAAATACATAATTTGTAATATGTTAAAAAAAAGTAAATTAAAAAACAATTGGTTTCAACATACAAAGAAATCTTGAAATTAGTTGATAGTATGAATGATCCTATTCCAATTTGGTTTCTCCTTTTGGATTTTTATATGTTGTATTTTCTTAAAAGTCAAGGTACTTTCAAATTGAGAGTTGAATGTTAGTGATAATACAGGAACATATTACAGCCTGATCTTGTTAGTTGATTTTGTATTTAATTATTTTTATTAGGCTTTTTTTTTTTTTTTTTTTTTTGAGATGGAGTCTCCCTCTGTCGCCCAGGCTGGATTCCAGTGGTGTGATCTGAGCTCGCTGCAACTTCTGCCTCGCGAGTTCAAGCAATTCTCCTCTCTCAGACTCCTGAGTAGCTGGGATTACATGCGTGCGCCACCACACCCAGCTAATTTTTGTATTTTAGTAGAGATGGGGTTTCACTATGTTGGTCATGAACTCCTGACCTCCTGAACTCCTGACCTCAGTGATCCACCTACCTTGGCCTCCCAAAGTGCTGGGATTACAGGCATGAGCCATCGCGCCAGCCAAATGTGTTTTTATACCTCTATAGTGATGGATTTTGAATCTCAATGAACCACGAGTTTAAAATGAAATTAGAAGATTGTTATAGACAAGATGCTTTTTCTACATTATTGAATTTTCTAGGATTCACTGCTATTGCTTTTAAATTGAACAAAGCATTAGAGTGAAAGAAACAAGGCTCCTTTTAGTGGAGAAATAAAATTACAGAATCAGTAGAAGTGACAAGACTAATTATATATGTGTTTCTTTTCAAGAACTACAACTCCAGGAGAAACAAAACTTCTGGCCTCTGAAATCTATGACATTCTTCAGTCCTCCAGTATGGCAGATGGTGATAGTTTTAATGAAATGAATTCACGTCGAAGGAAAGCTCAGTTTTTTCTGGGAACTACAAACAAACGTGCCAAAACAGTGGTTTTGCATATAGATGGCCTTGATGATACGGTAAGGTCTGTTAGATGGGAAAGAGAAATCATGTTACTTGTTTCTTCAGTGTCCCTTGCTAACAGTCTTTGAGAATAAATCTCGCTATCAGTATTTTACTAATACAAAGGGTCATTTTGTGCTAAAGAGGTCAATCATAGGATATAAGAATTTAAAATATTTATGTCCCTAATAATAGAACATCGAAATATGTGAAGTAAAACTTACAGAAATGGGGAGAAATAGAAAAATCCACAGTTAGAAACAGAGATTTTTAACACAGCTCTCTCAATTAATACAGGAAGCATACAGAAAATCAGTTAAGATATAGAAGACTCAAATAATACTATCAACCAATTTAACCTAATTTTTATTTTATTTATTTATTTTTTATATATTTTTTGAGATGGAGTCTTACTCTGTCACCTAGGCTAGAGCACAGTGGTGCAATCTTGGCTTATTGCAACCCCTGCCTCCCGGGTTCAGGTGTCTCTCCTGCCTTGGCCTCCCGAATGGCTGGAATTACAAATGTGCGCCACCATGCCCAGCTAATTTTTGTATTTTTAGTAAAGATGGGGTTTCACCATGTTGGCCAAGCTGGTCTTAACTCCTGACCTCAGGTAGTCTGCCCGCCGCAGCCTCCCAAAGTGCTTGATAACAGGGATGAGCCACCGTGCCCAGCCCAAAGCATGTTCTTTGAACACGGTGAATGCAAATTAGAAATAATAACAGAAAGGTATCTGAAAAATTTCCCCCAAATTTGTGAAAGTAAGTGACACATTTCTTTTTTTTTTCCTTTTCTTTTTTCAGGGACAGGGTCTCGTTCTGTGGCCCAGGCTGGAGTGCAGTGGCACAATCATAGTCTACTGTAGCCTCAAACTCCTGGGCTCAAATAATCTTTCTGCCTCAATCTCCTGAGTAGCTGGGACTGCAGACATGTGCCACCGTGTCTGGCTAATTTTTAAGTTTTTGCAGAGATGGAGTCTTGCTGTGTTGCCAGGTCTTAGACTCCTGGCCTCAACCAGTCCTCCTGCCTCAACCCTGCAAAGAGCTCGGATTACAGGCATGAACCACTGCACCTAGCTAAATAGCACATTTCTAAAGTAATCTATGAGTCAGTAAATAAAAGAGAAATTAGCATTTTGAACTGAATAAAAAGGAAAGTGAACTGAATAAAAAAGTGTAGGCCAGGCGCGGTGGCTCACACCTGTAATCCCAGCACTTTGGGAGGCCAAGGCAGACGGATCATGAGGCCAGGAGTTTGAGACCAGCCTGGCCAACATAGTGAAACCCCATCTCTACTAAAAATACAAAAATTAGCTGGGCATGGTGGTACACCTGTAGTCCCAGCTACTCGGGAGGCTGAGGCAGGAGAATCGCTTGAACCCAGGAGGTGGAGGTTGTGGTGAGCTGAGATCACGCCACTGCACTCCAGCCTGGGCAACAGAGTGAGACTCCGTCTCAAAAAAAAAAAAAAAAAAAAAAAAAAGTGAAGAAAGTGTAATAAAAATGAAAGTGATATATACATGAAAGTGTAGCTGAAATTTGTTGGAAGTAGTTAAACGATGTTTAAAGTGGAAATTCATTAGCTCCAGATGCATAACTGTTTATATACAAAAAAGAAAGGGTATCAAGTCAGTGACTTAAGCTTCTATCTTAAAAAAATAGAAGAAACTGAAGGGAATCACTGGATCCCAAGAGTTCAAGGTTATGGTGGTCTATGATTGTGTCACTACACACTCCTGTGTAGGCAACAAAAACCCTGTCTCAGAAAAAAAAAAGAAACTAGAAAAAGAAGAGCAAATTAAAGCCACAACAAGCAGAAGAAAAGAAACAAGAAAGATCCGGGAAATGAAAAACAATAGAGAAAAACCAATGAATTCAAAAGCTGGTGTTTGACATGATTGTTAAAATTGGTAAGCCTCTAGTCGAACAGATCAAGAGTAAAAAAGTCATAAATTATCAATATCAGAAATGAGAGAGGATGCCACTATAGATCCTACAAACATCAAAAGGATAAGTAAGGGGCCGGGCACGGTGGCTCACGCCTCCATAATGCCAGCACTTTGGGAGGCTGAGGCAGGCGGATCACTTGAGGTCAGGAGTTTGAGACCAGCCTGGCCAACATGGTGAAACCCCATCTCTACTAAAAATACAAAAATTAGCCAGGTGTCATGGTGCAGGCCTGTAATCTCAGCTACATGGGAGGCTGAGGCAGGAGAATCGCTTGAACCCAGGAGGCAGAGGTTGCAGTGAGTGGAGATCATGCCACTGCACTCCAGCCTGGGCGACAGCAAGACTCCATGTCAAAAAAAAAAAAAAAAAAGGGTAAGTGAATATTTTAAATACCTTTATGCCAATAAATTTCATAATGTAGATGAAACAGGTTTCATGAAAGACACAGATGACTGAAGCTCACTCAAGAAGAAACAGATGACCTGATTAATTGTATATCTACTAAATAAATTGAATTTGTAGCTAAAAATCATGCCATAAATAAAACTTCAAGCCCGGATAGAAGCATGTTTTCTAGTGTCATTGGTTTTAAAATTTTTTTTATTTTTGTTTGAGACAGGGTTTTGCTCTTGTTGCCCAGGCTGGAGTGCAATGGCACAATCTCGGCTCGCTGCAACCTCCACCTCCTGGGTTCAAGCCTTTCTCCTGCCTCAGCCTCCCAAGTAGCTGGGATTACAGGTGCCCGCCACCACACCCAGCTATTTTTTATTTAGTAGAGACGGGGTTTCGCCATGTTGGCCAGGTTGGTCTCGAACTCCTGACCTCAGGTAATCCATCTGCCTTGGTCTCCCAAAGTGCTGGGATTATAGGCATGATCCACTGCGGCCGGCCTTAAATTTTATTTTGTCAGCCTGGTGCAGTGGCTCAAACCTATAATCCCAGCGCTTTGGGAGGCTGAAGCAGGTGGATCACGAGGTCAGGAGTTCAAGACCAGCCTGGCCAACATGGTGAAACCTCGTCTCTACTAAAGATACAAAAAATTAGTGGGGCGTGGTGGTGCACGCCTGTAATCCCAGCTACTCAGGAGGTTGAGGCAGGAGAATCCCTTGAACCTGGGAGGTAGAGGTTGCAGTGAGCTGAGATTGTGCCATTGTACTCCAGCCTGGGCAACAGGGCGAGATCCTGTCACACACACACAAAA
Organism: Macaca mulatta; assembly: GCF_049350105.2. Lineage (NCBI taxonomy): Eukaryota > Metazoa > Chordata > Mammalia > Primates > Cercopithecidae > Macaca > Macaca mulatta. The sequence goes on along the minus strand of NC_133413.1, from coordinate 76,280,839 downwards.
ATGTTTATTTTGTCTATATTTTTAGTTGTTTAGAGGCTAAATCTGGTCCCTGTTAATCCATCTGGACTGCAACTGGAAGTTCCCCTGAAGTTACCTTGCACAGAGATTATATAACTTTACGTATTTAGGGGTAGCAGTTGGTAGATTACCACTTACCTCTTTAGCAATGCCAGGTAGGTTACATTAGATTATTCACAGCTTTTTTCTGTTGTTGTTTTTTTTTTTTTTTTTTTTTTTTTTGAGACAAGAGTCTCACTCTGTCCCCCAGGCTGGAGTGCAGTGGCGTGATCTTGGCTCACTGCAACCTTTGCCTCCCAGGTTCAAATGATTCTCCTGCCTCAGTCTCCCGAGTAGCTGAGACTACAGGCGCCCGCCACCATGCCCATCTAATTTTTGTGTTTTTAGTAGAGACATGGTTTCACCATATTGGCCAGGCTGGTCTTGAACTCCTGACCATGTGATCCACCTGCCTTGGCCTCCCAAAGTGTTGGGATTGCAGGCATGAGCCATTGTGCCTGGCCCACAGCATTTTCTAGTTGTGTTTTAGGTGCTTAGGCTCAGGATTTGGGGTTTAGTAAATAAGCTTGAGAAGAAACCTTCCTTATGCATATTATCAGAGCCAAATCAGTCCACAGCTATCTTACTGAAAGTGGGATCACGAGACAATTTCTAGAAAGCAAGTTCTGATAAAGATAAATTGATTCACTGGAAGATCTTAAAATATATAAAATATCTCCAATACCATGTATTTAATTTTAATGAATAAGAATAATACAGTTTCTTTTTAAAGCTAGCACAAATCAAATAATAAAACCCAGCAAAGCACACACAAAAATATAGGCTAGCCAGGTGTAGTGGCACATGCCTGTAATCTCAGCTATATGGGAGGCTAAGGCAGGAAGATCGCTAGAGCCTAAGATTTCAAGACCAGCCTAGTCAACATAATGAGAATCTGTCTCAAAAAAAAGAAACAGCAGAAACCAAACAAACAAACATATAGGCCAATGTATAGTAAAAACATGATTGTCAAAGTCCAAAATGAAATATTAGCAAGTTAACTCTAGTACTGTACTATCGTGTTAACATGTTTTTGGTGACATAGCCTAGCACTAGTGATAAGTTTATTCCATCGATTCTCTCATTCAGTTCTGACAAACAGCACAGAGAGATGTATATCTTTTTTCTTTCTTTCTTTGTTTTTGAGACAGTCTCACTCTGTCGCCCAGGCTGGAGTTCAGTGTGACACAATCTTGGCTCACTGCAACCTCCGCCTCCCGGGTTCAAGCAATTCTCCTCCCTCAACCTCCCAAGTAGCTGGGATTAAAGATGCCCACCACCATGGCCCGCCAATTTTTTTGTATTTTATAGAGACGGGGTTTCACTCTGTTGCCCAGTCTGGTTTTGAACTCCTGACCTCAAGTGATCTGCCTCCCTCGGCCTCCCAAAGTGCTAGGTTATAATAGAAGGGGAAGTTGAGTTTAGAATGGTCAATAACTTAACTGTTTGCTCCACCTATGTAACTTTAGCTTAGTCAACATTTTTTGGACTACTAGGTAGTGTGACTTCAGAATTGAACTTTTTTTTTTTTTTTTTCCCAGACAGAGTTTTGCTCTTTTGCCCAGGCTGGAGTAAAGTGGCACAATCTCAGCTCACTGCAGCCTTCAGCCCCTGGGTTCAAGTGATTCTCGTGCCTCAGCCTCCCAAGTAGCTGGGGTTACAGGCACCCGCCACCACACCCGGCTAATTTTTTTGTATTTTTAGTAGAGACAGGGTTTTGCCTTGTTGGTCAGGCTGGTCTTGAACTCCTGACCTCAGGTGATCCACCTGCCTCGTCCTTGCAAAGTGCTAGGATTACAAGCGTGAGCCACTGCTCCTGGCCCAGAATTGAACTTTTAATCACAATATTATAATTTCCTAAAAACAATCTAGTTTTATCCTGGAGTTGTAAATATTATTTAACATAATGAAATATTTTAGTATAATATTAGTAAGTCAATAATTTGATAATTTGCTATTGATACTGCTGTAAATACAGAAAATCCAGGAGAATGATCTGAAATTTCTTAAAAATATTTTAAAAATCCAGTGACATTATTAAATATATGGAAATCAGTCACTTCTTAAAAGGAGAAAAGTAGTTTTACTCTCCCAAACAAAACAAACAGCTAGGAAGAGTGCAGGGATATTTTTTCTTTTTTGTTTTTTGTTTTTTTAAACTTAATGATCAGTGTGATAGTAGCAAGGCTATTCTTAATAAGAACATAAGAGACTCAATAAAAAAAATTAAATGTCCTCAGTGTTATAAGAAGACTGGAATAAGTGGAATGAAATGCCTGTTTCTGAAAGTTTGTAAGGATGTCAGTTCTTCCTAAATTTGTAGACTTAAAATAATGCCAATCAGTCTGATGATTTTGGAAGTTTATTTCCCAATCTAAAAGTTCACATGGTAGAATGTACTAATTTTTACAATAAAAGGGAGCACCTAATGTTAGGCATTATTTTAGATACGAGGGATACAGTGATGACCAAAAAGCAAAACTTTCTCCTCTCTTGGAGCTAGCATAGTTGGAGGAGGCAGACAATAAGCTTGCTAAAAAAGTGTGTTAATTTATGTTGAAATAAAGATAAATTAGACTTATGAATCTCGTTTCTCACTGTGGCATGTGGTTGGCATTTAGTACCAGACTCTACCTGTGGTAAATTAGGCAAGTTGTTTTTCTACTTTTTACTTTACTCACATTTGAAAGAAGAGATCAGATTAATAATATCCTAACTTACATATATTGTGCGAGCTTTACTTCACTTTTAAGTTTACCTGGTGTTGAATATGTGGACGAGATAAACATGGTGCTATTTGACACCAATCCTGTAAGAGGGCTTCACCAAATGCAGGCCCCTGCAGAGCAGGGTCCAGACACAGTGCTCTAGATGAGCCCACTGTGGGCCCGTGCTGTGCCACAGACTGTCGCGTCCCAGGCCTCCCTGAGTAGGGTTGAAATGCAGAAGTAGGGAGATGAGCAATGATGTGAGCAGTTGTTCTGAAGGATGTGGAAATAAGTTTGAAAACTGGATATAGTCTACAGACTTGGCACATGGGTCAATTGCAGATTGACCCCTCAGAAATATAAATGAAAACCTGTTCTCAATACAGAAATCAGAAAATGTAGAGTGTGTGATTTGGTGTATGTGGGCCAGAGGTGGAGGGAGCTATGAGGAGAAAATGCAGTTACTTTTTCCATTTTCTCTTTGGATCTTGTGTTGAGATGACCACTTGATGGTCAAGTGGATATGTCTGACAGACAAATGAAAATAAGAAAGTCATATTGGAGTTAGTAATGTTAGTGATGGCTAAAGTGATGAGAATAGTCTCCTGAGGGTTGAAGCAGAAAGAAAGTCAGTGTAGGCACTGGACTTTGGAGTTAAGGTGAGACAGAGCTGGAATAATCAGTGGGGAAGTGGAAGGCCAGGATAATGTAGTACCCTGCATTGAAGCATTGAAGGGTACATGTTATATTGTGTTTTGAAGAGTATTAGGAAAATGAGAACCACATAAAGTATGTTTAACCCTTGAGAATGCAATGGTAACCATAAGAATGCCATAAATGAATGATGCAGTGATATTTATAATACCAGGTGATTTAAGGAATAGGGACTTAAACAGTGAATGCTCACTAATTCTAACTTCAGTCTATTAGAATTTATCCCTGGAGATTTTTAGGCTAGAGTGTGGATCATAAACCTTTTCTTTTCTTTTTTTTTTTTTTTTTTTTTTTTTTTGAGATGGAGTCTCGCTCTGTCACCCAGGCCAGAGTGCAGTGGCACAATCTCAGCTCATTGCAACCTCCGCCTCCCGGGTTCAAGTGATTCTCCTGCCTCAGCCTCCCGAGCAGCTGGGACTACAGGCACACGTCACCATGCCCAGCTGATTTTTGTATTTTTAGTAGAGACGGGGTTTTACCATATTGGCCAGGCTGTTCTTTAACTCCTGACCTCGTAATCTACCCGCCTCAGCCTCCCAAAGTGCTAGGATTACAGGCATGAGCCACTACGCCTGGCCAAACCTTTTCTTTATAGGACCAGAAAGTAAATATTTTTGGCTTTGTAGACCACGATGGGCTCTGTCATAACTACTAACGCTGTATTAGCATGAAACTAGCCTCAGATAATATGTAAACAAATGGGTGTGCTTGTGTTCCAATAAAACTTTATTTACAAAAACAGCTGGTGGACTATGGTTTTCCCCACCCGTGAGCTAGAAGAACCTCTGCTTTTCTGCTTTTTGGCATTTTTTCCCCTGTATTGTGTTCTGCTTTATTTAAGATGTAAATTAACCTTGGCTAACTTCTTTCTGATTAAAAAAATTATTAAAACTGCATATTAGTATTGAAGCTTTAAAAATTTAGGAATTACTATTCTGTTGATGTTGTAAAATTTAAAAAATTTGACTAAGCACTCCCCCACTCTGTGCCCTGAAATAAGATGGTAAAACTGAAATAGGTCATTTGCTGCCTTCCCCCCTCCAAAATATAACTTGGTTTTAGCTGATTTATTACCTTTTATTTACCTATTTTCATAACAATTTGCTTTTACTTTTTCAGTCTCGGAGAAATCTATGTGAAGAGGCTTTGTTAAAAATTAAAGGTGTTATTAGCTTTACTTTTCAAATGGCTGTTCAAAGGTGTGTGGTGCGAATCCGTTCAGATTTGAAAGCTGAGGTAAGTATTTTAAAATGCTTAATATGTTTGAGATTACAGGTAAACAATTCAGTTTCAAAGTCGTTCCTTTTTTTCTTGACTTAGGCTTTGGCATCAGCAATAGCATCAACCAAGGTTATGAAAGCTCAGCAAGTTGTGAAAAGTGAAAGTGGAGAAGAGGTAAAACTTGTATTTAATTTTCTTTATATCTAACTCACTCTCAGTTATTTTTTGTGGCTAGCAGATTGCCAGTATTTCTAAATTAATAGTGCCAAGTATGTAAGGATGTGCTGTTTCTTGGTTAACAGTTAACTATTTTAGAAATATAGAGAGATCTTTTGTGGATATCAGAGTCTGCTCTTGCCGATTTTTACATGGAAATAAAGGATATGTGTCTTCCTTGCATTTATTTTTAAATACTTTCTTCATAACCTTAACTAATTTTGACAATCCAAAAAATAAAGGTGTATCCACTGAGCAAGTAAATAGGGTGAAAATCCTTGTATCTTGCTACTCTCTTCACTAGCTTTGTGATGGGGGAAACAAATATGCCTTGAGCTCATTTGGGTTCCCATCTCATAGATGGGAGGTTCCATGGCTATCCAGTGGCCTGCAGTGGCTAGACACTTGCTTTAGTCATTATTACACCGAGAAAAGTTGCTCATTTACTCCTAGAATTTCAGCAGATCAGCTTCTGAGTTCTTACTTGTACTCTGCTTACTCCTTTCTGTATTGACGCTGCTCAGCAATTGGGCCTACTGTCATGGAAGAGGAAAGTTTACCCTGAGAATAACCATGGTAATTAGAATAAGGAGTAAAGTTGATTTTGTAATAACTGTTAATATTTTCTGTATCAGATGTTGGTCCCATTCCAAGATACTCCTGTGGAAGTAGAACAGAACACAGAGCTACCTGACTACCTGCCTGAGGATGAGAGTCCCACAAAGGAACAGGACAAAGCGGTGTCCCGGGTTGGCTCACACCCAGAAGGTGGAGCTAGCTGGCTGAGCACAGCTGCAAACTTTTTATCCAGATCATTTTATTGGTGACTTCACTTTGGGGCTCAAGGACTGTGTGAACCAACAAGGGGCCAGTTTTCCATTGCTGTGGTGAACTGTCAAGTGCAATTTGCAATAAGTTATCATGAAAAGTTTTTAGATTACATGATTGCGTATGCTGCATTTTACATTTTATTGGACATTTTACCCCACTGAGTGGTAAAAAGGACAGAGGCTACGGATGGAGTTGCTTTATTATGAAAGTATTTTGGTTTTGTTTTCTTTCATTTAATTGCCTCATATTTAAAAACCATGGGTCCACTGTTAAAACACACGTGTATGTGCAGCTTTACATTTTATTTTACATGAAGCACGTGATTAGGAAAACTCGTTTTCTCCTCAAGCCTCAGGACCTACCTGAAGAGAAGTTTTCTTGTAGCTCAAGTTGTGCATGAATTACTGAATATTTTACTGTGCTTTTCTTCATGAAGGATACATACTTTGTACTCTTCACTGAAAGCTGGAAACATTTCTTGTTACCCTCTTTTGTGCCTTTTTATTTTGCCAACCATGTTTATAGAAAGGACATTACTAATGACATTTTGCAAAGTAAAAACATTCATTTGAACATAGTCCCCTAGAAAAACAACTCTACAAAAATTTTGCAGCCTTATTCATTATAATTTTAATAAAATTAACACAAAATCAGTCAAGAAGAAGGAAACATGTATATTAGCGAAGTGTTTTTGGAGACTATTTGAATGTGACCAAATGTGGTTCTGGTTGACTTCTTTTCACTTTGGCTTATATCAGCTCTTGAGAGTTAAGTCTGATCATGATATTGCAAACAACTGTAAATGGTCTCTAGGCCTTACTTTGTGATTATACGTTATCTCCTGCTAGAAAAAGATAATGTAGTAAAGAACTGACAAACTGAAAAAAAGAAACAAAAATCAAATGCCTATAATACCCTAATGCCACTTTGGTATAGAGTCTAACTTTAAAACATGAATTGCTCGACAGAATTCTATTCAGTAGGTGTTTCTTTGTATTGCCTTTTGTGAATTTTTTATGAAAATGCTGCAGTTGTGTTGAATGAAAAAGACCCAAATTATAGCTTATGAAGAAATAAAGCCAGGATTGATCACTTAATCCTGTTTCTCATGTCCAGCCAGAAAAAAAGAACTTCAGTGAAGGTAAGATAAATAAATAATACACATATAATACTTTTTTTGGTAGTTAAGTGCTAATTACATATATGTAATACTTTATTAAATTTCTGAAATATTTGGTAACTAAAATTTTCTTTTTTGGAAATTAATAAATCTAGATACATATTAATGTTGATATGACTAAAAACAAGAAGAAACTGAAATTTCTTTTCATCAACATGTAGAGCTGCTATTTTACTATTTGGAGAATATGATGTGAAAATTGGACCCCAAAAGGTTTCCTTGTGTTTTCATTGTAAAATACCATCATCAGTGAGAGTCTTGAGGTCACTAACATTATCACCTTCTGGAGAGAGAGTTACTGGAGGCATGGAGGATGATATTTTTTTTCATGTGTTTGGTTTCTCGTTCAAGTGACACGCACAAACAAAAAAAACACACAAAAAAACAAAAAAAAACCCACAACTTTCAGGGCACCTATTGCTCTAAATGCATAATATAACTTGCTGCCAGAACCAGATGTATTGAAAAAAGAAAATAAAACCACCTTCTTTCTATAGCCATTAAAGCAAAGTTTACTGTTCTAACAAATTTGTATTTTATTTTGCATTGCCACACATCTGCTTATTTAAAAACTACATCCCTTTGGTAGTAATGTTTCAGGACAAGTAGGTATTACTGCTTGATGTTTGTGTGTTCTAATTCTAAGAGTTCTTTATTCCAGATCATATAGAGCAGTTAAGGCAACTGTAACAGCATTTTTTGAAATACATTGTAAAATAATAAAAGGTAACATAATTAAAATTGAGTGGATATTATATACTTGTGGTATGAGTGGATATTATATACTTGTGGTATAAGTATTGATTATTTTTAAATTTTATTTTAAGTTCTGGGATACATGTGCAGAATGTATCATAGGTATACATGTGCCATGGTGGTTTGCTGTACTTGTCAACCCGTCATGTATGTTTCAAGCCCCTCATACATTAGGTATATTTCCTAATGCTCTCCCTCCCCTTCCCCCCACCCCCCTACAGGCCCTGGTGTGTGATGTTTCCCTATGTTGATTACTCTTAAGCCTGTGTGTACACACATTGCCTGGCACACTTTCCCAGTTCCCTGCAGTTGTGCCACCTGACTAATTCCCATGCATCCTCCATTTGTTTCCTTCCTGACACCACACCTGCCTCTCCCCAGATTGGATCACTGCTCCTGTGCATATACTCATTGTAGCATCTATCACATTATATCAAAATTGCATATTTACCAGTGTCTCTTCCCTACTAAGCTCTCTGAGAAGAGAATCTTTCTTTTTTAAGTTTTGCTTTGCATTGACACATAATATTTGTGCATATTTATGGGGTACAATAATGATGTGAGTCTTCACATTAACATTGTAGCTGTGCCTGACTTATAGTAAATGCTCAGATATTTTTTAGGGGAAATGAGCAAAGTTTTTTAAAAAATCACTAAAACATAAACATACTTGTTGGGCAAAAGGAAAAATGTCATATGTATTTTTTCTGGGCATGCTTATTTCTGACATCAATATTTAACACATTTCAGCCAGACACAGTGGCTCGTACCTGTAATCCCTGCATTTTGGGAGGCCAAGGTGGGGAGGATTGCTTGAGCCCAGGAGTTTGAGACCAGCCTGGGGAACATGGTGAAACCTTGACTGTACAAAAAAAAAAAAAAATTAGCTAGCTGTGGTGACAAGTACCTGTAGTCCCAGCTACTTGGGAGGCTGAGGTGGGAGGATTGATTGGGCCTAGAAGATTGAGGCTGCAGTGAGCCGTGATAATGCCAGCCTGGATGACACAGCGAGACCCTATCTCAAATAAAAAAGCAAATGTCTTCATTTATTTTGTCATTTGGTTTTTATTTTTAAAAAATGGGAGGGGGCATAATATTTGCTGCATTGAATGGAGCTAGAATTATCCTGATTCTTACAGAATTTTTACAGGAGAAAATGATATACATAAAATAGTGGTTTTTATTTTCTGTTTTATAACTGATAAGCTGTGTGATCCTAGGCAATATTTTAACTTCTAAACTTTTTTCATTAGTAAAATGGAGATGATTCCTCTGCCTCATGGGGCCATTATTAGGATCCAGTGAGAAATGAGTGTTTTGAAAACTAAAAATTTACCGGTGTGCAGTGGATTTATTGTTACTGGAAGTTTCTCAAGTGGTAACCCTTTTTTTTTGTTTTTTTTTTGTTTTTTTTTAAAGACAGTCTTGTTCTGTTGCCCAGGCTGGAGTGCAGTGGTGTGATTTTGGCTCACTGCAACCTCCGCCTCCAGGGTTCAAGCGATTCTCATGTCTTAGCCTCCCCGGTAGCTGGGATTACAGGCACCTGCCACCAAGCCTGGCTAATTTTTGTATTTTTAGTAGAGACAGGGTTCCAGCCTGTTGGCCAGGCTAGTCTTGAACTTCTGGCCTCAAGTGCTTTGCCCTCCTTGGCCTTCCAAAGTGCTGGGATTACAGATGTGCGCTACCTCGCCTGGCCTTCAAACACTATTCTAATCATGCTTTATCTGACTCCTCATCTTCCCGTCTTCACACATCCAATCAGAGAGTTTTTGTTTTTTGAAATTTTTACTTATTTTTATTTTTTTTAGGCTTAGGCATCTGCTCTTTGATTTTTATCTAAATTTTCTCCCTTGGATAATTCATTTATTGTCAGGATTTTAATTACCTTTTTGTAGATAATTGCTAAACCTCCACTGTACTGTCAATTTTGATTGCACTTTTTTTCCTTTGCAGTACCTATCAAATGTAAAGTCTGAATTTTAATTTTTGTTAGAACTGAGCTCATGGTAGGCATGCAATAAATTTTAACAAAAATGAATTCTGTGCCATGTACTATGCTAATGCTTTACAAATATTTATTCACTGAACCCTAAACCACTATGAGGTAGGTACTCTTAAATCACAGTTTTACAGATGGGGAAAAACGAGACAGATTAAGTAACTCATTGGTGCCAGGTTATGGACCTAGTAAGCGGGGAAGCCAGGACTCAAACCTGGGCATTTTGGCTCCTGAGTCTGTACTCCCCCAGAAGGCAGCCTGCATCTTCTGTTCCCCCTCTGTGCCTTTCCAGATTTACCACCACCCTTCTAGTCCAGACCCTTTGGCTTGTATCTGGTCTGGGGACTTAATTCAGGTACCTGTTAGCAGTCAGAAACTCAGTGTCTGGAGACCAGAAAAGTTAAGTATATAAAAGCAATAAGCCTAGTCAGGTGACAGCACAGGAAAACACAGCACCTGTCTAAAGGAAACCACATTATCCTCATATGGGTGGCTGGCTTTGAGAATGCACAGCTTTTGGACTTTAAGGCTCTTCCAGACCCATCAGACACTACCAGAGCCATATAAGATATGCCTGTTGGCCAGAAATAGGCTACTCTTCCTCCTAGAATGGCCCATTCTGTTATATCAGTTTCATCTTAATAGTATTTTCATCATTTTCAGCTCTAATGTCAACAAAAGCCTATGGACTGAAGTTTAGACTGCTTTGTGCAGCATCAAAAATACCCTGAGAGTTTAGTCGCCAGCCTAGCCTTTCACAGTTTTGCTAGGATTAGTTCAGACTATGGAAGGCACAGTTGTATATCTCATTGTTAGAATAACAGTCTGCTTTATTTAGCCTTGCCTATTATAGCATAAATATTCCATATTCATCCTACCCTCTAGATCTTTTTTGTAATCTTTTCGGGAATTTCCTCCTTTATACTCTTCTTTAAAATATTTTGTTATGAAAATAAGCTCAATATATTACAGAAATGCATAAGAAAGCACAAACCACCTGTCATGTCACAACATAGATAGTCTAGGTAACTGTGAACATCTTGTTTCATTTTATTTTCATTTATCTTTTTACAATTTTTTTTACATTGGCAACATTTTCAAAATAGGCATCCAGAACTGGGTGTGGTGACATGTACCTGGAGTCCTAGCTACTCAGAAGGCTGAGGCAGAAGGATTGCTTGAGTACAGGAGTTCAAGTTCAGCCTGGGCAACATGGCAAGACTCCATCTTGTAAAAATAGGCATCCAGGGTCGGGCGTGGTGGCTCACACCTGTAATTCCAGCAGTTTGGGAGACTGAATTGGGCAGATCATCTGAGGTCAGGAGTTCGAGACCAGCCTGACCAACGTGGTAAAACTCCATCTCTGCTACAAAATTAGCCAGGCGTGGTGGCACATGCCTGTAATCCCAGCTATCGGGAGGTTGAGGCAGGAGAATTGCTTGAACCCAGGGGGGCGGAGGTTGCAGTGAGCCGAGATTGCGCCATTGCACTCCAGCCTGGGCAACAAGAGTGAAACTCTGTCTCAAAAAAAAAAAAAAAAAAAAAAAAAGGCATCCAACGGAAAGTCCTGCTTGTCTTCTTTTGAACCTTAGTTATTGGTTCCTCTAACCAGGGACAGCCATTTTTACTAATTTTTTATGCCCATCAGAGAGATTCTACAAATTTACTAACTTTTTCATATTTTTTCCCCATGCAAATGGTAGTGTGATATCCTGCACCTACTTTTTTTCCCTTAAAGTGTATCTTAGAAGTTACTGTATATTCATGTATAAAGCAGCTCCCTTCTTTTACAGCTTCAAAGTATTACACTGTATTAATGTTCCATGATTTATTTAGTGCTTTGTAATCTTTTACTCTTAAAAAAATAGTGCTGTATAAATATAGCTGTAGGAATGATTCCTTGATGTGGAAATGGGCCAAAGGCTAGGTTTTTAATTTTGATAGTTCTTGCCTCCTCAGAGAGTATTCCAGCAAGGTGTGAGAGTGGTTCCCCTCAACTTCTCACTGTGTTATCCCATGTTGGCCAGGCTGGTCTCAAATTCTTGACCTCAGGTGATCCACCCACCTCAGACTCCCAAAGTGCTGGGATTATAGGCGGGAGCCACTGTGCCCAGCCTTAATAACTTTTAACACTACTTGAGCACTTACTATATCCCACACTATCTATTGGACCTTTACTTGTGTTATTTCCTTTAATTATTACAGTGGTCCAGTGAGCTGGGCTTTTTCTTACCCGTTTTACACAGGAAACTAAAGCTTAGAAATAAGGTAACTGGTCATATCACCCTGAATGTGCCTGATCTTGTCTGAAATAAAGTAACTGGTCTTAAGTACACTTAAAAACTAATCAGTGGCAGGGCTGGTATTTAAATCTCAGAGGTCCTTCTTACTGACCTTTTAGTCTATTGCCCAAATAATTGCTGTGAATGAGAGTGAGCCCAGGTTGAGAAGCATGATTTAGTTCTTGCACATTTAAGATTTTTATTGTTTTTTTTTTTCTTTTTGTATTCTTTTCAACATTTTCAGCATTTTTCAACATCAGCCATTTGATTTTTTCTACTCTTCTGCTTATAAGCATTTAATGGCTTACTGTGTCAAGTCTAAATTCTTATGTTTTCAGGAATCACCATAACCTGCTCTCCTTTCCTGTGAATTGACCTGACACTGTTATTTTTACTTAAATTGACATCTTTAAACTTCAGTAAAACTTGCATTGTGTGCTTTGGAGTCCACTCATTCTCTTCTCCTCAACTTAAAAAATTCTATCTGTTCTTCAAGAACTGGCTATTCCATGAAGCTGTCCACGTTTGCTTTGGTTCTTGCTGATTTATCTCCCAGTTGTTCAAACTTTTTCAGCACTTAAACGGTCTGCTGTATATTTAGCCACTGATTTTGTGTCATTTGTATCTTCATTCCTTAATGGGTTCATTATGTAGATTATGACAGCAGAGATCTCTTTCAAACCTTGTGCTTCCCCTTTTGCACTGCCCCCTTCCTTATCAAGCCAAATTGAAGCCTAACCCCAAGCCTCCTCTTTACTCATGGCTTCAGGAGCAGCCTGTATCCTGAGGTTCTTTCTGGCCCTTACTGACTCTGAAGTCCTTTTCTAACCAATTCTCCTCTGGTAAGAAGTTTAATAAGTTGTGTAAGTACTATTTTTCTCATGTTTAATTATTTCAGGTGGAAGATAGTACATTAGGACACATTAACACTAATACTCTGTGTGTGATCTGTAGCAAATAGAAATATTCCAATTATGCAGAAGGAACAAAATTGGGCAATGGAAAATGCACTTTCAGGGGAAAAGTATTTATGTGATTGGTTGAAAAGGAAAAATTTTACTTTAGAAATGAATTAGAAAACTGAATGGTAAGAAAGTGGCATAGAATGAATTGAAGATGATAGTAGGGAATAAAAGAAGATGGAAAAAGAAATACATGGAAAATCAACTTTACCTACCTTAAAACAGAGTTAAAGCAAATGTGGATGACACCATAAAGCAGACTGAGAAAGAGCTGAGTCAGAAGCCAGACTCAGTTTTAGGAAATAAACTTCAAGGGAAAAATGAGTCATCACCTGTCAGTGCAGAAGCTCAGAGAAAAAGTACACTGCTTTAAGATAACTTGTATGTAAAATAAAGATGTATACAGTAAAACTTTTGCTTATATGGGTGTTTACGCTTTTAGTTTTGATTTTACTTCTTTTTTTTTTTTTTTTTTTTGAGATAGACTCTCGCCTTGTGTCCATCCTGGAGTGCAATAGCATGATCTCAGCTCACTGTAACCTCCACCTCCTAGGTTCAAGTGATTCTCCTGTCTCAGCGTCCCGAGTATTTCGGATTGCAGGTGCACGCCACCATGCCCAGCTAATTATTTGTATCTTTAGTGGAGATGGGGTTTCACCATGTTGGCCAGGTTGGTCTCTTAACTCCTGACCTCGTGATCCACTCGCCTTGGCCTCCGAAAGTGCTGGGATTACAGGTGTGAGCCACTGCCCGGCCTGATCTTTTACTTAACTTTTTTTTTTTTTTTTTTAGATAGAGTTTTGCTCTTGTTGGTCAGGCTGGAGTGCAATGGCACGATCTCGGATCACTGCAACCTCCACCTCCCGGGTTGAAGCGATTCCCCTGCCTCAGTCCTCCTGAGTGGCTGGAATTACAGGCGCCCGCCACCACGCCCAGCTAATTTTTATATTTTTAGTAGAGACAGGGTTTCACCATGTTGGCCAGGCTAGTCTCGAACTCCTGACCTCAGGTGATCCATCCGCCTCAGCCTCCCAAAGTGCTGGGATTACAGGCATGAGCCACTGCTCCCCAGCCCTTTTATTTGACTTTTAATGGAAGTAGTATATATAGTAAAACTCGTGGAGATGGAAATCTACAGGAATTTTTCTCCTGTGATTGAATAGTAAATAACAAGTATAGGCAACTGTAAGTTAATGAGTTAAAGAAAAATTGAGATCCTGATCAATTAGTTACAGTCTAAGATAGGAAAGAAAATTAGTATTTTTCCTTCACTATAAAGTTTCCTAATGTTATAATGAAATAGGCCAAGGGCTGGGCGCAGTGGCTCACGCCTGTAATCCCAGCACTTTGGGAGGCCGAGGCAAGTGGATCACTTAAGGTCGGGAATTCGAGACCAGCCTGGCCAACATGGTGAAACCCTGTCTCTACTAAAAATACAAAAATTAGCTGGGCGTGGTGGCAGATGCCTATAATCCCAGCTACTTGGGAGGCTGAGGCAGGAGAATCGATTGAACCTGGGAGATGGAGGTTACAACGAGCCGAGATTTTGCCACTGCAGTCCAGCCTGGGTGACAAGATTGACACTCCGTTTCAAAAAAAAAAAAAAAAAAAAAATAGGCCAAGCGATGTCTTATCACCTCCACCAAAGTTTTATTAGAAACAAAAAATGAAGGTACTTTTTTATGCTATATGGTATGGCCTTTCTGGTTGGTGAAATTCAGGGAAGACACAGAGAAAGAGAAATGCCAACAATTCCCGACTCATGCTAAAGGGAGTCACAGCCTTCTACCTGAGTATAGCACTTAAAGGGTACTTTTTTTTTTCAGTTATGTCATTAAAGTCGGTTACCAAATATTTGAAAACTTACATTGTTCCATTCATGGTGCTACTTGGTGGAATTATAGACAGGATCTTCACAGGATTCATAGTCTTATGGGAAGGAAGGTCATAGGACAGATAACCACAAATGTGTTGTATCAGGAAGTTGCACAGTAGGTTTGGAAGACCTAGTGTTTGTGGGGTTGGGCAGTGGGAAAGTCAGGGTAGGCTTTCTGGATAAATTGTGGTTTAAGCCAGAACTTGAAAGATGAGCAGGAGTTAGTTGGCCCAGGGGGGACAGGGAGAGCATTCCAGCCAAAGGGACCCCCATTGTGACAGCTTCGAGTGAGGCTGCTGGGTCAAATCTAAGATTATATTGAAATGTTGGTGGAGACCAGATTAAACAAGATTTTGCAGGCTCTTTGAGTCCCTGAATATTATAGTATTTCTTCTCCTAATGTCAGTAGTTCAACTGGTATTAAATCTTTGTATGTTAAACTAATAATAGCTACCATTTATTATGCTTTGTAGTTGCTAAGTGGTTTTGTCTAGTTTTTGATCTTAACAATCCTATGAACTCTGTTTGGAAAAAAAGTGGACTTCACATATGGGAAACATGGAGCATGGTTCAGTACTTGCCTAAGATGAGACTAGTCAGGTTACAGTGTGGAGAGTGGATTGGAGAGGAGAAAAGTGGATATGAGGCTACAAAGTTACAAGGCTTTTACTAACACATACAGTACAGGGGCAATGCTGGATGGTAAGTAGCAGTGAACATGGAGAGAGGTGACATGTTTGGGAGATTATACTTTAAGGCTGTATCGCAGAAGAATGTGATGATTTGTTGTGAGGGAAGACTCCCAGGATTCTTAGTAGCTGCGCTGATGGTCTTGTTGCGCACTGAGCAAGGAGACACTGTTAGGATAGGATTGTGGGCAAGGATACCAATAGGGGGTCCAGGGATGCATGTTTTAAGATGGGGGAGAGACAAGTATTTAAATGCTGGTGGGATGGATTCAGGAGATAGATCAGATATAGAAGAGAATGTTTGGCCGGGCACAGTGGCTTATGCCTGTAATCCCAGTACTTTTGGAGGCCGAAGTGGGTGGATCACATGAGGTCAGGAGTTCGAGACCAGCCTGACCAACATGGCGAAACCCCATCTCTACTTAAAATACAAAATTAGCTGGGTATGGTGGCACATGCCTGTAATCCCAGCTACTCCAGAGGCTGAGGCAGGAGAATTGCTTGAACCCGGGAGGCAGAGGTTGCAGTGAGCCAACATCACACCATTGCACTCCAGCTTGGGGAACAGGAGCAAAACTCTATCTCAAAAAAAACAAAAACAAAAAATTAAGCACAGTGAGAATGTGCTCAGTCTTAATAATTTAGTCACTAATATTTTTTTATATTAGCATGAATGAGGTAATTTCCATGATAGAGCTTCAGATTTCTAGATTGTCATCTGCTTAACCTTTTTTTTGAGACAGAGTCTCATTCTGTCGCCCAGGCTGGAGTGCAATGGTGCGATCTCAGCTCACTGCAATCTTCGCCTTCCAGGTTCAAGTGGTTCTCTTGCCTCAGCCTCGCGAGTAGCTGGGATTACAGGTGTGTGCCACCGTGCCCAGCTAATTTTTTTATTTTTTATTTTTTAAATTTTTGAGACAGGGTCTTGGTCTGCCACCCAGGCTGGAGTGCAGGTAGTGCGATCTCAGCTTACTAACCTCCACCTCCTGGGTTCAAGCAATTCTCTCACCTTAGCCTCCTCAGTAGCTGGGATTACAGGTGTGCGCCCCCACACCTAGCTAATTTTTGTATTTTTAGTAGAGATGGGTTTTCACCATGTTGGCCAGGCTGACTTCAAACTCCTGACCTCAAGTGATCCACCCACCTCAGTCTCCCAAAGTGCTGGGATTACAGGCTTGAGCCACAGTGCCCGGCCTTTCTCTTATCTTTTCATTTAATCCTTTCATCTAGTTCAGTGGGTCTCAGCCCTGTTGATACATTAGAATTTCTAAATGCTTTGTGTGTGTGTGCGCGTGTGTGTGGCTTTTTTTTTTTTTTTTTTTTTTTTGAGATGGGGTCTGTCTCTGTTGCCTAGGCTAGAGTACAGTGGCACAACCATGGCTTACTGCAGCCCCAACCTCCCGGGCTCAAGCAATCCTCTTGCTTTAGCCTCCTGAGTGGCTGGAACTACAGGTGCAAATGGCCATGCCTGGCTAATTTTTATATTTTTTATGTAGATAGAATCTCACTACATTGCCCAGGCTGGTCTTGAACTCCTGGGCTCAAGCAATCCTCCTGCCTTGGACTCCAGAAGTGTTGGGATTACAAGCATGAGCCAACACACCTGGGAGCATATTTTTAATAAACAGCAGTCTGTGTTCCCACTGAAGACAACTGAACCAGAGTTTCTAAGGATGGGGCAAGGGCTTGGGTATTTTGTAACCATGTTGTGGTTATGCTTATACGCAGTCCAGGTTGAAAAGCACGACGTAGTTCTTGCACATCAAATATTTTTATTTTGACTTTTTCTTTTTGTATTCTTTTCAACATTGTGTTAACATACAGTGCACATCTAAGATTTAAAGGTCTTCTGAGACCTGCTACCTTAAACTTTTGCTCCGTTTAGTAAAGCACCTTCTTCCAGCCAGCTGGTTTTAGAAACTACACAAATCATGAATTAGAACAAAAACTTGTATACAAAACCTTTGATTGTTAGTTGGATATCTTTGCTATTTCATTATTTACTAGGCTTTGTATGGCTTTTAGTATGCTCATTTTACCCTTGTGCTTATGTCTGATCAGCTATTTGATGACAGATATTCTTCCTAGATTAGAAATTTCTTTCAATCTTTCTTTTTTTTTTAAGTCTAGTTAAGTGAAGCAGTGGGAATGCAGAAGGAACAAAGAAATCCGTAACTGGTTGTGAGGTGTAAACATCACTGCACTCGGACCATAGATTTGAAGTTTCTTAACCTTGAAACTCTATTTTAGCTCCAACTAGTATTATTTTAAAATAGGTGGTTTAGCAATACATATATCCAAAAATGTTTAGATTCTCCAGATATCTAGAATCTAAACCATCATCAGAGTAAAAAGGCAAGAATATACTTCAAAGTTTTCTCAAGACAATCCTGGCCAGAATGCTTGAGTAGTCAAATACTTAACAAAATGAATATAAAAAATTTAGCACTAGCAACTAATCAAAAGGCATGAACATAAATGCTTTAGTATGAAGAAGCCATTGATAGTCGTAATAACTTTGCATTGCTACTTGGTATCTTACAAATTACAACTTACACAAATAAAATTATGTTGGCCTATAAATATTGGTTAAATGTACATGCTTCCTGTACATTTATAAATTCTCCAAATGAAAAATACTAATCTGAAATGCTAAAAGCAAAAATGTTATCAGTAGAAAAGCAGCTATTTTATGACTTTTTAAAGCAAGTTATGTCTGTTATTTTTCACCTGTTTCAAAGGAACGCATAAGATGCTTTTATAAGTGTTTTTGTTTACGTATAACATACTTAGCACTTACTACAGATGAATGCTGTTGACTACCTAATTTCAAATGCCTACATTTTCAAAACAATGAAGACATATTACTGACCATAAAATGGAAATAGCAACCATTCAAAATAGTTGAACATTTATTGTGTCATTTACTCTACAGAGGCAATCTCATTGTTAAAGAAATTATAGCCAGTTTATGTGCATATGTAGGTGCAAGTATGTATAATGTACATTTTAATTTGTCACTATCAAATATGTAAGTGTAATGAATATTGGTTTATTTTCAATACAAACTTATATAAAACAAAGATGCCTGTGTGCTCTATAAGGAATAGTTTCTATTTCACCTAAAGATTTGAAAGTTGTTTATAAAATTTTACCTCTTTTTGTTTTGAGATGTTGTCTGGCTCTGTTGCCCAGGCTGGAATGCAGTGGTACCATTTTGGCTTATTGCAACCTGTGCCTCCTGGGCTCAAGCGAACCTCCTCCCTCAGCCTCCCAAGTAGCTGGCTAATTTTTGTATTTTTTGTAGTTACGGGGTTTCACCATGTTGCTCAATCTGATCTCAAACTCCTGGGCTCAAGCGATCTGCCCACCTTGGCCTCCCAAAGTGCTGGGATTACAGGCATGAGCCGCTGCCCCTGGCCCTGACATATCTTAAAAATAAATATTTTTGCTTATAAATTTGCCTTGGCTTTTATTTGTAATCTGAGCATGTCAGTGACGGAATTTGGCACCAGGAATGGGATATAATAAACTATTTTAAGATCTTTGTTACTAGTTTATGATTATAGTGTAGTCCCATCTGAGGCATATTCAAGGTTTTGGAATCCAACTATATGTGCTGGGGCAGAGAGAAAGGTTGAGACTTTAAGTTGTGCAGTCACTTCTCCCTGCCTATCTCTCTGAAGAGTATTCCCCAGCGTAAATGTTAAAAGGGAGACATTAATCTGCTGTTCCCTCAAATGGTCATAGATTCTTTGTGGCTTGCAGCATGAGCTTCTCACTGTGCAGAGTGTGATTCTAGTGTTTAAAGATAAGTATTTTTTATACAAGATGGCCTCAAAAGCAAGCCAACTACTTCATCTGGTGCTCACCCAAAGAATGAGCCATCTGTTTGAACACTGAAAGAAAAACTGGCTGTGTTGGACATATTGAGAATCTGCCTCCAACATAGTCTGTAAATGTTGTATACTGTATTTTAAAGGTGACTTAGATTTTCAAGCATAATTTGGACTCCATGAGATTTTTTTTTCTTGTGTGTACAACTCTATGAGATGCAACCACTATAATAAATGCTGCATCCTTCCAATTTTCCTTTGTTACCAGTTAACATAGACAATCACAAAAGCTCTTTATCTTCCAAGGTGTATGGAAACCTCTTTAAAAAACCTTTTCATGGGCCGGGTGCAGTCACTCATGCCTGTAATCACAGCACTTTGGGAGGCCAAGGCAAGTGGATCATGAGGTCAGGAGTTCGAGACCAGCCTGGACAATATGGTGAAACCCCATCTCTACCAAAAATACAAAAATTAGCTGGGCATGGAGGCAGGCACCTGTAATCCCAGTGACTCGGGAGGCTGAGGCAGGAGAATCGCTTGAACCCGGGAGGCGGAGGTTGCAGTTAGCCGAGATCATGCCACTGCACTCCAGCCTGGGTGACAGAACGGGACTCCATCTCAAAAAAAAAAAATTCATTAAGAGAATTAAATGATCTGAATATAAAGTAGGGCTTTGTGCAAGCATTTAAAAAATTACATGTAACTATAAATGACTCATACAAAGTCATTTATAAAATTAACAAAATAAGCCCTAGTCATGGCAGCAGCCTTATAGAGCTATCATCTGTAACTGTCCATTCCAGGAGGCTATGTTGGCAGGACTGGCTGTGGACTAGAAGATGATGCTCTGGAGCAGGGATCAGCACACTTTTTCTGTGAAGGATCAAAAAGGCTTTGCAGGCCGTAAAGTTTATTGCAGCTACTCAGTTCTATAGTTGTACTGAGAAAGCAGTCACAGACAATATGTAAACAAGTAAGTGTGGCTGTGTGTGAGACAGTAGAAACATCACTCACCACTTCACCTTTGCTCACCAAAATGTGCGGGGATTTCTTCCACCAACAACCAGTTCTCCAGTGGACACCAACTTGGTGTCCTATAATTCAGTTCAGTTCTGACACTATACCTAGAGATAGTATTGGATCCCAGCGGTTAAGCCTCAAGCCCACAAGACTGCCCCAACATTAGATACCATTTGTAAGTCCCAGGTTTTAGCCTGTATTTCTGATCAACTGGCCATAAGTTGGGATTCCCATGACCCCCTCTTAGCAAATTTGATTAATTTACCCTGGACAGCTCACAGAACTCAGGGAAAAACATTTTATCAGCTTATCATATTAATACTGGATATAACAAAGGATATAGATCAACAGCCTGATAAAGAGATGCATAGGGTGAGCTTTGGAAGGGTCCCAAGAGCAGGAGCTTCTGTCCTCATGTAGTTGTTCACCCTTCAACATGTGGATGTGTTCATCAATCCAAAGCTCTCCTGATTCCATTTTTTGGAGGGTTTTGATGGAGGCTTCATTACATAGCCATGATTGAGTACAGGCCATTGGTGATCAACTCAACCTTTGTGCCTCTCCCCTCCCCAGAGGGTCAGGGAGTGGGGCTGAAAGTTCAAAACCTCTGATCACATAATTCACCTGGCAACCAATCCCTCGTTTTGAGGCTATCCAGGAGCCCACCAGGAGTCACTGCATTAGAACAAAAGATGGTCCTATCATCCAGGAAATTCCAAGAGATTTAGGAGCTCTGTCAGGAACTGGGAGAAGAGACCAATATGCATATTATTATTTCATTGTTACAATAAAACTTTATTTATACAAGCATGTGACAGATTGGATTTGGTTGACTGGCTTTTCAGAGCTAGAAAATGATGCCCTAAGCAATTCTTCTCAAAGGGTAATTCCCGGACCAGCAGCATGGCGTCACTGGAAACTTATTAGCAATGCAAATTGTCAGACCCCACTTGACAGTTGCTACTGAGTCAGAAACTCAGGACAGGACCCAGCATTTAGTGTTTTAACAAGTGCCCCAGGGGACTCTTATGTATGTAGTGCTGAAGTTTGAGAACCGCTGCTCTAAAAATCTAGACGCCTTTAAGGCCAACCCCAAACTATACAAATAGCTACTTTTGGCAATGTTCCCATTGGTGCACATGATAGTAATTTGAGCAATGAAATAGCTGTAAGCACTCTATTGAGTCAGAAAATAGTTTTAACACTTCCAGTAAGGAAATGTTTGCTTTTCCAATTTCTGAAGTTGACTTTTTCATTTACTATGTTTGAATGTATCCTAAATTTCTCTTGAAAATTTCTCCTTAAATTTGAGACCAGCTTTCATTTGTGCTATTAACACATATACTAAAAACTATGAAAATAGCGTGGCCGGGCATGGTGGCTCACACCTGTAATCCCTGCACTTTGGGAGGCTGAGGCGGGTGGATCACTTGAGGTCAGGAGTTTGAGACCAGCCTAACCAATATGGCTAAACCCTGTCTCTACTAAAATTACAAAAATTAGCCAGGCGTTGTGGTGCATGCCTGTAATTCCAGCCACTTCGGAGGCTGAGGCAGGAGAATCATTTGAACCCAGGAGGCGGAGGTTGCAGTAAGCCAAGATTGCACCACTGCACTCTAGCCTGGGTGACAGAGCGAGACTCTTGAAAGGAAAAAAAAAAAAAAAAAAAAAGAGAATGTAGAAAATAGCGTGAGGTTTCCTGTTGTTAGAGTGAGACCTAACAATGCAGCATTGTTGCCTATGAGCATTTCAAGTGTGGTTTTAAAAGACCTATGTCTGGCTGGGCATGGTGACTCACGCCTCTAATCCCAGCACTTTGGAAGGCCGAGGCAGGTGGATCACTTGAAGTCAGGAGTACAAGACCAGCCTGGCCAACATGGCAAAACTCCACCTCTACTAAAAATACAAAAATTAACCAGGTGTGGTGGTGCACGCCTGTAATCTCAGCTACTTGGGTGGCTGAGGTGGGAGAATTGCTTGAACCCGGTAGGTGGAGGTTGCAGTGATTCAAGATTGTGCCATTGCACTCCAGCCTAGGTGACAGAGTGAGACTCCATCTCCAAAAAAAAAAAAACAAAACCAAAAACAAAAAGACAAAAGACACATGTCTTACAAATACCTGTGTCAGGATATTCAATGGGGCCTGCTATGGTTGGAATATGTCTCCCAAATTTCATGTGTTGAAAACTTAATCCTCAAATTTATATACTGATGGCATTAGGAGGTGAAGTCTATGTGAGGTAACTAGAATTAGGTAAAGTTATCGAGATTGGGTCTCCATGATGGTACTGGTGGCTTTATGAGAAAGGAAGAGAGACCTTGAGCTGGCATGCTCTTGCTTCTTCTCTCACCATGTGATATCGTGCCCTGTTATGGCACAGTAAGAGGGCCCTCACCAGATACAGCTTCTTCACCTTGGACTTCCCAACCTCCAGAACTGTAGGAAATCAATTTCTTTTCTTTATAAATTACCCAATCTGTGGTACTCTGTTATAGCTACAGAAAATGAACTAAGATGGGCCTTTCTTACTATCCTGGAATTGCAGGCAAGGCCCAAAGCGGAGAGCAAAGCACTCTAGATTCTCTCATTTCTGTTGCTCAGCTCTGCCAAATTCCAAATTTACATTAGCAACCACTTCCTTCACCCCCAGGTGTATATAAGGAAAGTCTTGGGAAGGAGGAGTGACACCTTGGCCTTTCGGGAAAACAGTTTCTGTAGCAGAAGGCCACTTCCTCTCTTCATGGGGAGAAGAGTGAGGGTTTTCCCCAAACCCAGGGAGTGGGGAGGGTGGCTTCAAGAGAATCAATCTGAGACCAAGAGTGCTTACAGGCCCTTCCTGTATTGTCACTTCAGTGGAGCTGGACAGAGCCTAGAGAGAGTTTGCAATATATCGCATAAGAATCTGGGGCACTAATGTGTACATAGAAACCAATACCCGTGTGTCTATCCAGAAGCTTCTGAAGATGATCAATAAAAGTAGGCTGTGTCAGGAGAGCTTGAAAGGACCTTGATGTGGCATGCCTGGATAGAAGGTGGCAACTGCCACCCCATGCTAAGTGTCCATAGTCCTCAGAGGCTCTAGAAGAGGTATCCAGAGGTTCTTTGGGCTCCTTGTGAAGGAGCTTGGAGGTTTAAGGAAGGGCAGGAACTGTAGAGTCACCTAGGTCAAGTGAGAAGGCAACCCACCTCAAGAAGGGATTAGGATATTACCACTCTCAGGGTCAAAGGAGACTAGGCTTTTCCTCCCTGAGGGGCTTCTCAGCAATGAAAGGAGCCATGGTGAAGCTTACAGTAACCCAAGAACAAACAGATAGCTGTTTGGAGACCACCAGCATCAAGGAGAACCAAGTCCAATCATGAGGGCCCCTTCCTACCATGATGAGGCAGGCAGGCAAGTACATCACATTTTGGTCTCCCTAATCCTTCCTGCCTTCCCGCAACTCCAGCCTTAAGATGAAAGGAGAGAAGGTGTTACAAAGACAGACAACCCTGCTACGAGCCCCTGTAGTTGGCATCCAGCCTGTGATTGAGATGGTCATAGGAGTAGGGATGGGTGGAGATTTTGCATCAGATATGAGGGCTGATAAGTATGAAGGGTATGATTTTACCCAACTTACTAGCCTGCTATGATTTTGTATCTGCTAGCAGAAGATGTCAGACTCCTGGGTCAGAAACAAGTGGCTTTTCATACTCACAGCACGATGAAAGCATGAGCCTCAGTGTATTTGTGTTGGTTTTTCTTGTTCCCAAGTCCCATGAGGGTGATTTCATGGGCTGAGATAACACAAACATTGTCAGTGGGTTTTGTTCCAGGAGAAGCCAGGGCCAAGAGCCCAGTGCTTTTTGATCAAGCAGCACACATTGTAGCAAACAGCAGGCAAGCTGGTTCCCCTGGCCTCGAGAATGAGCACTTAGGTGGTGGTCATCCGCTCTGGGATAAGGATGAGGCAAGGGATGGTGCCCAAGGCAGACAATGTAAGGTGGTACTCACTCTCAGGTTTGTGCAAATGCAGAATTGGCACCTGAGAGGGAGAGCTTCCTTAAATCTTACGCCCTGGGGGACTTGCTTGCCCTACCCTCTTCCTAGCTCTGCTGGTCATACTGTACTTCCCACTGACTTACTGACTTATTCAGCTGCCTGTGGGACTGGCTACAGAATTTTCTCAGTGTCAAAGGACATGTAGTCCTGGCAGTCCAGTCCACTTAGCAGGAACATGTTGGGGCTCTCAGGGCCCAAAGCGCCTATCCTAACAATGAGATTGAAGCCCAAAGCTGAGCTGTTTTAATAACCCATGGGCCAGATGCAGCCCAGCTCATGGTTCTGACATTTTTAGAGGATTGTAAAATAAACAAGAATATGCAATAGAGATCATATGTGGCCCAAAAAGCTTAAAATATTTACTATCTAGCTCTTTACAGAAAAACTTTGCTGACCCTTTAACAACTGAAAGGCATTTAATCTGTGCATATTTTTAAAAGATGAGAGGGATACTCAATGTTGTGCTTGAGGCAGTCATTTGAAGAAAAAAAAAAGATTATGTTACATTTATTTCCCCAAAGAGGTGAGTATCTTCAATAAAATTGTTAAGCAGATGATAGGCATTAGTGCTCTTTCACCCAACTTTAGTTAAAGCCAAAAAGAATGCATCAGTTCCTACAGATAAACTGCAGAAAGGGCAGGCATAGAACCTGCCCTAGGGTCCACTGGATCTAGAGATTTAAACACCATTGGAACTTGTGCACATGTTGGCTTCATTTTTGCCTCCATAGACTACTGTGGAAGGGCTTTTCCCAAGTGATGGGGACCAATGCTCAGGCCACTCCAGAACTCCCCATCTAGGGCTGCAATCTGGGAGGCAATAGGATGTCTGCTTCCTAGCTACAGGTTGGCCATTGTCCAACCCTACCCAGCAATGTGGCTGGGATGCAGAGGCGCTCTGGGATTAACCTAACCATGTACCCATCTCTGGAGCCAGGGAGAGGCAAGATCTTTTTACCAGAGAGCAATGAGGAGCAGCACGCAGATGCGACCCTGTGTGTACACACTGGGGACAAACTGGGCCAGCCGCCAGCAATCACCCAGGGTCGCATCTGTGCCACTGCTCCTCACTGCTCTCTGGTAAAAGGACAAGCGTCCTTTAGTTAGGAATAATGTGGGATTCTTAGGCCCTGTCTATATCTGCAGTCAAGGATCCTCGCCTGTATAATTTTCCTGGGTTTAGAATTAGTTGCTATGTGTCTGACTGACGCATTAGATTGGCCTCTCTACCCTTGTTTCTATAGTAGTATCACTTTGTTTGGAGGTGTGCTTTGCTGTGACTATGCCTTGAAGAACTTCCTCTTTTAGGTGGGCTGACCCCAGAATAGTTTTTTAGGGGCATCTTTGTTAGTTTTTATTTCTATTCTTTGAAACAATGGCATGATCTCAGCTCACTGCAACCTCTGCCTTCCGAGTTCAAGTGTTTCTTCTGCTTCAGCCTCCTGAGTACCTAGGATTACAGGCACCCACCACCACGCCAGGCTAATTTTTGTATTTTTAGTAGAGATGGGTTTTCATCATGTTGGCCAGGCTACTGTCAAACTTCTAACCTCAAGTGATCCGCCTATCTCGGCTTCCCAAAGTGTTGGGACTACAGGCGTGAGCCACTGTGCCTGGCCTTGGGAGCATCTTTGATTAATTGTCCTCTTATGGTCAGAATCTCATCCTGTCCACATGCGTGGCCCAGCCAGATAATTCAGTGGCAAACAGTACGTTCCTGATTCTAGACTCTCTGTGTCCTATCATCACAGTGAGGCTTCTGTTTTGCGAATTAACTTCTAGTGTGGGTTTTAGATGATGCTCATGAAAAAAGTGAAATGTGACAGCCTTATAATCCATAAAGAAGCCTGGAAAAACAAACCCTCTAGAGGGTTGACTATATTTGGCAGTTAATGCCAAGTTGATTCTAGAGCCCTAAAAAACTTGCACTGCCCCTTCCTCAGGGAGGAAGCTTGCAATGGGTCCTTCACATGCCTGAGGTCTAAACAGCTACAGCAAGGTGTCATTTTATTCTTCTGTTTTGGGGATTCCCCCCTTTTAAAATCTATTTTTTATTGCTCAATTGATTACTTTTTGCCCACTCTTTCTTTTTTTCTTTTTTTTTTTTTTTTTGAGAGAGGGTCTCACTCTGTCACCCAGGCTGGAGAGCAGTGGTGTGATCTTGGCTCACTGCAACCTCCGCCTCCCAGGCTCAAGCCATCCTCCTGTCTCAGCCTCCCAAGTAGCTGGGACTACAGGTGCACACCACCACACTTGGCTAAGTTTTGTATTTTTTGTAGAGCCAGGGTTTCATCTTGTTGCCCAGGCCGGTCTCAAACTCCTGAGCTCATGCAATCCACCTACCTTGGCCTCCAAAAGTGCTGGCATTACAGGTGTGAGCCACTGTGCCCAGCCTCAATTTTTTAAAATGAAGGGTTAAATGTTAAATTGTGTATACATTTACAGAGTACAAGTGCAGTTTTGTTAAATGGATATACTGCACAGTGGTGAAGTCTGGGCTTTTAGCATAACTGTCACTTGAACAGTGTACATTGTACCCACTAACTAACTTTTCATCTCTCACCTCCTCCTGCCCTTCCACCCTCCCAAGACTCCAATGTCTATTATTCTACACTTTATGTCCATGTTTACATATTATTTAGCTCCCACTTGCAAGTGAGAAAATGTAGTATTTGGCTTTCTGAGTTTTTTTCACTTAAGTTAATGGCCTCCAGTTCCATCCATGTTGCTGCGAAATACATGATTTATTTTTTTAAATGACTGAATAGTATTTCATTGTGTGTGTGTATGTGTGTATAATAAATATATGTGTATTTCTTTTAGTAATTTTTTAATTTTTATTTTTTTTAAGATGGGGATCTCATTCTATTGCCCAGGCTGGAGTGCAGTGGTGTGGTCACAGCTCACTACAGCCTCTACCTCCTGGGCTTGAGTAATTCTCCCACCTCAAGCCTCCCAAGTAGCTGGGACTACAGGCATGTGCCACCACACCTGGATAATTTTTTCATTTTTTATTTTTTGTAGAGATAGGGATCCCACTATGTTGCCCAGGCTGATCTCGAATCCCTGGACTTAAGTGATCCTCTTGCCTTGGCCTCCCAAAGTGCTGGGATTACAAGTGTGCCCAGCATAGTTCTTCCTCTTTCTCTTCTTCTTTCTTTTCTCTCCCCCTCCCTCTCTCCCTCCCTCTCCCCTCCCCCTCCACTTCCTTCTCCATCTCCTCCTCCTCCTTCTTCTTCTTCCCATTCCCCTGCCTCCTCCTCCTCCTCCCCTTCTTATTCTCCTTCTCCTTCTTCTTCTTCTTCCTCTTCTTCCTCTTCTTCTTCTTGTCTCATTCTGTCACCCAGACTGAAGTGCAACCTTTGCATAGTTCTTCTTCCTCTTCTTCCTCTTCTTTCCTCTCTTCTCTCTTCCCCCTTCCCCCTGCACCTTCCTCCTCCTCCCCCTCCCCCTCCCCCTTCTTCTCCTCCTCCTCCTCTTCTTCTTCCCCCTCTTCCCCTTCTTGTCCTCCTTCTCCTCCTCCTCTTTGTCCTCCTCCTTCTCCTCCTTTCTCTCCCTCCCCCTCCCCTTCCCTCTGCCTCTCCCCCCTCCTCCTCCTCTCCTCCCCCCCTTCTTCTTCTCCTTCTTCCTCCTCCTCCTCCTCTTCTTCTTTCTTCTTCTTCTCCTCCTTCTCCTTCTCCTTTTCCTTTCTCCTTTCTTCTTTCTTCTTTCTTCTCCTTCTCCTTCTCCTTCTCCTTCTCCTTCTTCTTCTTCTTCTTCTCCACAGACTCTTATTCTGTCACCCAGGCTGGAGTGCAGCCTTTGCCTCCTAGGCTCAAGCGATCCTTCTGCCTAATCTAACTGAGTAGCTAGGATTACAGGGTTTCACCATGTTTGCCAGGCTGGTCTTGAACTTCTGATCACAAGTGATCCACCTTCCTCAGCTTCCCAAAGTGCTGTGATTAAAGGCATGAGCCACTCACTGTACCCAGCTGCCTGGCATATTTCTTTATCCAATAATTTGTTGATGAACTGTTAGGTGGATTACATACCTTTGCTGTTGTGAATAGTACTGATACACATACAAATACAGGTATCTTTTTGATATAATGATTTTCCATTGGCTAGTGTGATTGCTGGATCAAATAGTTCTATTTTTATTTTTTTTTTCAGAAATCTCCCTACTGCTTTTGATAGAGATTGTACTAATTTACATTCCCACCAACAGTCTATAAGCGTTCCCTGTACTCAACATCCTCACTGATATGGTTTGGCTCTGTCCCCACCCAAATCTCAATTTGAATCGTTTCTCCCAGAATTCCCACATGTTGTGGGAGGGACCCAGGGGGAGGTAATTAAATCATGGGGGCTGTTCTTTCCCATGCTATTCTTGTGATAGTGAATAAGTCTTATGAGATCTGATGGGTTTATCAGGGGTTTCTGCTTTTTTTTTCCTTCCTGATTTTTCTCTTGCTGCCACCATGTAAGAAGTGCCTTTCGCCTCCCACTGTGATTCTGAGGCCTTCCCAGTCACGTGGAACTGCAAGTCCAATTCAACTTATTTTTTTTCCCAGTCTTGGGTATGTCATTATCAGCAGCATGAAAATGGACTAATACACTTGCCAACATTTGTTATTTCTTGACTTTTTAATAATGGTCATTCTCACTGATGTATGATGATATCTCTTTGTGGTTTAAATTTGCATTCCTCTGATGGTTAGTGATGTTGCATATTTTTTCATATGCATGTTGGCTATTTGTGTGTCTTCTTTTGAAAAATGTTTATTCATGTCCTTTACCCACTTATAATGGTGTTACTTGTTTTTTGTTGTTATCGAGTTGAGTATATTCTGAATATTAGTCCTCCATTGAATGCAAAGTTCTTCCATTCTGCATGTTGTCTGTTCACTCCGTTGATGGTTTCTTTTGCTGTGCAGAAGCTCTTTAGTTTAATCAAGTCCCATTTGCGCCTTGTTTTTGTTGTTTATTCTTTTGAGGTCTTAGGTACTCTAAGACCTCCAAAGACAATTCTTTGCCTAGACCAATGTCCAGAAAAGTTTTCCCTTAGTATTTTTAAATAGTTTCAGGTCTTACATTTAAGTCTTCAATCCATCTTGAGTAGACTTTTGTATATGGTGACAGATAGGGATTTAGTTTAATTCTTCTGCATATGGATATCCAATTTTCTCAGCACCATTTATTGAAGAGGGTGTCCTTTCCCCAGTGTGTGTTCTTGGCACCTTTGTCTAAAATCAGTTGGCTGTAAATATGTGGCTTTATTTCTGGGTTCTCTATTCTATTCCATTGATCTATGTGTCTATTTTTATGCCAGTACTATGCTGTTTGGGTTGCTATATCCTTGGAGTATAATTTGAGGTTGGGAAATGTGATGCCTCTTGCTTTGTTCTTTTTGTTCAACATTACTTTGGCTATTTGGACTCTTTTCTGATTCCATGTGAATTT
The DNA here is from genome assembly GCF_049350105.2 of Macaca mulatta. Taxonomy (NCBI): domain Eukaryota; kingdom Metazoa; phylum Chordata; class Mammalia; order Primates; family Cercopithecidae; genus Macaca; species Macaca mulatta. The sequence continues at coordinate 76,251,010 of NC_133413.1, read as the reverse complement.
TAAGATTGTTATTTCTAATTCTATGAAAAATGACACTGGGCTGGGCACCGTGGCTTATGCCTGTAATCCCAGCACTTTGGGAGGCCAAGGCGGGTGGATCACCTAAGATCAGGAGTTCGAGACAAGCCTGGCCAACATAGTTAAACCCCATCTTTAATAAAAATACAAAAAAACAAACAAACAAACAAACAAAAAAACTAGCCAGGTGTGATGGTGGGCATCTGTAATCCCAGCTACTGGGGAGGCTGAGGCAGGAGAATCACTTGAACCCTGGAGGTGGAGGTTGCAGTCAGCTGAGATGGCACCAATGCGCTCCATCCTGGGTGACAAGAACAAAACTACGTCTCAAAAAAAAAAGAAAAATGACATTGGTATTTTGATGGGGATTGCATTGAACCTATAGATTGCTTTGGGCAGTATGGTCATTGAAATGATGTTAATTATTCTAATTATGAGCATGGGATTTTCTTTCCAATTAAAATTTGAGATTTTAAAAATTATACTTAAGTTCTGGGATACATATGCAGAATGTGCAGGTTTGTTACATAGGTATACATGTGCCATGGTGGTTTGCTGCACCCATCAACCCGTCATCTACATTAGGTATTTCTCCTAATGCTACCCCTCCCCTTTCCCCCTACCTGCTGACAGGCCCCAGTGTGTGATGTTCCCCTCCATATGCCCATATGTTCTCACTGTACAACTCCCACTTGTGAGTGAGAACAGAGCATGGGATGTTTTTTGCGAGGTACCATTTTAGAACTCTATCCTCAGTAGACTGCCTGGAACCCAGTGGTGCCAGGTCTAAAGTGCGAGAGAAACACAGGCTGTGGCTTTGGGGCTTAGGTGCAAGCAACTGTAGCTACCGCACTGGGGGTGAAGGCATGGCTGAGGTGTGCAGCTGCCTTTAGGACAGAGGTGCAAGTGAGGTGCCATTCTAGAGCCCCATCTCCAACAAACTCCTCACTGTTCTGGAGCCCTCTGGTGCTGGGACTGAGGCGTACGAGAAGAGCTGGCTGTTAACCCTGGTGCTTAAGTACAAGCCACTGTGGGCTGCTGCACCAGGAGCTGAGGCATGAATGGCATGTGTGCTCCCCAGCTGCTGGCCTAGGCTGCTATCACCAAAGGTAGCACTCCCTCACACCCTGTGGCAGAGCAATAGCAGAGCTGCTGCTGTCCGCCACTCGAGCATTCTGCTGGTGGCTTGGAGATTGCCTTGTCCTTACCTACCACATCCAGCTCCTGTACACATGATTGGGGGTTTTGAGAACAATTCATCCCACCTCATACCAGAGCACCCAATCAGAGCCAGGTTATTAACCAGCCCAACCCACCATCATTGGTACCTGAACACTCTCCTGAGGGTCTGAAATTGGGCCTACCCACCTGGCCACTAAAACCACAGCTGGCACTTACCTGCATGTGTCACCTGTGGGCCTGGGGACTGGCTTGCCCAGCCCATTGCAGCCACCACCAACATCAGTGCACATTGCATGGCATGAGACATGGAGGGTCATCCTGTCACTGCCACAACCCACACCACACTGGTTGCCCAGGTGCCTGAGAACCTGCCTACCTGCCTGGTCCATGGATGCCACTACCAGCATCTGTGTAAGCCATGTGGAGGCCCAAAAATTGATCCACATGTACCTGCTAACACTGCTAACACTGGTACCAGCATATGCCACCAAAGGACAGACATGATCAGCCCATGGCTCCCACCACTAGAGCCCCAAAACTGGGCTACCTGACATCCCAGTCCCTAATAAAACTGCACACAGCCTCCACAAATACCACACTATAAGCCACCAAAGAAATCTTGACTACTCCGATACTGTTTACAGCCAAAGAAATCATACAGAGACTACATTATTGCACAGACCCAGAATAAAAGTCAAAGTGTTTTACCCAACTGTCATCATGGATTCATCCTCAGGAGAAAGTCCTCCCCATATGAAAGCAAATTCAAAAAATTGAAAGAAGCGGCTAATACACCAGATGTGCAGATTTTTTTTTTTTTTTGAGACGGAGGCTCGCTCTGTCACCCAGCCTGGAGTGCAGTGGTGCGATCTCAGCTCACTGCAAGCTCCTCCTTCCAGGTTCATGCCATTCTCCTGCCTCAGCCTCCGGAGTAGCTTGGACTACAGGTGCCCGCCACCACACCCGGCTATTTCTTTTTTGTATTTTTAGTTAGAGACGGGGTTTCTCCGTGTTAGCCAGGATGGTCTTGATCTCCTGACCTCGTGATCCGCCCACCTCTGCCTCCCAAAGTGCTGGCATCACAGGCGTGAGCCACCGTGCCCAGCCCAGATGTGCAGATATTAACATGCAGATACAGGAAGCATGAAGAGCAGGGAAGTATGACACCTCCAAAGGAACACAGTAATTCTCCAGAAATACATCCAAATCAAAAAGAAATTCATGACAACCTGGAAAAAGAATTAAAATTATTGATTCTAAAGAAACTCAGTTAGATACAAGAGACTCTCGGGTGTAAGCAACCATAAGCCGTTGCACCAGGGGCTGAGGCACAAGGGTAGACCAGCAGGTGGCTTGCACCTAACTGAAAAAACAATACAAATAACAATTCAGAAAAACAATTCAGGATATGAATGAGAAATTTACCAAGGAGATAGATATCATAAAAAAGAACCAAACAGAAAATCTGGAACTGAAGAATTCATTTAATTACAAAATACATTTGAAAGCTTCAACAATAGAGTAGATCAAACAAAAGAATCACTGGGCATGGTGGCTCACACCTGTATTCCCAACCTTTGGGAGGCCAAGGTGGGAGGATCACTTGAGCCCAGGAGTTTAAGGTTGCAGTGCACTCTAGCCTGGGTGACAGGTGAGTCTTGTCTCTACAAAAAAAAAAAAAAAAAAAAAAAAAAAAAATCTCAGAACTTAAAGACAGATCTTTTGAAATACCCCAGTCAGAGAAAAATAAAAAACAATAAAAAGGAATGAACAAAGCCTTCCTTCTTGATAGATGGGAGATCATAAAGTGACCATATAAAGAAATTATTGGTATCCTAGAAGGCAAAGAAAGAATGAAAGCATTCAAATATCAATGTAATGAAATAATAGATGTGAACTTCCCAAGTATAACAAGAGATTTAGACATCCAGATACAGGAGGCCCAGTAATCCCCAAACAGGTACAATGCGAAAGATCTTCTCTACAGCACGTTATAGTCAAAATGTTGAAAGTCAATGACAAATTCTAAAAACAGCAAGAGAAAAGTGTCTAGTTACCTTTAAAGGACCACCCATAAGGCAAACAGACTAATAGCAGGTTTCTCAGCAGAAATGTTACAGGCCAGGAAAGAATGGGATAATGTATTTGAAGTGCTGAAAGAAAACAACTGCCAGCCAAGATAACATATACAGCAAAATGATCCTTTATAAATGAAGGAGAAAAAGTCTTTCTTAGATAAATAAAAGTAGGAGAATTAATCATCACCACTCTAGCCCTACAAAAATGCTCAAGGGATTCCTAAATCTGGAAGCAAAAGGATGACATTTACCATCATGAAAACACACAAAAGTATACAACTCACTAGGAAAGCAAACACACAAATGAGAAAGAGAAGGACTCAAATGGTACCACTACAGATAACCACCAAACCAAAATGACAATAAGAGAAAAAGAAAGAAACAAAGAATGTACAAAACAACCAGTGAATAATTAACAATATAACAGACAAAAACCGCACATATCAATAATAATCTTGAATATAAATGGATTATATTCTTCACTTAAAAGATATACACTGGCTGAGTGGATTAAAACAATGATCCAACTACATGCTGTTTAGAAGAAATTGATTTTACTTGTAGAGATATGTATAGAATGAAAGTAAACAGATGGAAAAAGATATTCTATGCAAGCAGAAACCAAAAGCAAGCAGTAGTAAGTATACCTATATCAGGTAAACAGGACATTAAGCTAAAACAGTAAAACAGACAAAAAAGGTCATTATGTAATAATAAATGGATCAATTCAGCAAGGAAATAACAAGCTAAATATATGTGCACCCAACAATGGAGCACCAGATTCATAAAGCAAATATTACCAGATCTAAAGAGAGAGACTCCCATACAATAATAGTGGGAGACTTCAACACCCCACTTTCATCATTAGACAGATCATCTAGGCATAAGATCAACAAAAAACCAATGGATTTTAACTGGACTTTAGAACAAATGGCTCTAAACAGACATTTACAGAACATTTCATTTAACAACTACAAAATACACATTCTTTTCATCAGCACATGGAACACTCTCTAGGATAGACCATATGTCAGGCCACAAAACAAGTCTCAACAAATTTAGAAAAACTGAAATCATATCAAGTATCTTCTTACACACAGTGGGATAAAACTAGAAATCAATACCAAGAGAAACTTTGGAAACTATACAAATACATGGAAATTGAACACATGCTCCTGAATGAACATTGAGTCAATAAAGAAATTAAGATGAAAATAAAACAATTTCTTGAAAATGAAAATCAATATACTATCATCTGTGCAACACAGCAGAGGCATTACTAAGAGGGTAGCTTATAGCAATAAACACCTATATCAAAAAAGTAAAAATATTTCAGATAAACAATCTAATAATGCATCTTAGAAACTCGAAAAGCAAACAGACCAAATCCAAAATCAGAAGGAAAGCAATAATAAAGATCAGAACTAAATAAAATGGAAACTTAAAAAAAATTCAAGCGATCAATGAAATAAAGTTGATTCTTTGAAAAGATAAATAAAATTGATAAACTGCTAGCTACACAAACCAAGGAAAGAAGAGAGAAGACCCAATAAACAAAATCAGAAATGGAAAAGGAGACATTACAATTGGCACCATGGAAATACAAAAGATCACCAGATACTATCATGAACATCTGTACACTAAGAAACTGGAAAACCTAGAGAAAATGGCTAAATTCCTTGAAACATACAACTACCTAGATCGAATGAGGAAAACATAGAAAACCTGAATAAACCAATAATGAGTAGTGAGATCGAATCAGTAATAGAAAGTCTCCCAGCAAAGAAAAACCTAGGGCAGGATGAATTTACTGCCAAATTCTACCAAACATAGAGAACTAATATCAATCCTTCTAAAATTATTCCAAAAAATTGAAGAAGAGAAAATTCTCCCTAAGTTATTCTGTGAGGACAGCATTACCCTGATACCAAACCAGAGAAAGATACAACAAAAAAAGAAAACTCCCGGCCAATATCACTGATGAACACAGATACAAAAATCCTCAAAAAATACTGTCAAATCGGCCAGATGCAATGGCTCACACCTGTAATCCCAGCACTTTGGGAGGCCAAGGTGGGCGGATCACTTGAAGCCAGGAGTTTGAGACCAGCCTGGCCAACATGGCGAAACCCCGTCTCTACTAAAAATACAAAAATTAGCAGGGCATGGTGATGCATGCTTGTAATCCCAGCTACTTGCGAGGCTGAGGCAGGAGAATCACTTGAACCCACGAGGCAGAGGTTGCAGTGAGCCGAGATTACGCCACTTCATTCCAGTCTGGGTGACAGGGAGACTCTGTCTCAAAAAACCAAACCAAAACAAAACAAAAACACAAGAAACAAAAAACAAGCTGTCAAACCAAATTCAACTGCATATAAAAAGATAATGCATCAAGACAATTTGGGATTTATGCCAGGGATGCAAACATGGCTTAACATATACAAATCACTATTTTTTTTTTTTTTTAGATTTTTAATTAAAAAATGTTTTTAGAGACAGGATCTCTCTTTTTTGCCCAGGCTGGAGTGGAACGGCATGATCATGGCTCACTTTAGCTTCAACCTCTTGAGCTCAAGTGATCCTTCTGCCTCAGCCTCCTGAGTAGCTGAGACTACAGATGTACACCACCATGCCCAGCTAATTAAAAAAAAATTATTGTAGAGACAGGGTCTTGCTCTGTTGCTCAGGCTGGTCTTGAACTCCAGGACTCAAGAATTCCTCCTACCTTGGCCTCCTAAAGTGCTGGATGTGAGCTACCATGCACAGGTGCAAATAAATAAACGTGATACATCACATCAACAGAATCAAAGAAAAACTATATAATCATTTCAATAGATGCAGAAAAAGCATTTAGTAAAATTTAACATTATTTCATGATAAAATGCTCATCAACGTAGGTATAGGAGGAACATACCTCAAACTGATAAAGGCCATGTATGACAAACCCACAGCTAGTGTCTTAATGAATGGGGTAAAGTTGAAAGCCTTTCCTGTAAGAACTGGAACAAGACAAAGATACTTACTTTCACCAACCCTATTCAGCATTGTTCTGGAAGTCTTAGCCAGAGCAATCAGCAAGAGAAAGAAATAAAAGGCATCTATGTTAGTCCATTCTTTCATTGCTATAAAGAAATACCTGAGGCTGGGTAATTGATAAAGAAAAGAGGATGAATTAACTCATGGCTTGCAGGCTGTACAGGAAGCATGGTGCTAACATCTGCTCCTGGTGAGGGTCTCAGGAAGCTTTCAATATTGGTGGAAGGCGAAGCAGGAGCAGATGTATCACATGGTGAGACAGGAAGCAAGAAGAGGAGGGAGATCCCAGACTTTTAAGCTACTAGATCTCATGTGAACTAACTGAGCAAGAACTCACTCATCACCAAGGGGATGGTGCTAAGCCATTCATGAGGGATCTGCCTCCATGATCCAAACACCTTCCAACAGGCCTCACCTACAACATTGGGGATTATATTTCAACTTTAGATTTGGACAAACATCCAAACCATATCAGCATCCAAATTCGGAAAGAGGAAATGAGCCAGGTGCAGTGGCTCACGCCTGTAATTCCAGCACTTTGGGAGGCCAAGGTGGGCAAATCATGAGGTCAGGAGATCAAGACCATCCTGGCTAACATGATGAAACACCGTCTCTACGAAAAATACAAAAAAATTTGCTGGACATGGAGGTGTGTTGTGTGCCTGTAGTCCCAGTTAGTGGGGAGGCTGAGGCAGGAGAGTCACTTGAACCCGGGAGGCGGAGGTTGCAGTGAGCCGCAATTGCACCACTGCACTCTAGCCTGGGCAAAATGGAGGGAGACTCCATCTCAAAAAAAAAAAAAAAAAAAAGGAAGTCATATCGCCCCTCTTTGTAGATGACATGATTTTACATTCAGAAAAACCAAAAGACTCCACCAAAAACCTCTTAGAACTGATGAACAAATACAGAAAAGTTTCAGTGAACAAAATCAACATATAGTGTGTCTGTAATTTCAGTTACTTGGGAGGCTGAAGTGAGAGAAGTGCTTGAGGCTAGGAGTTGCAGATGAAGTCAACATTACAAAAATCAATAGCATTTCTTTATTTTTAAAATTCTAAAAAATCTAATGATTATTTTAGAGACATCAGTAGTACTTCTATACACCAATAACGAAATAGCCAAAAAAGGAATCAAGAAGGCAATCTCATTTACAATAGCTACAAAAAAAACCCAAAAGTAAATTTAACCAAGAAGGTGAAAGCCCTCTACAAGGAGAACTACAAAACACTGATGAAAGAAATTAAAGAGGACACAAGCAAATGGAAAGACATTCCATGTTCGTGGATTGGAAATTACCAAGTTGACCAATTAATAAAATGACTACATTGCCTCAATCTACAGATTCGATGCAATCCCTATGAAAATACCAAAGTCACTTTTCACAGAATTAGAAGAAAAATTAGAAAATTCATATGGAACAACAACAACAGAAGGAGCCCAAATAACTAAAGCAATCCTGAGCAAAAAGAACAAAGCTGGAACATCATACTACCTTACTTCAAAAATATATTGCAAGGCTACAGTAACCAAAACAGTATGTTATCGGTATAAAAATAGACACATAGAGCAGAATAGAGAACCCAGAAATAAAGCCACATATTTACAGCCAACTGATTTTTGACAAAAGCACCAGGAACATACACTGGGGAAATGACACCCTCTTCAATAAATGGTGCTGGAAAAACTGGATATCCATATGCAAATGAATAAAACTAGACCCCTATCTCTCACCATATACAAAAAAAATCTACTCAAGATGGATTTAAGACTTAAATATAAGACTTGAATCTATAAAACGAATAAAAGAAAACATAGGGAAAGAACTTCAGGATACTGGCCTATGCAAAGATTTTGTGGTTAAGACAAAAAAAGACAAAACACAGACACCTAAAACAAAAATAGACGAATGGGACTTAATTAAACTAAAACGCTTCTGCCAGCAAAGGTAACAGTCAACAGAATGAACAGACAACCTGCAGAATGGGAGAAAATATTTGCAAACTATTCATTTGATAAGGGATTAATATCCAGAATATACAAGGAATTCAAGGAACTCAATAATAACAATAATATCCCATCAAAAAGTGGGCAAATACATGAATAGACAATTCTCAAAAGAAGACATACAAATGGCCAACAGGTATATGAAAAAATGTTCAACATCACTAGTCATCAGGGAAATTCAAGTCAAAACCACCATGAGATATCAGCTTACCCTGCTAGAATGGCTATTACTAAAAAGTCAAAAAATAACAGATGGTGGTAAGGATGTGGAGAAAAGGGCATTCTCATGCACTGTTGGTGAGAATGTAAATTAGTACAACCTCTATGATAAACAGTATGGAAATTTCTCAGAAAACTAAAAATAGAACTACCATAGTATCCATCAATCCCACTCCTGGGTACCTACCCAAATGAAAAGGAATTAATGTATCAAAGGGACCTGCACTTGCCTATTTATTGCAATACTATTCACGATAGCAAAGATATATAATCAACCTAAATGTCCGTCAATGGATAACTGGATAAAGAAAATGTGGTATATATACACAATGAAATACTATTAAACCATTAAAAAATCATGAAATAACGCTGGGCTTGGTGGCTCACACCTGTAATCTCAGCACTTTAGGAGGTCAAGCCTGGGAGTTTGACACCAGCCTGGCCAACATGGTGAAACCCCATCTCTACTAAAAATTTAAAAATTAGCCAGATGTGGTGGCGGGCACCTGTAGTCCCAGCTACTCAGGAGACCAAAAAGCACAATAATTGCTTGAGCCTAGGAAGTGGAGGTTGCAGCGAGCCAAGATTGTGCCACTGCACTTCAGCCTGGGCAACAGAGCAAGATGCTGTCTCAAAAAACAAACAAACAAACAAACAAACAAACAAAAAACCATGGTGGAACTGGAGGTCATCATGTTGAACGAAATAAGCCAGGCCTAGAAAGACAAATATTGCATGTTCTCACTCATTTGTGGGAGCTAAAATAGTTGATCTCATAAAGATAGAGAGTAGAATGATAGGTATCAAAGGTGAGTGGGTGGGATTGGGGTATGAAAAGAGGTAAGTTAAGGGGTATACACATACAGTTAGATAAAAGGTAGAAGTTCTATTTTTTCACAGCAGAGAAGAGTGATTATCATTAATATCAGTGTATTGTTACTTCAATGTAGCTAGAAGAGAGGACTTGAGTTGTTCCCAATATGTAGAAATCATAAATGCTCAAAGTGATGAATGACACCTCAATACCCTCACCTGACCTGATAATTACACATTCTATGCATGTTACAAAACATCACATGTACCCCATTGATTTTTAAATATTATGTATCAATAAAAAATAAACCGGGCATGGTGGCTCACACCTTTAATCCTAGCACTTTGGGAGGTCTAGGCCGGAGAATAGCTTGAGCCCAGAGTTCAGGATCAGCCGGGGCAACATGGCAAAACCCTGTCTCTACACAAAATTAGCCAGGCATGATAGAGTGAGCCTGTAATCCCAGCTACTTGAGAGACTGAAGTGAGAAGATCACCTGAGCCCAGGAGGTCGAGGCAGCAGTAAGCCAAGATTGTGCCACTGCACTCCAGCCTGTGTGACAGTGAGACTCTGTTTCAAAAAACAAAAATAAAATAAATAAGCCAGGTACAGCCAGTGCCTGTAATGCCAGTTACCTAGTAGGTTGAGGCAGGAGGATTGCTTGAGCCCAGAAGTTGGAAGCTGCAGTGAGCTATGATGACACCACTGCGTGGGTGACACAGCCTGGGCGACACAGTGAGATCCCATCTCTAAAACAAACAAACAAATAAACAAGTTAGAAATAAATACAGCATTTAAATTATTAGCATTATGAGATTTAAATATAGAGCCTTATTATGTAAACATGTAATATTATTTAACACTGAGTCAGTAGGATTGGAACAGCAGAGAAGGAAATACACTCCTGCTTCACTAAACCTGTGCCTTTGAAGGAGAATGCTTCCTATTTGGCTGATGACTTTTTTGTAATTTCTCAAATTTTTCTCAGAGTTCTAGAGTGGCTTTTAAATTCTTGTTGAGAAAAAAATAATGCTTCTTGGCCATCTCACTAAATTCTTTCAGCCTCCTAATCTGTGATTTGTAGAATGAAGTCTATTCCAACATTGAAAGTGTTCTTTTTCATACCTTCTAACTTTGTGTTCCAGTCACAGAGCTGCCGTCCAGGAATTTCTTTTTATTGCATTCCCTGGGTTGGTGTCATTTTTTTCGGATACTATGTAATTTTTTCAGAAGGGCGTGTCAAAATAGTACTTTTATATCTATAAAGCTTTTTTTCCTCACACTTGATTTTGTTGCTGCTGTGAACGGTAGCTTACTTTCGATTATCTTTTCTAAATGGTGAGTGCAGAACAACACTACTGATGAGTTGATCTTTTAGTTGGGAACTTTTCTCAACTCTCTTATTAGGTCTAAGAGTTAACTTTTTTGGAGATGAAAGCATCTACAAATAATCAGTTTGATCTTTTTCCTTCCAGTCCTTACATTTTTCTTATCGCATTGGTCAGAACATCCAGTACTATGTAGTATAGAATTGTAGGTCCATACCGTTTTTTTTTCTTCCAAATTTGAAAGACATTGTCTTCTAATATTCAGGGACCCTGTTGAGAAATCTAATATTATGTAAAATTCCATTCTTTTGTAGGGAACCTGTTTATAACTCTAGAAGCTTTAAGATATTCACCTTTTCCTTGGAGTCCTGTAGGTCTATAAGGATACACTTCGGTATAAATCTTTTTATTTATCCTAATGGCATTCTGTGCTGTACACTTACATCTTTTTAGCTCTATGAATTTTCTTCTATTTTCTCCCAGTTAGTTGTCTCTTTTTTTCTCCTGTAATGACTATTTGACTAATACTGGGCTTCCTCAGTTCATCTCCATTCTCCAACTTTTTTCTTGTATTTTCATGGTTTCATCTTTCTGGTTTACATTCTAAGACATTTTCTCAACTTTCTCTTCTAGACCTTTTATTGAAATTTTAATTAAGGAAACCATAGTTTTGATTTTAAGGAATCTTTCTGGCACTCGGCCCTGCTTTTAGAGAGGCATAGCTCACCTATTGTCTCAGATATTCCTAAGTATACTAATGATATCAACTTCTTTTGATTGCAAGTGATAGAAAATCAAATCTAAACTGCATAAGGAAAGGAGGAACTTAATGCTCACAAAACTAAAAAGTTCAGTAGTAGGGCTTATTTTGAGTGTAGTTTAGTTTAACATATGAGCTTAAATGATGTCACAAGGACCTGATTTCCATTTTCATCTTACCTTTGCTTGTTGTAGCTCTATTCTCACTCTCCCTTCATGGTAGCAATAGACAGCAGTAGGCTCAACCCACACAAGCTAATGTTCCATGAGAATGAGTGAAGTTCTTTTCCTAGAGTTCCCAGCAGGGGTCTCATTGCAGCATGCTGTCTCTGACTGGACACGTTCCTGAACAAATTCCAGTGGCTGTGGGAATGGAAGTGGGAAGGTGTATACTAGTGCAGCCATAGTCCTTTCTTCCATTAGGGAAGAGCCTGTCTGACCATAGAGTTTTGGTCTAGGTCACAGAGTAGATTCAAACACAAAGGCTGACTGTAGCAGTATATGGCCCAACAGAGCAAAATGAGGCAACCTCAGGACAGGGAGTCCTAGCCATAACACATAACAAATACTTTCTGCAATAATACAATATAGATAAATATTGAGTGTTTTGAATAAGTAGGTGCAAAATGTAAATGAGTATTGGGCATTTTACCGAGATGGAGGGTAGTAAACTGGGGAGTGGTAAGTATGTACCATAAAAATTGTCCAGAGATCCCTTATATCTCACCGTTACAGATGTATGTGAGCATGTGTGGAGGGGTGGGCAGAGAAATAAACCTTGTGCGTGTGTGGGTGTATGTGTTTGAGACAGTGTCTTTCTCTGTTGCCCAGGCTGGAGTGCAGTGGTTCAAACACAGCTCACTGGAGTCTTGATCTCCTGGGCTCAAACCATCCTTCCATCTCAGCCTCCCAAAGTGCTGAGATTACAGGTGTGAGCTTCGGCACCCAACCTAAACCCTGATGATTAAAAGTATCTCTGTGTTTCTATCTGAAATTTCATCAGTTTTGTTAGAACAGGGAGGTGCTACTGGGTGGATTGAGAAGGTTGAAAACTATTGATCACTCACATTTTATTGAGAATGATCTTAATCAATTTTCCTATTTCTAGAAGAGATCAGCCTATATTATACTTGCATATATGGGAACATGGGAGAGGGAGAGGAGACTTTCTCAACATGACATCAAGGACTTCGAAGAGGAAGATGTCCTAGGGAAGGAGAGATTGGAAGAACTGGAAGTTAGAGGAAAATGAAGACATATTCTCTACTACTTTGATGCCATTTTCTCCTTTTCTCAGGGACTGGATCTCACCTCTATTCTTCTTTCTTCTTGCCCCTCTTTATTCTTTTAAGTTAATGTAACAAGTAGGACTTTTAGCATAAAGAGCTAACATGAGTAGTTTATCAGTCGTCGTCTACCCTCTACCTGCTTCTGTGAACCGGTTGTCAACACAAGGTGAATTTTCCTGGTCAGTTTGTATCAAAGTTCAGAGATGAGCCTTTTGAAGCAACTATATGAGGGCAAAGGATGGGATGAGTAGATATTATTTGCTGAATAAGGTGGAAGCATCACCTCTGATGTTAATAACTTTTTTCCTTTACTTTCCTAAGCTCACTGTGTATGTTACTCTGGTTGGAGTGTTAGTTCCAATGTGGGCAGCAGGCTTTCTTGTAACTCTTTTGATAATTCTTTCTGCTTTAATAGTTTTGGTCCCTGGAAGCATGAATTAATAAATTATTTGGAAACAGATATGGGCCAAACCATCTTCATGGCCAGACCTCACCTAAGGAAGCAGCAGCCAGGAAAAACTCTGGATAAAGTTGGTCAGCTGCTTTGATGCCTGCTGGCTGGGGGATGGCAGGCTTCTGTTCATAAAACGCACATGCTGGATGAGATCTCCAAGGTTATTACCCGCTTTGACATTTTATTATCTGGCAGACAAGGTACAGGTTTTGATGTTTATCAAGAATCAGTGCAGACAGTTCTAGTCTATTTCTTGTAAATAAATCTCTTCATGTGATAGTCATATCTCATTAGTGATGAGACCAGGCACTGTAGGCTTTGCTGGGGGGCAGGCGAGAAGGGAGAGGACAGGCATGAAATCCCCATTTCCTTTATATTCCTATTTATATCACAGGTTTATCATCTCTTTTTGTCTCTTTCCTCTACTAGACTGTAAGCTTCTTGGGAACAGGGGCTGTGTCTTGTTCATCTTCTTCCCCATGTCCAGCATAGATGGTGCTTATCTAATGTGGTGCTTACCAAATATCTGAATGACTAAACTGGATAATTCCACCAACCTTCAATTCTACCTTTAAATTATAACCTTGATATAATTTGCCTTATTTTATCCCCATAATATTTGGAAAACCTCTTACTCAGAGTATTCTTATGCTATTTTATCTTTTTATAATTTAATTAAACATTTTTTTTGTAAAGACAGGATTTGCCCAGGCTGGTCTCAAACTTCTAAGCTCAAGCAATCCTCCTGCCTGGGCCTCCCAAAGTGCTGGGATTACAGGTGTGAGCCACCATGCTGCTATTTTATCTCAATGATTAAAAAATAACTTTATATTAAAAAGAGAAGCAGTTTATTTTTCTCTAGTTGCAATATCCGTGTTCTTTAACTGGCATCAATAGTACTTTGGGGAAGGAGAACATTTATATGGGGTAACTAGATAAAATTCAGGATGTCCATTAGAAATTTGACTTTCAGGTAAACAACAAGGATTTTTTTAGGGTAAGTATGTCCCAATTGTTCGTTGTGTTTCTGAAATTTTAATTTAACTGGGTGTTCTATTTTTTCCCCCCTAAATCTACCAATCCCAGGCTCTACTCCTGGAGTATTTAATATTCTATATTGAAGCCTTCCAAACTGAGGTTCTAGAATCTAATGGAGAAGTAGAATCTTGGAGGCCAGGATCTAGTTCAGAAGGCATGATCTGTTAGGCCAACACCCTTCTCTTCCCATAGAGCCATCTAAATTACAACCAAAGGTAAAGAAATATCCAACTGAGAGCACGCAGCAGCAACGCCCTGCTTTCCACTCCCTGCCTTTTTGTTTTTTGAGACGGAGTTTCGCTCTTGTTGCCCGGGCTGGAGTGCACTGGTGTGATCTTGTTACTTTTAGTGATTATTGAATAGAGATATAATGTCTTTTGTAGTAATTATTGCTTATGCAACGGCAAAAAGCATTTTGTTGTTTTCTCTATCAAGGTTAACAACATTTAAAAGGGAAAGGATCTTAAACCTTGTTCTTAGGATGAGGATTACTATGTTTTATGTAGCATGCTATATACATTAAGTTATGTTTTGTTCTGTCAAATAAATGACTAAGTAATCAATATGACTTTTCACATCCGGTAAAATTTTGGTGGGAAGGACTTTAGATTTGCCTTTGCCTTTGACCACATTACCTAAATAATCCACGAGATGGCAGCAGAGAAATGTTCATTTAAATGTATCATCTATGGAGAGGTTGTTACAAGTGCACTTTAACAAAAAATAGACTAACCTTTGTAATTTGGTCCTTTCTAAACATAGAGTAGCCAGTTAGAATTTTTAAGTCATTTCTCATGTCTTTTATGAGAGACGTAATGAGGGTTTTATTTTATTTTATTTTTTATTGGTCTTAAAGTTGTTTTCCTTGCTCTCTACATTTTGCAGCAAGAACCAGGTCTAAATGCCTGGAAATGTACTTGCCGAGCTATGTTTTTCTTTCACAGTGAGCATTCTCATAAGTAATCTTAGCAAAGCTGGGAACAATAAATTTTGGGACATCACTAAAAGTGTTCTTTGTGGTGATTTACAACCTGATGCCACCATCCTTTAGGAACAAACAAGAAAGTGAAAGAGATGGTTTTCAGGTATTGGAGCCTGAGTTTAGGTGGGGGAGTGGGTGGTGAGTGGGGTAAGAAGAGAGGGAGTGTGTGGGGGAAAAAGGATATTTCCATAGAGACTGCAGTTTTCACCTAAATTTGTATTATATTTATATTATCAGCTACGTTTTCACTTATCTGTTAGAGGGAGTAATTGGAGTTAACAATAAATCATTGCAGGTGCTTTTTATTCAGAAGAAAAGAAATTGTTTTCCTATAAATGACCTCAATTTTCTAATTTTAGTGTCATGTATTTCTTATGAAGTGATAAAAGGCACAATATAAGTCTGTTCTATAGATATAATTAATAACAAATTAATTATCATTACTCTGTATCATTTATTACTTTGGATTTCATTATGCCTGAAGCTTGGAAACTTAATTACACACACACATGCGCACACACATAAGCACACACACAAGCACACACACACACACAACACACATATGCATGCTTGAATGTGCTTTTTGTTTATATAAATAGGACATGCTTGTTGCAAACTTTTAAATCATACAGGAATATATGAAATAGAAAATGAAGAGTCCCACAATCCCTTGAGGTAGTTTGTGAATATTCTTGCAGATATTTCTCTAAGGAAAGATGAACACATTTACATATTTTAACAAATGAGATCATACAGCTCTGATACTGCGTTGCAACTTAGGTTTCAGATTTACTCTATCATGGACATCTTTCCATGTTTGGTTTTTATAAGCTACAGATGATTTCATTACATGTTCCTGACATAATGTTTTAAACTAACTCTATTGATGGATATTGTTTTCCATGCTTTTGTTGCTATAATTACAATGCTGCACGGAGCAATATTGTGTGCTTCTCTGTGAGTATTTAAAATCTAAACTTTTGACCAAATAGCATTTTCAGAAGTGGAACACCACAGTTGAAATTAGTAATAAAATCCTATGATGACACCCACATGGGCAGAGCTGGTATATTACACGTGGGAACACACTGGTGAAGCTCTCTTCTTTTTGAGAGCACTGGGATGAAGCCTGTGTGTGAACAGCGGCAGCGCGCGCCCGGCTCTCAGCTTGCACCACGCACTCCGTGGCCACGGCTTCCCCCGTGCTCGGCCCCCCGCTGCGGTCTTCACACCTGTGAGGCCCCGATAGTACCGGCTCCAGGCGCACCTCGCCTCGCCAGCAGGTGTTGGCTTTTATCTACACAGCCAGGCAGGATTGAAATGCGCTCTCCCTCGGGACCCTCCTTCTCTTCGATTCCTCCACGGTGCCAGAGATCAAGGAGGGGAAGGTCTGAAGTCTGGGAAGCCAGGGGCAGGGCATTGTCAAGGAGGCACTGAAGACTCTGGAATGCGCTCCGCCCGGGTCCGGCAGGGCCGGGGCTGTTTGCCTTCGGGGCACAGCGGAGGCCCCATCTGTTTGCTCCAGCGTTTTCCTGAGTGGTCGCCTTATGGCGGCCCCCTCACCCGCAGGCCCGCCGAGCTGCGGAGATCATCTCATCATCTCTGCCACTTCACACGGAGGGGCGAACGCTGGCAAAGTATTGTTTTATGACAGGATTTCTCAGCCAAGGGATTCAGACTCTTATTTATTTCATGAAAAGGAAGGAAAACATTTTATACAAATAATGGAAATTCAAATATAAGACAACAGGTGTAACATTTCACATTCAGAACTCCTTTTCAAGTCCCATGAGTATTTTTTAATCGAATCTTGTATCCCAGTGGTTCTATAAACTGAGTATCTGGCCTTTTTTTGGGGCCTGGAGGGTGTCTCTGGGATTGCAGCAATGGGTGATCTCAACCTTTATCAACTAGGTGATATTTAAAAAGATCCTGGGTAACAAGGATCTTGAAAAAGATCCGGACTCTTCCATTTATAAGGTCCTGGGATTTGTAAACAAGACCATTAGACAGAACTTTTTCTTACCATATAAGGCATCCATTTTCTCATTATTTCTATTTTTTATTTTTTTTGAGACGAAGTCTCACTCTGTTGCCCAAGCTGGAGTGCAGTGGCTTGATCTCTGCTCACTGCAACGTCCATCTCCCAGGTTCAAGGGATTCTCCTGCCTCAGCCTCCTGAGTCGCTGGGACTGCAGGCAAGTGCCACCATGCCCGGCTAATTTTTGTATTTTTGGTAGAGACGGGGTTTCACGATTTTGGCCAGGCTGGTCTTGAACTCCTGACCTCATGATCCGCCTGCTTCAGCCTCCCAACGTGCTGGGATTACAGGCGTGAGCCACCGAACCTGGCCCTCATTATTCTTTTACAATAATGTCTGCCTCTGCTTGCTCCATTTTGAACTGTGTCTAGTTTTGTAGACTGGACTCCTAGATGTGGATCTGGTGTTTGAGAGGCTCCCTTTAGGTTCTGAGGGCAGCAAATGCATTGTTGGTGACTATAGAAAAAAAAAAAGCAGTATGGTTTTGCTGCTTATGAGTGAAACGTTGGAAAGTTAAAGCATTGAATGTGCCCTCTGCACTGCAGAGGCTGTGTTTTATACGTTCTGTATCTCTATGAAGTTTGAGTAGTAACAATGGCCAAATAGAAAACTTGTAGTAAATTAATATTTTGAGTTCATTCATTCAACAAGTTTGCATTGAGAAATTGCTGTATGCCAGGTATTGTTCTTGTCACTGTTTTATGAGCAAAAGAGATAAAACTTCTTGCCCTCAGGGCACTCAAATTTTAGTATGTAGGGACAGTAAGCGAATTAACCATTCTTAGTATATGAGGTGGTGATCAGTGCCAAGGAGAAAAACAAAGCATGGAAAGGGGATGAATTGCACTGTTAGGTGGGACGTCAGGGTAGGCCTTACTCATGGATGAGTAGGATGGCATTTGAACAATGACCTGAAGGAGTAGATGGAGGGGAAAGCAGTGCCCTAAGCAGGACGGATGGCAAATGCCTGGCAAGTATGAGGTCAGGCCTTTGTGGTGGGAGTGGATTGCAGAAGGAGAGAGTATGATGCTAGCTCAGAGAGGGAAAAGGGCTAGACTACATGGGCCTGTGTAGGCTGGACAGGACTTTGCCTTTACTATGAGTAACTTGGGGGAACCATTTTGGATTTTAAGTAGAGGAGTAAAGTGATTTGATTTGATTTTTAAAAGGTTATTAAAGCTGCTGTATTGAGGACAGACAGAGGAGACCTATAGAATTGATTGCTGCAGCTCTAGAAAGAGGTGACGGTGGCCTGTCCCAGGGGGTAGCAGTGGAAATAGAGATTGTGCCTGTATTTTGAAGGTGATGCTGACCTTCCAAATCAATTTTTCCTGATAGTACAGGATCTACCTAGCAAGACTCCAAGGAAGGAGGGAATTTCTAAAACAATTTAAGTGAATGGGGAGAAGCCGAAGATAAAAATTTAAAAGAGCAGAGTAGGGTAGGATCATTAAAGAGATAATCCTGTCAAGGGAGGGAGAGTTTTGGGAGGAGGCTAAGAATTCAGTAATTTGTAGCATCTTGATGAAGCACACGGTAAAGACTTTTGATGTGATCAAAAGGCCTGTGCGATTCCATTATGGTTTAAAGAGTGAAATAGCCCCCAATTTATAGCAGAACATGGAGAAAATACCTTCTCAGCAGTAATAAGGCTAGTCTAAAGGCAAAGAGTGTTGGGAAAATATAAGAAACTCAACAAAGCTGTAGTGAGCGAGGGATAGAAGGGAAGGGGTAGTTATGAAAAATTTGTTACAGAAAACATTGGCAGAACTTGGCAACTAATTTAGCATTCTGAGTATGGGCTAGGAGATGAATTCAATACTATTCCAAGGTTTCTACTTTGTAGCTTTGAAGAGATGCTGGCAGTCTTTCCAATACTTGGAAACTAGAACCAGGGAAGGGCCACGCATGAAGAGTAGGTAATGTGTCTCTTGAGAAATGCTTAATATAACAGTTCTTATAGAAAAAGCACTAGGCAGAGTACATAAACCCATGGGATGAAAATTCAGGATAAAGGAGATTGGGAGTTTAGTGGGGTCAGGCGAAGTAATAGCCAAAGAGCAAATGATTTTCTCTTATCCTAATTAGAAAAAGGAAATTGTCATTCCAGTGCTCTTAGATGATAAAAAAAAAACTTCCGGGAGAGGACAGAAAGGCTGAGGGAAGCTGCGATCCAGGCCAGAGTTTTACTGGGCACCAGCTCAAACAGGATGCTGAGAGGCCGATGGTGCCCTGTGGTGTCACAAGTTACAGAGAAGTTTGATGTGGGATCTCTGGACCATGGGCCATAGCAACCCAATTGGCAAGGAAGCTAGACTTTTGTCCTCCAAGGATACCAGCAGGATTGGCAATTATTTTATTTTTTTCAGTATTGCTGGGAACAAGTTTTGGGCAGAACAGACACAGACAAAGGGCAAGATGCAAGTGTGAATTAACATAAGAGACATCCATGTAGTTCATATCTATGTTTGTATTTTTAAAATAGCCAAGTGATGAATAAAACCAACTAAGTGTTTGCTATAACAGGTCATACAGCTGACATTACTGCTACATTTTCACAAAGAAAAGAACTCTTTGCCATCAGTAACTGGTTGCCCAAAATCCATAATTCCTTATTTGACAAAACTTACATGGGTCCGACTCTGTGTCATTTGTTGAATTAGATTCTAAGAATACAAAATTGAGCAAGATATGAACTTGTCCAAAAGGTCCTCACAGTTTAACTTGGGAGAGAGAGACATTCAGACAAGTAATTGCAGCACAGTGTGATAAGATCAACAAAGTAAAAAAAAAAATGGCTTGGGCTTTGTAGTCACACAGACAAGCTGCGTCACCACTGCCTTCCTTGTGTAAACTTGAGAAATTTACCTCTGATTTTCAGTCTCCTTATTAGAAAATGGATATAACTTTTGCCTTGCATTTCGGGGGAACAACATAGGCCACAAAACAGCATGGACATAAGAGGCTTGAGAAAATCAGATATGAGGTTTTCTGAAAGTAAATTTTTACAGTAGGGAATCAGGGAAAGTAGATAGGGGAAAGAGGCCTTTGATCTTTTAAATTTGGTAATGTCTTTATGAAAAACCCTGCTGTCTACTAAGTACATTACTATATATCATTCCAGGCCCTGGCTTTGTAAGACAAGTAGGAATCTCACATTTCAAGCAACTTGACTCTTTCCTGTAGTCTTTATTTCAGCCAGACTGCTACTGTTTCCCTACACGCCTTGCTCTTTCCAGCTTTGGATCTTTTATTTGGCTGTTCTCACCATACCACTTCCTTGCAAATATACCATTCATCATTGGAAGCCCATTTCAAATGCCACCCAATCCAGGAGAATTTTCTTCACTCCCAGCCGTCTGAGCCCACTCACCCCTTTGACTTTCCTTAGCAATGTTCTGCTTAGTGTACTTTCCCTACCGTCATTTGCATGCCCGTAGCCCTAGATGAAAAGTTCCTTGGGATCAAGAATGATGTCTTCTCTATCTTTGCATGCCCTCAGACCTCATCTTCTTGTCTTACACATCTCACACATAGTCGATGACATCTAAATATTTGTGATATTGAGTTTGGTTAGTGAAACCATTTCTTTTCTTATAGCCACAGAACAAGAGCTAATCCATAGTTGTAAGGGTTTCTGGATCATTGAATGAAAGCTGCTCTTTCAGCAGATCATAATTGTGAAAAGCTGTTAAGTGTATACTTTTGATGAACAGGTTTTGCTGTGTTGCTGAGTTCATGTTGCCATGACAACCTTAACTTTTGGCACTTTCTGAATTTAGTGTCCTACTTAATTTCCTGTATTTGGCTCTGAGAGCCGTATTGTTCTGTCCTTTGTGCTTGCCTATATGGATCTTTAAACTGAGAGTCATTTATGAATGTATCTTATTTTGCTTTATTATGTAATACATTCTTTAAGATGGGAACTTGGTCTTATCCTTATGATCCTGACAATGCCCAAGTGTGCCTTGTACATTTTAGATAGTTAATCTGTCAATACATATTTTAGATGAATTAAGAAATCACTGGTGTAGTAGGCTGTTATAGTGGCCACCCAAAGATGTTCATGTCCTGATGCTTGAGACCCAGGAATATGTCATCTTATATAGTAAAGGGTACTTTGCAGATATGGTCAAGAATGTTAAGATGAGATTATCCTGGATTATCCAGATGAGCCAATGTCATTGCAAGGGTCTTTATAAGAGTGAGGCAGGAGGGCTTAGGAGGAGATATGACAATGGAAGCAAGAGGTTGAAGTGATGTGAGAAGGGGAGGATGGTCAGGGAATGGAGGTCCTGCAAGGAAAAGGAAATACATTGTACTCTGATGCCTCCAGAGGGAGGATTGTGACCTCCAGAGCTGTAAGATGATACATTTGGTTGTTTTACGCCATGTAGTTTTTGGTAATCTGCTATCACAGCAGTAGAACACGAATACAATTGGGTCACTCATTTTAGTAAGTTTCAAAGACCCCTGAGAGGAGTTGTTAAGCACCAGTCCAGTTAGAGGTATTATTTTGGTCAGGTTCTAGATACTACTACTTCTAATAGTACAAAAGGATGAAGTGAGAAAGAACCACAGAGATTATCTTACTAATTCGAATGTAGTCACTGTCAGAATTTCAATAATATATAAAATAGAGTTATCTATAACTAACCCACAAAGTTTGAAAATGCCCTTTATTCAAAAAACTTACACTGAGTGTCAAATGAGTGTCTTGCCTTGTGCTAGAATACTGGACCTGTTCAGCTCCCAAGTCAGATCTCATAGGAGTCTTGATGGAGATTTTCTGTGGTTAGAGAGGCCTTGTACCTTCTGGCCACCTATGGCCTAGTGAGTGCCTATGGCTTCAGGGAGGAAGGAATAGGATTTGGCTTATTGTGGAGTAGAAATTATTATGTCAAACCACGTGTCAAAATCCGGAATGGCTGGTGTCTTCAGAATCCATGTGAACTTTCCACAGCAGTTTTTCTCAGTGTTGACTGGACATCAAAGTCTTCGATGTGTGTATCAGGAGGTACCAGTTCATGAGTGGGGAACTGCAATGATCTTAAACTCACTTGTGATTCATCAGTTCACACACAAATAAACAAAGGTCACAGTATTTTTCTAACCAAGACAGTGAAAAATGGGACACTGCCTCAAATGAGCAGTACCTAATTAAAGACCCTTAATATTACTAAAAAAAAAAAAAAAAAATAAATAAATAAATAAATAAAAGTAAGTTTTGGCCAGACGCATTGGCTCATGCCTGTAATCCCAGCACTTTGAGAGGCTGAGGTGGGCAGCTCACCTGAGGTCAGGAGTTCGAGACCAGCCTGGCCAACATGGTGAAACCCTGTTTCTGCTAAAAGCACAAAAAAATTAGCCATGCATGGTGGTGTGTGCCTGTAATCGCAACTACACAGAGGCTGAGGCAAGAGAATCACTTGAACCTGGGAGACGGAGGTTGTAGTGAGCTGACATCGCACTACTGCACTCCAGTCTGGGCGACAGAGCAGGCCATCTTAAAAAAAAAAAAAAAAAGTGTAAGTTTTAAGAATCACAGAATCACACAACTTCTATCAGGTGGTAATTCCTATGTTGGTCCCAGGTGGGAGGGCTGCTGCTCACGCAGTGCTCACTGCTGACCACACACCCTGCATGCTTTCTCTATTTCCATTGACGGCCACTCCTCATATTACCACTACCATTTTAAAGATTAAAAAAAAAAAAAAAAGAGGCAGAGAGGTGAAATGGCTTCTCTGAATAAAATACCTATCAATTCCACATCTGTTGTTCCATGGAATACTGTGTGTTTTATGTGCAGTGTATCATTTAATCCCTCTGCAAAATGTACAGGGGGGGAATCAATGTGAGTACACTTGTCTAAAGTCTTGACTCATATATGACAACTCTGAGACTGTCTCCACAGATGCGTCCTCCCCACCACTAGGGCACCCCACTTTTGTCTTCTTTGGATTGGCAGTGAAAGGAAAAGTGTTTTGTGTTTCAACAAATGGTGCCGAAACAACTGGACATTCACATACCAAAAAATGAACCTAGACACAGACCTTAACCTCTTCATGAAAATTAACTCAAAATGTATCATAGACCTAAATGCATAATACAAAACCGTAAAACAGAAGATAACAGGAGAAAAATCTTGATGACCTTGGGTTTGATGAAAACTTTTTAGATACAACACCAAAGGCATGATCCATGAAAGAAAGAATTGATGAGCTGGACTTCATTAAAATGAATAATTTTGGCTGGGCGCAGTGGCTCATATCTGTAATCCCAATACTTTGGGAGGCTGGGGAAAGATGATCACTTTAGCCCAGGAGTTTGAGACTAGTCTGGGAAACATCACGGACCCTGTCTCTACAAATAGTAATAAAAAAATAGCTAGGTGTGGTGGCACATGCCTGTAGTACCAGCTACTTGGGAGGCTGAGGTGGGAGGATTGCTTGAGCCCCAGAGGTCTAGGCTGCATTGAGCCATGATTGCATCACTGCACTCCAGCCTGGGTGACAGAGCGAAGCCCTATCCCCAAAAAGAAAAGAAAAAAAAAAAAAAAAAAAAAAGAATATCTGCTCTGCAAAAGACAGTAGACAGTGTCAAAAGAATGAAAAGATAAGCCACAAACTGGGAGAAAATATTTGCAAAAGACCTGTGTGATGAAGGATTGCAATCCAAAATATACAAAGAGCTCCTAAAAACCTAACAACCCAATTAAACGACCTGATTAAACAGCCCAATTAAAAAATGGGCAACAGATCTGAACACACATCTCACCAAAGAAGGCAAACAAACATATGAATTGATGCTCCACATTACATCTCCTTAGGGAAATGCAAACTAAAATAACAATAAGATATCACTTCATGCCTATTAGAATGGCCAAAATCCAGAACACTGACAACACCAAATGCTGGTGAGGATGTGAAGCAACAGGAACTCTCATTCATTGCTGGTGGGAATGCAACATGGTACCCCAACTTTGGAAGGCAAGTTGACAGTTTCTTACAAAACGAAACACACTCTTACCATATGATTCAGCAATTGCACTCCTTGGTATTTCCTAAAGGAGCTGAAAACTTAGGTCCACACAAAAACCTCCACACAGATGTTTATTAAACATTTATTCATAATTGTCAAAACTTGGCAACAACCAAGATATACACCCAGTCAATGGAATATTATTCAGTGCTAAAAAGAAATGAATTATGAAGCCATGAAAAGACATGGAGGGAACTGACATGCATATTAGCAAGTAAAAGAAGTTGTATGATTCCAGTTAGATGAAATTCTTGAAAAGGTGAAACTATGGAGACAGTACAAAAAAGTTGTGGGTGCTAGGGGCCTGGGGGAGCAGCAGGTGGAGCATGGAGGATATTTAGGGCAGTGAAGCTGTTCTTTATGATACCACAGCAGTGGATATATGTCATTATACATTTGTCCAAACTCATAGAATGCACAACACCTGGTCTAAACTATAGACCTTGGTTGATAATGATGTGGCAGTGTATGTTCATCAGTTGTAACAAATGTACCATTCTGGTGGAGGATGTTGATAGTGGGGGAGGCTGTGCATGGGTTGGGGCAGGGATATACAGAAAATCTCTGCACTTTCCACCCAATTTTGCTGTGAGTATATAACTGCTTTAAAAAATGATGCCTATTAAAAAAACTTTTTGTGAATGATAGCTTCACATTATTCTTTAAAATAGGGCTTGAAGATTCACATGTAGAAAGCTGTACATAATCAGGTACAACTCTTTAGTAAACAACAAAGTTGCCTCTGTCTATTTGTCTGTCATTTAATCTATCAATCTCTAGTTGGTGAAAATAGTTCAAGATCACTCAATAGAAATAAAAACAAAACCAGAAAACAATTGATATAGGGGCTAATGTGAAAACCAAGACACATAAAAATTAGTTTATTCCCATCACCTCTGATTTCTTAACCCACATGCATGGGATCATTTGCTGAGCTAGGAATCTGGCGGGAAGTCTCAAGGTTCTTCTTACGTATTTGTCCCATCATTAGTAAATATCTATCAAAAAAAACCACACACACATCTATATACACACACTCCCATATATACACATATATATACACACACAGACATATATACACACATATATATGTGTAGCCAACAAATTTATACTCACTTGACTGAGTTACAAATACAATTATAAATCAGTTATTCATTCCCGGTGTTGCCACCAATACTGCATAAGGGCTGAGCTTTGGAAGTTATGAAGACGATATCCCTTTTCACGTGATTTTTATACATCTTCTGTGTTGATAACCTTTCCTCTCCAACTCAGTAATATGATTAGTATCAAAGTGTGCAGGTCTGAACTATGTTACTGTTTGCCACTGGTTCTTATTATGCATGGAAACCCTGGATGATTTCAGTAGGTTTTCTACATGTGGCTCTATCTCCTTGCATTCATTCTTCACTGTTCCTGCCAAAATAGTTTCCTCTGTTTACTGTTTTGATTTGAGAAATGCATTCATTATCTATTGCTGTGGAACAACTTACCACAAATTTAGAGGCTTAAAGCAGCACCCACTTATTAGCCCACAGTTCTGTAAGTCAAAGTCTAGCATGGCAAGGTGGAGTTCTCTGTTCAGGATGAACTCAAGGCCAAAATCAGGGTGTCAGTTGGGCTGAGTTCTCGTCTGAAGGCTCTAAAGAAAAATCAACTTTTCAGTTTATGCTTGTTGTTAGCAGAATTCCCTTGGTTGCAGTTGCAGGGCTAGGATTTCCATCTCCTTGCTGCTTGTCAGCTGGGACTGCTCTCAGCAACCAGATCCTGCTCACATTCCCTGCCACACAGCCCCTCCATTTGCAGACCTGCAATGGTGAAGCAAATCCCTCTGATGCTCCTAGTCTCTAATCTTTTCTTCTGCCACTAGCTAGAGAAAACTCCCAGCTTTTAAGGCTTTCAGGTCATTGGGTCATGTACATCTCGATAATCCTTCTTTCTTACAGTCACCTGTACCATATTGCATAATGGAATCATGGGGGAAACATACATCACATTAACAGTCCTGGGGATCCTGCAGCTTGTGTACAGAGGTGGGGGGAGGAGGCAGGAAATCTTGGTGACCGTTTTAGCATCTTGCCTGCTGCCCCACACACAACCCTATGGTGCATCGAATCTGTGAGCTTTAAAAGCCTCTCCAGAGTACTGTGGACAACCTACATTCCTCTGGCCTCTGGTCTGCTTCTGCTATGTCATCATTCTTCTATTCTCAAGCCTCTCTCAAGGAAGCATCTCATGGTGCAGTTCCCCAAATGTTCACTGAGCTCTATCACACCAGTCCTTAGAAGCTCCAGCTGCTCCAATTCAGATCCGTGGGGATCTTTGGCTTGTACACAAATCCGTGTTGTCAGACACAGGGGAGAGTCCTGCCAATTTTCTCCAAGGATGGCCTATGAATATTGAGATATGTTACAATGATTAAAAACAAAACAAAACAACAACCACAAAACTGAAGACAACACAGTTCTCAAACCTCAGAGCTTATAGTCACTTAACTGAATTACTTAAAATCTTAAGAGCTGACAGTCCTCAAATTTTTACCAAGAGACCAGAAATTAAGTTCGTGCAGTCTGCCATCTGGGCCCTGAATGAAAGAGAAAATTGCATCTAATCCTGATTCCAGTTTTGTTCAGAGATTTAAAAAAAAAAAGAAGAAAATAAAAAATTAAAAAAGGTCTTTTGCAGGCAGAACCTGAGAAACGGTATGGTGTTTAGTTCTAAATTATCACGCTTGCTTATTTGTCACAGAGCCTGGGTGGCCTGGTGATGAGTACTATATAAAATTATAAGCCCAAAAATGCTTTATTTAGTCTTTGACAATGTGCTTCTTGATTAGAGTTTTAATATTTTTTTCTGGATCTGTTAGATCTTTATCAGTTAGAACTTTATGTTGTTATAAATAACTGAAAACCAGCCAGGCATGGTAGCTCATGTTTGTTCTCCCAGCACTTTGGGAGGCTGAGGTGGGAGGATCACCTGAGGTCAGGGGTTTGAGACCAGCCTGACCAACATGGTAAGACCCCATCTCTACCAAAAATACAAAAATTAGGCAGGCTTAGTGGTTGGTGCCTGCAGTCCCAGCTACTCATGAGACTGAGGCAGGAGAATCACTTGAACCTGGGAGGTGGAGGTTGCAGTGAGTCGAGACTGCACCACTGCACTCCAGCCTGGGCGATAGAGCCAGACTCCTTCTCAAAGAAAACCCACCAAAAACCAAAAAAACAAAAAACCCAAAAAACTGAAAACCTATCTTAAATTGCCTTATTATTATAAGTGGCCAATTAGTTTATGTTGCTGTAAAACAAAGCTAAGTTGGGCTTCAGAATGTGGTGTCAAGGCTCAATAATGTTATCAATGGGGGCCATTGTTTTTCTTCTCTCTACTTTGCCCTTTAAGGTGTCAGCTTTATCCCAAGTCTGATTCTCTTTAGTGCTTGCAAGATAATGTCCAGTAACTCTTAGTGTTGTGTGTTTTTATAATTTATTTTAATGAGGAAAAGAATACATCTGAACCAATATTCTGAATTTCATGTTTACTGGCTCTTGTAAAGGCCCATGGTCATCCCTGAACAATGACTTATGCAGGGAAATAGAATATGTTGGTTGTTGACGTCAACGTAGGATACCTGGAGAGGAGTAAGGTACCTGAAAAAAAAAATTGTAGTCTTGGCCGGGCGTGGTGGCTCAAACGCCTGTAATCCCAGCACTTTGGGAGATCAAAGTGGGCAGATCACAAGGTCAGGAATTCAAGACCAGCCTGACCAACATGGTGACACCCCGTCTCTATTAAAAATACAAAAATTAGCTGGCTGTGGCAGTACATGCCCATAATCCCAGTTACTCGGGAGGCTGAGGCAGGAGAATCTCTTGAACCCAGGAGGCGGAGGTGGCAGTGAGCCGAGATCACTGCCTGGGCGTTGCACTCCAGCCTGGGTGATAGAGCAAGATTTTCTCTCTAAAAAAAAAAAATATATATATATATATATATATATATGTATAGTCTTATGTACAAGACACTAAATACTATACAATAAATTTTCTGTATTTAAAAAATCTGTAAAAGCATCTTTTTATCCTTTTAAGGATTTTGGCATATTGTCACCTCAGCAGTAGTCAGATGAGTCATTCTGGGTATTTGTATACTTCGTAAGGTTTTTATTGGGTTTATATCTGGTTTAAAATCTAAAGAGCTTCATGTGCTACCTGTACTTTTGACCACTTTTTCTAAGTGGTGGGTGATACCAAAATGTTGCAGAAATAATTTCACATTACCTTAGTAAGAGATATGAAGAGGCTGCCCACAGAATATCCCAGGAGTGTCCACTTAAAAGGGAGAGACATTCCTCTGGTCGGAAGCAAAGACAGAGCAGTGGAGGAGAAGGGCTCAACACTGTTGAGAAGCAGTGGGAGGAGAGAGGAGCGCAGCTGTTTGCTCTCTAAATTAAGGGTTGGATATTTTCAAACTAATACAAACTGAGTATTCTCCAAATGTCTCAGCAAGCTGATTCTAATACCAGAGAGTAACTTTTAATAAGCAGAAGAAATTGTAATGGATTTCAAATATGCTTGTTCCCCACATGGCAAAATTATGCCTTCCTTTACCTAGAAAAGGGAGTTCCACTTCTGCTCTCGGGATTCTCACAACTAAGAGATATTAATGTAAACGCTATAATTGCTTAGAATGTATAATTTGGTAAAGAAATAAGGCCAACACCTGAGACAGAGCTGGAACAGGATCTATATGAAAAGGTCCTTTCATGACAGCAGGTGTCTCTCTTTCTTTCTGATTCACACTCATCCAGAAACCTGTAAACTACTATTTGGTGACACCTGACAGTGAGCAAGACCTTTCCTTCCTCTAAAAGGTACCTATCAATTTAAATGTTAAAAAAAATACCCAAACTTATCTCATGTATGCTCTTTACAAAGCTGCAATAGGGAATTTTCTCACCAAATACCTGGGCTTTGGTGTAGCTACATTTTTTTCTCTAAATGATATTAACGGCTTTATTTCTCTTTAATGCCTGTGCTGCCCCCATCCCTCTGCATGGCGCGTGTGTAGCTCAGTGGACTCTGCAGCCAAATAATGGCCAAGTAATGGCTGTGACTTCACACCCAGGACTGACAAACCACAGTGTCAAGGGTACGTATTCAGTGAAAGAAGATGATTTCTCAACATCTTGCCCTCAAATTCTAGAACTTCCTCCTCAATATTTCTTGGAGGTCTTATAAAAAATGTATCTCATCTATTCCCTCCAGTGGGATATTTTACCTTGGTTATTATCACAACTATTTTGCTACGTGCAATGAAATTAGCAGAGATTCCATTTGCTGAAATCATATGTAGAAAGCAGTGCTCTCTGCCTTATTACCAAATGAGTACAGCGTGCCCTTCAATAATTCTTTAAACTCTCAAATGCCTTGGAAGTAATATGCTAGAGTATTACTGAACTGTGACTGAAGCACCATTTGTGCTAAATATGACAGTGCACAAATGATATTCCTCTATAAAAGTTCAAACTACATTAATCTTTTAGGGAGGCTCATTGACTGGGAAGATGGCTTAGATATAAAATAAAGACACCGAGGGCTCATTGAGGAGAGCGTTTCTGGTCAGGATTTCTAGGAACAAGGTAAGGTGAGGTCCATAGTTTAACCCTTTATGATTAGGATGTGAGCAAATGAATGCAGTTCCCAGGGGAGAGATGGAAATGATAATGAACTCTTCTCAATATGAGGGAAGACAGGCTTTCAGGTCAGAGAAATAGAAATTAAATGGTATTAAACAGCTGAGACAAATAGACAATAGTATTGGTGCTGGGAATCTGAACAAAAATGTAATGAGTATTCCCAAGTTTATGTTGATAGTTCCAGCCCTTAACCATATTGCCATTTAGAAGAACGGCAGATTCTTCTTATGTAGTCTCTCCAATGTCATCTTTTTTCAGTCATTTTCACTTATCTTAGGGCTGCATAAACAAGAAACAATTGCACGAATGTCTTCTTTTCTTGGATTTCTAGATGTGGCCAATCAGTCAGTAGGGTTGTAGTGCATATCAAGAAGGAGGAATGGGGTAGAATATTTAATTAGCATTAACAAAGGTAGCTTCAATGCAAATATATATGATACTACTCAGGTTTTTAGTATTAGTTTTACTAAAATATGTAAAACATATAAAAAACAACATTGCTAATTTTTAAAAATTATAGAAACAGGCCGGGTGTGGTGGCTCACGCCTGTAATCCCAGCAGGTTGGGAGGCTGAGGTGGGTAGATAACCTGAGGTTGGGGGTTTGAGACCAGCCTGGCCAACATGGAGAAACTCCACCCCTACTAAAAATACAAAGATTAGCCGGGCGTGGTGGCGGGTGCCTATAATTGCAGCTACTTGGGAGGCTGAGGCAGGAGGATTGCTTGAACCTGGGAGGTGGAGGTTGAAGTGAGCGGAGATCAAACCATTTCACTCCATTCTGGGTGAAAGAGCAAAACTCCATCTCAAAAAAAATTATAGAAATAATATATATTCAATGCATAAGACATGTAACAGTGTAGAAAAATGGAAATGGAAAGTCACCTGTTATCACAGTGTCCAGAGAAAATCATCTCTAACATATTATTGTGTATCTCGTAGTCTCTCTTCTCTAAAGACAGACGACAGACGTGGTATAAAATGATAGATTGCTTTTATGCTAAACAATGTCATATATTTCCCCATGTCAATAAATAAGTAGGGCAGGGCTTCCCCCTAATGAAAGAGCTTATTATTAACATTTTATTATAAAATTATTTTACTATTTTTTATAAATATAATATACACTTTTACAAAGAAAAAGTAAGCAATAAAAATGTCAAAAAAATTAAAATTTACAGGCATTCCTATCACCCAGATAAGATAAGCCAGAAAAGATATTAGAAAGATATGGATGAGGCAAAATCAACATGATTTAATGATAGAATGGATGGTGGAGGAAGGAGGAGTCTATGATAATGCCTACATTTCTGACTTGAGTCCTGGTTTGGGAAACAGAAAAGAAAGTGACTTTGTTACTGCAGCTCTACCTCTCACTTGGCCACAATAGCCAACAAGGGCTTCCTTGCTGTTCCTGGAAAAAGCTAGGCACATTTCTGGCTTTGGGCATTTGCTCTGGCTATTTCCCCTGCCTGGAATGCTCTTCCCACAGCTATCTGCTTGGTCAACTCCTCCTCCTCCAAGTCTGCTCAGATCTCTCCTTCTCCATGAGGACTCCCTGGTCCAATGATCTAACCTCACACTACCGTACTGATCCTCCTTATCTTCCTTTACTTTGTCTTTTTGGTTTTTTTTTTCATAGCACTTACCACTTTCTAAGATACTATTTAATTTATTTACTTACTAGGTTTCTTGTTTGCCCATCTCCCCTCAGTAGAATGTAAACTCGAGGACAGAAAGTTTTGTCTGCTTGGTTCTGAAGTACCTAGAATGTCTGTCACATAAGTAGCTGCTCAATTAATGTATGTTGGATGGATTAATTAAATAGTATTAGAGAGTTTGAAGACTGCTGAAGGATGAGATACCAAGAGTGGCAATGGGTAAGAAGAGAGGAAAGATTTGAGAGCTGTAAGACTTAGAGAAGAAATGAACCAGAGATGCGTTTAAGATGCTGTATGAAAATGATTTCCTTCCTTTTAACATTGAATGATTCTGTCCATTTATTCCAAATAACTAATAGACATAGCCCCCTAACTTAGAGAGATTCATGGAACTAGGTTAAAAGGGTCTATTATTTTAAGGTTAAATATATATTGAATACTTGGGCCAGAACCAGTTGACCTATTGATTAGAGACAAGACAGAAAGTCCGTTTATGTGTTAAGTTCTGATTTTCTATGTCAGAAGAATCTTTACAACATTGATTAGCTGCTTCTGGCAACTATGAGTATATTTCAGCACTGGATGTTTCTAAGTAAGGATTAAAGTAGAAATGGTAACTTTTAGATAACAATTAAAGCAATGATAACAGAGACCAATATTGTAAATAAAGATTTTCTATTACATGAGCTTATGGGGAAGAATATTGACTTTGTCGTTAAGACTCACATATTACCGGGAAGTCACTTAATTTTTCCCCCAAAACATTTCTGTTTGCCTTTGAGTCTTGCCTGTGGCACTAAGATGGTAAAGAACATCCCTGCCTAGACTCTTCACTGTCATCAATATGTGGTGTGACAGTGCTAATAAGCTACTTGATGATGCATAAATATTTTGTAATTTTTTTCAGACTTACATATGAAAGACCTACTCAGCTTCAATCCGCAAGCTTCACTTTCACCCTGCCCACTGAAACCCCAAATACTTGCTCTTGGATACTCAAAAAGCCAACAGATCAAACCCTAAATGTTGATACTCACTGTAGAGGGATGAGTCCTCCACAGGTGGAAACTCGTTTGGCATGGCTCAAATACCTGACACTTGATACACCTTCTCTTTTTATTAAAAAAACTTGGAAATAGACTTTTATTATTTAGAACTTTAATTTCCATTCAAAAAAGTAAAATATAAATTCAATAAATTGGTTAAAATATCCCTAAAATGACTCCACATTTATATTTGATCCCTCTGAATTACATGTCAAAATCCTATCTTTTTCACAGGGTATCAGTCTCTAGACCATCAAGATCATCAATAATGCAGCATTTCTTTTTATTTTTCTTTCTCTTTTTAAAATTTGAGACACGTTTTGCTCTGTCACTCAGGCTGGAGTGCAGTGGTGTGATCACAACTCACTGCAGCCTCTATCTCCTGGGCTCCTACCTCAGCCTCCCCTGAGCAGTTGGGACTACAGGCATGGTCCATCATGCTGTGCTAATTTCTATTTCTTATTTTTATTAAAAACGCAGTCTCCCTATGTTGCACAGGCTGGCCTTGAACTCCTGAGCTAAGGTGATCTTACCATCTCCACCTTCCAAAGTGTTGGGATTGCAGGCATGAGCCACTGTGCCCAGCAGCATTTTTTTCTTTTTTAAACAAAATTTTAAATGTACAACACAGTATTGTTAACTACAAGCACAATCTTTGTGCAGCAGATCTCTAGAACTTATTCATCTTGCAAAACTGAAACTTTACATCCATTGAACAACATCTCCCCATTTCCCCCTCCCTGCAGACCCTGGCATCCACCATTCTGCTCTGTGCTTCTGTGAACTTGACTACTTTAGATACGTCATACAAATGGAATAATCCAGTATTTGTCCTTCTGTGACTTGTTTATTTTACTTAGCATAGGATCCTTAAGGTTCATCCATGTTGTTGCATTTCACAGATTTTCCTTTAGTTAACGACTGAATAATATCCCAGTCAAGGTATATAACAAAATTAAAAATAGAATTACAATATGATTCAGCAATCCCACTTCTGGGTATTTCTACAAAATAATTAAAATCAGGATTTTGAAGAGACACTTGTACCCCCATATTGATTGCAGCATTATTCACAATAGTCAAGATATATAGGAAACAACTGGAATGTCCATTGATGGAGGAATTGACACACATTTTCTTACTTACATTGTCAGTCAATAATACCTTCTTCAACAATAATGTTTTCCTTAGGAGGTTTGTTTTCCCCTTAAACTTCCATTCTTCCTACTTCCCCCTAATTTTCCACATCACAGCAAAAGGTATCACATACCCCTGATTACTTCAGCCAGAAACATAGCAATTATTCAAGATTCCACCATTATTCTCATTGACTATATCCAGTCCAATTAGAAACTCTATCTGTAAATATCTTTTAAGTTTTACTTCTTTACATTTTCAGTATGACCCCCCGTATCCCTCTAACTGCCTTCAAAAAAATCTTCCCTCTTTAGCCTTTGATCCCTACCCAGCAGAAAAGTAATCCTACAACATAAATTGGATTGGATCAATCTCTGTTTAAGCCCTTCAGTGAATTTTTTTATGTGCACCCCCTTTAGAATATATTTCTACATAAGACAAAGACCTTTCTTGTGTACCATTGTATTTTGGGGGCTTTGGACTGTGCCTGGTACATAGTGCTCAGTAAATACTTTCAGAATTAAGAAAGTTTGAGGACTTCCTTGTTTTTTTTTTAAATATGTGAGGTCTTTGCCTTTTTTAGAATCATAACAGTAGGAGTTGAACTGGACCTTACAGGTTATCTGGTTCAACCTCCTTTCGTATTAAATTCTACAGTATGCTCCTGGGTCAACATTTTTGAGTTATTTTGGTGCTAGTCCCTGCTTCAGGCTTCTTTATTATTATCATCATCATCATTATTATTATTATTATTATACTTTAAGTTCTAGGGTACGTGTGCACAACGTGCAGGTTTGTTGCATATGTATATTAGGCTTCTATCTGGTCAGTTTCCAGAGTCTGCTGATTCACTATGGACAGTATCACTTAGATGGGGTTCTCTCTCATTGTTTGCAAAACTGTAGACCTTTCCAGTTTTCATCACTGGGTGTTCAAATTATCGAGATAATACTGTAGCTCAGTTTCCTTTCACTTCATTTTCTTGCATCTTTTTTGTTAATAGATTAAATTTTCTCAGATATTTGTTAGTCTGCTATTCTTCTATTGAAGAATTTACCTGCCTGATCAAATCCGAGTTCCTTTGCTTTACAATAAGAGAGACCGACCAGCTTATTGCCTCTCTACCTATGCACGCCATTCCTCTGTCATGGCCTCTTCTTTTCAGGCAAGGCTGACAACAAAGAGGTGCTTGTTCCCACCTTTGTTTGAGGTATTGCCCTGACACCTTCTTCATGATCAAGGTCAAGACTTATTGTCTCAAAGATTTCATTTCTAACTAATTCACTTCATGTACTTACTTGCATTTTTTTAGCTATTTCTTATGAAACAAGGTCATGGATGAGGCCTAATTGGCAAGTATGTCTTAAGAAATCTGGGATAACAGTGCGAATAGCAGACAACTTATTCCCATAACAGGACTAGGAGTCCTATAGTCTCCTTGGTCTTCTGTGGTGAAGACAGCTTGTGGGCTTACTGTTGGGCCCCTGAGAGACCTGAGATAAAAATATCTCTATGAAGAGGAGAAGCAAAGATTACTCGTTTTAAACAATTAAAAAAGGGCCTGCCTTGGCAAGAAAGAGGGTTAAGGTCATGCATGCTGTCTGAAATTAGGTCTTGACTGGCCTCAGGGCAATGCATTTGTCACATTTTTCCAAATAAGGAATAAAATTCGGGAAAGTTTAAAGTGTGTAATCATCTCTTTAAAAATCTTCTACAAATGTTTGTATGTATGAAAGCATAACATGAGCATTGGCTGTGTGGAAGCAACTCCCTAGTTTGTACATTTCCTGGAGTGTGAAGTCAAGATCATTGTGAAACTGGCATTTGGAGGCATCTGAGTTGCAAAAGAAAGACCTGAATGCATATTTGGTATGTGAACGAATTGACCTCATTTTCCAAGGAATAAACCTCTTAAGTGACAGGAGTATGACTGCTTTGTGAAAACTATCCTTTAAAACACAGTCCGAAGCGGGTGAATCACCTGAGGTCAGGAGTTTGAGAACAGTCTGCCAACATGGTGAAACCCCATCTCTACTAAGAAATACAAAAAATTAGCCAGGCGTGATGGTGGGTGGCTGTAATCCCAGCTACTCGGGAGGCTGAGGCAGGAGAATGGCTTGAACCCTGGAGGCAGAAGTTGCAGTGAGCAAAGATCGCGCCATTGTACTCCAGCCTGGGAGACAAGAACAAAACTCTGTCTTAAAAAAAAAAAACAACAAAAAACCCCAAAACCCCCACAATCCATTGCTAGTCTGTGCTACTGTTCTAGAATGTTCTTAAGATATGGAAGTTCACAGGATGTGTCCCTTGGGATGTTGTGACTATACTATTGTGGGTTTGATCACTATGCTTACTATGCCAGTTTGCTTGTGGAGACATTTTGGTTTAAAGAGATACTGATAATTGGACTTGGATATTCTTTATACTCATGGCCTTGGCGCTTCTTTATTACATAGCCATTTTGAGGGTTGCTCCTGTTAAAACTGATGATAGTCCTCCCGCTATGGGGAAACATGTTTTCTCTCTCTCTCTCTCTCCCTCTCTCTCTCTCCCTTTTAAAAACCAATAGGAATCTGAATCTGCCGAGTGTGGTGGCTCATGCCTGTAATCCCAGCACTTTGGGAGGCCGACGCAGGTGGATGACTTGAGGCCAGGAGTTCGAGACCAGCCTGGCCAACATGGCAAAACCCCGTCTCTACTAAAAATACAAAAATTAGCCATGTGTGGTGGCACGTACCTGTAGTTCCAGCTACTCAGGAGGCTGAGGTATGATAACTGCTTGAACCTGGGAGGTGGAGGCTGCAGTGAACCGAGATCACACCACTGCACTCCAGCCTGGGTGACAGAGCAAGACTATCTCAAAAAAAAAAAAAAAAAAAGAAAAAGAAAAAAGAAGAAAAAAAAAAAAGGGTCTGAATCATTCTTTGTAATCAAATAATTTCCTGTTTTGAGAAGTCTGTAATTACTCTCCGAACCATATAAACAGCAATACACAATTCCCAGTTGGCATATGGAAATTTTCGGTTGTCTCTTGAAATATTTCAAAATGGTCTTCTGTTGTAATACTGGATAAAATTTTTCTAAACAGCATGCTCTTATCCATAGTATTTCACAGAAAAGTGACTTAAAATGCCAGCATCTCAGCACATTTAGGTGTATCTGTCCATTGCCTGGGCAAAATAATCACTTTCTTTAATCTTTAAAACCAGCTGTTCACAGACATTAATTGCCATGTCACTTACACTCCTTGAAACAGTATCATTCGACAAAGACACACATTTTAATTTGTTTGCTGCGTCTGGTCCTATTACACTTGATATCCAGCCATTGTCGGTGGTGAGTCTCAGCAACTGTGGGTGGCTGGCATTGTTGTGCAAAATATAATGATTCCAAATAGGACGTTTTGTGAATAATTGCATTCATAGGCTATTAGTTTGGAATATAAGTCTTTTCCTCGTCAAAATCATCAGATTTTCAATGAGTGCACAGAAGAACTCAGTGCTGACTTGCTTTTTTGCAGCTGGATGCATTTATTTTTGGAGTCAGGTGGTGATGTGGAGGGCTCTGTATCTTCAGTTGATTTGCCTTCATAATCCACTGACATTTCTTTTCTTTTTTTTTTTTTTCTTGAGACAGAGTCTAGCTCTGTCACCCAGGCTGGAGTGCAGTGGCACAATCTCGGCTCACTGCAACCTCCACCTCCCAGGTTCAAGCCATCCTCCTGCCTCAGCCTCCTGAGTAGCTGGAATTACAAGCATGCACCACCACGCCCGGCTAATTTTTGTATTTTTAGTGGAGACGGGGTTTCACCGTGTTGGCCAGGCTGGTCTCGAACTCCTGGCCTCAAGTAATCCAACCGCCTTGGTCTCCCAAAGTGCTGGGATTACAGGCATGAGCCACCGTGCCCGGTCTGCACTGACATTTCTTTAAGAAAATAACTAGTAGCATACCCAATGGTTGGGTCAG
The DNA here is from genome assembly GCF_049350105.2 of Macaca mulatta. Lineage (NCBI taxonomy): Eukaryota > Metazoa > Chordata > Mammalia > Primates > Cercopithecidae > Macaca > Macaca mulatta. The sequence goes on along the minus strand of NC_133413.1, from coordinate 76,213,229 downwards.
CATATTTTTCCATTTTCTTTTCTTTCATTAAGATTTTGAGAAACATTCAATAAAGAAGCTGTTTCTTATTAAACTGTTATCTTTAGACACTTTCACATAAAAATACATAATGTATGTAAACCTATATCAACTCAAATTATAAAAAAATTCTATAAAGCCTAACAACTGATTGATGAATTAATGTGTTTTTTCATGCATTTATTTATTTTACATCTATAGAGCAGCTACTCTTTTCCAGGCAGTGTGCTAGACTCCAGGGGTATAAATAGAAGTAACATATTTCTGTGCTCTATAACCTCAAAAGCTAAAATGGAGAAAAATGTGTAAAGATGTAATTATAATATAGCAGCAGTGAGACAGAAAAATGTAGTAAAAACATTATGGGAAGTCAGAATATCTAACGATTAATTCTACCTGAGAGTTCAAGGATTGACTTAGTGACAACCTCACAGTCAGAATTCAAACTGTCTGTAGCTTCTTGCCTCCTATCTTGGCTCTAAAGGCAGAGAACAACCTATCTCTGAAGGTCTGGTGACCTGGGTTGAGAAGGTCAACCCTGGATCTTTTTTCTTTTTGAGACGGAGTCTCACTCTGTTGCCCAGGCTGGAGTGCAGTGGCGTGCTCTCGGCTCACTGCAACCGCCGTCTCCTGGGTACAAGCGTTTCTCCTGCCTCAGCCTCCTGAGTAGCTAGGCCTACAGGCGCATGCCACCATGCCCAGCTAATTTTTTTTTTTTTTTTGAGACAGAGTCTTGCTCTGTTGTCCAGACTGGAGGGCAGTGGTGTGATCATGGCTCACTGCAACCTCCCTCTCTCAGGTTCAAGTGATTCTCCTGCCTCAGCCTCCGGAGTACCTGTGACTACAGGCATGTGCCACCATGCCCGGCTAATTTTTTTTTTTTTTTGTATTTTTAGTAGAGACGAGGTTTCCCCGTGTTGGCCAGGCTGGTCTCGAACTCCTGACCTCAGGTAATCCACCAGCCTTGGCCTCCCAAAGTGCTGGGATTACAGGTGTGAGCCACTGTGCCCAGCCTAGAAAAGGATCTTTTATAGCCCTCTTGGGTTGCTGCAGCCCAGGGAGCGAAGGTGCTGCAGAATACAGGAGCCTTGCTCCCCTCTGCGGGAGCCCAGATCGTCTAATTCTGTGTTCATCTGTGTTCAGTGCTCTCCGCCATTCTCACTTCCTGTCACTTTGCGGGCCTGTTCCTATTTATTTTGGGCTTCAATATTTTCTCCAAAGATGCTTTCCCTGGCTTCTTAATCTAAATTACTGTCATTTCAAACTGTTCATCAAACTCTTTAACTTTCCTCCATAGCCTTTATCACAGTTTATGATCATAGATTTATTTGAATGTCTACCTGTCCACATGGCAAGAACTGCATCTGTTTCTGTGTTATTTTCAGTACCCATCAGATGGTGTGGCATGTAGTAGGTATTCAACAAGTACTTGTGGGATGAAGTATTTGCGGTGTATACAGCAACACAGTCTGAGGTATAAAGTACCCCAAAATGGAGAACTTACTCCTCTGTTTTAGCCCATTTTCTGTTGCTTATAACAGAATACCTGAGACTGGGTAAATTACAAAGTAAAGAAATTTATTTCTTACAATTATGGAGGCTGAGAAGTCCAAGGTGAAGGGGCTACATCTGGTGAGGGCTTTCTGCTTGTGAGGACTCTGTGCAGAGTCTCAAGGTGGTGCAGAGCATCACATGGTGAGGGGTTGAGAGTGCTGGTTTTCGTCTCTCTTCTTCCTGTAAAGCCACCAGTCCTACTCCCACGATGCCCATTAATCCATGAATGGACGAGTCCATTCATGAGAGCAGACCCCTCATGGCTTAATCATGGTAAAAGCCCAACCTGATAAAACTGACAATTGGAGATTAAATTTTAACATGAGTTTCTGGAGGTGACAAATATTCAAATCTTAGCACCCTCTGAAGCTGCAAACACAGTTTCTTAAATTTTTTGCTGTGTTTACTTTTTGCCAAGGGATTTTTTCTGTTCTGTCATTGCTCTTTGAACTGAGTTAATTCTGGACCTACTCAATAATGAGGGTCCACACTCCAAGACACACACTGTGTAGCCTTCCCCGTTCTTCTTTTTTTTTTTTTTGAAGATGGAGTCTTGCTCTGTCGCCCAGGCTAGAGTGCAGTGGCGCCAGCTTGGCTCACTGCGACCTCTGCCTCCTGGGTACAAGCAATTCTCCTGTCTCAGTCTCCTGAGTAGCTGAGATTATAAGCGCCCGCCACCACGTTAAGCTAATGTTTTGTATTTTTAGTAGACATGGGGTTTCGCCATGTTGGCCAGGCTGGTCTTGAATTCCTGACCTCAAATGATCCATCCGCTTTGGCCTCCCAAAGTGTTGGGATTATAGGCGTGAGCCACCGTGCCTGGCTGCCTTCCCCATTCTTTACCTAACAGTCTGCAATCTTAGCTCCTGTGGGTAATGACACCAACACTGTTCATTATGTCACTTAATTCTCCTTTACAATAGTGTATGTTTCTGATCCTAAGAACATGTGGGAAAGATACTTTAAACTGAAAGTGTTCAAGGAGTGTTATAGTTGTGTCACCGGAAAAAGGTCTCAGTCCAGACCCCAGGAGAGGGTTATTGGATCTCATGCGAGAAAGAATTTCAGGCAAGTCCATAAAGTGAAAGTAAGTTTATGAAGAAAGTAAAGGAATAAAAGAATGGGTACTCCGTACGCAGAGCAGCTTGAGTGCTGCAGGTTGCCCTTTTTTTTTTTTTTTTTCAGATGGAGTGTGGCTCCTTTACCAGGCTGGAGTTCAGTGGCGTGATCTCGGCTCCCTGCAACCTCCACCTCCCGGGTTCAAGTGATTCTCCTGCCTCAGCCTCCTGAGTAGCTGGGATTACAGGCATCCACCACCACGCCTGGCTAATTTTTGTGTTTTTAGTAGAGATGAGGTTTCACTGTGTTGGCCCAGACTGGTCTGAAACTGCTGACCTCAGGTGATCCACCCGCCTCAGCCTCCCAAGGTGCTGGGATTACAGGTGTGAGCCACTGCGTCCGGCCCAGGTTGCCCATTTTTATGGTTATTTCTTTATTATATGTTAAACGAGGGGTGGATTATTTATGCCTTCCTTTTTAGGTCACAGAGGGTAACTTCTTGATGTTGCCATGGCATTTGTAAACTGTCATGGTGCTAGTGGGAGTGTAGCAGTGAGGAGAGCAGAGGTCACTCTCATCGCCATCTTGCTTTTGGTGGGTTTTGGCCAGCTTCTTTACTGCAACCTGTTTTATCAGAAGGTGTTCATGACCTGTATCTTGTGCCGACCTCCTATCTTATCCTGTGACTTAGGATGTTTAACCCTCTGGAAATGTAGCCCAGTAGGTCTCAGCCTTATTTTATCCAGCCCCTATTCAAAATAGAGTTGCTGTTGTTCGAACGCCTTTGACAGTTAGACTGATGATACAAATATTCTTGTAGTTTACTTTCATTAGCAGTAGTGATTGTCACTAACATTTTGTAGCAACTGTTTACTTAGATGATGTTGTCTGTCATAGGCACTGGTTGCCCCAGGAAAAAGTGATAGGGGAAAGGAATCAGATCAGTGAAGGTGAAGGGATTAAATGAAAGCATCAATACCAGGGAGGCAAGGGTCGCCAGAAAAAGATAGTCCTTGATAAAAGATCAAATTAAAATAAATCAGAGTCAGGATTTTGGAAATGAGGTTTCAAGAAGAAAGTCAACGGTACAATAATTTGATTATTGGGTCCTTTTAAAAACTCTTAAGTCATCTTCTTTTTGCAACCATAGAACAGTGACTTAAAGCAGCAGTACTTGTGTTCTGTGGTCTCTACAACAGAATACTTCTCTGGTTATTATGTCAGCTCATCCTTGTTCTCAGTCTTCACAGTCTTCCTGGCCAGTCGCTTAAACCATTCTCTTTTAGATCTCTGGAAAGAATGGGCCTTCCCTCCTGGTTGTGGATGAGCGCTTCCCTCCTTGTTATAAATGGGCCCCTCCATCCTGATGAAGTGCCCCTCCCTTCTGGTTGTGAATGGGCCCCTCTCTCCTGGTGATGAATGCATCCCTCTCTCCTGGTTGTGAATGGACCCCTCCCTCCTGGTTATGAATGGGCTTCTCCCTCTTGGTTGTGAATGGGCCCCTCCCTCCTGGTGATGAATGGGCTTCTCCCTCCTGGTTGTGAATGGATCCCTCCCTTCTGGTTGTGAATGGGCCCCTCCCTCCTGTTGGAGGGCACCTCTCTCTTCACATCAGGAAGGCCATGGCCCTCATCAGTTGGCATTTTCCCTACCACAACATTTGCTACCCATTATTGTGGGCACAATATCTAGTGTCTGCTTTCTCTTCCATGCATCCTGTGAGAGAAGGAATGATTTTGCTCTTGTTTACCTCTACATTCCCAAGGTCTGATCAAAGGATGGCACCCAATACATGTGCTGAATGACTGAATAGGGGCAGAGTCCCTTCCTGGTCCTGAAACGAGGAAACTAATTATAGCACCATACAGGAGTTTCCCCACCCAGTGAGCTGGGGCAAAAGAGGCGAGTTACTACTAGATTCAGGGTTTGGTGGGCCCCAGGGTAAGCACATCCCTTGCTCAGTGTCCTAGTGAGAAGCAGTCCAGGGCTTATTTATTTAATCCTAGCATCATGGGTCATCCAAGCTGAATGACCTTCTGCCATTGTCCTTGGTTCCTGGTCCACACTCCAGTACCTCATGGATCCTTACTTTTAATCCCATTCCTATTAGCTTGAAGCTTTGCCTAATTGTCTAGTTTATTTCTCCCTCTACCCTATCCCCTGATGCTGCCATGTAGCTGTCTGAGCTTGGGAAAGTTGCCTTACTACTCTAAATACATTTTTTCATATCCCTAAAATGAGAACGGTGGTATCCATATCACATGTTTGCTGTGAGGATTATATGGGCTCATGTATATAAAGTGTTTGGCACAATACCTGAGACATAATATATTTCCTGGAGACATGATTAATACTGCACCCATAGCTGAGGCTTCTCAGAGATCTCATATGAAAAATGTCGGTCTTTGTGATCTGACTGGGTGAGCCTGGCATTTTCTTTTTATTTTGAGACAGGTTCTCACTCTGTCGCCCAGGCTGGAGTACAGTGGTGCAATCTTAGCTCACTGTAATCTCTGCCTCCAGGGCTCAAGTGATCCTTGAACCTTGGCCCCCTGACCACTGTACTTGGCCCCCTGAACCCTGTACTCGGCCCCTTGACCTCTGTATTTGGCCCGCTGACCCCTGTACTTGGACCCCTGTCCTCTGTACTCGGGCCCCTGTTCTCAGGGGTAAGGTGGCTGAGGTGCGATTCTCACTTGGGGCTACAGGTGTGTGTCACCGTGCCCAGATAAGTTTTGTATTTTTTGTAGAGATGGGGTTTCGCCATGTTGCCCAGTCTGGTCTCGAATTCCTGGGCTCAAGTGAACCACCCACCTTGGCCTCCTAAAGTGCTGGGATTACAGGTGTGAGCCACCGTGCCCAGCTGAGCCTGGCATTTCTAAGCCTAAATCTGAACTAGCTGCTGTAGAGACTGCTCATTGTCTCCCAAAGTCCATTCTCTCCTTCTTCCTTCAGTTAAAAAACCCCTATATACCTATTAATTTCAGTGAGCACAGTGTCCGGTTAGGGACTATATTTCCTAACCTCTGGCCAGTGGGGGGTGAGCAGAAGTGAAATGTGCTACCTCCACTTTCTACTTCCCTCTTTTGCAGGCCATGGTGCTGGTTAGCTAGCTTTGAAAATGGGGATGTAAACAGCAGCTTTTGGATACAGTGGGGACAAGAAGGTAGAAGGAATGTGGGTCCCTGGATGATCTCAGGGAGCAGAGCTGTTGGCTTTCAGGACTGTCCATCGTCAGGTTGTGTGAGAGAGAGAGAAAAAAAGAGTTGTGTTTGGGAGTCTCTATGCTAAACAGCTGAGCCTGAAACTATTAACAACAAACCAGCCCAATAAGAATATCTGGGAGTGAGTGGATCAGATTCAAGGAGAGAGAAGATGATATATCTGATGCCTGTATTTCTTTTCTTTTCTTTTTTTTTGAGACAGGGTCTCACTTTGTCACCCAGGCTGGAATGCAGTGGCACAATCTCGGTTCACTTCAACCTCAACCTCCTGGGCTCGAGTGATCCTCTCACCTCAGCCTCCTGAGTAGCTGGAACCCACCACCATGTCTGGCTAATTTTTTATTTTTAGTAGAGATAGGGTTTCACCATGTTGGCCAGGCTGGACTTGAACTCCTGACCTTAGGTGATCCACTCGCCTCAGCCTCCCAAAGTGCTGGGCTAACAGGCGTGAGCCATTGCGCCTGGCATGGGCCTGTATTTCATTCTCTTCTTTTCTGTTATAGTCACGTTAACAAAAGGAGATGCACAGAATAGCAATTTTCAGTGACCCTCTACCGAACTGTTGTAGGGCTTGGCAAAAAGTCCCATGTGGGAGATCCTTGAGTGTCCAGTGAGTTGAAGCAGAAACTGAACCAGTAATCTGTGTTTTTTATTGGGCAATGCAAGTACAGACTTAACCTAGACATAACACTGTTATAATTCTAGAAGTTTACAGTATGACTGACATATAGCAGGTAGAAACCACGTTCTTTGGTGCTAGTATCGAGTACGGTTGAAAAACTTTAAAGTGAAAGTTAACATTTCCAATCTAGATTTTGTTATCATGGGGAAAATAATGATTTTGATTGAACAAATCAATGCTTGCATGCAAAATTTTAGGTGGACTTTTCTGAGATCTTGTAGAAAAAAAAATAAATTGGGTTTTTATTGTCTAACCACAGATAGAATAGAGTTTTGTTTTCGGGATCTGTCTAGTAGATTACTAAGCTTCCTTGTCCAGTGTGAATAAATAAGTTGGTGGGGGCCTGGGTGATGCAGACAGTTTTAGCAGGACTTGTGTACTTTGCTGGGTATGAGAGTAGACTTAGCATAAACTGCTTGCAATTTCTCTCCACAATTGCTATGCTGACTGATTCATATTCTGGGAATTAATTTACTACTGAATTCCTGGTTGGTGTTAAGAGAATGGCTTAACTTCTAATGATAAAGCTGATAAAATAAGGACTTCCTTAACTGAAATGTGTCCTCCTCAGTCTTGTTCTTGTATCGTGCTGTGTCTCTCCATCCATCCTAAGCTCTCTCTAGTCACAACACTTACTCATTCTTCCATAAATAGATGTGTGCCCAAAAGGGGACAGACAAAAGAAGCATGGCAACATGTCTTACAGATTAGTTTTCTCTTTTCTTCCTCTGTCTTCTTTTTTCTGCAATTCTTAACTACTTCCCTGGCTTCAGGAATAATCTCTTACAATGATCATTCTCAAATCAGTTTCTTCAGCCTCTACCTTTCTTTTACATTTCAGTTCTCAATTCTCATTTTGTAGGTATCTCAAACACAACATATCTAAAATCAATTTCATTCCCTGCTATTCCCTGCTCCTCCACCTTTCAATCCCTCTCCCATCCTGCTCCCACTCCTGAAATTCCATTTTCATGTAAAGGCTTCACCACCCGCCCCCTCACTCTACTCAACCTTATGTAAAACCTCTCTCACCTCCATTTCCAGTTAGTTTCCAAGTCCAGTCAATTTTGCATGATATCCTACATGGACTAGTTCACTGAGCTTAATTATTATTAGCAAACACTAACGCATATTGTGTTATTTCTACAGAAATCAGCAAAAGGTTCCGGGGTATCCTCTGTGTGGAAAATAACCATGACGCACCTTCAGTGTTGTGTGAGTTTTCATGACATACATGAGGGACACTTGGAAGCATGAGTGTTCTTCAAGGGAGATAGTTTGGAATGCTCCCCCACCTGGGCAGCTCCCGCAGTCACCTGGCTGAGGAATTCTCTGCACAGAGGGTGGTTCCGGGAGAGAAGTGGCAGTTCTTACTGCCCCAGAGAGAAATATGTCAGAATAGATAGAGGAGGGAAATTGACCTGAATGTGCCAGTTATAATTTAGCAGAAGCACACCTCTAAAGTCATTCACCTCCAAAGCTAATGGAGTGTTAACCGAGGGAAACATTTTTGTGTGTGTTCTTGAGCGTGACTACCATGAACTGAGTCACTGACTGAGGCAGCTGAAAGGGAGCAGGAAGGAGAGGCCTTGAAGTGGACCCTGCAGAAAAACTCAGAGCGAGGACAGGTCTGGCCTAAAGGTTGATCTTAACAGAACAAGAAGGTCTCTAGCCTGGTTAAGTTAATATAATCTTATGTAGGTTGGAGAGAAATAAGCGTTAGTGACAAAATTGATGCTCTGGAAGCTGTCGGAATCCTGTCCAGAAATGACAGGGAGCTTTTGTGGCTGAGTTAGCCAGTGACTGTAATTGACAGACGGGACAGTGTTTGGGTAGGAAAGACAGCCTTAATGAAACCGGCTAACCAGAGTCTGTGTGAATAGACTTAGTTTCCCGAAAGTGCTTGCAATTGCCCTCTACAAATGCTATGTTGACTGTTTCTTTTTCCAGTAATGAATTTAATACTAAATTTCTTGACAATCTTAAAATAATTTTAACCTTTTTTTTTTTTTTTGAGACAGAGTCTCACTGTATCACCCAGGTAGGAGTGTAATGGTGGGATCTCAGTTTACCATAGCCTCCGCCTCCCGGAGCTCAAATAATTCTTCTAATGCAGCCTCCTGAGTAGCTGGGACCATAGGCATGTGCCACCATGCCCTGCTAATTTTTGTGTTTTTTATAGAGACAGGGTTTTGACATGTTTCCCAGACTGGTCTTAAACTCTTAGGCTCAAGTGATCCGCCTCCTTCAGCCTCCCAAAATGTTGGGATTACAGGCATAAGCCACTATGCTCAGCTATTTTAACTTTCAATGATTGGCAAAATTCTGTTTCTTACTTAGAATACCCCAGTGCATCAACTTTACACAAACCTCAGGAATGCTGGGTTGCTCAGTTACAGCTACCAAATGACTTGGCACCTGGAACCATCTAGTAGAGCTTATGTCCTGGACTAAGGTGCTAAAATCTCAGTTAAGGAGTATTCTGTTGAGAATGTCATCATAAGAGAAATAGCAACTGAAAGCACACTATCTAGATTAGCATATATATATTTAAATCCAAGCTGGAAGGACTTAATATAAAACATGGGGTATTTAGGCATCTTTTTGTGACGACTAATACAAAATCATGTTCTAAAGCCTTATTTTTATACAAAACTTCTGTAGACATGATTTCATTTGATTATGATGGGAACCTAGTGGTGGGTGTTATTGTCAAAATCTTGTCTACTTCCTGAGGCTGGGCTTCTTGGGCATGAGCAGGTGCAGTGGCAGGAATGGTGTCTGCAGTAGGAAGTCCACGTCCAAGGCAGTGGGGAGGGGTGGAGTGAAGGAGCTGCAGAAACTGAATGAATGAGCCAGGCCCAGACTCTTAGGGGATGTTCAAGCCAAAAAAAAATCCACAGAGGATTTTAGAGAGTCCAAAAAAATCCAAGAGGGCTGGAGAGATGGCAGCTTCAGTAATGGAGGGAGCCCACTGATGAATGAATGGTGGGGTCAGGTGTGAGGGTCGTATATGTCCAGCCTAACAGACCACGGCTTCCTTGTCCTCACTGACAGATAAGACTCATGGAAATTTGCCAACTTAAGTGAATTTTCCAACTCACACAAAGCAGCAAAACTGGAATTTGCATTGGCTTAGGCTGATTCCTACATGAATTTTGCTTTTTCTCTCTCTCTTTATATATATATATACACACACACATATAAAAATACATGTATATACACACACATGGATACATACTAGTTTTTATTTTATTTTTTTGAGGCAAGGTCTTTCTATTGCCCAGACTGGAGTGTGGGGGCATGATCACAACTTACTGCCTCGAATTCCTGGGCTCAAGTGATCCTTCTGCCTCAGCCTCTTCAGTAGCTGGGACTACAGGCACACACCACCATGCCTGGCTAATTTTTAAATTTTGTAGAGACTTGCCCAAGTTGGTCTCGAACTCTTGGGCTAAAGCGATCCTTCAGCCTCAGCCTCCCCAAGGGCTGGGATTATAGGTGTGAGCCACCACGCTTGGCATGCTTTCAATATATTATATGATCTTTTAAAATAGTTACTGATTTGTACTTTTGCACTTATTTAAATGTAAGAGTTTTGATCACATAATCACCATGTCCACATGTTTTAAGTAAAATATCGTTGTAATTTTAACTTCCTAGCTGATGATTCTTAGCTAACATTTTGTAATTAGATCTGACCAAATATAAGTGAACAGTTACATAAAATTTTAAGTTAGTAGCAGATATGTGAATTAACAATTGTAATCATAGCATCCCCGAGTCCTCTAGCTTTCATATTTTTCTTTAACATCTGTTCCAAACAGCATAACTGAAGCTTTCATCCCATCACATGTTGTCGGTCTAGTGCCCTCCCCAGTACTTTCTAGGATTCCTGTTAGAGCTTCTATTCTCTCCTGTCTTTCAAACTCATAATTCATATTAGCTCTTTTATTTCATTTTCTCCTCACCAATGTCCTGCCCTTTGGCTCCTGGCTTTTCCCTGCCCACATGACCCCAGATTGGCCCCAGCGCCTGCTTCCCCATAGCCTCATGTACCACCGACAAGGCAATGTGCACAACAGACTATTACGAAGCTTGTAGGGGCTGTGTGTGGTGGCTCATGCCTGTAATCCCAGAACTTCGGGAGTCTGAGGCAGGAGGATCACTTGAGGTCAGGAGTTTGAGACCAGTCTGGCCAACATGGTGAAACCTTGTCTCTACTAAAAATACAAAAATTAGGCTGGGCATGGTGGCTCACGCCTGTAATCCCAACACTTTGGGCGGCCGAATTCTTGAATTCCTGAGGCCAGGATTTCAAGACCAGCCTGACCAATATGGTGAAACACCATCTCTACTAAAAAAAAAAAAAAAAAAAAAAAAAAATTAACTAGGTGAAGTGGCACGTGCCTGTAATACCGTCTATTCAGGAGGCTGAGGCAGGAGAGTTGCTTGGACCCAGGAGGCAGAGGTTGCCGTGAGTCGAGATTGTGCCACTGGACTCCAGCCGGGGCAACAGAGCCAGACTCTATCTCCAAAAAAAAAAAAAAAAAAGAAGAAGGTCTAGGGATCATAGAATGATTACAGCTCAGAACAAGGAAGTCAAGGTTGACAGGAGACATGATTTCTCCAAACATAGTTTACTAACCACTTTCCATCACAGGGCACTTTTTACTGACTACAGTCTGGCCAAGGGCCCTAAACTGTCTTAATATTGCTGGCCTTTCTTCAGTAGCTGGAGAGCTCATCATCTTCCTCTCCTCAGTTTCCAGGGTCCCTGCATCCTTGGAGTTACCCAGAGGCAGCGCCCCAAATTCCTGCTCTTTCATTCAGTAATCTAGGCTCATTTCAACCTGCCAATCAGGATGAACTCCAGGCCTCTCCTTTCATAGCTTGCAACTCTGTTGCTGGGTTATTCTCTATCCTGGTCCTCAGGAAATGCGATATGAAGAACTGGTAAAAGCTTTGATTTTTGGAGAAAGAAAATCAAATTCTTGATGATCTCTTTTTTTGTTTGTTTTCCCCTTTGGATACAGAGTCTCACCCTGTCGCCTAGGCTGGAGTGCAGTGGCATGATCATGGCTCACTGCAACTTTGAACTCCTGGGCTCATGGGATCCTCCCACCTTAGCCTCTTGAGTAGGTAGGACTACAGACATGCACCACCACACCTGGCTAATTTTTAAATTTTTTGTAGAGACAGAATCTCACTGTGTTGCCCAGACTGTGATCAAATTTTTAAGCAGTTTTTTTTCCTACTCACAGTTTGTTAGTGAAGGGCTGAAGTTTAAAATTTATTCTCCCCACTTCAAGAGTACTGATTGATTTTTATATTGCTGCTCCTTTTTCTTCCTCTTACATAATAATAATACTAATAATTATTTATTAGTATGCGTCATGAATTCTTATCAAACATTTTACTGTGTATGGGCACAGAACTTAGAGCTACAGTTGCACCTATTGCATTTAACCTTTACAAACATCATGAGAAGTAACTACTGCTATTACACTCCATTTTCCAGTGTCTGGAGGTGAAGTTCAGAGATACGGTGTCTTTCCTGAGTTGTGCAGCTCATGCATGGAGGGATCAGGATGGGAACTGAAGCCTGCATGGCTCAAAGTCTTTGCTTTGAAGTGCTGCAAATATGGCTTCCTGAGGAGGACTGTCCTGGACAGCAAATTTGTACTACACAGGCAATACCTTTTCCCGGTGCCTTCTTCTGGACTTACGTGTATGTATTTAATAAATAACTTATGAGTTTTTTTTCTTTTTTAACCTACTGAGGGCTGGGTGCGGTGGCTCCTGCCTGTAATCCCAGCACTTTGGGAGGCCGAGGTGGGCAGATCACAAGGTCAGGAGTTTGAGACCAGCCTGACCAACATGGTGAAATCCCCGTCTCTACTAAAAGTACAAAAATTAGCTGGGTGTGGTGGCGGGCGCCTGTAATCCCAGCTACTCAGGAGGCTGAGGCAGGAGAATCACTTGAACCTGGAAGGTGGAGGTTGCAGTGAGCCGAGATCATGCCACTGCACTCTAGCCTGACGACAGAGCTAGACTCCGTCAAAAAACAAAAAACAAAAAAACAGAAACCTATTGAAGCCAGGCGCCTTGGCTCACGCCTGTGATTCCAGCACTTTGGGAGGCCGAGGCAAGTAATCACTTGAGGTCAGGGGTTCGAGACCCGCCTGACCAACATAGTGAAACCCTGTGTCTGCTAAGAATATAAAAATTAGCCGGGTATGGTGGCACACGCCTGTAATCCCAGCTACTCAGGAGGCTGAGGCAGGAGAATTGCTTGAACCCAGGAGGTGGAGGTTGCAGTGAGCGGAGATCGCGCCAGTGCACTCCAGCCTGGATGACAGAGTGACTCTGTCTCAAAAAAACAAAACAAAACAAAACGAAAAAGCAAAAGAAACCTATTAAAATGTTTCACAGGGAGAGGAATAGGAGATTAAGGGGAAATGCTGCTTGCTGGAGGCCAGTGGAAGGTAAAGAGGTTGGTTATAATGGCTCAGCAACCTCACTTGGTTTACCTGGCGTGCAATTACTGGGAACATAGAATGAGGTAACTCATCATACAGGACAACTGCTAAATGGACAAGGATGAGGGGAAAACCTCTGTTGTCCAAAATTACTTGTTGTGAAATACTTGTAATAAATTTATAAAATAACCTTTGGGAAATGAAAACAAACTATTACGGTGAAGCTTTCTTGGTAATGTAAACTTACTTGAAGTTATCTTTAACTTTATTTGGGACAGTTTTAAAAGTTATTTGCCAGGCTTGCTGTTACTTGACACTTTTTGATGGTTTTCTGTATTTGCCTATTCCTATCTAGTTAGCATGTCCAGTGCCAGGATCCCTTTTCAGTAATTATGGTGTCTTAAAGTCCTGAGGTAGCTTTAGAAAACAGACAAGCAAACACAAAAACAGAAAATGAAGGGCAGCTTTGGCTCCCAGGAATTTAGGGGTTGCCGCTGACGTAGTGGTGCCATGTAAGGAAGAATATGAAAATCTTTAACTTGCTTCTGAAGCAGACATCTGAAAAGGCTCATGTAAGAAAGAGATGGGGATAATGGTTCACAACTGTGGGAATGCACTTAATACCACTGAACTGTACTTAAAAATAGTTAAGATGGCAAATTTTATCTATGTTATGTTACCAAAAAAAAAAAAAAGAATAATAATTGGCGGGGGTGGGGGGGGAAGAATAAAAGAAAGAGAAAAACTGCAATCCTAATGTTGCCATTCTTACTTTCCCCTGTTATTCAGACTGGTATCTCCTGGTAGACTGCTAGGAGTGTCCAGCGCTCTGAGCCCTGGTGAATCTTGACTTTTAAAAACATCTTGATGCTCTGGTTCCCCTCGTATCCATTAAAAACAGATAAAAGACATACACAGAATTACAAGAGTTCTCAGTGGAGGGAAGAGAGGGATACATAGAAGTATAAGATAAGGGTCATGTTCTCAAAGAGATGACAGTTGGGCGGGAAAAAGAATTTGCAAGTGTACCCACACACATACACATGTACAGCTAATGTACCATACCAGGCCTTTAAGTGGTAAGTGGTTAATACTGACTGTAAGGGTTCAGGAGATGGGCAAGGGTAAGAACCCCTGAGTACTAAGTCTATCAGGGAAGAGTTCATGAAAAAGATGAAACATGAGTTGGAGCTTCAAAGACCAGTAAGAATCAAGATTGTTGTAGAATTCTTCACAATATGAGAGACAAATTATGATTGTATCCAATAATAAGTTATCATTTTCTTCCTTAAGATAACTCCATTCTCCCTCTTCATTGTTTTCATAAAAACATCTGTATTCCTTCATTTGTGAATCATTCAATAACTAATTTCTGAGCACTATGTGACTTGCACACAGCCTGACTCTCTCATGCATGCATTGGGGGTACACTGTGAACAAAATGGACAAAATTTCTGTCCCCATGGAGCTTACACTCTAGTGAGGGAGAAACAAGATGAATAAAACACAGGAGTCAAATATAGTTTTAGTGATAACTGCAAAAACTCAAAGAGGAAAAAGATGTAAATTGCTGGGGAATATTGAACTATGATAAGGTGGCCAGCGGAGCCTCACTAAGAAGGTACATTTTGAATAAAGATAAGGATAAAGTGAGGGAGCGGTCTCGGAGAAGGACATCCCAGGCAGAGGATCCAGCAAGCATTGAGGTCCTGATGTGGAAACGTGCCTGAGGGGTTCAGGGAACTGCAGAGGGCCAGTGTGGTTGGAGGGAGGATGAGTGGCGGAGAGGAGACACGTGAGGTAATGGAGAGCCATACCATGTAGGATCTTTTAAGTAATGGTAAAGACTTTGAGCGAGCTGGATCACTTTGCAGGTTTCCAGCATGAAAGTAATATGATCTGTCTGGGTTGAAAACAACCCTGATTCGACAGGGGCTGAAGGAGAGAGACTAGTTAGGAGGTTACTGAACTAATCTAGAAGGGAGACGATTGTTGCATCAAAATGGGGACAGTGAGGATAATGAAAAATACTTGAGTTTTTGATTAATTTTATTTTGAAGGTGCTACTGATAGGATTCACAGATGGTAGGACCAGATGTAGGAGTTGAGAAAAAAAAAAAAGGGGAGGTGAGTTTTTAAGCTAGAGTGATTGGAAGGATAGAGTTACTTTCAATGAGATGCAGAAGACTATAGGTGAAGGAATTGTTTTGGAAAGAATCTTAAGAGCTCATTTTGGACATACTGACCTTGAGATGCTTATTAGGCATCAATTGTTGATATCAAGTAGGCAGCTGGATATATAGGTTTGGAGTTCAGGGGAGAGGTTCGGGTTATAGATATACATTTGGGGCAAAAGGATGTATTTAAGATCATGTGACCAGATGAGAGAAAATAGAGAATGAATATAGAGAGAGTAAGACCAAGAATGGAGCTCTGGGGCTTTCCAACATTCCAAGATTGGGGAGATTGAAATCTCTAGAGTTTCCTTAGAATAGGAAAGTTGAATAAAAAAAAAAATCTCTGGGGCAAAAGAGATTTATTTATTTTTTTAAATTTTAAATTGCATTTATTTTTGAATTGACAAATAAAAATTGTACATATTTATGGTATACTACATGATGTTTTAATTTATGTATACATTGTGGAAAGGCTAAATCAAGCTAATTAACAGTCCATTACCTCACATGTTTCTCATTTATTGTGGTGAGAACATTTAAAATCTACTCTTAGCAATTTTTCGGTATATAATACATTATTATGAATTATAGTCATTATTTATACAATAGATCTCCTGAGTTTATTTCTCCCATTCAACAGAAATTTTGTGTTTTTTGACTAACATCTTCCTAATCCATCTAGCCCCCAGGCTCTGATAACTATCATTCTATTCTGCTTCCATGAGTTTGAAGTTTTAGAGTCCACATATAAGTAAGATAATGCAGTAATTGTCTTTCTGCGCCTGGCTTATTTCACCTAACATAATATCTGTCAGGTTTATCCGTGTTGTCACCAATGATAGGATTTCCTTCTTTTTGAAGGCTGACTAGTACTCCATTGTGTATATGTGCCACATTTTGTTTATTCTTTCATCTGTTGATGGATACTTAGACTGATTTCATATATCGGCTATTGTGAATAATGCTGAAATGAACAAAGGGGTGCAGATATCTCTTTGCTATGCTGATTTTTATAGTTTTTGAACATATACCTAGTAGTAGGATTGCTGGGTCATATGATAGTGCTGTTTTCAATTTTTTGAGGAACCTCCCTACTGATTTCCGTAAGGATTGTACTAATTTACATTCCCACTAACAGCGTACCAGTGTTCCCTTTACTCCACATCCTCACCAACACTTGTTATTTATCTTTTATCTCCAAAAGAAATTTAGAAGGAACAGTCAAAAGCACGGGTAAAACCTAGAGCGTGTAGTGTTTGAATCACTGGTGATGTTAAATAGTTTCAGTGAATCAGTAGGAGTGAAAACTGATATGTACTCAAGAGAAAATGAGAGTGGAGAAATAAGAAGAAACAGAGTACTATCATCAGAAATAGCAAACAGAGAGGGTGACTTTCTAAAAGAAAATAATGTCTATTTGGGAATGGGCATTGCAATGCATACGCATACTACAGTAAACTATGTGTGTATTCAGGGAGGTAAAGAAAGAGAAAGCTTTTCAAAAGAAAGAAGAGGAGGATTATATAATGGCTCTGAGATAATTATCTTTGGCTGCAAAGATCAACAGCATGGGTGGTGTCAGCCCAATATTGGACAGGCCATTGCTGGGCATATGTCCTCGAAGAAGTATTTTTTATGTGTAAGATTGTGATGGACTTTGTACAAGGTTGTGTTTTTTTTCAGTCTTTTGTGATAGTTTTGTTGTCAGGCATTTGTGCATAAGAACTCTCCCTTCATGACCTTTCCTGGCTGTTCTTCAGGTTTTCTTTTTCTTTTCTTTTCTTTTCTTTTTTTTTTTAACACAAGTGACTCCATTTTGATTCTGACAACTTTCACAGTACCAAAAACTACTTCAAGAAGTTTTACTATAAATAGAAGGAAAGAAAAATAGTAGTAGCTAAAAAAGAGAATTGAAGTCAAAAGAAATTAAAAGAATAAAGAAGAAATAACTGCAGGTTTGCATGGTGATGGAAATAATCTAGCAGGAAACATCTAGGGAACACTGATGGTGCAGGAGAGAGGGAAATAATTGCTGGAGAAATAACTTTGTATGAAACATGAACTTGGGTTTAAGGAACTGATGCAATTTGAAGAAACCTGAGAGAAGTTAGAGCACATATGCACACATGAAGGTAAGCGGGACGATGTGATAGTGGCAGTTTGCACATAGACCTCAAGGCATCTTTTTTTTTTTTTTTTGAGATGGAGTTTGACTCTTGTTGCCCAGGCTGGAGTGCAATGGCGTGATCTCGCTTCACCACAGCCTCTGCCTCCCGGGTTCAAGCAATTCTGCCTCAACCTCCTGAGTAGCTAGGATTACAGGTATGCGCCACCATGCCCAGCTAATTTTGTATGTTTTGTAGAGACGGGGTTTCTCCATGTTGGTCAGGCTGGTCTCGAACTCCTGAGCTCAGGTGATCCGCTCGCCTCTACTTCCCAAGTGCTGAGATTACAGACATGAGCCACTGCGCCCAGCCGTCTCAAGACATCTTAACATTTACTTTCTGTTTATTTAGAAAAATCCTTTGTGAACCTCCTTAAAGACAAAGATTATCACTGCATTTTTGTGCATGGCCCCGTGCCTAATTTACAATAGTCATTCAACAAATGTTTCTTGAATGAATGAATAAAAATGAAAAACTCAATATTTATGGCTTTGAATATACACAAACTAAAAATTAGATTTTAAGCCTGATAAGAAACAAAATGAAATCTCGTATTTTTAGTCCTTCTTTATGAAGGTTAGAAGTTGTTAGCAAGATATAATGAACGTTTTATTCTCGAAATAAAAGTTTTTATGATCATCTAAGAACATTTTGATAAGCAATAACTTTTTAAAAAATAACAGCTTTGTTCAAACATGTTGGCTGGGCGCGGTGACTCACGCCTGTAATCCCAGCACTCTGGGAGGCTGAGGAGGGTGGATCATGAGGTCAGGAGTTCAAGACCAGCCTGACCAATATAGTGAAACTCTGTCTCTGCTAAAAATACAAAAATTAGCTGGGCATGGTGGCCCATGCCTGTAGTCCCAGGTATGGGACTGAGGCAGTGACTCAGTGACTGAGGCAGGAGATTCACTTGAACCCAGGAGGCAGAGGTTGTAGTGAGCTGAGGATGTGCCACTGTACTTGCGCCTTGGTAATAGAGTGAGACTCCATCTCAAAAAAAAAAAAAAAAAAAAAAAAAGAAAGAAATATGTCATATACCATACCATAAAGTGTATCCTTTTAAATATACAATTCAATGGTTTGCAGTATTTTCACAGAGCTGTGCATCCATTATCTCTATCTAATCCAGAATATTTTCATAATCTCAGAAAGAAACCCCATAGCCATAGCAGTCATTTCCTTTCCCCTAGCCCCTGGCAACCACCAATCTACTTTCTATCTCTATGTGTTTGCATATTCTGGAAATTCCACAAAAATGACATTATACACTATGTGACTTTTTGTGTATGGCTTCTTTAACTTAGCATACTGTTTCTAAAGTTCACACATGTTGTGCCCATTTTTGCAAGGACATATGTCTTTAATTCTCAACGCATTACAGCATCACCCCAAACTCCACAATCTCATCTACATCTTGTTAGCTTGACCATTCTAAATTTGATTATCTAAATAATCTAAATTAGGTATGGATGAGGCTCTGGTGTAATCCATCCTGGGGCAAAATTAATCTCCATCTATCAACCTGTGAAACTAGAAAACAAAAGATCTGCATACAAGATGCAATAGTGAGACTGGCATAGGATAGCAGTTTTAGACATTTCTGTTCAAAAACAGAAGCCATGAAATGAAAAAAAGGAGCCAGTAGACCCCAGTAATTAAAAAATTCAACAAGTTGGGCAGATCACGAGGTCAGGAGATCAAGACCCTCCTGGCTAACACGGTGAAACCCCGTCTCTACTAAAAATACAACAAATTAGACATGCGTGGTGGGTGCCTATAGTCCCAGCTACTCGGGAGGCTGAGGCAGGAGAATCACTTGAACCCTGGAGGCGGAGCTTGCAGTGGGCCGAGATCAAGCCACTGCACTCCAGCCTGGGCAACAGAGCAAGAATCTGTCTCAAAAAAAAAAAAAAAAAAAAAAAAAAAGAAGTTCAATGAGAAAACTTTATTGGGTTTCAAGGCCTGAGAATCCTCTCTGTAGCTTGGGTCCTACTCTCTAGCCTCTCAGCTCTGAGTTACCTCTTTTTTTTCAGAAAAAGTAGCACATTTTTGCAACTGAGTCGTTCTACCAGTTTCCTGCCTATAGACTTTTGGTTGTCCAACAGCCATCTTTCATTTTGTACTCTATCTGTCCTTTTAGATCCAAGATGGGAATGTTTCTGCTCGTATTTAAAATTCCCAAGAACCTTGTAGGTCTCCAGTATACGTCACGTGCACTGGAGACTCACTCAATTAGACAAGAGGGTCCTTCAAAATTTTTCTTAGACAGTCTCATCTTTATTTTTGGCTTCTCCTGGGAGGGTTGAAGAGATTTATTAGTCACACACTTAATCTTTTTTGTGACATATGACTAAATACCTTGACCTTTCGATGGTTTTGAGGTATTAGCAAAAGTTTATGCATCCACATACTCAGCTCTTTTTCCTCTCCTGCCAGTGAAAGTCTTAAATTTTAACATCAATTGCAATTCAGAAAGGCTGAGAATCCCCCAAACCAGCAAGTCCTGGTTAACTGGTTACATTTTTGCTGAGTAGTTTTTCCCCTAAACCTACCAACAGTCTGTTAATGATTACTGAGTGACTCTTTTCTTTTCTCTTTTCTTTTCTTTTTTCTTTTCTTTTCTGTTCTGTTCTGTTCTGTTCTTTTCCTTTCCTTTCTTTTCTTTTCTTTTTCTGAGATGGAGTCTTGCTCTGTCGCCCAGGGTGGAGTGCAATGGCGCGATCTTGGCTCACTGCAACCATCGCCTGCCGGGTTCAAGCGATTCTCCTGCCTCAACCTCCTGAGTAACTGGGATTACAGGCACCCACCATCATGTCTGGCTACTTTTTGTATTTTTGTAGAGATGGGGTTTCACCATGTTAGCCAGGCCTATCTTGAATTCCTGACCTCAGATGATCCACGCTCCTCCGCTTCCCAAAGTGCTGGGATTACAGGCGTGAGCCACTGTGCCCAGCCTACTGAGCAACTTTCTAAGGTGATGTATGCTTTCTCTACTATGCTCCCTTATTTCCTTCTCAGACTTCATCAGCAGCGTCATTAATGTCCTTATTTCTTGAACAGACTCTCAGTCTGTTCATGGCAATCTAGGATTTTTCTATTGTTCTCCTCAAAATGTTTCCAGCCTTTGTCCACGCCCAAGTCAAAAGTCACTTCCACATTTTCAGGTATTGGTTACATCAGCACCCCACTCTCATAAACAAAAGCTGTTATTGGCTTTTAAAAATGTAAAATAATGCTTTAATCATTTTTATATCAATTTCTTATTGAAATAATATTTTTGATATATTGAGTAAAATACAAAATAAATGTGTATTTTTTGAGATGAGGTCTCACTCTGTTGCCCAGGCTGGAATGCAGTGGCACAGATCATAGCTCCCTGTGGCCTCAACCTCCCTGACTCAGGTGATCCTCCCACCTCAGCCTCCCGAGTATCTGAGATCACAGGTGTGCACCACCATGTCTGGCTAATTTTTGTATTTTTTGTAGAGACTGGATTTCACCATGTTGCCCAGGCTGGTCTCAAACTCCTGGGCTCAAGTGATCTGCCTGCTTTAGCCTCCCAGAGTGCTGGGATTACAGGTATGAGCCCTGCCATAAAATATATTAACAAAATTAATTTTACTTTTTACTTAAAATTTTTTATTGATACATAATGATTGTATGTATTAATGGGGTGCACATGATCTTTTGATACATGCATGTAATGTGTAGTGATCAAATCAGGGTATTTGGGATATCCATCACCTCAAATGCTTATCATTTCTTTGAGTTGGGAGTATTTCAAATCTTTTAGCTATTTTGAAATATATAATAAATTATTGTTAACTATAGTCACCCTACTGTGCTATTGAATAGAATTTATGCCATTTATTTAACTGTGTGTTGGTACCCATTAACCAACTCACACCCTTCCCAGCCCCTGGTAACCATCATTCTACTCTTAACCTCCACGAGATCAGCTTTTTCAGCTCCCACATGAGTGAGAACATGTGATGTTTGACTTTCTGTGCCTGGTTTATTCATAATAGGTTTTCTGTTGTTGCTGTAACAGGTTACCACACACTTAGTGGTGTAAAACAATACGAATTTATCATCTGTGGGTCAGAAGGGTAGGCATCTGACACAGGTCTCACTGGGCTGTAATCAAAGTGTCAGCAGCCTGACAGGACTCATGGGAGAATCTGTTTCCTTGTATTTTTTTCAGCCTCTAGAGGCTGCCCACATTCCTTGGCTTTTGGCTTCTTTCTTTCATCATCAAAGCCAACAACAGGAGATTGAGTCCTTCTCACATTGCATCAATCTGACCACTTCTTTTGTTCTCCCTCCTGCTTTTAAGAACTCTTATAATTACGTTGTTATCATGTAATTCAGGAAAATGTATTTTAAAGTCTTGGTCTATTAAGTCCATCATCTGGGCTTCCTTAGGAACAGCATCTATTACTGAATTTTAAAAACATATGTCATACTTTCCTATTCTTTGCATATCTTGTAGTTTTTTTTGTTGTTGTTGTTGAAATCTGTCAATTGAAATTATATAATGTGACAGCTTTGGAAATCACATTCCTCTTCACTCCTCTCCCATCCCTCAAGAGTTTTTGTTGTTCCTGTTGGTTTATTTATTAAGTGATGTTTCTGGGCTAGTATTCTGTAAAGTCTGTGTAAAGTCTATAAGGGTATACGTGGCCACTGAAGTCTCTGCTTGATTAGCTTAGTGATCAGCTAATGATTAGACAGAGACTTACTTAATTACTTTGAGCCAATAAGGCTCTCAGCCTTTGTTGAAGAACTCTCTCTCTGTGTGTGTGTGTGTGTGTGTGTGTGTATTTGTGTTTGTGTTGGAGAACACCCTTAATGCCATGAGAGGTTATTTACAAGTCTGCCTTAGCCTTCACTTTCTGCATGAGGAGGGCCTCAAGGTCAGCAGGGGTGAGAGATCATGGTCTTCTTAGATCTTTCTGGGCACGTGCACAGTCCTGGTTTATGCACATAGCCCTGCTCATTTACATGACTTTCTTGACTCTCAGGAATATTTTAGGTTTTTCAAAGTCTTGATGGGCATCTCATTTCCTGATTTTTCCTTTTAGGTTTTCTTGGTCAGCCTCTTTTTAGACACAGTTGCAATGCTGCCTCAGGCAGCCACAATGTTAAACAATTGGCATTGATTGTTTTTGACAAATGTCTTGTAGATAGGGCTGCTTGCACAAAGTGAGCTCTGAGTCATGTCAAATAAAGACAAGCCCAAGAGTGGAGCTTTTCAGTCAGCTCTCAGAAGGTCAAATAGTAACAAGTGTCTGGGGATGAAGCTTTTGTGGGAGCTCCAAGCACACATTGTTTCCTCCAGTAGCTACAAGACTGCTGTTTTTCACAGCTACCATGGAGCTTTTATCCTCACTGTTTCCATCTTGCAGCTTTCTTTAAGAATTAGAGAGGGGCTAAAAAGTGAAATTGTCATTTATTGTTTTTAGGAAAAAAACAAGAAAAAGGAGAGATTATGTCTCCTTAAAAATAAGGACTTGTTCACAAACAATTTTATTAAAAACAGAAAGGTTAAGTGCCATCTGTCACTTCCACTCACCACCCAAAATAATGGTGATTTCTCCACGGTGTTGGGCAAATGACTCTCCATGAATTTTAGAGGATACTTGTTCAGGCAGATACAACTCCTTTCTTGTTGATTCAGACACAGAAATGGTTTAGATTCATTTTATTTCATAACAGCATTTAGGTTTGCTCTACAGTAGGTGAGTTAAATGTCTTATACTGAGATTAACCTGCTATTCCTAAATTGGAAATTACAAAAGTAGCCTGAGTATGTCAGAGGGCCCCTGCAACTGGACTGTTATATTTGCCATGTAAATTTGGTTATGCCAACCTCTAGGTTCTAGGCTACAGAGCAAAATTTTCAGCCATCATCATCCTTGAATTTTCTGAAGCTCAGTAGAGAACAACAGCAAAAAACGCAACAGAAGACAAGCAAGGGACAGCTGTGGTGGCTCACGCCTGTAATTCTGGCACTTTGGGAGGCTAAGGTGAGGGATCATTTGAGGCCAGGAGTTTGAGACCAGCCTGGGCAACATAGCAAGACCCTGTCTATAAAAAGTAAATAAATAAATAAATAAATAAATAAATAATCCGTGTGTGCTGGCACATACCTGTAGTCCCAGCTACTTGGGACAGTGACATGGGAGGACTGCTTGAGCCCAGGAATCTGAGGCTGCAGTGAAGTATGTGACTGTGACACTGCACTCCAGCCTGGGCAACAGAGCCAGGTCCTGGCAGAAAAACCAAACAAATAAACAAACAAAACACCCCCCCCTCCCACCCACAAATACATATCAACCAAAAAGCCACAAGGACAGGAATGTGAATTTTTTAAAATTAAAGCTAGAATTACCAATAATTCCTTTTATTCTGGTGCTAATTTCATGGGACTTGGGAGTTAATTCAAAATAATATGATTCAATTTTTCATGTTTTCTCAATTCAATTTTTCATGTTTTCTCATATATATATATATTTTATTTTCTTTATATTTAAATGTGAATGGTCTACTTAATTAAATAGAAGACAGTGTCATTGAGTGCCTGGTATCTTGGGTTGAATATGATATCTCAACTTTAATCAGTGATTAAACTTTTTAGCTGGTCAAAGTCAAAAGAAACTATATCCATAATTTCAATATTCTTTCAGACATTTTTAAGCAAGATGAAAATAAACTAATTGTTTTGCTTATTTTCCTCTGTTTATTCCTTTGGTGTTACTTGAAATCTTTTAAGATTAGAATGTCTGAGTATTAATAAAAAGTTTCCTTGATGGAGTTACTGCAAATAGTAATATGGTTGAAAATTGGCATTTTTGGTAGAAGAAGGAGTCACAAACAATCTCTTCGACTATCTAATCCAATCTGGGCCCTGGGAAGCCAGTTATGTTTCATTGTTCTAGGAACTTTAGCAGATCTAAAGACCAACGCAGGTTTTTAAAAAATTTACTGTCACACAGGGATTTGTCCCACTGAAGCTTGGAGTTTCTTTCTCATTCTTGGTGCAGCTTTGTACAAAACTCACTACCCAATCAGACAAATATTTGCCTACGTATTAAGGTGACCAGCATTTTAGAAATATGTGTCTACTTGGTTTACATGGGAGTATATCACCATCAATGTTGATGGTAGTTTTGGTTAAGTAGAAAACCACACATATGTGTTCTCCTCCCCAGCCTCTCCATAGAAACACGTGAATGTGGCGGCTGGTTTATGGAGTGGGGAATATCCATTAGTCTCTGGTGGCTTGAGCCAACATAAATGATTCCTTAGAGCAGTGAGATGGAAAACTAGAAATCTAACTAGCTATACACTAGACAAGGACTAGACCTCCTGCTATAATTAACATGCAAGGGGGAAGCATTGCTCCATGTGAGGTCTGATGGCCTCTCTGCATCACTAGTTCATTGGGTGTGAATGATGTCTGCTTGTTTATCTGGAAATCTGGAAGTTGCCTTTGTCTTATCTTTACACCTCATTGCCCCACCATCTCTTTTCCAAATCTCATTTAAAAGATATTTAGATATTTTCTCCTTGCCTATCTTTCTTTTTTTTTTTTTTTTTTTTGAGACGGAGTCTCGCTCTGTCGCCCAGGCTGGAGTGCAGTGGCCGGATCTCAGCTCACTGCAAGCTCCGCCTCCCAGGTTCCCGCCATTCTCCTGCCTCAGCCTCCCGAGTAGCTGGGACCACAGGCGCCGCCACCTCGCCCGGCTAATTTTTTTTGTGTGTTTTTAGTAGAGACGGGGTTTCGCCGTGTTAGCCAGGATGGTCTCGATCTCCTGACCTTGTGATCCGCCCGTCTCGGCCTCCCAAAGTGCTGGGATTACAGGCTTGAGCCACCGCGCCCGGCCTCCTTGCCTATCTTTCTTAATTTTACTCTGCCTCTTGATGGCCTTGTGATTCCGATGTCTAACATTATTTTTTCCAGGGTGTCTGCCACTCTTCTTCTTCAACTCAAACCTTGCTATAAAACATCTGCAAATTTTGCTTATGAAGCTCAGCCTAGTGCATGGGAATGTAGTTGCCTAAAGTAGTCCAGGATAGTGAATTATTTCTAGAATATAAATTGGTCCCTTATGAAATTGCATTAATTCAGTTACTAATAGTCTTACAAGCCAAACTATTAGCCCAGTGTATCAATGCACTTAGAACTTAGGGAATATTTATAGAATAAAATACAGAAATGTTCTGAAATAAAATTATCATGTAAGAGAATGGTCCCTCTTTTTATAGTAAGAAGTTATTTTAGCCAGAAGAGTATGCAAGCACTAAAGAGATCTAGGATTTTGAGGGATTGCTGGTTACCTAGAAAGGTGAAAACGGGTTTAGAAAATTCTAAGATTTCCTGGCACAAAATTGGAGGGAGTATAACAGTACCTGTCAATATTTAAATCTCTTGTAAGGCCGGGTGTGGTGGCTCACACCTCTAATCCCAGCACTCTGGGAGGCTGAGGTGGGTGGATCAACTGAGGTCAGGAGTTCGAGACCACCCTGGCCGACATGGTGAAACCCCAACTTTACTAAAAATACAAAAATTAGCTGGGTGTGGTGGTGTGTGCCTGTAGTATCAGCTACTCGGGAGGCTGAAGCAGGAGAATTGCTTGAACCAGGGAGGTAGAGGAGGCAGAGTACAGTGGAGATTGCACCTCTGTACTCCAGCCTGTGTGACAGAGTGAAACTCCGTCTCAAAACAAAAAACAGACAAAAAAAAACTCTTGTAGCTTCTGCATATTTCCTTTCCTTGTTAAAAAGGCTGAGGGACAGGTGTTCAGGAAGGGGACCATGACAGTCACACTTCCATTCTCTGTAGCCCAAGGGCATTTGGAAGTTGGCTGAGATAAACTTCAAGTCAGCTTTATCAAATGTATGAATTCCACTGGATCTAGACTGAGGGCAGTCAATTAGTTTCAGTTGACCTATTGGAGACCCTTTTCCTTAGTGCTGCACTTCAGTCACAAAGTAGAACAGAGACACTGGCAGGATCTACACCACCATCGTTGACATCATTGAGAGGTACACTTCTAAGTAAAATCTGATTTTGCCCAAGTCTCCAATTCCTAAGCATGAGCCACTATTTTTTTTTTTCAGAGAAAGTATTATTTCTTGTGCCAGCCTTTTCTCACCAATAGTGGCCTAGCTAGACCTCTCAGATATGTGGTAGTTAATCTAGACCAAAAATTAGGGGAGCATGTCTTTTTCTGTTGTGAGTGGGCTGAGCATCTCAGTTTTTGGGCTACCTTCAAAGTTTGTGAATGCCAACAGGTTTGTCTGTATTATTCTTGGCAATATTGGTCCTGGAGAGAGCATTTCTTGGATGGATGCTGCACTGCAGTAAATGAAGGTTTCTGGCCAAAGTGATACCATTCCAAGGAGCTCTGCCTTCCAGGGAGAGGCTTTCTGTGAAATGCACCATGCCACTGCTTTGAGATATGTCTATCAGCCTCTCAAGGAGACTGATTGTGATCAAGTGGCTAGAAGCAGAGCTTTAAGGGCAGATGACAGAGAACAACAGATTTTCCTCCACATCCACATCATTTGCAAAAATGTTTCAGAACTTAAGATCTGGAAGCTTGTCTATCAAAATTCCCCAGAGAAAGAAGGCACAGCTTTAAGTTAGGGTTGCTTCAAATTGTCTTTTCTTTGATGCTTAGATTTTCTTCAGATCTCCTTGGGGGAGAATTAAGACATGGGATTCAATTTGCTTATTCATGGTGAGGCTGAGGGGAAACTGTTTTGGAAAAGGTAGTAATTTGCAATTTGTGTTTCTTTGTAGAAGAGCCCAAAGAAAAGGCTGACACTTCAAAATGGAAGAGAGTGATATGTCCTGTGATATGCTGTCATGGCTTCCCAAATCTGTTGAGCTCCAGGATGTTATGAGGCCTCCCTAAGGGTTTCTGGAAGGAAGGTCTGCCAGGGCTGATACTGAATCTTTGCCTGCTCCATTTTCTGTAGATCTTACACTCATCACTGTTTTCAGGGAAGGGCTTTTAAGTCGTAACTCCCTACCTTCAGAATAACACAATAAATTGAGCTGGATATATTTGCTCTTTTACTCTTTTGGTCAACATTTACTGATGCCTATTGTGTGAAAATAGAAGTACATGAATTTTCTTCTGCCTCCTTGATAGTGTTTTGTGCTTTTAATAAGTCAGTTACCCATTGGTACCTGGGTTTGCTTCAGAAAGGGGAAGGTCATTTTCCTCACAGCAATGGTGTAAAGGGGCTCATCCTTTAAAAGAACCTGGTTGCCGGGCCATAGCTGCTTTCTCATGCTGCTTCATCTGGGGTGGTTTTTCTTATTCAGGATAAGCTTTCATGAGTTAAAACTATTTCCCGATGGTCTGCCTTGTCTCCTCAGAGTATCTTTCAGTTCAGTGCCCTTAGGTGATGATGACTATGCCTGCATATGAAAGCTTTTGGTTGAGGCTGAATAAGCTCACTCTAAGACAGATGTTCAGTCTGTAGAAATGTAATAGAAAATCCATGCAGTGCCTCATCAGCCTCAGGTTGATGATGTGATTCCACTTCAGGTGCTTTGTCTTCAGTGTAAACTTTTTCATCTGTTACTTTGAAGATGGAATGATGGTTTCAAATTGGATTTAGGATGCTGATGGAAACCAGCACCTACTTCATTGCTCCCAGAGGTCTGCACACTTGTTATTCTTGTCAGCTTGAAAAAAGGCTACCTTTTACCTCCTTGAGCCCCTTTTTGGTGAAGATTTCCCTTCTAGTCACTGTTGATTCGTTTTCCTTAAGGTCCACAGTGCTAAATCCTTTCGTTGTTGTGATAGGTCAGGGCTATTTCTGAACTTGTCTCTTCCTTTCTTTCCTTTCTTGCCCTCCCACCTTCCTTCTCGTGTTCTGAGGGGAATACCTCAGGTGTATTTGATCAGCATCTGCATTTTCTCTTCTTTTCTTTTTTAAATTTTTTTGCCGCCTCCTTCTTCTTCCTCCCATTCCTTCCTTTCTTTCTTTCTTCTTCCTTCCTTCCTTCCTTCCTTCCTTCCTTCCTTCCTTCCTTCCTTCCTTCCTTCCTTCCTTCCTTCCTTCTTTTTTTTAAGTAGCAACAGGGTCTTGCTGTATTGCCCAGGCTGGTCTTGAACTACTGAGCTCAAGCAATCCTCCCACCTTGGCCTCCCAAAATGCTGGGATTACAGATGTGAGCCACTGCATCTGGCCCGCATCTACGTTTTCAATGTGAGTCACCAGTATCCTTTTAAAATGCTCCTTTTAAAATGGATGTTTCCATATAGGTAGGTGCAAAACTGATTTGCAGCCAGTATGCACAGGTATGTCCACACTAATGGTTAAAATATTGAAAAATGTCTGAATTGATGATCAGTAAATGGTCCCTTTCTTGAGACCCTGGGTACCCCCTCTGCTGCCCGGGCTAATTTGGCCCCTAATCCAAAGGCTTCCTTGGAACTCCCTACAAAGGGATCTCAGACCCTACTCCAGGGCAGTGACATCCGGAATCCATAATGGTTGGCCAGTGCCTAGTTATTAACTATTTGGAATATCACCATCACCCCTGGTTATGAGTCAGATTTTATTGGCAGAGCTTTCTAGTCCTTCATGCCTATACTTCTTCTGGGACTAAAATATTTGGTTGGAAGCTTGACTTCTAGGATTAGATGTCTACTGACTTCTGGAAATGAAGGTAAGCGTCATATTAGAAAATAAAATTTGAATCCATGTAAATCCCGTAGTAACCCTAAAACAATTTTCCAGTCCTGGGCTAAAATCTTCTTGATATGCTTGATGTGTTCCAATCCCCCTTTACCCCAAGACAGTATTTGGAGCCAACTCAGCTTTTGTAAGTTTTGGGAAATGAATGATTGCATATTTAAGAATATTTACCTCCAGGTCATTAAGGAAAAGTTCTAATCTTCTTGAGTGATTTTTGTTTTGGTTGGGGGCGGGGAAGGCTTTTCAGTTATCACCTCTTTGTTTAGTGGTTTGGCAGGAGGAGATGGACTTAACCAGCTTCCAGGAATTAACATTTGTCTTTTCAAGTTAAAAAATTTGTCCTCTGTTTGGTATTTTAAAAATGTGTTTCAACTTGTACTGTACATAGGAGCTCTGGAGTGAAATTTTTAGAGCTCTGAAAACAAATGGAACGAACTTGCTTTTGTGTGTCAATATGCGGTTTTATGGACAGGAATGGATGGGGGCATGCCCGTGGAAGGTCCATTCGTTTCTCTCATGTTTGAAAGCTTCACTCTGAAATGCCTTTAATGGAAGATGATTGTGTAATATAGAGGTGGTTGTTCACTGTACCAGCACTGATGTGCTGCATTTTGACCAAATGACTAACTTCGCAAATAGACTATTTATGTTGAGTTGGAGAAAAGCTTCTCCACCAAAGTGCATTTTTAATGATCTACTTTAAGAGTAAGTGGGTTTAGAAGTAGCTGCCCAGGAATCTGATTGGCTGGCACCAATGCCACTTCCCATAATTACCCAATAAACCATAAGAGCTTTGTTGGCACATTTGTTCAAGTCTGTCATGTCTGACCAGCTGCCACCCTGCATTCTAAGTCCACTTCTAATATCCTCTTTAAAACCTTTGTGGAGAAATTTGGTGCCTACACACCTTTGAAAAATCTTAGTGGAGAAATTTGGTATTGATGCACTACAAATTTCATAATGAAACTCTGTGCTATTTTTTTGTAAGTTGGTAATGTTTTCCCTGAATAGCTAAAATTATAAAAATCATGATCTGGAGTAAGCTATATCAAGTTTTGAAAAATGCTTCACTTCTTAGTACATTTAGGATTTTCACTGAAAATATAGATGTTATCTAACCTAAAAGATTCAAATCACAAATTCTATCTTAAAACCAATGTTTGAAACGTGTGGAAACAATACACTTAAAAAAATTAAAAAATAAAAAAAAGGTAAATTGTGTCCAGGAGGTACGAGGTAACCTGTTCAGTTTCTATGGTTAGAAAAACCATATAACCATACAATTGATTTTGTAAAACCATATAACCAATTTCATAATGTAAAAAATTAGAAAAGTATACACTAAGTACAATCACAGTGTTTTCTAATTTCTATATGAAGCATTTCAATTGTATTATAGACCAAGGATATTAAAAATGGTTCTTACCCCATTTTGTGAGAAGGAAGAGGAAACTTGAAGCTACAGTAAGTATAGTGCATTCAGGGAAAAAGCATTTCATTATACAGGAGTACAGAGATTTTGGATCTTTCATTAATACCTTAAGATCTTTCTATTAAGATCTTAGGTGTATTTTTTATTGACTGGAGGGTGAGTAAATGACATTGTCTGTGGGCTCTGCCACTTGTTGCTGACATCTACAGTAACCTATTTTCCCAGAATACAGTGACACTGTGTACATTATCATGTAATTTAAGTGTAACATGGGAACAGTGACATACTGAATAAAGAATGTTGCTATACACTGAAAAGCTAAAAGAAATCAGCTCTTACAATGGCTGTGCAGGCCTTCCAGAAAGGAATAGCTTCACTTTCAAGAAACTATCACAGAGTGAATCTTTGTGCCAGTGTAAAATATTTCTACAGCAGAATATTGACTCTATGGGGAGGTAAATATTGGCAATGAGCTAAAATGAGATAGAAGACATTAAATGCACTTGACAGCAATTGGCTGAAGAAAATTCAGGAGATGCGATAGCAACAGAGCACAACAAAATAACACAATTAAGGACACATTAGCCATATGCCTCTATTATATTGAGAACACAGCAATCTAAATGACCAGGTGATGACCTTCAACCTAAACTGGAAGGTGTCTGACAAAGTCCATGTTGGTTTGGAAACTAAAGGTGGAAAATGAGATTAAATATTAGAGGACATGGGATGGTAGTGATCTGCAACTTGGCGCTGATGTGAGGATTTGATAAGTTAAAGCTCACTGGTATGCAATGGTGGAAAAGATGGTCTGGGTATATCATATGGATCTTTTGTCATCTGTACTTTATGTCAGCAAATATTTATTTATTTATTTATTTATTTATTTAGAGACAATCTCACTCTGTTGCCAGGCTGGAGTGCAGTGGTGCGATCTCGGCTCACTGCTACCTCCACCTCCCAGGTTCAAGCGATTCTCCTGCCTCAGCCTCCCGAGTAGCTGGGACTATAGGCATGTGCCACCACACCCAGCTAATTTTTGTATTTTTTAGTACAGATGGGATTTCATCATGTTGGCCAGAATGGTCTTGATCTCTTGACCTCGTGACCCTCTTGCCTTGGCCTCCCAAAGTGCTGGAATTACAGGCGTGAGCCACTGCACCCAGCCTGCCAGCAAATATTTATATGCAGTACATGTTAATACACCAGAATAAGAGAGCCTTTTAATTCAAGGGTGAACACTCTTTCATAGCCACTGCATCTGGTGCATACTACAACTCTAGTCAAATGGCTCTGTAATTGTTGGTTCCATGTCTGTCTTCTGTCCAGCCTCTGATCTTCTACTAGGCAGGCACTGTGTCCTCAGAATCCTGCCTAGTGCCAAGTATACTGTCATCCCTGAACCAATGAGTCTCACAGTGATTTTGCATCTGAGACTGGGTGTCTGAAAAGGCAGATGGGCTGGTTCTTTAGGAGCCTTCTCTACACCTCACATATATTTCATTTCTTTTTCATGGGTTTGTCTTAGGTAGGGCTTGGTCACAAAACGGGGTGACTTTCTCTTATACCCGCCAGATTCACATTTGTTCTAAGGTTGTTGCCAAACTGTCTATGCAGCTAAAGTAAATATATGGTGAAGAAGGAAAAGAAGGAAGAAAGGATAAATGAAGGCATTTAATTTTAAGAACTAAAATCCCAACAAATATTCTATTAGTAGCGGTAGGGTGAATAATTTAATTATTAATCTATTTGTAAATGTTTATAGAATTATATATTAGATAAGTCCTGTAGAAAAATTTAAGACCAGCTTTCTCTTCTGACCGTTCGGATCGTCATGGCGGACGGGAGGCAGGACTAGATTGCAGCTCCAGACAGAGAAGCTTGCGGGGCTCGCATTGTGAATTTTAGCTCCAGATCAACGGCAAGAACAAATCAGCAATCCGAGGGGACCCACAAACCCTCTGAAGGAAATAGACTGCTCCTGCAGGACCCGGGAGACTCCCCCTCAAACCCCGCAAAACTGTGAGTGCCCCAACTGTGGAAGTGGGAAAGGGAGACCCTCCTCTCCTGAACACCCACTCCCACTGGAGAAGCTGAAGGTCTGTTAGCGGGAGAATTTTCCAACTTTACCTGGAGCTGAGTCAATTCGGAGAGTGGAGTGAAATACAGGGGTAGAGGAAGTAGCAGAAAGGTCCTGAGAGCTCGCTGGCTCCCTAAGCAGCCCATTCCTGCCTGGCACCACAGGGATCCAACAGGAGAGGAGCAGGGGGTAAAACTCCACAGGGAGAAGGAAATCTCTAGCTGAACTCTAACAATTTGAACGGGGTGAGAAGCCTCCTGGCTAGAACTTGGGGGAGAGTGCAAATCTGGTGTGCAGACTCCACAGGCTGGGGAAGAACCAAGCCCTTTCTTTCGCAGCTGGGAGGAGGGTAGCCTGGGGCAGGTTTTCAAGCCTGTATGGCTCTCCACTCTCTGCCCTCCAACTGGAAACGGACTGGGGGCAGCATGTTGGGAGTGAGACCAGCCCTTTGGTTTGTGTGGGAGCTGGATGAGGCCTGTGACTGCTGGCTTTCTCCCACTTCCCTGTCAACCTGCATGACTCAGCAGAGGCAGTCATAATTCTCTTAGGTACACAACTCCAGTGACTTGCGAATCTCACCCCCATCCCCCACAGCAGCCCCAGCAAGACCTGCCCAAGTAGAGTCCGAGTTCAGACATGGCTAGCCCTGCCCCCACCTGATGGTCCTTCCCTACCCACTCTGGTAGCAGAAGAAAAAGAGCATATAATCTTGGGAGTTTTAGGGCACTGCCCACCGCTGGTTCCTCCTCATATTACCACAGCTGATGCTCTCTGGAAAGTTCCATCTTCTGGCAGGAGGCCAACCAGCACAAAAATAGAGCATTAAACCACCAAAGCTAAGAAACCTCACGGCGTCCATTGCATGCATGCCCCCCTCCACTGGAACAGGCATCCATGGCTGAGAGACCCATAGACAGTTCACATCATAGGACTCTGTGCAGACAACCCCCAGTACCAGCCTGGATCTGGGTAGACTTGCTGGGTGGCTAGACTCAGAAGAGAGACAACAATCATTGCAGTTAGGCTCACAGGAAGCCACATCCATAGGAGAAGGGAGAGAGTACTACATCAAGGGAACACCTCATGAGACAAAAGAATTTGAACAACAGCCTTCAGCCCTAGACTTTCCCTCTGACAGAGCCTACCCAAATGAGAAGGAACTAGAAAACCAATTGTGGTAATATGACAAAACAAGGCTCTTCAACACCCCCAAAAATCACACTAGTTCACCAGCAATGGATCCAAACCAAGAAGAAATCCCCGATTTACCTGGAAAAAAAAAAAAAAAAAAAAAAAAGAAAGAAAAATTCAGGAGGTTAGCTATTAAGCTAATCAGGGAAGGACCAGAGAAAGGCAAAGCCCAATGCAAGGAAATCCAAAAAATGATACAAGAAGTGAAGGGAGAAATATTGAAGGAAATAGATAACTTTAAGATAAAACAATAAAAAATTCAGGAAACTTTGGACACACTTTTAGCAATATGAAATGCTCTGGGATGTCTCAGCAATAGAATTGAACAAGTAGAAGAAAGAAATTCAGAGCTCAAAGACAAGGTCTTCGAATTAACCCAATCCAACAAAGACAAAGAAAAAAGAATAAGACAATATAAACAGGGGCTAGGTGCAGTGGCTCACACCTGTAATCCCAGCACTTTGGGAGGCTGAGGTGGACAGATCACGAGGCCAGGAGTTTGAGACCCGCCTGGCCAATATGGTGAAATCCCATCTTTACTAAAAATACAAAAATTAGCCAGGCATGGGGGCGTGCACCTGTAGTCCCAGGTACTTGGGAGACTGAGGCAGAAGAATTGCTTGAACCTGGGAGGTAGAGGTTGCAGTGAGCCGAGATCATGTCACCGCACTCCAGCCTGGGTGACAGAGCAAGAGCATCTCAAAAAAAAAAAAAAAAAAAAAAGAAAAGAAAAGAAAAGAAAACCAGAAAATATAAACAAAGCCTCCAAGAAGTCTGGGATTATGTTAAATGACCAAACCTAAGAATAATTGGTGTTCCTGAGGAAGAAGAGAATTCTGAAAGCTTAGAAAACTTATTTGGGGGAACAATTGAGGAAAACTTCCCTGGCCTTGCTAGAGACCTAGACATCCAAATACAAGAAGCACAAAGAACAACTGGAAAATTCATCACAAAAAGATCTTCACATAAGCACATTGTCATCAGGTTGTCCAAAATTAAGATGAAGAAAAGAATCTTAAGAGCTGTAAGACACAAGCACCAGGTAACCTCTAAAGGAAAATCTATCAGATTAAGAGCAGATTTCTTGGCAGAAACCCTATAAGCTAGAATGGATTGGGGCCCTATCTTCAGCCTCCTCAAACAAAACAATTATCGCCAAGAATTTTGTATCCAGTGAAACTAAGCATCATATATGAAGGAAAGATACAGTCTTTTTCAGACAAACAAATGCTGAGAGAATTCTCCATTACCAA
Organism: Macaca mulatta; assembly: GCF_049350105.2. Classification (NCBI taxonomy): domain Eukaryota; kingdom Metazoa; phylum Chordata; class Mammalia; order Primates; family Cercopithecidae; genus Macaca; species Macaca mulatta. The sequence continues at coordinate 76,178,182 of NC_133413.1, read as the reverse complement.
GCCACCACTACAGGAACTGCTAAAAGGAGCCCTAAATCTTGAAACAAATCCTGGAAACATATCAAAACAGAATCTCTTTAAAGGATAAATTACACAGGACCTATAAAACAAAAATACAAGTTAAAAAGCAAAAACAAAAAACAAAAAAACAAAAGTACACAGGCAACAAAGAGCATGATGAATGCAAAGATACCTCACATTTTAATACTAATATTGAATGTAAATGGCCTAAATGCTCCACTGGATAAGAATTCACCAACTAACTATCTGCTGCCTTCAGGAGACTCACCTCACTTAAGGTAACATAAACTTAGCTTAAGGTGACATACGCTAGCTTAAGGACTCACATAAACTTAAAGTAAAGGGGTGGAAAAAGGCATTTCATGTAAACGGACATCAAAAGCAAGCAGGGGTATCTATTCTTATATCAGACAAAACAAACTTCAAAGCAACCGTGGTTAAAAGAGACAAAGAGGAACACTATATAATGATAAAAGACCTTATCCAATAGGAAAATATTATAATCCTAAACATATGTGCAGCTAATACTGGAGATCCCAAATTTATAAAACAATTACTAATAGACCTAAGAAATGAGATAGGCAGCAACACAATAATAGTGGAGGACTTCAATACTCCACTGACAGCACTGGACAGGTAATCAAGACAGAAAGTCAACAAAGAAACAATGTATCTAAATTATACCTTGGAACAAATGGACTTCACAGATATACACAGAACATTTCATCCAACAACTGCAGAATACACATTCTATTCAATAGCACATGGAACTTTCTCCGAGATAAACCATATGATAGGCCATAAAGCGAGCCTCAATAAATTTAAGAAAATTGAAATTGTATCAAGCACTTGCTCAGACCACAGTGAAATAAAATTGGAAATCAACTCCAAAAGGAACCCTCAAGCAATTCAAATACATGGAAATTAAATAACCTGCTACTGAATGAGCATTGGGTCAAAAACAAAATAAAGATGGAAATTAAAAAATTATTCAAACTGAACTACAATAATGACACAACCTATCAAAACCTCTGGAATACAACAAAGGTGGTGCTAAAAGGAAAGTTCACAGCCCTAAACACCTACATTAAAAAGACTGAAAAAGCACAAACAGGCAATCTAAGGTCACACCTCAAGGAACTAGAGAAACAAGAAGAAACCAAATCCAAACTCAGCCAAAAAAAGAAATAACGAAGATCAGAGCAGAATGAAATTGAAACAAAATAATATAAAAGATAAATGAAACAAAGAGCTGTTCTTTGAAAAGATAAATAAAATTGATAGACCATTGGCAAGGTTAACCAAGAAAAGAAGAGAGAAAATCCAAATAACCTCACTAAGAAACAAAACAGGAGGTATTACAACTGACACCACTGAAATACAAAAGATCATTCCAGGCTACTATGAGCACCTCTGTGTACATAAACTGGATAACCTAGAAGAGATGGATAAATTCCTAGAAAAATATAACCCTCCTAGCTTCAATCAAGAAAAATTAGATACCCTGAACAGACCAATAACAGGCAGTGAGATTGGAATGGTAACTTAAAAATTACTGACAAAATTAAATCCAGGACCAGACAGATTCACAGGAGAATTCTACCAGACAGTCAAAGAAGAATTGGTACCAATCCTTTTGACACTGTTCCACAAGATAGAGAAAGAAAGAACCCTCCCTAATTCATTCTATGAAGCCAGTATCACCCTAATACCAAAACCAGGAAAGGATGTAACCAAAAAAGAAAACTATCTTTGATGAACATAGATGCTAAAATTCTTAACAAAAGCTAACTGAATCCAACAACATATCAAAAAGAATCCACCATGATCAGGTGGGTTTCATACCAGGGATGCAGGCATGGTTTAACATACACAAGTCAATAAACGTGATACACCACATAAGCAGAATTAAAACAAAAATAATGGCTGGGTGCAGTGGCTCATGCCTGTAAATCCCAGCACTTTGGGAAGCTGAGGAGGGTAGATCACTTAAGGTCAGGAGTTCAAGACCAGCCTGACCAAAAGATGAAACCCCATTTACTAAAAATACAAAAATTAGCCGGGCATAGTGGCAGGTGACCATAGTCCCAGCTACACGGGAAGCTGAGACAGGAGAATTGCTTGAGCCCAGGAGGCAGAGTTTGCATGGAGCTGAGATCACACCACTGCACTCCAGCCTGGATGACAGAGCAAGACTTTGTCTCAAAAAAAAAAAAAAAAAAAAAAAAATTACATGATCATTTCAATAGATGCAGAAAAAGCATTTGACAAAATCCAGCATATCTTTATGATTAAAATGCTCAGCAAAATTGGCACACAAGGGACATACTTTAATGTAATAAAAGCCATCTATGACAAACCCACAGCCAACATAATATTGAATTAGGAAAAGCTGAAAGCATTCCCTCTGAGACTGGGAACAAGACAAGGATATCCGCTCTCACCACTCCTCTTTAACGTAGTACTGGAAGTCCTAGCCAGAGCAGTCAGACAAGAGAAAGCAATAAAGGGCATCCAAATCGGTAAAGAGGAGGTCAAACTGCCACTGTTTGCTGACAATATGATAGTTTACCTTGAAAACCCTAAGGACTCCTCCAGAAACTCCTAGAATTGATAAAAGAATTCAGCAAAGTTTGTGGATAAAAGATTAATGTACACAAATCAGTAGCTCTTCTATACACCAACAGCGACCAAGCAGAGAATGAAATCAAGAACTCAATCCCTTTTACAATAGCTGCAAAAAACGAAAACAAATACAAAAACAAAACAAAACTTAGGAATATACCTAACCAAGGAGTTAAAAGACCTCTACAAGGAAAACTACAAAACACTGCTGAAAGAAATCATGGATGACACAAACAAATGGAAACACATCCCATGCTCATGGATGGGTAGAATCAATATTGTGAAAATGACCATACTGCCAAAAGCATTCTACAAATTCAATTCAATTCCCATCAAAATACCACCATCATTCTTCACAGTATTAAAAAAAAATTCTAAAATTCATGTGGAACCAAGAAAGAACCTGCATAACCAAAGCAAGACTAAGCAAAAAGAACAAATCTGGAGGCATCATGCTACCTAATTTCAAACTATACTCTAAGGCCGTAGTCACCAAAACAGCATGGTGCTGGTACAAAAGTAGGCATATAGACCAATGGAATGGAATAGAGAACCCAGAAATAAACCCAAATGCTCATAGCCAACTGATCTTCGACAAAGTAAACAAAAATATAAAGCAGGGGAAAGGATACCCTTTTCAACAAAAGGTGCTGGGATAATTGGCTAGCCACATGTAGGAGAGTGAAACTGGATCCTCATTCCTCACCTTGTACAAAAATCAACTAAGACCTGAAACTATAAAAATTCCAGAAGATAATATTGGAAAAATTTTTCTAGACATTGGCTTAGGCAAGGATTTCATGACCAGAAAACCAAAAGCAAATGCAGTAAAAACAAAGATAAATAGTTCTGACTTAATTAAACTAAATAGCTTTTGCGTGGCAAAGGAACAGTCAGCAGAGTAAATCGGCAACCACAGAGTGGGAGAAAATCTTTACATTCTATACATCTGAAAAGGACTAACATCCAGAATCTACAATGAATTCAAACAAATCAGTAAGAAAAAAAACAAACAATCCCATCAAAAAGTTGGCTAAGGACATGAATAGACAATTCTCAAAAGAAGATATACAAATGGTCAACAAACATGTGAAAAAATGCTCAACATCACTAATGATCAGGGAAATGCAAATCAAAACCACAGTGTGGTACCACCTTACTCCTGCAAGAATGGACATGATCAAAAAATAAAAAAATGGTAGATTTTGGTGTAGATGTGGTGAACAGGGAACACTTCTACACTGCTGGTGGGAATGTAAACTAGTACAACTGATATGGAAAACAGTGTGGATATTCCTTAAAGAACTAAAAGTGGAACTACCATTTGATCCAACAATCCCACTACTGGGTATCTACGAAGAGGAAAAGAAGTCATTATTCGAAAAAGATATTTGTACCTGCATGTTTATAGCAGCACAATTCACAATTGCAAAATCTTGGAACCAACCCAAATGCCCATCAATCAACATGTGGATAAAGAAACTGATATATATATATATATGATAATACACAGCCATAAAAAGGAATGAATTAACAGCACTTGTGGTGACCTGGATGAGATTGGAGACTATTACTCTAAGTGAAGTAACAACTCAGGAATGGAAAACTATACATCACATGTTCTCACTGATATGTGGGAGCTAAGCTATGAGGACGCAAAGGCATAAGAATGCGCCAATGGACTTTGGGGATTTGTGGGGAAGAGTGGGAGGGGGATGAGAGATAAAAGACTAAAAATATGGTACAGTGTACCCATAGTAATGGGTGCATCAAAATTTCACAAATCACTACTAAAGAACTTATGTAACCAAATACCACCTGTACCCCAATAACTTATGGAAAAATAAAAAAATAAAAAAATTTAAGACCATATACACACTTACACATACATGAACTTATCTATACTTTATTTAATGTGACTGAATGTCAGGCAGACTCATAGATCTTCTGACTCTGTTACTGACATACTTCTGTCTCAATTTTGTTTTATGAGCACTGGTTGTACAAATATTCTAGTGATGGGCAAAATTTCATGTTTTGTATTACCCTGGTTCATGTCCATGATTTCTGTTTTGTTTGCAGGAGGAATATAAGTTTTAATCTCTGTTTTTATAGATGCCTGGTATAGCTCAAAATTTTATATTTGATTTTGAGTATGTGCATGTTGGGTTCCAGGTGAAACTATTTTCATGCTGTGTTTTGCATTCAGTTTGTTTTCTTTTGTAGAAAGAGATTGTCAAAATTCGCATCGATACAGTTTACTGGTATCCCAGTCTCAGATTTGGTAAGTTGGCTTGATTCCTGCTGACCTCCCTGAACCAGGGGTAGGGGACAAAGGCCTTTGAGACAAATGCATGTGTGTTTAGCTCCTCCCTTTCCTAACTGAGTAATCACAGGCAAGCGTCTCTACTTTTCTAAGCCTCCGTTTTCTCATTTGTAAATAGGGGATGGTATATTCTTTATTGGATTTTTGTGAAGAGTAAATAAAATAATCTAAAGTACCATGGAAGCATTCATTAATGGGGATTTTAGAAGCGGAGCAGTCATTCTTCCTTTCAGCATTTGTCTACATAGTTATTTAATGGGAGAGAGATCTTTTAACGTCTCGTTACCTTATTTTCTCTGTGAGGATGTTACTTCCATGATATTACAGCTAATACTGTTTATTATAGATACTGATTTATTTCATGGCAGGACTTCCTCAGACCTGATTTAATGTAATGCTTTTAAAGCAAATGAATTCTGTTTTAGTCAGAGTGAGGCTCCTGTTTTTGCTGATTATATATCTGATTTATTGGCAGAATGGAAAAATTAACAAAGAAGAGGATTTGAACTCTCTGAACATCAGGGTTATATTCATATATATCATTATCACCATTGCTACCACCACCATGAGTATCCACGGACTGACCTTGTTATTTACTCAGGGAGGTTCAAGGCACTTTATGCAAATTTAACCTTGGAACAACCTGAGGACATAAGCAAATATTTATTGTCCTCATCTTATAGATAACAAAATTGAGGAAAAAGTCGTTAAAACTTTTCCAAGGTCAGAGCTGGATTCAAACTCAGAATAACTCCAATACCTGCTTCTTTAACCGTTACATGGTTGTCTTTGTTATTATTTTAAAAAAGTTTTATCCTTCTTATGCCTCCCAAAACTATTTAAAACATTACAATGCAGCCCTAGGTTCGTAGCATCCCAGGAGACTTCTGGGGTGAGCTTCCTCTCTTTTCCTAGCTATCACCAGCTATTTTATGGTGTGTGTACATGTGCATGTGTGTGCTCATGTGTGCATGTAATTTAGCTTAATCATTGTTGTGTATACTCTGTCAATCCTGACTCATCCTATAGCTCAGTCATCCCTTGAATGTTGCCCTGGAAGATGGAGAGGAAGTTTCTAGGTCAAGTCGTAAGGGAGTTCCGACTTACGATGCTACTCCGGAGGTTCCAACATCTGAGGATCATGCTTCGGATGCTGCTCACCCTCCTAACTTTTTTGACTTCATTAATCAAGCTCAGCCCTCAGTCCTTGGCAGTGGTTGGCCTGGCAATCTCGTGTTTGTCACTGATATGGTTTGGCTCTGTGTCCCCACTCAAATCTCACCTTGCATTGTAATAATCCCCATGTGTCAAGAGCAGGACCTGGTGGAGATAACTGACTCATGGGGGCAGTTCCCCCATGCTGTTCTCGTGATAGTGATTGAGTTCTCACGAGATCTGATGGTTTTATAAGGGGCTTCCCTCTTCGCTCTGCACTCATTCTCTCTCCTGCCATCCTGTGAAGAAGTGCTTTCCACCTTGATTGTAAGTTTCCTGAGGCCTCCCCAGCCATGTGGAACTGAGTCAATTAGACCTCTTTTATTTATAAATTACACAGTCTCAGGTATCTCTTCATAGCAGTGTGAGAATGGACTAATAAAGTCACCTAATCTATCACTCTTCTTTGCCATGTTCCTTAATCCACCTTCTAGAATCTTGCTCCAGGTTCTCACCTCCCATCTGATCTGCTCTTCTCCTTTTATCTCCCACATAGGATTTTGGTATCTTTCTGAACAATTTCTGTATTGGTTCACCATTCATCAGCACAATAAGTTCTTGTTCCTCTGTTCATATCAGGAATATCAGTACCTATGATTGGCCTCTGTTGTCAATGCCCTGTTTTCAGTGCAATCACAATAATAATAATAATAATAATAATAATAATAACCCTCTCTCTCTTTTTTTAAAGTCTCTTTTTTCCACTTCAAGATAAAGGCATTCTCTAAGTTCTCTTAAGGAAAAAATACAGAAGTTCCTTGTCAGCCTCCCTACCCAGGCGAATGTATCAGAGGAGGGGCTGGGGAAAAGAAAGGTGCCATCTTGGAGCCTTTCTATTTTAAGGGAAGGAAGCAACCTTGAAGGATTTCATTGTTTGTGGGGCTGTTTAGGATCTTCCCACTGTCTAGCAGTACTATCTGATAATTGCTTCCAGAAACATGTATTAATTGCTGTTTCATGTGTCCGATCTAGGGCATTTCTGGGTAGGCTCATTCTTTTGCACTTTAGTCCCTAAAGTCAAGTTAAAAGGAATATTGGAGACAGTTTTGGGGGACACAAAGGCAATTTTCCTTGTTCGTCTCCCCAAAGAACTTTAACTCCGTGGAGAGCAGGGAGTGAGGTCATGGGAGAAATTAATAACAAGTCTATGCACTTTGTTGTGACTTTTTTTTGGAGACAGGATCTTGTTTTGTTGCCCAGATTGAAGTGCAGTGGTGTGATCTCGGCTTACTGCAACCTTGGCCTCCGGGGCTCAAGCGATTCTCCTGCCTTAGCCTCCCAAGTAGCTGGGACTACCGTGCATGCCACCATGCGTAGCTAACTTTTGTATCTTTTAGTAGACACAGCTTTTGCCAGGTTGGTCTTGAACTTCTGACCTCAAGTGATCCACCCGTCTTAGCTTTCCAAAATGCTGGGATTTCAGGTGATAGCCACCGTGCCCAACCAAGTCTATACACTTTGATATGGTGGAAATGTGACTGAGGTGTTTGGCCTGTGATGTACCCTTCAACCGGGTTTTGTAGAAAGGCTGGTCAGTTGCTCCAGCCTAAGGGCCATGGTGAGGTAGTCACATCTGAGAGGCCTCAGTCTTGGAATATGATTCATCAGTTATGTGACGCCAGAAGGAGGTCTAGTGTTCATTTGTCATAGCTCTTATCTATTTGCACAAAACACCTTCTTTCCTAACTCATTTAAGTCTGGGTTAATTAAGAGGATTTTAGTCTAGTTTTAGGGTAAAGATAAGGGATTTGACAGAAGAATTTCATACATTGTAGTGAAGTTTTGTTTTTCTGCTGAGAATTTGCACTTGATATGATTGTATGCTTTTTAGTATCTGAAAGAATTCAAGTCATGCTGGGCATTCTGATGCTTCGAACTTATCCATTAAATTAGGTGGCAAGGTCATAAAGCATTCTGTAGAATCCTGCATTGATATATCACTCTTGAAAGGTGTTAATTTGGTTCTCCAGCTCTGATTTGTTTCGTAGAACATATTAATTGCTTGGGGGATAGAATTAAACCATTTTAGGCTTCAAAAAATTGGAAGCTCTGAAAAATAAATAGCATGATCATTGTAGAATATTTATTCTGATTATAGCAGCCTGTTTGAGCAAAGACAGTATAAGTTTATTCTCTCTTTGAATTATTAATAATTGCCTTTTTTTTTTTTTTTTTGAGACAGAGTCTCATTCCATTGCCCAGGCTGGAGTGCAGTGGTATGATCTTGGCTCACTACAATGCCCGCCTTCCGGGTGCAAGTGATTCCCCTGCCGCAGTCTTCCCAGTAGCTGGGATTACAGGCATGTGCCACCATGCCTGACTAGTTTTTGTATTTTTTCTAGAGACGGGTTTTTTCTATGTTGTCTAGGCTGGTCTCGAACTCCTGACCTCAGGTGATTCACCTGCCTTGGCCTCCCAAAGTACTGGTATTATAGGTATGAGCCACGGTGTCCGGCCAACAATTGCTTTTAAAATAGGATTTGATACTGATATAGTAATTCAAATGACATACAGTTTTCTTCAACAGCTAAATTAAAATTATAGGAATGAAAATATTATCTATCTACTCTTGAGGGCATTATCACATGCAAGTGATAATGAATGCCAAGATAGTGAAAGCCAAGAAGAAGGAAGATGTTTTGGTCCAAAAAGACTGTACATCAGCTGAATATTAAAATGATTAATTAATAATATTGATACCTGTCATTCATTGAATTTTTACCTATTTTGTGTCCCCCAGCACTCTATGAGCCTTTACATGTGTTAATTCGTTTCATCCTCGTAAGACTCACCCACAGATATATTTTCTTATAATACATGTGAAGAAACTGGAGCAGGGAGGTTTGTTTTGCAAAATGTCAAATATAGTGGGTGGCAGGTCTTGCTGATTCCCAAGCCTGTACTTTCAACCCCTTGACCTCACTGCCTTTAATCATTCACTCCACCTTCCCTAATAGTCTTTCAGCTCACTGTAAAAGTAAAAATACTATTTATGCAGTCTAACTTTTTGTTTTAGTCCATTCATGCTGTTATAAGAAAGCACCTGAGACTGAGTAATTTATAAAGAACAGAAATTTATTTTCTCACCATTCTGAGGGCTGGGAAGTCCAATCAAAGCCCTGGCAGTTTGTGTCTGCCTAGGACCTCTCTGCAGCATCCGCATACAACTGAAGGGGTGAACACTGTCCCACATGGCGGGAGGGATGGAGGGGACAAACCTGCTCCTTCAAGTCCTTTTATGAGGGCACGAATTTCACCCATGAGGACTCCACCCTAATGTCTTACTCACTCTGTAAAGGCCCCAGCTCTTAATACTGTCATATAGGTGATTGAGTTTCAACACAGGAATTTTGAGGGATCCATTCAGATCACAGCATTTTCTTTAGATAAAATTTTAAAATAATTTAAAGGTAATATTGGAGTAGGGAAAATGTTCTGTATATTGATTTGAGTGTGGTTCCACAGGTGTAGAATTCTGTGAAAATTCATTGAGCTGCACGCTTCAGACTTTAAACTAAAAATGAAAAAAAAAAAAACAAACCTCCAAACCAAATACCACTCATTCACTGTGTTTAGCATACTACTTATTTAACATTGATCAGGTGTCCACCCTGTGCCTGGTTTGCCGTTGTTTACAGAGAGGCATTTCCCAAAGCCTTACCATTGAATAGTCTGACCACCCCGAGACCTGGAGGGAAGAATTGAAGCCAGGAACTGTGTCCTGGGTGTGCTTTTGCTCAGCTTCAGCTGGGCTTTGCTGTGTTCCTGCTTCTTTTTCCTTTTCTGGAAAACAGGACTATATAGGACTCTTATTCAGAGTAAGTCTTCATTTCTGTGGGTCCTGTCTCCAAGAAACAGGATACAGTTTCTGGTAAGAGGGAAATTCAGAGATGCGTTTCTCTTACAATATCATCATCCTGCCTCAGTCATCCGTGCTCCGTCCCAGCAAGCTTAAGGACTTGCCTTCCATAGCAGGGGAAAGGAGGGCTCGGTGGAGTGTTACTTAGCATTTCTTCTTTTCTTCTATAAGAAAATGCAGACATGAAAGTACAAAATTAGCATGATTTATGCACTTTAAAAAAACTTTACTATAAGGCTTTATAAAAATTTGGATCTCAAGAGCAATGGCATATTTGATTGATTATAAATCCCTTGATAGAGTCTGGTGGCTGCAGAACTGGGGAGCTGAATTTTTGTTTGTTTGTTTTAGAGATGGGGTCTTGCTCTGTCACCCAGGCTGGAGTACAGTGGTGTGATCGTAGGTCACGGCACCCTTGAACTTCTGGGCTCAAGGGATTCTTTCACCTCAGCCTCCTGAGTAGCTGGGGACTACAAGTACATGTCACCACACTCAGCTAATAAAAATAAATGTGGTAGACGTGGGGTCTTGCTATGTTGCCCAGTCCAGTCTTGAACTCTTGGCCTCCAGCAATCCTCCTGCCTCAGTCTCCCAAGTAAAGTTGACATTGTAACCACCATTGTTAATTGAAATTTAGTCAGACATGAAGACAAAGAAGTATATCTGAATGAAAATGTCCTTCAATGGGAAGATATACCTTCTTTCACAAAAATTCCAATTTACAACAAAATTTTAAGACTCTTAAGGAAGATCTGAATGTATTGTGCAGCATTATTAGAAAGAAGAACCAAGTATTCATTCTTCAAATTGTATTTTACATGGTTTCAAAGTATTCTTGCAAATATCTAATTAAGGTAATAATAAATAACTACGACTTATTGAACACATGCTATTGGTCAGGCTCTGACCAAGCATTTAATCTAAGTTTTCTTAATTCTCTGAAAAGTATCTCGAGGTAGGTTTTGTTATTATTTCCATTTTATCCTGACTGATCCTGAAATTCTTCAAAGTACTGATAGGTTTTCTAAATCACTGAAGAAAAGCAAAATTAGGTAGAGTTCTATTGCTCTGTGAGTATCATATTGTGACTTTGAAAATTATTGGAGAAATGCATGGAGCAACTCTGTTGGGTAGAGCGTTGGATTAACAAGAGAGGGAGTATGGAGTAAAGCAAACGCCAGGACCTGATGTCCCAGGTCAGAGTCCTAGGCTGCCACAGGACAAGATAAATGATGTCTTCATGCAGTTTTCCCGTTTGTAGAACAGAAGCAAGAAGCACAATCCCTACTTTATAGGGGCATCCTGATGAAACAATGAACTAATCCAGCAGTTAGAACAGCGCCGGCTCAGAGTCAGATCTCAACAAATACTTGCTATTATGGTTAATATTCCATTACCTGAAAATGCCAGTTAACAGTGAGTTGATGTAGTTTGTTCATGCTTGGAATAATATCTGTTCTTTTAAGGGGGCAGAGAATTTGGAGAATGATATAAGATTATATCCATGACGTAAAGGTGAGAAAGAGAAGTATTATTTAGTTTATATTTTGACTTGTTAAAACTTGCCAGTTTCTCTTGGTGGCTGAATTTATTGGTATATTTTTCACTTTTTTTTTTTTTTTGGTAGGAAATGGGGGAGAGGGAAGGAGAGGACTGGAATGTTGAACGCTGTGACCACAATACAACTTTTACAAATGAACAAAATTATTTGGAATCCAGGTTAGGTTTTACTGTTGTCTTATTTGAGTAAAACAAGCTTGATTCCCATACATTTGCCTCTATAAACTTTATATAAATGGGGACACTGATAATTTGAAAGCCATTTGGGATTTTATCAAAGTAGTGAATTAGCTTGTGATGTGCTTTGAGGATTATGAATGCCTTTAAAATGTACTGTGGCCAGGCATGGTGGCTCACATCTGTAACCTCAGCACTTTGGGAGGCTGAGGCAGGCAAATTGCTTGAGGTCGGGAATTGGAGCCCAGCCTTGCCAAAAATGTGAAACCTCATCTTTACTGAAAATACAAAAATTATGGGCTGGGCGCAGTGGCTTACACCTGTAATCCCAACACTCTGGGAGGCCAAGGTGGGCGGATCACGAGGTCAGGAGATGGAGACCATCCTGGCTAACACAGTGAAACCCCATCTCTACTAAAAATACAAAAAATTAGCTGGGCGTGGTGGCATATGCCTATAATCCCAGCTACTCTGGAGGCTGAGGCAGGAGAATCGCTTGAATCCCGGAGGCAGAGGTTGCAGTGAGCTGAGATCGTGCTCCTCACCACTACATTCCAGCCTGGGCGACAGAATGAAACTGTGTCTTAAAAAAAAAAAAAAAAAAAAAAAAAAAGTACGTTGTAAAGAAGCAAAACTGAAAAACCTTGGTTACAAAAGTACCATTGATTTACAAATTAATCACTTTTTATGAGCCCCCTTTGCTCCTCCAAAGACCAAAGAGTAATATTTTCTCTCTTGGTTTGGCATAATAGAAAAATATGTTATTCAAAATCCTGGTTATGTAAGTTGGGAGAAAAAGTGACATTTATCATTTAATTAGTTATTTTGACTCAGCATCCAAAATTACAGTCCAAATTTTCTAATAAGCAGAAGAATGTGAGCAAATGATAACATCTTGCTATTAATAAAAAAACCTAAGGGATACCAGCAGCTTGCATTCTGGTTTAATTATTAGTAGGATATTTTCCTGATACGTTTATACTAACCTACAGTGGCCTCTCTGATGCTTCATTATTTTGTGATACAGAAGTGTCTGAAATAAAAGTACCACGCGATAGATTGAAAAGCTTTTTTTAAAAATTTGGCTTTTATTTCTTGTTCAGCTTTTTTTGGGGTGGAGGAGTGTTAGTCTGTAAGACTCCGTTAAGATTTAAATCGATCGTGATTCTATGACTCGATAGCTTATGCACAGGGTACCTGGAGTAGGAGCAAGAATGAATTAAATGGTGTATGGCTGGTGATTGGGGTTTGAGTCAATTGTTTTGAAAAGGAGATAAAGACTTAAGAGATAATTAAGGATTCTTGTCTGGATGATATTTAACAACATAAATTGAATTAAATTAATAAAAATAAATCTGTAGAATTCACAGGATTCTAAGAGATTTTAATTACAAACATTTGGGAGCTTCTTTTTGTTGTCACAGTTCAGATGGTGCTTTTTAGGGTAGCACAGGGTGAGAGAGTGAGTCCCTGAGTGTGCTTTGGTGCCAATGAGCCATCTGAAACAGCAGGAAAAAATGGTGAAATTTCATCGAGTTAGGCTAGCGTCTAACCACATTGATGGTGCATGATTTTAGACTCCACTTCTCTTTCTGGACTTTGAATTGTTTCCTCTTTTTGACGTCTGGCTAGGTAGATATAGTCCTTACCTCTGCTGTGCCTCAGGCCTTCAGAGGCTTCCTACATGGGCACATGTGGATGACCCTCCTCCCTGGCTTTGGTGTTGCCACTAGGTTCTCCTAGAAAGCCTGATGTATACCTCTTACTTCTTTGGGGTATCTGTCATGCCTGGCATTATTTCTGCTAAGTCATATCAGACTGGGGAATAAGATTTGAGTTGGATATTTAGGAACATACAATATAGGAAAACGGTCTAATGTAGGCTTAAAACATAATTTTTTTTTTTTTTTTTTGAGATGAAGTCTTGCTCTGTTGCCTAGGCTGGAGTGCAGTGGTGTGATCTTGGCTCACTGCAACCTCCGCCTCCTTGGTTCAAGCGATTCTCCTGCATCAGCCTCTCCCAGTAGCTGGGACTACAGGTGTGCACCACCATGCCTGGCTAATTTTTGTATTTCCTGCGGAGATGGAGTTTCACTGTGTTGGCCAGGCTGGTCTCAAACTCCTGACCTCAGGTGATCTGCCTACCTCGGCCTCCCAAAGTGCTGGGATTACAGGCGTGAGCTACTGCGTCCTACTGAGAAAAAAAATGTCGATTGTACATTGAGTGGGGGTTGAGGGAGGCTCTCCTCCAAGTTTCACTCTACTTATGAGGCCACCCATCAGCATGGTGCTACAAGGTTTACTGTGGCTGAGGAAGAGCAGAGACGGAGAGTCTCACTCCAGCAATTATATGCTCTAGCTCCAAAATGACACATTCTTAGAACTCATTGGCTACAACTACTCACAAGGCTCTATACAAGTACAGGGGTAGCAGAGGAGTGTAATTCTCCTATACTCCAAAAGCAGAGCAGGGCTGGGTTTGGGTGAGCCTTGGCTGTTTCTATCATAAATTCCCAATAGTACATTTTATACATGGTTTAGGAATTATTCAGACTGTGAAGCAAACATTTTCTCTATCTTATTTATATGCAAAACATATACACAATTACATGCTACTGACTCATCCTTGATACAGCAGGTACTGTAATGGATTTTGTAATGGATGCTGGATTTGTACTGACCCAATTACACTCTATAAATCTGCAATTTCTTATATCATGTTGATAGTGGGTAAATGTGTGAGGTGAGTAGCTTCAATTGGGAGCAGGCAGCAGCATGAAGTCTGGACCACCTCAGAGTTAAGCCAGCTTTTGGTCTCATTTGAATGGTGTTCTAATGAAATGTACCCATCTTTTGCCATAGCTCAACCTCAGGAATCTCAGGACGTCGTGTGACTGTGAGTTGAGTCCCTTAACCTTCCTTCTTTTTATTGGAGGCAGGAGGTAGTAATTGATGAAGAGAACAGTTTTCTAGACTTTTCAGGTAAGGAGACTGAGGTGGGCTGCTTTGCTGACAGTTGGGAGATGATGATGTCTGGCTATCCAGACAATGGTGTGGGCCTTAACTCCTGTGTTTGGATCCACAATATGAAATTTATAAATTGGAGAGAATCTTGCTGGCAAATGTAAGTTTTGCTCTTCTAATTTTTTATAACTTTTGGGGTATAATAAAGGTCATCCAATTTTTCAGATTCATCCATCTAAACTTCTTTGGTCCATCTGTTTTTGTCCTGGCACGCACAGTAGTAAATGCTTCATTTCAGAGCTGCTTCACTGCTCTTCCAGAACAGAGAAAAGCGAGCTCTCAGGATTATTATTAATTTCTAAATAAAATGGGCCAGGTCTTATGCTCTCCTAAAAATGGAAACAGTTTTTTTTTTTCCACAAACGATACAGGGGGTAAGATTTTAGTGTGGTTTGTGGGAGAGTGACTGTCAAACTCTTTGCATGAAAAGGCAATTAACCGTTTGTGAAGCTGGCAGTGAAGCCCAGGAAAAGGGGAGGAGCAGGAGATGAGAGGGTCAGGTTGTGACTCCCTTCGGCAGTCCATGTGGCTCTTTCCTGGCAGAGCGCCCCTCGATGTCAAAGTGAACTGTGTGCGCCAGGAATGAGGCGGTGTGAGGAGAATGAGATACGAGGTCTGAGCGGTTTGTATTTTTCTTTCTTTTCCTTTTTTTTTTTTTTTTTTACAATGACAGTTTGAAAATAAAGGTACTTAGCTTTTTGCACAGGATGAGTCCTGTATGATTATTTTCAAAATCCTGTATTAAGCATCAGGGATATTTTTGGATCTGGAACTAAGTGCAAGATTGAAGTTGAAAAGGGACAAATAGAGCTAGGGTTCCTATTATTATAAAAACCTGGCCAAGTTAGAGTTTTATCCTCAAATTTGGTAAGTTGAGCTGGCCATTTGGAACCAGTAGGAGAAACAAAGTCAATGGGTGTCAAGGTATTTGCTCTTGTCTCTGCCATCAACTGCTCAGTGCCCTTGGGTGAGACACTTCGTATCAGCTTCGTCATGTCAGCCTGATGGTAGATAAGGATACGAGAGAAACCGGAAAAGCACAATGTTTAATCAAGACTTGATAATGCTTTGGTGGTGTGGTATACATTGTACTGTGCCTAATAAATGATTTTTAATCAGGAGGCTGCTTATGAAAGGGCTGAGGAAATATGTTAATTAGCACTATGGGATCATACATAATTAAGTACAAATGGTGCCTCAAGGTCATGTGGTCCTGACATTTGCTTTGTGGTAGTAACAATTCCAACCATCTGACTGAATCCTTTCATTTGACTTTCCTGATCATACTCATTTGCCAGGGGGATAGAGAACATGTGTGTCTGTGATTGAATAGTTTAATATATTGTACTATTTTTAAGGTCTACTCCTATACGAGACATTGTGCTAAGTGCTTTTTGAGTATTAACCCATTTAATTGTCACAACAGGTTCATGAAGATGCAGTTTGAAAAATAGATGCAGTGTGTAATCTTTTCACAATAAATATTTGAATTTTTAAAAATAGATGGGGTCTCACTATGTTGACCAGGCTGGTCTTCAACTACCGGCTTCAGGTGATCCTCCCATCTCAGCCTCCTATAGTGCTGGGATTATGAGCCACTGCACCTGGTTTTGGTTGTGCTTTTTTTTTTTTCAGTTGAAATAATTTCAGACTTACACAAAAGTTGTAAGAGTAGTAGAGTTGTTTTTCTTGAATCATTTGAGAGCAAGTGGCTAACATGATGCTCCTTTACCCGTGGATGTCATGAGTATTTCCTGCAATCCAGTACAATCCAGGGTATTCTCCTCCCTAGCCTCTGTCACCATAGATGGAATGTTATAGCCATGGAACCCACAAACTCCATTCACGGCTGTCATCCTTTCTAGAAAAAGGACTCAACTTAGGACCATGTCGTCATGTCTTTTTAGATGGTTAAAATCTGGAACAATTCCTTATTTCTTTCCTTAAGTTTCCTGATCTTGACACTTAGGAAGATTATAGGCCAGCTGTTTTGTAGAATGTCCATTAATTAGTGTTTGTCAGATAATTCCTCATGTTTAGATTGAGGTTACATGTTGTTTGTTTGTGTTTTTTTTTTTTTTGGAAGGAATATCTCAGAATTGATGCTGGGTTCTTGCTGTGTTCTGTCAGATGGTACACAATCATATTTGTCTCATTTCTGGTCATGTTAATCTTGATTTCTTGGTTAAAATACTGTCAGGTCCATTGTAAAGTTACTCTTTACCCCCTTGCTAATCAGTCAGTAATTTTGGGGGGAGGTACTCTGAGACTATCTAAATATTCCATTCCTCATCCACTAGTTTTAGCATCCATTGGTGTTTTTTGGCTGAGTTATTACTATCATGATTACCAAATTGTGATTTTCAGATTCCATAATTTCTTGCACATTCATCAGATGGCATTCTATTGTAAGGAAAAGCTTTCTCAGCTCCCTATTTATTTATTTATATCGGTACAGGCTCATGAATTTTTTCATTTAATGGGCTACAACCTATTACTATCATTTATTTTGATACATGATCCCAGATTTGTTCAGTGGGAACCCCTTTTGTGTCCTTTTAATGTGTGTCCATCATTCTTTAAGTACTTTCTTATGATTTGACACAGCAAGATGCTCCAGGCTCATCTTGCAGATTCTCTCAGTGAGAAGCTAGGGAATATATGCAGATATGTACAAACACACATTCACTACACTTATATCTATAAGTGGCCATCTATATTGAAAACCCTGAGTTCACATCAACACTTAAAATTCAAATCCAGTCATACAGAGTTCATTCTAGTTTTCTTCCTGGCTCTCATTATCCTCTATATGTTTACATATTTGACCAGTCCTCCTACCATGTATCAAATCTTGTCACTCACCATCATCCCCACCTCCTAACAAATCTTGCAGCACCACAGCCCCCCTTAGGCTCTTGTGCCAATTCTCTTTTTTTCCCATGGGAAGGGCTCCCAATACCTCCCAACTGGACCACCCAGATTCCTACTTTACTCTTTTAGAGCTAATGCTTTTCAGATTGAATTCTTCAGAAAGGGAGGAAGGGAGAAAAGGAAAGAAGAAAATGTTGCTAACTTTTTTTTATTTAAAGCTGATGCTGTTTGATTGAATTTGTAACTCATTACCTTTTTCTTTTTCCATTGAAAATTGATGTCCCGTCTATGTATGAGAAATGTTATATTCCCTTTTCAACAAGTTCATGTTTGTGTAAGTGGCCTATTCTAATTAGGGTAAGGTTTTCTGTATGTATGAGAGATCTCAAGTAATACTGGCTTAGACAAGCTGGAATTGTTTTTTTGCCAATTTATTTATTTATTTTTAAATTAACACTCAGCATTTATGACTTAGGCACAATATAAATTAACTCATTGAATCCTTAATATTCTCATATTAAAGAAGAGGAGACAGAGCCACAGAGAGGTTAAGTAACTAGGTTAATGTCACACAGCTAGTAAAAGACAGAGTTGGGATTACAGGCTGATATGGTTTGGCTCTGTGTTCCCATCCAGATCTCACCTTGCATTGTAATATTCCCCTTGTGTCAAGGATGGGACCAGGTGGAGATAATTGAATCATGGAGGTGGTTTCCCCCATGCTGTTCTCCTGATAGTGATTGAGTTCTCACGAGATCTGATGGTTTTATAAGGGGCTTCCCCGTTTGTTTGGCACTCATTCGCCCTCTTGCTGCCCTGTGAAGAGGTGCCTTCCGCCATGATTGTAAGTTTCCTGAGGCCTCCCCAGCCACGCAGAACTGTGAGTCAATTAAACCTAATTTATTTATAAATTACCCAGTCTTGGGTATTTCTTCATAGCAGTGTGAGAACAGACTAATACACAGGCAGTCTGGCTTCAGAACCCATCTTTGTAACAACCACCTGAAACAAATTTGGACACAATTGTAATACACCTTAAAGATCACAACCGTTCTTAATATTTTTATCATATTATTTTATAAATTATGGTTCATTTTGGCTCAGTGGTGATAATCCCACTTAAACTAGATTGATTCCTAAAAAATAAAAGACCAACATACTCATCAAATGTTAATTCTGTACAACAGCTACATTTTACATAATTTACCCTGACAAAACTGTGGACTGTGAATTTTCTGTGTCAAGTAGCATTTTTTTTTTTTTGTGATTCATCAAACTGTAGTTATAGGATGCAGAGTCATATAGTAACAGGAACCCAAATCGAAAAGGAGGTGGAGCAGTTCAGAAAAGGCCAAAAATTGGGGGGAAACCCATATTTAGGAAGCAAAAATAGAGTGCTTTTGGAGTGGTCTTAATTACAGATGTTCATTGACTCTAAGCATATTGCTGCAAATGTGGATGCATGTTTTTGTGTAAAATGACTTCATCATGTGCCTCTTTGCATATTGCTTGTGACATAAGCAAATTATGGCATAGAATTATTATTATTATTATTATTATTATTATTATTATTATTATTTTGAGATGGAGTTTCTCTCTTGTTGCTCAGGCTGGAGTGCAATGGAGTGATCTCAGCTCACTGCAACCTCTGCCTTCTGGGTTCAAGGGATTCTCCTGCCTCAGCCTCCCAAGTACCTGGGATTATAGGCATGTGCCACCACGCCCAGCTAAGTTTGTATTGTTAGTAGAGACAGGGTTTCTCCATGTTGGTCAGGCTGGTCTGGAAATGCCGACCTCAGGTGATCCACCTGTCTCAGCCTCCCAAAGTGCTGGGATTACAGGTGTGAGACACCTTAAAAGAAAGCTTTAAAATTTTTGGAAATATGAACCCTGGTTTGGTAGTCAGCTGAATTAGATGCTAGTCTTGGCATTACCATCAATGAGAGTTTGCTTCCTTCTCCTGTGTTTGTTTCTAGTCTGTAAGATGGAAGTGATAGCACCTGCTTACACTTCTTGCTCAAATATGTTACTGACTTTAATGGGACTTATTAGGGATGTGAAGGCAATTGAAATAATCCAGTCTAGTGGTTTTTCAGAGTTTCAAAAGTTGTAGGTCTCTTCTAAAGAATTCATGCATGAGAGCCTCTTGTTATAGCAAAAGTTAGAGTTAGGCCAGGTGCATGGCTTACACCTGTAATCCAAGCACTTTGGGAAGCTGAGGCCGGAGGATTGCCTGAGCCCAGGAGTTCGAGACCAGCCTGGGCAACATGGCGAAACCCTGTCTCTGCAAAAATACAAAAAATTAGCCAGGCGTTTTGGTGCATGCCTGTAGGCTGAGGTGAGAGGATTGCTTGAACCTGGGAAGCAGAGGTTGCAGTGAGCTGAGGTCGCACCACTGCACTCCAGCCTGGGCAACAGACAGAGTGAGACCCCCTCTCAAAAAACACAAACAAACACAAACAAACAAAAAAATTAGAGTAGATCTATCTTGCTAACAACAGGTTTGGGTCTTGGGCCTGAGACCTGGCCTGTTGGCCTTACCTTCCTTCCAGAAACCCCTGGTGTCTGCACATTTTGAAAACCACTGAGTTCATCTTCCTCATCCCCATTTTACAGTTGAGGAAACCTGGACCAAGAAGAGAAGAGAGTTAACAGAAATCTGAGAGGGAACTTGCATTGGGGCTGAGATCCAATGCCTCGTTTTTTGACTCCCAATCAAGCATTCCTTCCATTGAACTAAATTGTATTACTATTCTCCATTTGTGTTCTCTTCTTTAAAAAGATCACAAATTCTCTGAAATTTAATTAGCAACTGTATACAGATGATGTCATGATTTTTATCTATAATTCTTGTCTATTTCTCTTTGCTGAAGTACACATCTATTTTTGCCATAAGAATGCAAATACTTGACTGAATCATTGCCACTTGAAACATGTCAAACAGCCCTGTAGATATAGACACTCAACACCAAACTTGCTTTTCCGGTTCGAACCACTATT
Source organism: Macaca mulatta (assembly GCF_049350105.2). Lineage (NCBI taxonomy): Eukaryota > Metazoa > Chordata > Mammalia > Primates > Cercopithecidae > Macaca > Macaca mulatta. The sequence continues at coordinate 76,157,501 of NC_133413.1, read as the reverse complement.
CTCTCTCTGTTCTATAGTACAATATTTGGGATAATATTTCATGCCTCCCTTTCTTTACCTTACCATCCACTCATTTACAAAATATGCCACCATAAATATTTTAATTAAATGAATTTAATTTTGTACTTTTTCCCAGCAACAAACTGAAATCTGAATGTAGGTTGCATGCCATTCTTGTGTTGCACACTGTGAATACAGATAAACAAGGTATAAAATTCAGGACATCTTACCAACCCCTCTGCCCTTTCTCCCACTCTCCCCTTGATAAATTCACAAACTAGAAGGAAATGAGGTCCCCAGTGACAGAGCTGAATTCAGCTGGACCACGGAATCTCTCTCACATATGAATCTCTTCTTTCGTGATTTTACTCATTCAATTGTGCGTGGGTTTCAGTTAGAGTGGTTCACTAACCACTAGCACTAACCAGCGCGCTCTCGTGTTATATTCTTTGTCAATTTTTTTCTCTATTTCTTAATATTCAGTGAATCAAATTCCAAGTATTGTTGAGAGTGCTTAGAGATCCTCTGTCATTACATTTCCTCCACCCCTCCCATCCAACAGGAACCCACCTCCTTCTTTCCCTTCCTGCCTTCTTTAACCAGACTCTCCTGTCAAGTCCCACTCTCTTCTTGTCAAAGGAATTTTCTTGTTCTTCGCACCTCTTGGATCACTCATTCTCATACATTTCCCATCATGCTTGGTCCAGAAACATCTACTGTCCTGGATCATTTCTAGCCTTTAAAAATATACTCCAAACCAATCTTCTAAGAAGTGTTTTATTAATCCAGCTCTACTTATCTCCAAATAATAGCATGACATTGTGGCCATGCCCAAGTTTCTACAGACTTGTTAAGAGATATTATGATCTTTTATTTTGACATTTGTCCCACTGAGACTTAATTAAAAAAAAATATTTGTGGAGGTTAAAGTAAATAGCCCTGTGAAATTTATTACATTTGTTTAGGGTTAAGATATTGATCTGGGCATTGTTCACGATGTTACAGTAATGAACCTTGTGACTTAAGTAACTGGTCATGTTTCTCTTTTTGCACTGCTTGCTAGGAAACTCAGAGAAAAATTTGTGGCTAATCTTTAGAAAGTGTTAAAACTTCATATTATTTGTTGCTTTTTTCAACCTCTCTCATTAGATTCCCCCCCCCCCATTTTCTCTTTGGCTAATTTTCTCTGAATACTTGCTTAATCCCATTATATTATGTATAATTTTAAAGGCTGATTTTATAGCACCATATTAACTTTGTAACATTTAGAGAAATTTCCTTTTGACTTTAAGAGAAAAATGGGATATTGTGCATTTTATTTCTTACCAGATTATTGTCTTCTGGTTCCCCAAAAGACCACTGGCATAAACTATTGATCAAGCAATACTTTATTAAACTTACTGCAATAATGGACAATTGTAGTTGCTTAGGAAGGGGGTGAAGGATCAGGTGATAAATGTATAAACTCTTGGTAAGTTGATTCAAATAGATTAAGGTAGATGTTTCAAGGTGGGGAACAGATTGAAATTTGGCAAGGTACATGACACAGTAATTTAATCTTGGTGGATACAGCAAGGTCTTAAAATGAGTCTTCATAATTGAACTGTTGCATAAAAAGGAAGCTCTTGGCTCAAGTGAGCAAATTGGGTGATGGTAGAAAAGTTATTTGCCCAGATGAGCCAATTGCTTATTCAGGTAAATTGGTTTTCAGGAACTGCTTGATGCAAACAGTCAAGATTTTAAATTGGTTTATAGTCTTAACTTCCTCAGCAAGATTATTTAAGTAATTTTTTGTACATGTGTTTATAAACCACCTTAATTTACTTCTGGAAAAAGACATGGCAAAATAAAACATGATTGCGAATTAAGCTGTAGATTTAAGTAGTTAGCTAAATGTAAAGCAAGCCTGTGATTCTTGACATTGTTGTGGTTTCAACACAAGCCGTGATGCCCCAGTGTGCACTCAGATATGTTAGGTATAGAGATAAAGAGCAATGCATGCAAAGTAATATTACGTTTTTGAGAAGGTCTTAGGGATTTTTGGAGAGTGTGTTAGAAGACTGTTTGTTTCTATTTGGAGCTTGGGTTTTTATTTCTATTTTCCTTTCAACATTTGCTTAAATGGTATTTTACCTTAGGAAGAACTACTTGTATAACTTATAAAGCTACATTTGATGATCAACACAAATTTCTTTTTGAAGTTGGCTAGTATGAGTAAATTATCTACATCTAATTATTAGTGCTATAATCTATGCGGCTGTGTATTCATACTTACTATCTCATGATGTGTTGAGAAACTGCAATTGGAAAAATAGATGTGTTCTGTTGATATTAATTGAAGTGACAAATAATATCTCATTGAAAAAAGGAGCTGGTGAGTATAAAGTTTAGCAAATCATTAGGAAACTTGAGACTGAAAAAAGAAATACCCCTTAGTCAGTCAACAAGCATTGATAGAACATGCATGGCGTGTAAAGTTTCTTGTTACACATGTGATTTATAGCAAACAAATTATTATCGGATGGTATCTCTAAGAGGATTTTACAAATATGCATGCCCAAAAGCAATTGGAAATAATGATTTTAATTATTCAGTAAATGATAGGCATTAATATCTGACCTTACCCAATGAAAACTGTTCTGAGCCAGAAAGATTTATCAGTATCCCATTAGCTTTGCTGTTACACTACTATACGGATCAGATATTGGGTCTTCGAAGTATGCTGTCCATTGAGCACTGCCAAAAAGTTATTTTCTGAGCCCTAGGCTATTTTTAGGATCATAGAAAATGTTTCCTCCAAAAGGTGAGAGAGAGATCACGATGATGATGATGATGATGATGATGGTAATTACAAAGTAGCCACCATTTATATGGCTTTGCTCTGTGCCAAGAGCTTTACATTTACTATCTCATTTAATCCTAACATCAACCCTGCAAGGTAGGTTCTATTATTTTGAAAATTTTATGGATGAGGAAATAAAATGTTGGGGAGTTTATTCAACAGAGTAGGCTAATATCGCCGATATCGCTGTTAACATCGCCAAACATCTGTATCATCTAACTTAATTAAGGGTTGTTTCTCACTCAATCCAGTGAGAGCCCCAGAGAGGATCACAGAGTCATTTGAGACACAGGCTGTTTTCATCTAGTGGATATGCCATCCTTAGGGTCCCAGAGTCTGCCCATGGAGTCTCTGCACCTGGCTGGGAGCTGAGGTCAGACAGAAAGTGTAGAAGTAGTAGTGGTTCTTAACTGCTGTGTCCAGCAGTGACATATACCATTTTTACTCACATTTCACTAAGCAATGTGGCCACACCTAATTTCAAGGAAGCCTGGTACCTTGTGATTCCAGGAAGAAGAGGAAACAGGTGGGATGAACATCTACTCAGGGTCTATCACAGGGAATTGACAAAGGTTGCACAACTGCTAGGAAGCAGAATCCTCCTTTTTAGAAAAAAAAAAAAAATACAAGGACCCATAGATGTCCTTCTAGTCAGAGTAGCAAAATTACATTGTTGAGTGTAAGGAAAGGAACTTAAAGCAGTAGGTTACATTTAGTGATGCTAAGATGACAACACTCATCACGTCTGTGAAATGGGCTTGAAAGGGTCAAATAGGATTGCAAGAAGGGCTTCTTAGTGTGGGTAAGAGTCTTACAGGCTGAAGTCAGCTTTAAATAATTAGCCCGAAGACCTCCACCACACCAGTGACAGAAGGCACTCTGTAGAATGCATTTTGCTGAGTTCATTCACATTCAAAGAGACACATGTCTCCAGCAATAATTCCAGTGATATGCAGATTTATGTAGTCACAAATGATAAGAAAAATAGTTAGACTTTGCCAACAAAGCCACAAAATAGTTATGTCTGTGTATTAAAATAAACATGTACATATGTCTATTAGATTGAATCAAATGAAAAGGCCAATATTTGATTTTTTATTTTTACCTAAAACAGGCTGTTTCAGATGATGCTATTTAATATCTAAATGAAATCAATGTCCAGATTCACTGGTAGTCTGAATATACTTCATTTCATAATGTGAGCTCAGTGTTTGTCAAGTGGCTTTATTTTGCTTATAGGAAATCTCAAGTTAAAATGTCCCCTAGGTATTCTAAGAAGAAGCCTGCCCAGCCTCGGCCAACCGGGGTGATTAGCAGCATTCATTGTGAACAGTTCCAGGCAGGACCTCTTGTGGGGGTGTATGCTCAGCCCTCCTTTCATTTCTCTGGTGAAGCTTTGCCATGGTTCCAAAAAACCCCTTGTCTCATTCACTTTAATCAGCATCTTAGTCTATTTTGGTTACTATAAAAAAATTACCATAAACTGGGTGGCTTAAACAGCAAACATTTGTTTTTCACCATTCTAGAGGCTGGGAAATCCAAAATTAAGATACTGGCAGATTCAGTGCCTGGTGAGGGCCCTCATCCTAGTTCATAGATGGCTGTCTTACTGTCCTCACACATGGAAAAGAGCTGGAGAGCTCTCTGGGGTCCCTTTTAAAAAGGTACTAACCCCATTCATGAGGGCTCAATGCACATGACCTAATCAGCTCCCTAGGGCCCCACCTCTAAATAGATCACATAGGATTTCAGTATGTGAATTTTGGTGGGACACAGTCAGTCCATTGTAATCAATAGAGTAGTTCTGAAAGTTGCGATTAAGTGCAAATGTTTTGGAGTAGAATCGCACACTAAATCACTCTCAGATGATAGCACCTTTGTTTTCTAGAGGAGGATAAGTCTGTGATGTTCTAAAACTCAGAACAGGTACATTTTGATAGAGATTAGTTTGAAGTCACTGGCTACCCACTGGGTTGAAGATTTGGTGTCATTGTATGGAAGGGAGATAGAGGGGGAGGGACATGAGTGATATTGGAGATGAAGTTTTACCTTGTCACATTTTTTTACACGACTGTGGAGTCAGTAGATGAAAACTTATTCTTGGCCTCTCCTGTATCTAATGATTCTGAAAAATTTCCTTTAGTGTTGTGGAAAATTTCTGAGGTGTGGGATACTGATGGTCCTGGCTTGCCTAGCTAAATGACATCTACTTCTAGCTTCAAGAAGGTCAAGGAACAGTAGGGAGAGAGGTACAGTGTCTGGCAAGGGTTGGCCAGAGAGGGAATAATTACTGGCCATACTTCCTCTGTTTTTCTAATTTTGTATATTCTTTCTTATTGTTCTCAAATTGTCCTTCTGTTGTCCTTCATTCAGCTTTTTCTTTTTATCTCTCCAAACAATATATGTGAATGGTATTGGGACCTCTTAATGTTCTAGTTCTCAGTCTTTCACATTTTTGTTCTCTATTTTTATTCCCTTGAGAACCTCATTGAGTCTCATGGCTTTAAATATAAACTGTTAGCTTAAGAGTCCCACACTTATATTTCCAGTTCAGGTCTCTCACCTTATCTCCCAATTTGTGTATCCAACTTGGATATATATCTCCCTTTGTTTTGTTGGTATGTTCAAATGCAACCCAAACTGGACTCCCAATCTTCTTCCCTGACTTGCTCTACCCTCTGCCTTCCCCTTGTCAGTAGATGGCAATTCCACCTTTCTGGTGGCTCAGGCTAAAAATCATGGAGGCATGTACTTGCATTCTTTCTTTATCTCACATCCCACATCTAATTTGTAAAAATCTCATGGATTCTACCTTGAAAATACATCGAAAGTATATTGAGACTGCATAATCTGTGTTACAGCAGTGGGCTCTTATCTCGTCTTCTGTTTTTCTTTCCACTTATCCTCAATGCCCCAGCCAGAATGATCAAATCCATTCTGCGTTCAGTGCAATTAAAAGTTGAAGTTCTCACAGCAGCCCTTAAAGCTGTATAAGACCTGTCCTCACCCTCCATCTCCCACTATCTCTCTTAACTCATTCATTCCTCCTCACCTCCTCTCTTACTTTCCCATTCTACTCCAGCCCTATGGTTCCTAGATGTTTCATGATCAGGATGGACACAGTCACACCTAGTGTCTTCCCTCTGGCCGTTCCATCTGCCCCCAGATATCCACATGGGCAACTCCTTCTTTACCTTCAAGCCTGGTCAAATTTCATCTTTTCAATGAAGTCTACTCTGTTCAATCTATGGAAAAATTATAAACCTTCTCCCTCTCCTGACTCTTTTAATGTCTTACTCAGTTCTACTATATTTTATAATACTCATTACTTTCTAATATACTATATACCCATATATAATATACCATCTACTTTACTGTTTTATATGTTAAATTTTTTTTGTCATATATTACTGCTAGAATATAAGCACCACATGGGCAGGGAACTTTTATGTTTTCTTCACTGATGTATTCCCAGCACCTAAAATATGACTGGCTCATAATAAATCCTCAATAAATATTTGTTGAGTGAATAATATTTTTATTACATGGAGGTTTATTTATACTTTTAATACAGATTTGAATCAAATCCATCTTAAAATTTGTGTGAATAATTTCTTTGGAATTACATATTGTTAAGTAAAACCATGACTTCTCCTTTAGTGTTGTAGAAAATTTGACATATATTAGTTGTTCAATAGTTGTTTAAAAGAACAATGATATCTACTGACTGCTTGCTTTCCCATTGAATTTTTAGCACGTGTTTAAAATTGAAGTATGACTAGATTTCTGACCTTTTAAAATGTTAGACTAGGTAATTTGAATCAGCATTCTTATCGAAATTGAAAAAGCTGGGTGAGATATTTAAAAATCTTTCTAAAAACATCCAAGTACTGTCAAGATAGTAAAGAATTACCTCAGCAAGACCTGAAAGAGGACAGAAATTCAGAAACTTGAGTCTGGCTTTTGGAATGACTTCTGCCTGGAGGGGCATTTGCCAATCCGGAACAGGTGGCTGAGCAGTGCTTGTAATAGCTTCCCAGAGGAGAGGGAATCAAAGCTGGAGACCAGTGATCTCAAGGGTGATCCATGGGAACACCCAGATTGAAGATGGGGAACCAAAGGGCTGCATTGTAGGAGCGAGAGTGAACCAGACACAAACCAACACTTTCATGGATCCTAAGCAGGCTTCAAGTCCTCTGGGAGCCCCCAAACTTCTGAAGGTCTGAAGTTGATCAAATGGATCCTAGATTGCTAGTACCTGGCTTCCCAGCAGAAGCAAATGAAAAATCCTTCCTCGGAGGAAGAGAAAGATTATCCTTAGACTCAAATTATTACTGTAAAGTCTTTTTTGTTTTTTCCACTATGACATCTATTACACAATTAAAGATAACTAGGCACACGAGGAGACCAAAAAAACATGAATCAGAACCTCCATAAACAACAGAATACAGGAACAGGCCCATGAGCCACCTGGACAGTGGAATTACCAAAAGCAAATTGACATAAACATGTATATTATGCTTATGAAGAGAAAACTCAGACTTAAACATTTCATCAAGGAACTGGAAACTATAAAGAGTGAACTTGCATATTTGAAAGGGAATGAACTAGAAGTTTTAGACCTGAAAAATATAATAATCAAACCAGAAGTGTTTATGTTTCACTAATATTCTCTAATAATGAACTATTCCTTGTTGAAACAATGCAGTGTTGGTGAATGTTCCTATTTTATTTTCATCTTTCATTACTATCATTTTATCTAGCCATGGATTTTTCTTACAATTCCCTGGCTTATGAGGTGAGATATAAAGCAATTGTTAAATATGATTATACTTTCATTCTCAATGTTTCTTTGTGTCAATTTAGTAATAGTTACCCTGTTTAGAATGCTTTGTACTTAGATTTTGTTTTAGGATTGTTTTGCAGTTGTTCCTTTTGTTTATATGTATAGGACACTTTTCATTCCTGCCTTTTCTTTATTTCTTCATTGCAACACTTCCTGTGAGATAATCAAATCTAGACATACTTCATGACCCTTACAAATAGCTCTTTGGACACAAGATTATCTTAAATCTGCTTATTACATTTCTCCTTTGATGAGAATAACAGACTCTTATCAAAGGAGAATTTCAAGAATGACAGAATCTAAGCATGAGAAGAGAAGCTGAGGCCATACCTCTGAGTCTGTCACTCTTGATTTCAGAGAATCAAAATTACACTGTGACTTTGGGGCTGCTGAACATTATGGATGCGTCTGATTGTTGATGTCACACTCACAGCTGATTGAACCTTTAGGAAAGCTCAACAGAGTGATTTTCTTCTCCTTTGAAAGTTTTTGTTTAACTGTGGTATTGGTTAGTACATTTTCACAGAGTTTTATAACCCTTAGAGTACATATTTGAAAGAGACTGCAGTGGAAGAAGACACACCAGATGGCAAAAAGAGGAAAAAGCTAATCTAATCTAAAATGTGGTAATAAATGAATATTGATTTAATTAGTGTACTAACAATTGATAGGAAAGTCAATAGAGCCAACACCAAAGATATACTAGACATGTATTATAATAAACACTCGGATTTGTGCTGCTATAGTCTGTCACATTGACACATCCCTGCTTGTATATTATGTAACTCAGGAGTAGAGAAAGGAGAGTACATGTTGTTGATATGAGAAACACTAGATGGTTGCTTTCTTTGAAGATCTCTTGTTTTACTTCCCGAGGAGCAGCATTGTGGTAGCCAAGCACTCTGAAGGGTTTGATATGACAGCATGAATTTCCAGGTAGACCCAATGCTCGAGCCAGGTCAGTGGCTGCAGGTGTTCCGTATGTTTGCAGATCAAAGCCCTGGTCTGTGACTGAGGTTTAAGAGCAAGGTCCATGCTCTCAGGAGTAAGGGATTGCAAACAAATAAAAAATCAGTTTTAGGAGTCTGGATGAGTGGGTTCAGAAGAGAGGGGCGGCCCTTGGTGGGCAGGTAGGAAGAGGAAGCCAGAGGGCAGATCAAGAAGCCAAGGCAGAAGCACAGTCACCCTGATGAGAAACACACAAAGGGGGCTTTCAAGGGCAATGTTCACACGAGGTCTCCAAGTTAAGAGTATTTGTCCCAAGGAGTATGCGGTGATTCACAGGAGTGAAGAAAGGACATAACAGAACTGCCGTTTACATTTGTTTTTATCTCATTCTTTGAAAATCTAATGCTCTACTGACTGGGCTATTTGGGTCACTATTTCATTCTTTCAAACAATTATTCTTTTGGAAACATTCCATTGTATACAGTGAAGCATTTCCCAATTCTAGGATTGCCAATAAAAGCCAATGAAGAATATATATATATATATATATATATATATATATATATATATATATCTCCTTATGTATGTCCTGTGATGAATATATTACAACAGCATAACTCATATATAGTTTACATATAAATAAAGGTATGTGTATAGGAGGCAGGTGCATGCTCAATAGTCTTTACTGATGGAGTGCTACGTCTCATGCCTAGGCACAAGGAGAGTAACACACTGGCTAATCCAGCTTTGTATAGGTGTGCAGGGTTGTGTCAAACATCCAACTGAGCTGAATCTGCAGGTGATAGGCTGCTCAGTACTGAGAGGTGAGCAGAGCAATGAGGTCAAAGACTGGCAAAATCTGAGAATCTTGCAGTCTTTTGTAGCCCCCTTTTTCCTCCCTCCCTCCCTTCCCAGTTATTTGGTCTTGATGGAATCTAGTGCTTTATTCCTTAAACAAGTTTTTTTTTTTTTTTGAATGAGGGTCTCACTCTGTTGCCCAAGCTGGAGTTCAGTGATGTGATCACAGCTCACTGCAGCCTGAGTCTCCTGGGCTCAAGCAATCCTTCCATTCCAGCCTCCCATGTAGCTGGGGTTACAGGCACATACCACCATGCCTGCCTAGTTTTTAAACTTTTTGTAGAGATGGGGTCTCACAATGTTGCCCAGTCTGGTCTTGAACATCTGGACTCATGTGATCCTCCTGCCTCGGCCTCCCAAAGTGTTGAGATTGTAGGGCCACTGGGCCTGGCGTATAAGAACTTTTTTTTTTTTTTTTTTTTTTTTGAGATGGAGTCTTGCTCTGTGCCCAGGCTCGAGTGCAGTGACGCAATCTCGGCTCACTGCAACTTCCGCCTCCCAGGTTCAAGTGATTCTCCTGCCTCAGCCTCCCCAGTAGCTGGGATTACAGGTGCGTAACACCATACCCAGCTAATTTTTTGTATTTTTAGTAGAGACAAGGTTTCACCATGTTGGCCAGGCTGGTCTCAAATTCCTGACCTCAAGTGATCCACCTGCCTTGGCCTTTCAAAGTGCTGGGATTACAGGTGTGAGCCACCACACCTGGCCAAGAACTTTAAACAATTAAATTTGAACAATTTATCACTTCTAAACTTGATAATATGATATTTTATTCTTTTGGATTTCAGCAACCTAACACAAATATACGAACCTCTCAGATGTCTTTTATTTCAGAAACTGCATATTAAACCCTTTCTGAATTATTAGAGCAAAATAAATTGTTAAATCATACCTATTCTAATCACAATGAGCAATGATCATTTTTAACTTACTGTTATTATAATTATTGTTACAATTGCTACTGTAATTTAGAATTTTAGTGACTTGAGCTCTGAGTTGAAAACTTTTTATCTTTTCCTTATCATCTTTATGGCCAGTGTTTGCAATCCAGAGAATAGTATCATTATGTCAATCAGAGACTGGAACCTCAGGATAAAGGCTGGGTAAGTCTCAGGGAGATGAAACTAGCATTTATCTATAGCACATGAGAATAAATTGACCACTCAGCTTTTAGCTGAATATAGTAGCACTGAGTCATGCTACAGTCCATATTTACTGAGTACCTCTTACGTGCCAGGTGCTAAGCCAGCTGATGTAAAAGTGGAAGTTGAGGGGAAGATATAGGTAATTATAAGTTATGTTTTTAGATCTTAAGAAGCTGATAATGTAGTTGGGGTGATAAATCCTACACATGTATAAGGTTAACTAACACATCAGTATATACCTGACAAATGTGTACTGCAGATAACACAACTTTAAGAGCTCAGACAGAACATATGGGTTTTTTCCTTTTATTTTCTCTATCCTTTAATCTCTCTGCACTTTTTCAAATCTGTGTAAATAGATTTAGCTCATTAGATGAGGATGATGATTATGCTTATTCCAAAAGACAAATAACTGTAGACAAATCTAATGACCAGATTTGGTTTCTTTCATGTATTCGTCCATCATCCATCTAATATTTACAAAACGCTTATTATGTATCAGGCAACATGCTAAGTAATAGAATTACAAAAGTGTTCTCAATTCATACTTGCTAATGGAAAGTCTACTTTGACTACAAAGCCATTCAAGTGAGTGACTGTGGCAGGGCTGGTGGTGGTGGTGGTGGTGGTGGTGGGGTTGGATTATAATCCTGAAAGACACAATCTTGAATACTGTAATCCAGGATGCTGAACTCTCGAGAGATCAAAATCCTTAAAATGTGAGATCCCTAAAGTAATAATCCTGAAAGATTAAAATCCCAAATGTTGAAATCCTGAAAGCCGAATTCTGGCAAAGGAATTCATTCATCTTTGGTTGTAGGGCTGTATAATGTTAGTTGCATCATGTTAGGTGGAACAGCTACCTTGTTATTGTCTTTATTCACATTTGGCAGAAAATTCAAATGAATGGACTGACCATGCAATATGGCAATGATTAAAACTTCAGTTTAAAAATGCATCATTTGTCTACATTGACATTTCTTTTAGCTGATGAAATTCCAGGAGCTTTTAATTAAAACCACATTTTCCTAAAGTTATTTTTACCAACCAGTTCAAAAATAACTAACTTGCACAATAGTGTAAGCAAATATGCAGTGGTGTTGGTCTTTGATCACCAGTGTTGTTTCCACCAAATCTGTGATCCGTATATGAGTGCGTGCAGAATAGATTTCCATGTACACAAAACAACATAGAAGAATGGCACAGAAGCCAAAAAAAATTGAATAGGTAATGCTCATGTTGGTGTATATTGAGTCATGGAAGGATTTCAAAAAGAGCAGCACTAAATAGAAAGTGATTGTGAACATACTGTCTGAGGAAAGTGATGTGATAAAAGAAAAAACGTAGCTATTCATCATGATGCAAGACTTCAAAACATAGTTAATGATCATGAAAGTTGACCAACTCTTATAGACTACTTCCATCCAATTGCCCATAACCTATCCCGTAATACACTTTTTCATATGTCAAATTTTCTTTCTAGTTTTTTGTTTTGGTCTTTTTCTTATTTTAGTTTTTCCCTACTATTTTAAATTGTCTGCATCTTTTTTTTACAATTTGCTCTGCTATGTATTTTATTTTCATATCATTTCCAACACTGGAGGTACAAATTGTGTAAAGACTTTTAAAGAGTTCTTATTAATTTTATGCATTTTTTGCAAATTCGACTCCTCGAAAGTGTATTATCACAACATTGACTGTGTGTAAGCATTGTGTGTATATGTAAAAACATTGAAACTTCCTCAGTAAATAAAGAGCTGTCCTTTTTGTACATCTGCATTTATGAAAAAATTTCTCGAGATCTTGGCTCTTTGAGTGACTGCATGTGCAGTGGTGACCTATTGCAGTGTTTGATCACTGTCATTGAGAGACTTAGCTTGTCCATTGTGGTATTTTAGTTGACGGCATATATAAAGCTGGGTGCACACAATTATCAACCATTGTGATATGCATTTATTTATTTTTCTTTTTTACCTGTTTCTTCATGTATACAGTGCATCTGCTCAGAACTGTTACATGCATGCAACTATTGTTAGTATACCTGAGTGTTTATGATTGCAAAAATATGTATGTTATTTTCTATTTTATTGTGTAAAGTGGCCTAAAATGTCTTCTGTCATGTTTTTATGTTTCTCCAACAAATTCTACTTAAAACATGTAAATGTCAACTTAAAAATATTTTTTCCAGAATTATATTCTTGGGATATGGTCATTTGGAATTGTGATTTTCAGGATTTTAGATATTGGGGATTTTGTTCTTTCAGGATTTCAGCATTCTGGATTATGGCATTTGGGATTGTGTCTTTCATGATTTTGATCAGCTCCCACTCTGGGATCCTATTCAACGATAGATTCAGCTCAAGAATGAGTTCATAATGAGCCCTTTAGTGTAGTTCTGACTAAGCATGGGAAATTGATCCATTCATCATTTATTCATTCATTCACTGATTTATGCCTACACTGATTTATGTTTATTGTTATGTGCCAGGCACCATGCTCAATAATGGGCATATAGTTGTGAAAAACAAAAAGCATGGAACGAGTCTGTATAGCAATACTGGTTACACTTTTCATGGGCCTCACAATTTAATGGAAGAAAAAGACATTAAACAAATAGTACTTAATCACAATTGTGAAAAATGCTATGAAGGACCAAGACAAGGGTTTTGGGAGCAAATGAAAGGGGAATTAGTTTGGGAATAGAAAACGTGCCTGAAGGAGTAGTTGCGCATGGAGAAGGAGCTCAGCTTCCTGAGTGTCAGGGTCAGAAAGGTGACCTGTGTCTGAGCTCTGGGAGCAGGAGGTGATTTATGTGGAGTGATATATCTCAACACAATGAGAAATCTTGCAGATATTTTGCAGGCAAGAGACAGCAATAGATTTAGGGATGAGAGACTTCTTAGGAAGTTATCTTGCAGCATTTCTCTCTTTTCTCTGTTGCTTTAGAATCTGTTATTTAAAGGGCATTCCTTATTTTATTGCACTTAGTATTTCTTGTCCTTAATACTACTTAACCTCGAATTTTAATTAGGAACTGAAGTTATGGGTGGAATTTAGTGATGGTATTAATTTCCATCTCTAGCTAGCAACTGCCTTCAGATAATTATGGAAACCTTCAGCATGCATGTTATAGTCTTATAATGCATATAGCACACATTCTGACATTACTTCAATAGTTTTCATTGTGAAAATGTTGGACAAAACACAAATCAAGGCTCCTTGCATCTTTATTCGTGTTTGGTATTTAGAAAATAGCTCAACACTGATACTGGATGAATAGGCAGGAAGTTGGTATTATTCAAGCTTCTTGTCTCAGGATTTAGAATTTTGTCAGGTACATGGTGGGTGTTCAACAAGTATTAGGCAAACCAATGACAGTACAATTTCTGTGTAGCAACCAGGCACATTGTAAGTATTGAAAAAATACTTGCTGAATTCAATGGAATCTTTTGGAAGCTGGAGAAGAATGTTAAGCTGATGACTTAGGATAAATGTGTAAATAATATTCCCCTTTTGCCCTTAATATTGAAAGTTCCCATGAAGCCAAACTATATGTAAAACTCTTGACATGTTTTTATCTGTTTCTTTTAGTTTTTCTACACCTCAAAAATGTTTTTGTTTGTTTGTTTGGAACTAAACCCAGTGGATTAAACCATCTGCCTACTGTTTTCAAAATGAAAGAATACTTTTCTCCCAAATGAATGTGATATTCTAGAATGTAAACCCTTAGAGGGCAAGAATTAAAATTTTCATGTTATTTAATATTGTGCTAAGAAAAATGGAAAGCCACACACAGGAGACACAAATAAACACCAGCTGACTGTGAGGAAGCCTCTTGAAACCAACCTTAAAATAGTTATTTGTTTCCCAGTTTGCCAAAATATTATCTATATTTCACAACACAAAATTAAAAAAAAATTCAAACATCTTTAAAATGGTTTCTAAAATGTGTAGGTGAAAATCAAATGAAGTCCCTTAATCTCTGAGATTTCACATTCATTTTTAGTAGCTTTGTTTTATCATTCATTTATTTATGATCTCAAGCCATGCTGAGACTGAATTTCTAGTTTCTCACAAAAATTTTAAATATAAAGTTGTTTGTAGTGTAAAGCTCATTCAACAGAAAACTGCTCTAAATGCTCATAAATGATTTTTTGAAAACATACAATAATCATAAGCAGTAAGAGTAGGAATCTAGGTGTCCTTGCTCTATTAATCCTCCTTCTTTAATAATCTCAGATTCTAGCCTTTGGCCATTCTGATTAGACATTCACAATATTGGGATGGAGGACTTTAGTCACCAGTGCAAAGAGAGTGACTGGGAAGACAACTTTTCTGGAGCACCTACTATGTGCTGGGCGCTTTGTATATTGATTTGTTCAACCCTCAGAACAACCCTATGACAATCTCTCCTATTTTGAAATTAGAAAACCAAGGCAAAAAAAGATGGCACCAGTTTCCCAAAGCCACACAGATGTGCATGGGGGATGGCTGCAAAGTCCACGCACCACACTAGGCTGACCCTCTCCATGCTGTCAACTGGAAAGCTCACAGAGAAATTTGGCTATTATGCCATGAGTACTTGAGACACCAATGAGGAAAAAGATTATTTCATCATGGAAAATTCTGGAAGAGAAGAGGGTGACCTAGAGGTGAATTTTGCCTAACTCCTAACACAGAATCATCCTTAGACTGGGACACATAAATCAGGCTTTGACTTAGAGCAGAAGATAATTTGATGCAATTCAGCATTACTAGCTCTCTTCCGATGTTTTTATTGACATACTGCTAAAGAGATGCCAACAGTTCTTTTTACATATTCCAACTTAGTGTTATGCATTCCCTGGGTCTTATCTCTCCATAACTGCCATTAACCTTCATTTGGAAGAGTTTTTAGCTGTAAAATGTTTGAGGCTAAGGATATAAAGAAGGAATATCAAGAGCACAATTTGCAGTAGCTCATTATGGACGAGTCTGCTACTACTCCCTGCCTCCTTCCAATTTTTTAAATGATCTAAAACTGAGAAGCCAGAAGATTCACAGCGTTTCTGGCAAAATTAGTACTGAGAAATGCACACAAAGATACATTCTGGTTAAAATCGTAAAACACTTTAAATATAAAGAATGAAGCTGATATATTAGTAATGTTTTATCTCACAACTGGTGGTTGAATCCACACAAACGAAGTGATGTGTAGGCATTGCATTAGGTATTACAAGTAATCTAGAGATGATTAAAGTAAACAGGAGGCTGTGCATAGGTTACATGCAAATGCTACACAATTTATGTAAGAGACTTCACCATCCAAGGATTCTGGTATCTGTTGGTGGGGGGTGTCCAATCTCCCACAAATACCAAAGAACGACTTCATATACCACAACTGATTTATTCATTCTACTTTTGATAGACATTCGGGTTACTTCTGCTTCTATTTTGTTTTCATTTTTTTTCTATTATTATAGTGTTGCTATGGACATACTTTTTTTTCTATGACCATAGGGTTTCTGTGAAGAAACATTCTTGTATTTGTTTACAAGAGTTTTGCCGGGGTACAAAAGTATAAGGGGAATTTACAGGTCATAGAATATACTCATCTTTAGTTCTATTAGATAATATCAGTGTTTTCCATAGCAAGGGTACTAAATCAAACTCCCATATCCTGATTAATTTGATAATGTCAGACTTTGAAACTTTTGCCAGTCTTGTGAGTATAAAATCGTATTTCACTGTAGTGTCAATTTGTATTTGACCTACTTCTAAAATGTCTGAGCATCTTTTATATGTTTATTGGCAATCAGGTTACTATAGTAATGTGTCTCTTCAAGTATTTTTTCTATTTTCCTATTGGATTGTTTTAGGCATTTATTTATTGCTATTCAGGAGTTCTAAATACCAAAGTCTCTAAATGTAGTGAAGTTAAATTTATAGATCTTTTATCATGTATTATATTTTACATATCATAAGAAATTATTCCCTACCTCCAAGTAATAAAGATATTCTCCTCAAGCCTGTAATCCTAGCACTTTGGGAGGCCGAGATGGGCGGATCACAAGGTCAGGAGATCGAGACCATCCTGGCTAACAAGGTGAAACCCCGTCTCTACTAAAAAATATAAAAAACTAGCCGGGCGAGGTGGCGGGCGCCTGTAGTCCCAGGTACTCGGGAGGCTGAGGCAGGAGAATGGCTTAAACTCGGGAGGTGGAGCTTGCAGTGAGCTGAGATCTGGCCACTGCACTCCAGCCTGGGCGACAGAGCGAAACTCCGTCTCAAAACAAAACAAAACAAAAAGGATATTCTCCTATGTTGTTTCCAAAGTGTTATCATTTTGCTTTTCACATTTGGATTAATCTGCCTAAAATGCATCCTTATTCTTTTTCAGATGGTGTAACATAGAGATTTATTTTTTTTCAGAATGGATAGTCAGTATCTCAAAACTGTTTATTAAAATTCTATACTCCACTGATATGCAAAGCCAGCTCTAAACATTACGTGTATAGATTTTGTTCTAGGCCTTCTATTTTATTTTATTAATTAGTTTTGTTTATGTCTTATCTGTCTCTTCATTAATACCACATAGTCTTAATATTTTTATAAGTTTTGATATCTGGCAAGCCAAATCCTTCTCCCTTGTCCATTTTTAAGGACTTTCTTTGCTCTTTAATCGTTCATAAAAATTTCACAATTGCTTTATCAAGTTTCAGTTATATACATACATGCACACAAAAACATGTTGAAATTTTTTTTTACTTTAAGTGTAACAAGGTGATTTTTAAATTTTTATGTATTTATTTTTTACTTTAAGTGTAACAAACCTACACATGCACAGAATGTGTAGGTTTGTTACATAGGTATATGTGTGCCATGGTGGTTTGCTGCACCTATCAAGCTGTCACCTAGGTTTTAAGCCCCACATGCGTTAGCTATTTTTCCTGATGCCCCCTCACTTCAACACCTCCCTGGCTCTGCGGACAGGCCCTAATGTGTGTTGTTCCCCTCCTGGTTTCCATGTGTTCTCATTGTTCAGCTCCCACTTACAAGTGAGAACATGTGGTGTTTGGTTTTCTGTTCCTGTGCTGGTTTGCTGGGGATGATGGCTTCCAGCTTCATCCAGGTCCCTGCAAAGGACATGATCTCATTCCTTTTTGTGGCTGCATAATATTCCAGCATGTTGGGATTTTGATTGGAGTTGCATTTTGAAACTATATATCAATTTAGGCAATCTAGGAAGACTTGATATCTATATGTCAGAGAATATGCCATATTTCTACATTTATTTGGTTCTGAAACTGGGGCCCACTTGTTCCATAGAACTAATATTTCTGTTTTTTTTTTTTTATTGTTTAAATAAACATAGAAACTGACCCTCCCTGGTTTTAAAACTTGAAACTTACATTTGTCTCATCTGAGTTCCTTTCTCAGGAAACTGACCTTCAGGCAAGGCACTGAAACTCATCAGATCCCCACATCCACATAATGAGATGCCAGACCACCTCGTTCATCATTGTCACTTCCTCTCCCTCCTTAATTCCTGTTTTCCTGCCTTCCCTGCTGTATAAACATCCCAATTAAAGATTCAAGACTTTATCTCCTGTTCTCCTTGAGGTAGTACTTGAATAAAGCCTTTTCCCTGGCAATACTTGTTGACTCAGTGATGGGCATTCTGTGTGGCAGGCAGCAGGACCTAGACTGAACCCCTGGGGTTTCAGTTACAGTTCTTCTTTTCTTTTTTCTTTTTTTTGAGATGGAGTCTTGCTCTGTCACCCAGGCTGGAGTGCAATGGCACGATCTTGGCTCACTGCAACCTCCACTTGCCAGGTTCAAGCAATTCTCCTGCCTCAACCTTGTGAGTAGCTGGGATTATAGGCATGCATCACCATCCCCCACTAGTTTTTGTATTTTTAGTAAAGGAAGGGTTTCGCCATGTTGGCCAGGCTTGTCTTGAACGTCTGACTTCAGGTGATCTGCCTGCTGCGGCCTCCCACAGTGCGGGGATTATAGGCATGAGCCACTGCACCCAGCCCAGTTATAGTTCTTTTAAAATACATTGAAGTAAAGGTTTATAATTTTCTCCATAGAAGTTGTATTCATCATTGTGAAAGCTAAGTAACTTCTAAGGAGGGAATCTTTTCCAGTGTTCACTCCAGATCTATGAAGGACAATGGTCATGGAAGCACCTTTCAGAGGTTACAGTTCAGGGATCAAGGAACACAATTCATAAGGGAATTCCTCTGAGAGCAGGAAAAGGGCACTTCCTATCAGGGAGCTTCCATTCTCCTCCACCACTCACTTCGGGGTGGACAACTTTCACATAGACTTGCTAGCAGGATTCCAGGGCCAGTGACTTCTGGGTGCTACTCATTCTACCCTTTTCAAAAGGAGGTTTTCATTGTGGTTACCCTGGCCCAACTCCACTGTTATATTTCGTGTGCTGTGAGTGTAGAGAATTTATATTTTTTTCCATAGGTCACTAAACCTTGTTCACTGAATATACATCAACATTTGTTTGAGAAAAGTACAAGTTGCCTTAAAATTAAAAATGAATCCAGTTATCAAATAGGACTAGTTTTGGTCCCCCTTGTGGAGGCAGTGAATGCGTTCTATGCTGAGAAGAACAGTAAAAATGTTGTTAAATCCTTGCCTCACACTATGTATAAAAATTGACTCAAAAGAAATAACAGACTTTGATGTAAGAGCAAAAACTATAAAACTCTTAGAAGAAATAGGAATACATCTCTGTGAATTTGAATTAGGCATTTTTTTTTCAAATGACACTAAAAGTATATGCAGCAAAAAAAAAAAAATAAATTAGACTTCAAAAATAAAAATTTTGTGCTTCAAAGGACATCATAAAAATGAAAAGATAACCCACAAAATGGGAGAAAATATTTGCAAGTAATACATTTAATGAGGGACTTGATTCAGAATATGTAAATAACTCTTAAAAATCAACAATAAAAAGACAAAAAATACAATTTAAAAATGGGCAAACAATTTGAATAGACATTTCTCCAAAGAAGATATATAAATGGCCAATCAGTACATGAAAAAATGCGTCGTGTAACTAGTCATTAGACAAAAGATAATCAAATGCACAATGAGATTCAACTTCACACCCAATATGATGGCTAAAATAAGACAGACAACAAATGACAAGGACATGGAGAAATTGGTACGTTTACATTACCATTGGAAATGTAAAGTGTTGCAGCCATTTTGGAAAACAGTTTGGCAGTTCCTCAAATTATTAAACGTAGACTTACCATATAATCCAGCAATTCCAATTCTAGATATGTACCAAAGAGAACAGAAAACAGGTGTTCAAACCAAAACTTGCACACGAATGTTGATAGCAGCATTATTCATGATAGCCAAATGTAGAAGCAAGTCAAAGGTGTATTAACTGATGAATGGATACACAAATGTGAAATGTTCATTCAATGGAATATTATTTGGTCGTGAAAAGAAATGAAGTACTCATACACGCTACAACATAAATAAACTTTGAAAATATCATGATAAATTTATTTCACATTGCCTACATGTGTCAAAACATCTCATGTACCCCATAAGTATATAACCTGCTATGCACCCACAAAAATTAAAAATTCAAAAATTTATATTATAAGTGAAAGACGCTAGAGTGAAAAGGCACATACTGCATTACAGTACATTTATAGGTAATTATATGAAATGTTTGGAATTGGCAAATCCATGAAGACAGAAAATAGATCTGTAGTTGCTAGAGGTCGGAGAGAGAGGGAAAAAGGGAGTGGCTTTTAATAGGTATGGAGATTCTTTTTGAGGTGATGAAAATGTTCTAAAATTAGCCAGAGGTGACGGTTGCACAACTCTGTGAATATACTAAAAACCATTGAATTGTACATTTTAACATGGTAAACTTTTTGATCTATGGATTATTTCTCAGTAAAGCTGTTGTTTACAAAAAGTTATTAGAAAAAGAAAGTGCAGCCTGTGGCAGAATCTTTGCTAACCATTAGTAAACTTTTCTCAAGTCTTCTTGTGTGCACTCTTCTTTCCAGGTACTGTAGGTATATGTGGCTCATACTTAGTGCTGACCAGTGAAATTGCTGGAAATGCTGTGTGCCATTTCCAAGCCTAGCATATAAAATCCTCTCATGTGGGGTTCTCCACGTCTTTCCCCTTTCAAATGAACATGGTGACTTTTAGTTCTACATTTAGTATTTTGCTACCAGAATTACCTATGATTATTATAGATATTGTTTTATATAATGTTTTCTTAGATTTGTCCACATATTTATGAATTGTTTTTGCTCATGTGTTCTTGCAATTCAGCCTATACTTCTGGGTTCAGTTCTGTTCTTCCTGAATACATCTGTTAGGCATTTCTTTAATTTGGGACTGTGGTTGTTAAACTTTTTCAGTGTGCTTGTCTAAGATGTCTTTGTTTCAGTTCTCAAAAGATAGTTGGGTATAAAGTTATAGGTTAAACATTATTTTCTCTTACCTTTTAAGAGTTATTATTTCACTGTTTTCTGGCATCAATTGTGGCTGAGAAATTTCCTATTAGTCTAATTTGTCATTACTTCTAGAAATCTGTCTCTAGTCGCTGGTTGCTTTAAAGATTTAGAAAATATCAGCCGGGCATGGTGGCTCACACCTGTAATCCCAGCAGTTTGGGAGGCTGAGGCAGGTGGATCACCTGAGGTCAAGAGTTCGAGACCAACCCGGACAACACGGTGAAACCCCATCTCTACTAAAAGCACAAAAACTAGCCAGGCATGGTGGCGGGTACCTGTAATCCCAGTTACTCAGGAGGCTGAGGCAGGAGAATGGCTTGAACCTGGGAGGTAGAGGTTGCAGTGAGCTGAGATTGTGCCACTGTACTCCAGCCTGGGCGACAAGAGCGAGACTCCATGTCAAAAAAGAAAAGAAAAGATAATCTCTGGGTGCAAATTCCTTTCTCTTTGGCATTCTTTGGTATTCCTGAATCTGAAAAGCAGCATCTTTTATCAATTCTGGAAAATTCTCAGTAAGCATCTCTTACCTATCCCCCATTCTCTTTATTTTCTTCCCTTGAGGTGCCTAGTCCAAATGTTGGACCACATCATTCTCCTTTCTGTGTTTGCTAAACTCTCTTTCATGTTTTCCTTTTCTGTTTTTCTGAGCTCTATTCTGACTATTTTATTTCCATTTTTCTTCTAGTTTTCCAATTCTGTTTTTAACCATATCTTCTTTACTGTTTAAAACATCTTTTGAGTTTTAAATCATTTATGACTATATTTTAATTTCAGATATTTTATATTATTCTGTTAAAAATATTCCTGACACAAGATGAATAGAAAAGATAAAATTTTGTCTTGCATCTTTTCTAATAAGATCTTACTTTTATCTATGTTTAATTTCACTGTTTATTTCTACTTTGTATTCAATGGTATTCCCAGGGTTCTAATTCTATTATTTTGTGTGTCTCATAGATTTTGCTGATCTGACTTGTTTCTCCCATACAGTTTTGTAATTTTTGATTTTGAACTCATTTTCACTGGGATTTTTATATGGGAATCCTGTGTAGCCTGAATTTATTGGACTGAAGACATGTACCTTCAGGAAGCTTTTGCATTTTGTTGTTTTAGGTGCCCTAGGGGATGTTACAAGTCAGGTACCAATTTTATGTTTATATCTCAGCCTAGTTGTTTCTGGATCAGAATGTAGACCTAAAGTTCCATATTCTCCAATATCAGAGAAGCTTTTTGTTTTCTTTGGTTTCTCCTTCCTTCTTCTTCTTCTTTTTTTTTTTTAAACAGGGTCTTACTCTGTCACTGAGACTGGAGAGCAGTAGCACAATCATGGCTCACTGCAGCCTCAACCTCCCAGGCTCATGTGATCTTCCCACCTCAGCCACTGAGTAGCTGGGACTACAGGTGTGTACCACCATGTCCAACTAATTTTTGTATTTTTTGTAGAGATGAGGTTTCACCATGTTGCCCAGGCTGGTCTCAAATTCCTGGACTCAAGGGATTTACCTGCCTTGGCCTCCCGAAGTGCTGGGATCACAAGCGTTAGACACTGCGTGTGGCCTTGATTTGTTTTTAAACCTGGGATACAGGCTGTGATTGACAAGATATCTTTTTACTATTAAGGGCTGAAGCTTTTATTTTTTTTTTCTAACTTTTCTTTCTCTGAAATTGTAGTTTTTGAAAATCCCTGATTTATAGAGAGATTCCATTACATTGCCCAATGTTTGGATGCAAGGCCATGTCTCCTGTCCATATTTGGCCACTAAGACACAAGCCTCTTGATTTTTATGAATAATAAATGTTCTCAATACAGTCAAAAGCTCAGAGATGGCTCATTACTCTGGTTTACTTTACTCAGTTTCTTCTTTATTTTTGTCCTGCAAAGCTTTAGTTTACTTTTTTTGTGAGCTCAGATATTTACTTAAAGAATTTTAAAAAGACCAGGCATGATGGCTCACGCCTGTAATTCTAGCACTTTGGGAGGCCGAGCTGGGCAGATCACCTGAGGTCGAGAGTTCAAGACCAGCTTGACCAACATGGTGAAACTCCGTCTCTACTAAAAATACAAAATTAGCCAGGCATGGTGGCGCATGCCTGTAATCCCAGCTACTCAGGAGACTGAGACAGGAGAATCGCTTGAACCCGGAGGCGAAGGTTGTGGTGAGCCAAGATCATGCCATTGCACTCCAGCCTGGGCAACAAGAGCGAAACTCCATCTCAAAAAAAAAAAATAAATAAAATAAAAAAAAAAATCCATATTTCCAGGTGTTTTGTAGTGGTGGATTTTTTTTTCTTTTTTTTTGAGATGGAGCCTCACTCTGTCGCCCAGGCTGGAGTGCAGTGGTGCAGTCTCGGCTCACTGCAACCTCCACCTTTGAGTTCAAGCAATTCTCCTACCTCAGCCTCCTGCGTAGCTGGGATTACAGGTGTGCAGCACCACACCCAGCTATTTTTTTTTTTTTTGTATTTTTAGTAGACATGAGATTCACCATGGTGGCCAGGCTGGTCCTTACCTCTGGTGATCCGCCCACCTTGGCCTCCCAAAGTGCTGGTATTATAGGTGTGAGCCACCACGCCAGGCCCTGTAGTGGTGGATTTTTAAAAGCAATATAAGCCAGTGTATTGATGGAAATTGAAGCTGAGTTAGCATTCTGAAAGTGGTGCTACTCTGCCAATGGATATCTATGATAATTCATTTATGGATATCTGATAAATAAAGATATCCACATCTTCACTAGAACATTATTTTGGCCCCTTTTCGTCTAGATTTCTAACTGTAATACAAAGTTTAATGAATTAAACTTGAGTTTGAAAAGGAAAAATTAAGTATGGATGAAGAGCAGTAGGGTATGAGAGCTGTGTACACGTTACTGAAAAGTTATGTTAGATAAGATCATGTACTGTACTTCATAAAGGGCATACAGTGCTGCCAACGTCTCCTCATCAAGGAACCGAGGAAAACTCTTCACCAAGCATAACTAAGTGAACAGTCTTTGTTTGGGTTTAGACACATTTCCCCTTTTTACATTGTGTGAATGCTGTTGACCCTTTTCTAGTTTCTCCCCTCATTTGTGTCTCAAATCATTCTGTGCTGGGAAGTTGCTTCTTATATTAGGGCTTTTAAACTACCCGAGAATGCTCAGATTCTCTTTGTACTTGTTCAGAATTCTCCTGGTAAACACGCTCTTTGTCCATTGTATTTCTAAGGGGCTTGGCATTTTGCACTATGATCTGGAGAATGTGGAGTTGATTAGTTGATAATCTGGGAATATTTCTCCATATATTTGCTTATCTCTGAGACATTTTGTCTGTTTCTAACTTCAGCAAGGTGTCATCTCTGTCCAACTGTCTCTCACCTTGTTGATAGGAGGGTTACTCAAACACCTCCTTTCTGACAAGTGGGGAAGCTCCTTGACAGAGATCTGACCTGAAAATATATTTTTCTGATGGGTAGAATGGGGGACACCAAGTCCCTTCTTTTATAGAAATATTTAACATTCTCCCTTCTTATTTGCTGAAGTTCAAAAGAGTTTTGGGTTAATCATTTTATTATCCTCACTGAGTGGGAAAAATAAGCTCTTACCCATTAGGTTCTTATGGCCCATTCAGGCCACAGGAGCCCCGATATTCACAGGGGAGGGAATTAATATGTTTTCTGTTGTTATCTTTGAGAACATCAATACTCTGTTGCTTCTATATCTGCCTTCAAAAGCACAGCAAGACTGAACATCCTTGCTTCTAGAATTGACCACAGAAGAAGGATTACTTATTAGTCTTCGTATGGCGTTAGCTATAATGTTTCCCCTATTATAGGGGGACGATGGGAGTGGAATTTACATCTCAACCAAAAGCAAAAAGAGCAATATTTAGTCTCAGCTAACAGACTTTCCCCAAGCCCTATTGTAACTTAAGTACACTGGTGGCAGCTTTTTATTCATAAAAAATACTTGTTACAGAGCACATACCACTAAATGAACCAAATGTACAAAGTGGGGGTTTCTGTTTAAATAAATAAGCATCATTTGACATCTGGTGAAAAGATCTATGCAGCACCCTTTGTTCTCTTTAGCTTACACTGATGAGGTTTTACAATTGAGAAACTGCCCTGTTCAGAAAAGAAGCACATGAAGAAACATGACTATTAGTTTTCCTTTGCTGCAAATGTCTGAAAATTTCACATCTAGAGTCTGCAGTTATTATAGGATTTGGCGTGTGGGTGGCTGAAAATATGGTACTTGGCCTTTTGGTGCCAAACTTTCACACAGCTTCAGCTGTCTGTATACAAAAGACATGGCAGAATGTGTTGCTTTACTTTTAATATTCGGAATTGTTCACCGTGCCAGTGGAATAGTGAATATGTGGATGGTACGGTTGATCTTGGAGCTTGCCAGTCTCATAGAATCTTAATTGATGAAGATGCTGTTAGGAACAGAATGAGCATGTGGGTGGGGGATGGCTGAGTGCAAGTCTGCAAATTAGAAAATGCTGCCCTGGGCGACATTTCCTCTCCAATCCCCTTGTCGCCCTCCACACCCAATCTTCTATTTCTTCCCTCTTTTCTGCCTCAAATTAATGCCATTGATTTACTCTGGGCCCTGATCCTCATGAAAATAGAAGTTAATGAACACATTCCAAAGACTCCAAATGGCTACTCTTTGGTTGAAATTTTTTTACGTTTTGTTAGGTTTTGAGAAGTGAATAAAATAATCTGGAAGCCCTCAGCTTCTGGACAATCTTCACTGGCAGTTTGATGTCCTAGGGGCCTGGTTTGAACTTGAAGTGAGCCGTGAACCATGAGCCGTGATGCACAATGGCCATTTTCTTCCTGTCTGCATTTCTGTCTTCCTTCCTTTTCTTTCTTCTTTTCCTTCTCTCAATTTTCTTATGGCTCTGTTCTCTCTGCATTTCTGTCTAGTTAAAATGGATAACTATTAAAGTCTTACCTCCCAGGAAAATGGTGAAGAATGATGGGATGGCTAAGCTGCTTTTACCTAGAGAAGTTATTAAATCACATCTCTGGGGAGTTTGTAAAATCATGTGGATAGTGATTTTCCTGGAGTAAATCCGTATGTAGTTCCCTCTTGCAGCTGAGACCTGGGCTATGACTGCCCAAGCTGTGGGTGTAACACACATCACCTTCCTTACATCACAGGTGATTTCCACAGGTGCATTTGAACCTGGAGAAGATGGAGGACACTGTCTTTCTTTCTTTGTGGTTGCACTAATGAGTCTCCCTGTCCCCTACTTGACTTGCCCTTCCTGCTTTGCAGGCCTTGTTTGGAGTGGATTTGATAAGCGATTATGAGGAAGGAATGTTGAGGACTGTGGAATAAAGGGCTTGATATGGTTTCAGTCTCTATACTGACTATCCCCCATGGAATTGCCTATCAGGCACTGGGTTGGGATTGGGGATTGGACGAAAAATGTGATGGGATTTCTCCCTCTAAGATGCTGATGCTCACTGTCTAGAGGAGGCAAGACTAGCTACATGATTTTTGAGGCCCTGTGTAAAATGAAAATACAGGGCTCCTTGTATAAAAAATTATTAAGAATTTTAATATTTGATAGCAGAGCACTAAAGCACAGGGCCCTTCTGAGTGTGGGGCTCTGGGAGGTTGCACAGCTCACATCCTCCGAGGCTGGCTCTGCGTCAGGGAAAGAGTTGATGGCTACAGATGGATCCAAGGTGGAGGGAAAAGGCCCAGGAATGCACCATACAATGTCTCCTGGTAGTGCATGGGTCAGAGTTGGCCCCTTGACTCAAGGAGATGTGAGAAGCAGCCTTACCTTGGAGAGATTTCCCATCTCAGCTCAGTGTCATGCACAGGGTTCAGAAATACACATTTCTTTTACTCTCTTGCAACACAGTAACTCGACAGCTTTGTCATGCCAGACTGAATATATTCTAACATTGAAATCCTTCCTGTTCTGTGAAAAAAATCATTGTATAAAAAGTAACACACAATAAAATAATATTTTTAAAAAGTCCATGAGGAAAATGAAGCAAAGATAATGTAAGTGTAGGAAGAATAAATGAAGCCACTAATGAGATAAGTACAGAATGTACATTCTAGGAGATCCCTTACATTTGTTAGAGGTTGGCTGCAAATTTTGTGTTTTAAAAATTGTGGTGAAATATATGTAACACAAAATTTACAGTTTTAATCATTTTCAAGCATACAGCTCAGTGGCATTAAGTACATTCACAATGTGGTACAGTCATCACCACTATCCTTCTCCAGAACTTTTTCATCTTCCCAAACTGAAACTCTGAACCCATTAATAACAACTTCACTTTTCTTCCTCTTCCCTGTTCCTGGCAATCTCTATTCTACTTTCTGTCTCTACAAATTTGACTACTCTAAGTTCCTCATGTAAGTGGCATAGTATGCTATCTGTCTTTTTTTTTTTTCTAGTTTATTTCTCTTAGCATAATGTCCTTAAGGCTCATCTATACTGTAGCTTGTGTTAGAATTTCCTTCCTTTTCTTTTTTTTTTTTGAGATGGAGTTTTGCTCTGTCTCCCAGGCTGGAGTGCAATGGTGTGGTCTCAGCTCACTGCAACCTCCACCTCCTGGGTTCAAGTGATTCTCCTGCCTCAGCCTCCCAAGTAGCTGGGATTAAGGGCGCCTGCCACCACACCCAGCAAATTTTTGTATTTTTAGTAGAGACAAGCTAGTCTCGAGTTCCTGACCTTAGGTGATCCACCCGCCTTGGGATTACAGGTGTGAGCCGCCATGCCGGGCCAATTTCCTTCTTTTTTTAAGGCTGAATAATATTCAGTTACATTATATACTGCATTTTGTTTATCCATTCCTCTGTTGATGAACACTGGATTTTTCTACCTTTTGACTGTTGTGAATAATGCTGTTATGAACATGGGTGGAGAAATACCTGTTTAAGTCTCTGCTTTCATTTTTTTGTCTTTTTTTTTTTTTTTCCTTTTTTTGTGGAGAACGGGGTCTCGCTATATTACCCAGGCAGGTCTCGAACTCCTGGGCTCAAGCTGTCCTCCCGCCTCTGCCTCCCTGAGAGCTGGGATTACTCTGCTTTCAATTCTTTTGAGTATATACCCAGAAATGGAATTGCTGGACCATAAGATAGTTCTATGTTTAATTTTTAAAAGAACAACAAATTTAGTTTTGAGGTTTCTAGCAGCCATTGCAAAGAAGGAAACCATAAATTATATGATTCACTGTGCCCCCAAAGTTAACATGGATCAGTTGTTCATGAGACTAGGGGAAACTTTCTCTCATGGGTACTCTCAAAGAACGTGTTATGTAACGTATTGATTGACAAGATCTATAACAGCTTTAGAGTAAATACAACAGTGAGTTTCCTTAGACTGCTCAGTGAAGTTATGGCATAATGCCAAAGCACAACTCAGTGAAAGCAGACAATGCAGTTCAGGCTTGGAGTGGAGATGGGTCCTCTTAGAATGGACAAGCAGAGGAAGAAAATGGTTATCAAGGGAGAGGGAAATTAAGAAACACATCTAAGGGAAGAAGGGAGTTTTTCTTAAGAAAGCATTCTTAGCACTTTGCAGTTTAGAAAGGAGCGTTTTCCCCCGACTCCAGGATAAACTCTTCTTTATTTTTCTCTGTAGCAAACCATATTGCTGATTAACCACTGCTTTCATAAACTTCAAGTGGGCCATTCAGGCTGCCTCACCGCTGCTTAATGTCCTGTACTGAGCTCGCTTTTCCTGCAGTCCCTACCTAGGGTTTGTTTTTATTAGAAATTCACCTCGCCTTGTCTATTGAGGGGAAAGAAAAGGGAAATTATACCCCAGAGCTTGGCAAACCCATAAAATGGCAGAGATTCCTGAAGAAGACTGCCCTGAAACCCAAGCCCCTGGCTGCCTGTGCTGTAATGAAATGCATGACTACGAGAGATAATAATAATCGCAGCAATGGCTCGTTACAGCTCCCGGATGATTTGGTGCTGTCAGGAGTGCGCTGTCCGCTGACGTCCCAGGAGGCGAACGGCATCAGTGACTGCAGGCCCTGATTGGGGCAGTGAAATATTGCTGGCAAAAATTAAAAGGTCCCCGTGTCAAAATAATTCATGATATGCATATCTTCCATTCTGATGAAACGGCTGATATCTGGATTAGCAAGATAATAAAACTGATCAGGCTACAGTTAAACAATTTAAGTTGGAGAGCTGTTCATTTTGTAGGTGTCACTTGTCAGATCAAGGGGTCAAAGCGGAATGAAAGGCTCTCCCCGGTAACCTTCCGATGATGTGGATCTGGAGTGTTCTTCATGATTTGTCCAAAGTTTTCATCATCGGGCTGCCGACTAGCATTACTGCGGCAGGCTGTATTCTGACATTCAAATCCCCGGAATGACAGGCTATTAGGAGAGGAGAACTGGCTCCTCATACATTAAGCACCATATCTCTGACCTGTAATGTGAACTGATAGTGATATTGTAATTGAGTGAGTCTGAAAAAAAAGAGGGGGGAGTCTTTATTAGAACATGAGAATAGAAAGGAAAGCACTTATATTTCTGATGATTTGCGGGTTTGTAAAATAAGCTTTTTGGTGATGATTTATTTTCCACTTCTATAATGCTGAGGGGTGTGCATAGTGTGTTTATTTGGTGTACCAGTTATTTAAGATAACACCAACTCTCCCCAGCCTCCTCTCCACATGCTGAGCAGGCACAGATCAGAAGAGATTTGTTCTACAAAGGACAATCACTTTAAAATGAACAAAATGGACTCAAGCGCAAGCCGAGGCTGGACTGCCACTCAGGATATTTGCCTCGTAGCTCTGTCTTCACTCCCTGCTTCCCCCGAGTTCTCTCTCCTGCGTAAGCCAAGCCAAGCCAAGGGGCCTGGGGAGGAGCGGCCTTGGTTATTGGTGTCAGTGACTCCATTGTGGGGCAATGTCATGCATTGAGTGACTAATTTAATATGCATTAATGGGATCTCAGATGATTCCTGTCAAGCCTCTCAAGAAATACCCTAGTCTACCAACAAATACCAAAGCAGGCAAATCACTAAACTTGGGGGTGGTGCAGAACTGTTGAAACAGCCTGATTCTTTGACACCCATAAAGAAACTCAGTGTGTGTGTGTGTGTGTGTGTGTGTGTGTATACATGAGTGTGTGCCTGTGAGTGGGGGCACACATGTGTGTATAGGGGCATGCATGTGTATTGCATGTGTGCATGCATGTATGTGTGCGTGCAAATACACACACATATTTGGACTCTGCTGCTGATTTCACAGGGGGAAGAATTGCCCAGGGAAGGTTCTAGTAAAGTGTGCTCCCTCCCAGGCGTTAAGAAACTGAGGTCGTGGGGTGAATTTTAGCACTGACACACTAAGTGGCCCTGGGCAAGTTAACCAGCACCTCCATCTGTAAAACAGTGAAATCGGTGTCATGGTGCCATGGTAAGGGGGAAGCACTTGATGAGCACATTGTGAATTGCTATATAAACATGAGATGTTGCCATTAATAAGGATAGGACTGACAAATGCTTAGTACCGTACAAATGTAAGAGTTTATTACAACTACGTCTACAGGATATTCTTAGAGGAGATCTCTTTGATTCTTCAAAATTTAAGGTTAGTATGTTTCATAAAATACCCCAAATGAAGTATGGTACCTTTAAGCATTTTGGAAGGTTATCTTTAGTTTCTGTGCAGTCCTCACTGTTACAGTAATAATCTATTTTTTATTTTGTAAACTTTTCTGGCAAAAAGCTGTTTGTGCAGAAGAGACATCACAGCCTTCACCATAATAGAAGCTAGTAAATATCATTCTTCTCATTTTATAGATGGTGTCACATAACAAGGGCATTCGTAAATGCCAAGAATGAGTTAGCAATGAGAGAGGGAGGCACGGATGATACAAGATATTTGGCTTAAGAAACTGGCTAAGTTGATGATGGTGACATTTTTACAGATAATGCATGCTGAGAGTGGAATAGTTCCTGGGTATAAAAATTAAGAGTTCTGAGTAGTACATATTAAGTTAGAAATGCCTATTATGTTGTATATTTTTTCCCTGTTACAAGTTTAAGGATAGCTGAGTGACTTACTTTTTTATTCACATAGGGAAAATGTTATAAATTAACTAAATTATAAATGTTATAAATGAATTTTATTTAAATAGATCAGTAACAAACAATGAATCAATTTGCTTAAATTCAACAGACATATTGAACACTTACCTGGATATGGCCCTGTGTATAAAGGATACTTAAATAGCTCTTTGGATTGTTTTTGTGAGAAAAAAATAATACCTGACAATAGAGTGTAGCAAGCATTGTGGATTAAGGTGACCAATGAATGCATCCTGGAGGAGCTTAATTTAGAAAGAGACCAGGAAGATGGGTTGATGGATGAAAAATACAAGGGCATTCCAGAAGAGGAAAACATCATTATTAACTGCTCCAAATATACATCTGAATGAAGGCCTATCAAATATAAACTTCTGATTTAATGACTGAAATGAAATAGTAAGTAGAGGCAGAAGTAAAGCACAGTTGAAATAATAGAAGAGCAAGAAGAGCTAGTATTTTAGAGATAGCTGTGCAGCGTGATGTATATCTAACGCTAGCAGCATGTATTCCTACGTACTAGATACCTCTTCAAGGTCTTTGAGAGGTCTCTGGGTCAAGGACAGGTAAGTTATCTCAGGCTGGAATTCAATGAGCAAACTCGTTCTTATGCACCTATTCAAATCAATAAAAATTTCAGTTACCAAATAATTTCTGGGTGGAGAGTCATACCAGGTACTGGGATCTGGGGTAGCCAGAGTCCTATTTATGAGGAGGTGTATGCATGGTCTGTGGCTGGCCATCAAGGTGGCTCCTAGTCTGGGGACAGACGAGCAACAGGAGAATGGAGAAGGAACATGTTTGGATAAACATGGCAGATAAATAAAGTATTTTGTGTGCCTATCCATTTTTAAATTTGTCTGAAGGAAGCCACTGAGATAGCTGGAAATAGTTTTGCTGTGTCTTAGTTAATTCACATACTGGAAAGCTCTGGCTCAGTCTAAGTTACTTATATTAGTGTTGATATTTTGATTTATCAAGCCAAATAACTCGTTAGCAGCATGTGTGAAAGGGCCAATCTATAACCTTGTCCCAAGTTTTGAGGTCATTTTGGATAGAAATTAATTTAAGATTAAGGGCTAGGCTTATATTAGATGACCAATGAGTATAATCCCACTGTATTTATAATTAAAAAAATTTTTAAAAATTGTTTAAAATTTATTTTTATATGTTCAGGAAGTGTCATTAATGTCTGCTATGCTTACATGAAAGGCAGAATAAAAGGAGAGAGGAAGGGACAACTGACACCCCATCTTGCTATGGCTGAGATGTTTCTATTATCTGACTGGTGAATTTCTGAAGGAGAAGTTCTTAATCTCTCATTGCCATCAGTAGCAGGTAAGTTGAGACCAGCAAGCTTCCTGAACTCCAGTGTTAATTTACAGATAATAAATAATAATTCCATCAAAAGTGAAAGTTAGGAAAAAAAGGGTATAATTGAAGTTGGTTAACTTTCTCTTTATGTTGAAAATAGAAGAAAATTTCTACTTAAATTTCTTACAAGGACCAGCACAAATAATACATTCTTACGGAGGTTATGTATGCTATTTGCATATTTCAAACGCTGAAATTATTTTTCATTTCCAAAATAGTGTTATTTGTTCTATTGTAATTATTTGCTATAGCAAATACACACAATATTTAGTTCAGATACGAAGTCTTTGATCAGTTGTTCAATGTAGATTAGAGATCTTTTGGTTGTGCTGATAAAATTTCTACAAACTCTGAATATATCATAGGTCTAAAACATTTCAAGAAAAAAGCAAAATGAAGAGCGTCTTGGGAGGACCTAATTTAGTTCCAAGAAGTTTCCTTAAACCAGACCTTTGGGTATCACGCCTTACCTTTAACCCTTTGTTGACATAGTATTCTTTATTATTATTACCTCATTTTCTTTAGTCCCATAATAGATGGAAGAAAACACCTTTAAATATATATCCTTCACTCAACAGAAAAAGAGCAAACTAGGAGAGAGAGCCAGGGCTTCTTAGGATTATGGTTTGCTCTCTTTCTGATGAGTGAAGGATACCTATTTACATATGGTTTCTAATTGTCTGAGAGATGATATAGCCCAACCTTATTTCATAGAGACAGTTTTTATTCTTATATCTGTTGATTGAACAATTTGTAACCTTGAAAGCACAATGAGGTACCACAGGGCTGCTCTTCTAGTGGGAGGTGTTGCCGCTCTTGGTAGATTACAGCCTGTGCTCTGAACCCAACCGTCTGGGTTCCAGTCCGCGCACCATTACTTATTGGCTATGTGACCTTGTATGGGATACTTACACCTGTCAGTGCTTCCATTTTCCTATCTGTACAATGGGGACCATTGATAAATAGTAATTCTCTCACAGGGCTTGTGTGAGGTTAGACTGGTTAATGCACTTAGGCTAGTGCTACAGCATGCTATTCTTTTTCATACTTTTCCATTGTAGGTTTATTACCCTCATTGGCTCAGGATGAGATAGGACTTTGCTCTTCTTTGAAATCTAGGAGTGGGTGTCAATTATTATCTCATTGATAGTGTGAAATTAATAATAATACATTATTACCAATACTATTAAATATCTTCTTAAGGGAAGGGAATAGAAGTTTTCCTACAGATTAAACTCCAGAATGGAAGGATGAAATGGAAGGAAATGAGGAGGACCGCCCCCTAGGGGTGGAGGAAGCTGCTCTGACGGTTGGCGGCTGGAAATAGAGCCCAAAGGGTGCTACCCCATTTCTGGTCAGTCAGGAGTCAGTACCAGCAGGGCGCGGATCTGACCGAGTTGCTCCTGGGTCCTTCTTCCTCAGGAAAGAGTAAACAGTATGTACTTGTGGTTCTGCGTCTTGCCTTCAGGGGGCGCCACCCGCAGCACTGGCCATTTGTATCCTGATGCGTTTCTCTGCCTCCTTCCTATTTCCTTTCTGAAATACATTGTTTTTACAGCCCATCTAATTTGGGTGTAAGCTTGGCCAGCCTCGTTGTCATTTTAATATATATTATTTCAGTTTTTCACACAATCTGTAATTTATTTTATTGACTTTCTAATAAATAGTGGAGGAAAGCTCTTATTTCCATATGGACTGTGCGTTTTGGAGAAGCTTCTCATGGCTCAATACTAGAGCAAATCTGGCTCATTTTCATCCCTCCCATTTGAGGTTTATGTGTCTCTCTTCTCCTAATTTTTCATTAGAATATAATAATGGTCTGAGGAAACGGTGATTTGATATGTGATCTATTTCATTATGTTCTTATGGTAAGGGTAGCGTCTGAAGTGGGAGAGCATCACTAATTTTTCGGCACAGTAATTTATTCCGCAGTATTTAAATGTTGTAATTTTCACACGGAGGCACATGCTGCCACATCTATCTTCCCCTGGACCAGTCTGTCTTGCTCTTTCCTTTTCATCTGTTTTGTTTTTGCATATTTTTTTCATAAATTCGACAGATGGCCTCTTGATGAATCCTTGATAATACTGTCATGTAAAGCAGCTAAGACTAGAAATCATCTCGCAACAATTTTTCATAGCAAAGGGAAAATTGAACAGAGACTAACATCACTAAGTCCATAACAACAGCCACAAAATATCTACTTCATGTAAATAAAGAGGACAGGATTGCCTCCTAATGCTTTCTCACAAATGCCAGTGTCCTTTTAAAGTCCTCTGAATATTTTATGTTGTGTTTAGATCCCCCTGCAAGCCAAGGGTTGGTTGAGATTTGTGGATTTTCATATCCCGAACATTTGGACAGCCTCTTTTCCACATCCTCTCTTTTCCCCGAGCCCCTCCTTTTTGGGCTTCATAATTGTGGATCAGGTGAAGTTTGCGTCCCCTCATTTCAAGGTCATGCACCAGTAGGACCATTTTCCTGACTCAGAGAACACGTAATTTCACAGCCGTGTACTCCTCATTAATCCCCCCAAGCGGGGGCTCGAGAAGTTCCAGATCACAGGTTTGTTTTTGTCTTGTTCTCTGACTCAGTGCTTCACAAAGGGATTAGATTAACCCCTTTGATTGTATTTATATCTTACTGCATTACGTTAGAAGCAAAGTGGTTTCTTTTACCCTCTCGTCTCCTCCTCACTTTTCTGCCCCTTTCCATTTCCTGTCCTCATATTTTTTTCCTCCCATTTAATGAATAGGCTGCAGTTTGTTAAAGAGAGGTTTGTAGTAAATACAGGGAGTTGTTCATTTGCTGGTAGTCATTGTAGCTTTCTTTTCTGATATATAGATGTGTACACACACTCATTCATGTAGATATATTTTTTTCTTTCTCTTTCTGAAGCCTGTCTGTGCAGTCTCCAGGATTATCATGAAGAGAAAAATTTGTTGTTGTCCAGTGAGGGTATGAACCAAAGTCTCTCCTGGTCTGAATAAGAATGGTATCCAAAAATTAGAATGTCCTGTTCCCAGAATATTGTTATTTCGTTTCTCTGTGGTGTTGGCCTGTAGGATGAGTAGGCACAGGATCTCAAACAAGACTCTTTCCTCTTTTTAAACAGTTCCTTTCTTCTTTCCTTCCCTTCCCTGTCCTCATCCCTGGCTCTGACAGCCTCTGTGACCCTTAGTGAACATTAGAAGGACACATCTGGGCCTTTTATGATTTATCAAGCGGTGTTAGCCACTGCAAACCATCTTTGTGGGGTACTGAGAATCACTACTTTTCATGATGGTAGCCATAATAGCTTTCATATGCCCACTGGTTTTAAGTATCAAGCACTTCACTGCCTCACATTGAGGCAGGCGTTATTGTATCTATTTTACAGAATAGAAGAACAAGCTTCAGAGAGGTTAAAGGGCTTGCCTAAAGTTCACATTGTTAGAAGGGTTGCAGCCAGGACTAAATCAGCTCTCCTGGATTTCACAGTCCTTTCTGTGTTATTCTGCTCCCTCAGCTGAGAAGTTGTTCTCAGCTTCAAATTTAAAACCAATAGCCCCCATTTCAAGTTTATGTGAGTGCAAAATGAAAACTATACTCCATGTGGTGAGATGATTTATTCTCTTTTTATCTTTCCCATCCCTTTGAACATAAACATGAGCTGGGAAATAATCAAGCAGAATTGGGGCGAGCTGTACTCAATTTCAATGTAGGATACAGAAGATATTAAAGCGGCCCTGGGCAACTGCCCTCTATTCAAGAGGCAGCAGAATGCATTGCCTAAGAGCACCAGCTCTGGGTCAGACAGACCTGGGTCTGAATTCTTACTTCTCTACTTGCTACAGAAGTTACTTCTCTATGTCCAGGATATAGATTGTTGTAGGGATTAGAAGTTAATACAAATATAGACTTTAGAAAGTCTCTGGCACAGAGTAAACACTCAAGAAGTAATAGCTGTTGTTTTTTTTTGTTGTTAGAGGTATTATTTTATGGCCCACCAGGCAAAGAACACCAAGAACACACCTAGAATCAGAACAAAGTCAGGTTTCCTTAGCTTGTGGCAGCAGGGAGATTGCAAGTGGGAAAGCCTTAAATTGACCTGCGAAGAGGGACTTGGGAGGGGTGGATTGTAGGATCTGGGCTTCTGCCGGGTGATTCTAAGGAGTATTTAAAGAAGCTGATGTTGGTTTTGGATGGAATGCTCTCAAGAAGCAGGGTCAATTTGATGACCGAATGTCTTGGTAATTTTTTGTCCAAGAGGCAGGAGGATTCGAGTAGGAGTAGAACCGTCACTGGTAAAGAAGCAGAAGTTACGCATCTTAGCTGAATGTAGGGGATTTTTAGCATCCTTGTCTCCATCTCATTTCAAATAGGGCCTTGAACAAGCTTTGTGTCCACCCTTTCCCCCTTGTAGCCACAGAATGACTGTCTTTGTTTGGGCTCTGTCTTAGTCCATTTTCTGTTGCTGTAATTGAATAGCAATTATACCTGAGACTGGGTAATTTATAAAGAAAAAATGTATGTCTTATAGTTCTGGAGGCTGGGAAGTACAAATATGAGGGGCTACATCTGCTGAGGGTGTCCTTGCAAATGGGGACTCTGCAGAGTCCCTAGTGGCACAAGGTGACACGTGGTGAGGTGGCTCACAAGAGATGTCCATAGTGGCTTTTATGACAGACCTAGTCTTGTGATAACTAATCCATCCCCTCGATAGCTTATCAATCCACGAACAAGCCTTTACGACCCAATCACTTGCCAAAGGTCCCACCTCTCAACACTGCTGTTTTGGAGACCAAGTTTCCAATATGTGAACTTTTGGGGGACACTTTCAAACCATAGCATGATGCTGTAACAAAGTACTATAGACTGCATGGCTTATACACAACAAATATT
Organism: Macaca mulatta; assembly: GCF_049350105.2. NCBI lineage: Eukaryota > Metazoa > Chordata > Mammalia > Primates > Cercopithecidae > Macaca > Macaca mulatta. The sequence continues at coordinate 76,120,035 of NC_133413.1, read as the reverse complement.
GATTTCTCACAGCTCTAGAGGCTAAGAAGTCCAAGATCAAGATGCACACAGGCCTGGTGTCTGGCAAAAGACCATTCCTTATAAACAACCTTCTTATTACCCTCACCTTACATGATGGAAAGGGTGAAGGGTCTTTCTCAGGCCTCTTTTTTAAGAGTGCTCATTCCATTCATGAGGGCTCCACTCCCATGACCTAATCACCTCCCCAAGGCCCCACCTCCTAATACCATCATCTTGAGGGTGAGGATTTCAATATAGGAATTTTGGGAGGACATAAACATTCAGAATATTGCAGTGATTGGGTCTGATGATTACATTCTGTGGTAATTGTTTGTGGGCAGTTGTGAATACAGTGTCTTACAGGGCAACTGCAAGGGACTTTTAAAAATATCTCTTTCTCATTAATTTGGTACTTTTATATATATATATATGTGTGTATATATAAAGTATATATGTGTGTATATATGTACACACACATATATATATCTAACTTACAAAGTGCCTGGTTCTAAGTATTTTAAAATACAAACCTCTTTATATTTTCATAACAACCCTATCAGTTGGGTACTAGTATTATGCCCATTTTAAGATGAGAAACTTGAGATAGTGAAAGGCAGTGACTTTCCCAGGGTCACAGCTACTAAATGACTCATGATTGCTTCTCTTTTCCAGCTCCCATGTCCTCCGGAAGCCCTCACTCATCTGATGCATTTGGCATTCCCTTGGGCTCAGAGAATTCTGACAGTGTCTTTTGTGATTAGGGAACAATTAAAGATGGGAGTTCTTCCTTCTTTTTGCTATATGGCATTTATGTTATTTATGTTGTTGTTTTCTTTGAATGTGTAGGTGGATGGTGGGCGAGGAAACAGGTTAAATTTAAGTTGTGGAACTGGGTCAAGAGGTTGGAAGGACTCACATGCTCTTGGAACTTCTATAGGGCTGGTTGCATAAGGTACCAGAAGCTCAGGGACATGAGTTATGATGGTGAAAAGAGTTGGGAGATAATAAAATTGGGAGACAATTGGACAAAATATTGTATTGTGGACAGTACTTGTGATATTGGCAAAACAACACAGTTTTCTAAAATACTGAAGGTCAGACAGGGGTATGTATTTTCCATTTGCTACAGAAAGGCCATAACTTCTATAAAGGGAGAAGGCACTGGCAGTGAAATGAAATTTAGAAAGGTAGTATAAAATGTAATAGAAAAGACCTTGAAAAATTATTATTTTAAAAACAAAAAAAATGAGTATTTAGTAATGTAACAAATATTCATTGAAAATGGAATATATACACAGAATTGTGATAAGTCCTGGGAATACAGAAGACCCCAGAATTCAGAAGTCCCCACTTGTCTGAATATGTTCCAAGATCCTCAGTGGAGGCCTGAAACTGTGGATAGCACCGAACCTGATTGCTCTCAATTGGAACATGTTCTGTTCATGTCTTCCACCCACAAACAAAATGCCTTTTTCATCTTAACTAAACACTTATCACCCACTGTGGCTGTAGCTTTTGCAGTTTGAAGTGTGACAGCAAAACTAGCACAAACTTCTTTTTCCCTTTTCACAATTTCACAGACAGAAGATTTGTTCTTACCATAGATCTCAGCAGCCTCAGCATGTGATTTTTTTTTCTTTCCTTTCAGTTGAGAACTTTCACCTTTTCACTTAAAGGAAACACCTTGCAGCTTCTCTTTGGCCTATCTGAGTGGCCAGCATCGCTATTCTTGTGTTTTGGGCCCATATTAAGTAAAATAAGGGTTTCTTGAACACAAGCACTGAGATACCTTGACAGTAGATGTGATAGCTGAGCCAGCTCTTAAGTGACTCAGGGGCAGAGCGTATCTACAGCGTGGAGACATTGGACAGAGGGAGGATTTATGACCCGGATGGACAGATCAGGATGGGGTGAGATTTCATCATATTGTTCAGAATGACATGAAACTTAAAACTTATGAATCATTTATTTCTGAAGTTTTTCATCTAACATTTTGGAACCTTAGTTGATTATGGATAACTGAAACTGCGGAAAGTGAAACTACTCATGGGGGGGAGGGGGGTGCCTGTACAATTCATTACAGGATAGACAAAATAGCTGACCAAATTCTTCCCCCTTTTAATTCCATTCAACAAATAGGAGATTGGTGCAAAAGTAATTGTGGTTTTGTTAATAAAAGTAATGGCAAAAACTGCAACTACTTTTGCACCAACCTAATACTTATTGAGCCCCTAACATTTAGTAGGCACCACACATGTGCATGCACACAAATTCAAAAACAAACTTAAACCTCAAACCCAATCCACACCAAAAGCAGATCGATTAAAATAAAATAAGATATTTTTTTCCCCCTGTGTTGTTAATTCTTTGCCTCCCAGAAAATTAGAACTTTTTCTTGGTGACAATATATTGTAATGAATGATTCTGATATAAGGCTGCCCCTCAAACAGTACTTTTTGCGATCTGTGAAATACATTTCTTTTTGGCTACCAGGTCAACTCACATTTATTGAGACCAAGTTCTGTGCTAAGAGCTTTCACCATTCAATTTTCCTGTGTCAACAAGAATGGGCAGTGGGAAGTTTTTACTCTGCCATATCACTGAAGAGTCTTGGGGCACAGAGTGGGTAAATGAAGTGCCAGGCTTGAGAGATGGGATTTGAACCCACATCTCCTTGCTTCAAATTCAGGCCTCCCCCTTCCACAGAAAACAGGACTTCGAACAAAATTCCAGAATCTTAGCACCCTGGTTTTTTCATTTGCCTCCTCCATCAAATGAATTTCTTACTAACTCACACATTTATGAACTGTCATAGCTACTATCTTTTAAAAGACAAATTAAAGCTTTCTTTTCATGTTAGATAGGCAAGATTGATATGTAATTGTGCACTTTGTTAATGGCCATGAGATTATAGAGGGAAAAAAAGAGGAATGTGAGAGAGTGGCTTTTCCACATCTTGTTTGGGAGTCAGCTGTTTTGTGTCTTTATAATTTGGGTTTGAAAAGCAAACTCCAGAATTCTATTTTCCCTTCAGGTTCTTTGCCACCAATCAGGGAGATATGTTTTGTTTATGTTCTTTTGCCTAAAACTGAGAATTTGATGAATTCAAGTTTATGTGCTTTTGTTAAGGCAAGTCATTGAATCTTTTTGTTTGCTTGTTTTGTTTTTTGGTTTTTTGAGACAGAGTCTCACTCTGTTGCCCAGGCTGGAGTGCAATGACACGATCTCAGCTCACTGTAACCTCTGCCTCCCGGGTTCAAGTGATTCTCCTGCCTCAGCCTCCCGAGTAGCTGGGATTACAGGTACCCGTCACTATACCCGGCTAATTTTTGTATTTTTAGGTTTTGCCATGTTGGCCAGGCTGGTCTCGATCTCCTGACCTCAGGTGATCCGCCCGCCTCAGCCTCCCAAAGTGCTGAGATTACATGTGTGATCCCACAGGTGTGAGCCACTGCACTCAGCCAAGTCATTGAATCTTTCTGTACCTCTGTTTCAAAAATTTTTTGGACATGATAAAATCACAGATATTTGAGCAATTCTATTTCTGTGAGCAACGACTGCTAAACATTTTGGAAGGATGTTTGCAGATGCATATGGTAAAGAATGCAAGCTCTGCTGCTGGATAAGACTATGTTCTGTGACCCACTTGGGGAACTGCTAGGCGGAGATCACAGGCCTTATTCACAGGATGATACTGCAGCCAGCCTATTGCATTTATGAATTCACATCTGGGGGATTTATGTTTGAAGTTATCATTTGTAACTCAGCCTTTGTGATTCTTTCCCCCCTTTTCTTGGGGTAAGGTGGGGGAATAAAGCATGTTTTTTTGTAATCCGTCAATGTGTACAGTATTACTCTGGTATGGTGTGTGTATTAAAATTCACATCTTTCCATTAGCGGGAACTTATTCTGCATTATCTCAATTCCTTCGGGGCTGGGTTATTCCATTTATAATTAATTTTTTTTACAATTTATTGCTCAGATGCAATCTTGCCTTGCAGAAAAGCATCTCATTAACCTCTCATCCCTCCCACCTATATACTCTTGAACCGTTTTTTTAAACCTCTAAGAAGCCCCCACTTTCCAGGGCAATGCCTGGTGATTTTCCAACATGAAACTCAAAAAATTCCCACATTCGGTAGCAATTTCAGCACCAGCACAGGCATCAGCAGTTTGCAGCTGTCCCTCTGGGATCACAAAATCAAGCAGTAATATCCCTGGTATGGACAAAGCCTGGGCTTCAATTATTCAGCAAGAATCGCAGTTGTGCAGAGAAAGCAGCATGCCAACGTGGACTCAGCCAGGCCTGGGGGTGAGAAACTGCACGTTTTAGTTTCAATGCTGTGCATGATGGATTGCACTGCTGGGTGAGTCCTGAACTTTTCTGTGTCTAGGCCTTCAGGTGCAAGATCCATGGCCTATAACTCTCAGTCACACTGTAAGGAATATAGGGAGAATGGTGTCTCTCCCATGTGCTGGTCAGGCAATCATTGCTTTCTTTCCAGTGGCCCGGAATTCCCATTGCCTTCTTTCCAGTGTCTGTTAGGCCTGGAATGTTCATCGCCTCCAAGGAGGCAAACCCTGATCTTTCTCACCTGGGAAAATGGTCAGAAATGTCATTTTCCTTTCAGAGCCACCCAGACTTAGGAATCAGCAATGTCTAACATCAACCTGTCTGGACACAAACATGAAGTATCTGACTTTGACACTATGGAAGTAGAATTTGTGCTGAGCAGGACGATGGACAGATGTTGGTTCAAGTCCTACCTCTACCACTTACTTCATCCATTCGAAGACATGTTTTAACTTGTCTGAAATTGAGACTCATTTTATAATCAATGACATGTTGGCATGTTGTTGTAGTTTAAAGTTCAGCATTTTTCTTTCTTTCTCAGTGGAACATAAATAATGGCAATCAAAGTTGATTTAGACTCAAGGAGATGCTACAATACAGTTATGTCTTCAAATCTATAATTGTGAGAATGCTGCAGGTTGGCTTTGAAGATAGAGCAAGGTAAAATATATGATCAAATTTATCAGAGAATTGGAAAATAGTAGCAATTAAATGAATGTTCATTGTTGGAATTTTTAGATACAGAACATTGGGATATGTATTAGTCCATTCTCATGCTGCTATAAGGAACTGCCTGAAACTGGGTAATTTATAAAGGAAAGAGGTTTAATTGACTCACAGTTCCGCATGGCTGGAGAGGCCTCAGGAAACTTATAATCATGTCAGAAGGAACCTCTTCACAGGGTGGCAGGAGAGAGAATGAGTGCCCAGTGAATGGGGAAGCCCCTTATAAAACCATCAGATCTTGCGAGAACTAACCCACTTTCACAAGAACTGCATGGGGAAAACCAACCCTTTGTATCAATTATCTCCACCTGGTCCCACCCTTGACACATTGGGATTATTACCATGCAAGGTGAGATTTGGGTTGGGACACAGTGCCAAGCCATCTCAGAGTAGATGGAAGCCACTACTTAACATTTATTTTCTTCTTTGTCATACTGAGCTGGGGACTGTGTACTTCCAAATGACATCTGTGTTGACACAAGTCTCAGTTTTAGTACTAACTGTAGCAATATTTTCTCCTCCTCTTCTCCCCCCTTCCAACCCCTTCACCAATCCTTTTTCTGCTTATGTGAAAAGGATAGGGAAGAAGAGTTATGTCAGATTGAAAGCCAAGGATATAAACCACTAATATTAATTTGGACATCTATTTTTTTTGCTTGATACATAATTACTTGTTTATAATTTTTATGAGATGCCTCCTTACCATTCATGTGTCTTCAAAAATATTAGTTTTATAATGTAACTGGTTATATGGTAGTAACTGCTCATTGGGCAGAAGCTGGAAATATTGAATTTAATTAGAAATGAACAAACAAACTGAAAATTTTATGGTGAGTATGTAGTAATATAGTAAGACTAAATAATATAGTAGAGAAAGAACAAGATATTTAAGGTGACCACAAGTTAAATATAAATCAGTGATATAAATGTGTTTTGGACAAAGAGACAAAGAAGCAAAGAAAGTATATATGATGCATCCGTTTCATTCATTCGGAAAACATTGCTGGGGATCTTCAAGGTGCTGGGCATTGTACAAGGAACCGGAGATGCAAAAATAAGCAAAACCTGGTTACTGCCCTCTAGGATGCCATGGCCAGATAGGAGAGAAGATGTAAGAGGAAATGTATTGGACTGTGGCAAGCATGACAATAAAATAATATCAAAAGTCTAGGGGTTAGAGAAGACTCAATAAAAATGAGTAGGAAGGAAGGGGGGGCAAGAAAGTTTTCTCTGACAACATGATATATAAACTGGATTTCAAAATTTAAATATTGACTTGATTAGTTACGTGTAGTGTATCATTTTAAATTTCCCAAATTTGACAATTATGTTGTAGCTATGTAAGAAAATTTCCTTGTTCTTAGAAATATAAATGGAAATATTTAGTGACAAAAAGTAATGACGTCTGCAATTTGTTTTCAAAAGCCTCAGCAAAATAATAATAACTGCTGCACAGACATATATATGCACACATGCATGTGTATACTTATGTGTGGACAGAGAAAAATGTAAAGCAAATGTGGCAAAATAGCAGAAATTAATAAATCAGGGTTAAGAGTTTATTGTTATATTCATGCAACTTTTCTGTAAGTTTCCTGCAGTTTGAATTTTTTCAAAGTAAAAAATAAAAAAGACTTACTCTTTTCTTGAAATTTTAATCATTTAATTCCAAAATTTCCTGAAGAAACAATGGAAACTTTTTCTAATTAAAGTTAGATTTGCAATGGAAGAAGACTGTTCACTGATTTGTGTAGATTGCTTTTGAAGCATGATACTGGATTATGAAATAAGCCTCAAATATTGGGAGCAGTACTTTACTATAACTATCACCATATTGACTTCCAAGCTCTTTAAGGTCTAGTTAACTAAGAAACAGATCTTATTTTAGAGAAGTAACTAAAATCGATAAATGGTCACCATGGAATAAAGAACTTCCTCAAAATTCTCATGTATAAATCAGTTGTTTGAACACAGTGTAAAATTCTACTGATATAATACCATCTTTGAATAAGGGAAATTTTTAATAAGCAAAGCATGTAACATTTGGTTTTAATTCATATTATGCCTTCATGGAGTGAATTTAATGTCTACTGGGTGGACCAGTAATGGGCACAATTATAAACTAGCCATGTCCCTTTTTGTATGTCTTCTGAAAAACTTTCATCCTGGTTCCTCAGGTAATTCCATTCACGATAGTATTAATTATGGCTTTCAATACCAGCTCCTTTTTGAGGACACCATATGCCAGGCATCCTGCTAAGGATTTTGGAGTTAGCATGCATCTCCTTGTAAACACATAGGTAAAAAATACATTCTGACGCTCTTTTAATTGTCATATTTAGTCCACTTGTATTTGATGTAATTACTGATGCATTTGATTGATACCTCCTATATTAGTTTTTTTTTTTTTTTTATTTGACCCACCTGTTTTAAATAAAAAGGTGATTGGGATGTTAAGAGGATTAATGCTGTTCTTATGAGACTGGGTAAATTCTCATGATTGTGGGAGTTCTCACTTTCATGAGACTGGATTAATTGCCACAAGAGCAAGGTGCTACAAAGTGAAACTGCCCTTGTGTTTTGCCCTTTTTGCATGCATCTGGCTTCCCCTCATGTTATGATGAAACGTGTGGCTCTCATCGGAAGATGATCAGATCTGGCAACTGTAGCCTCCAGAATCATGAGCCAAAATAAACCTCTCATTTTGGCCCACCTGTTTTAAGTGTCCTTTTCTCTCATTTCTGGCCTTCCTTTGGATTAATCAAATATCTTTTGTTATAGTATTTTTTTCTATATTGTTAGTTATACATCCTCTATTTTAAAATGGTTACTACAGAGATTATAGCTTGCATTCCTAAATTATTAAAATCCAAATGATTAATTTTGTCACTTCCATAATAATGTTAGAATCTTAAAACATGAACTTGATTTACCACCCACTAACTTTGTATTATTGTTGTCATGCATTTAAATTCTGAACACATTTTTAACCTCCACAAGACATTATTATTATTGGTTGGAACTGCCAGTATTCACTGAGGTCTACCCACTGTCGTAGTCTGCTTGGGTTGCTGTCATAATGAAATACCACAATCTGGTGGCTTAAACAATAGAAATTAATTTTTTCACAGTTCTGGAAGTTGGGAAGGCCAAGATCAAGGTGCCAGCAGGGATGGTGTCTGGTGAGGACTCTCCCCTTGGGTAGCAGTTGGCTGCCTGCTCACTGTGTGCTCACATGGTCTTGCCTCCATGTGCATGTGTGGAGAGGGTAAGAGGAAATTCTTTCTTCAGAGGACACTAATCATGTCAGATCAGGGTTCCACTCTTATGACCTCATTTAATCTTAATTTCTTCCCAGAGGCCCTGTCTATAAATATAGCCACACTGGGGGTCAGGGCTTCACCATATTACTTTGGTGGGGGGACATAAACATCATTCAATCTGTAGCACCCACATAGTCACTATTTTTGGTGCTCTTCATTCTTTCTCGCATTTTTGTGTTCCATCTGAGATAATTTTCCTTCTGCATAAGTACTCCCTATAGTATTTCTTTTAGTGTGGGATGTCTAATGATCAATTCACTCAGGTTATCTTTTCTTTCTTTTTTTTCTTTTTGGTCTGAAACAACCTTTTTTTTTTTAAGATATTCACTGGATATAGAGTTGTAGTAGGTACTTATTTTCTTTTAGCACATTAAATATATCATTCCATTATCTTCTGGCTGCCATTGTTTCTGTTAAGAAGTTGATTGTTAGTCTTGAACAGAGAGCCAAATCATGAGTGAACTCCCATTCACAATTGCTACAAAGAGAATAAAATACCTAGGAATACAACTTACAAGGGATGTGAAGGACCTCTTCAAGGAGAAATACAAAGGAAATAAGGGAGGACACAAACAAATGGAAAAACGTTCCATGCTCATGGATAAGAAGAATCAATATCGTGAAAATGGCCATACTGCCCAAAGTAATTTATAGATTCAATGCTATCCCCATCAAGCTACCATTGACGTTCTTCACAGAATTAGAAAAAACTACTTTAAATTTCATATGGAACCAAAAAATAACCTGTATAGCCAAGACAATCCTAAGAAAAAAGAACAAAGCTGGAGACATCACGCTATGTGACTTCAAACTATACTACAAGGCTACAGTAACCAAAACAGCATGGTACTAGTACCAAAACAGAGATATAGACCAATGGAACAGAAGAGAGTCCTCAGAAATAACACCACCCATCTACAACCATCTGATCTTTGACAAACCTGATGAAAACAAGCAATGGGAAAGGATTCCCTGTTTCATAAATGGTGTTGGGAAAACTGGCTAGCCATATGCAGAAAACTGAAACTGGATCCCTTCCTTACACCTTATATAAAAATTAACTCAAGATGAATTAAACACTTAAATGTAAGACCTAAAACCATAAAAACCCTAGAAGAAAACCTAGGCAATACCATTCAGGACATAGGCAGGGACAAAGACTTCATGACTAAAACACCAAAAGCAATGGCAACAAAAGCCAAAATAGACAAATGGGATCGAATTAAACAAAAGAGCTTCTGCACAGCAAAAGAAACTATCATCAGAGTGAACAGGTGACCTACAGAATGGGAGAAAATTTTTACAATCTATCCATCTGACAAAGGGCTAATATCCAGAATCTACAAAGAACTTAAACAAATTTACAAGAAACAAAACAAACAACCCCATCAAATTTGGGCAAAGGATATGAACAGACACCTCTCTAAAGAAGACATTTATGCGGCCAACAAACATGAAAAAAAGATCATCATCACTGGTCATTAGAGAAATGCAAATCAAAACCACAGTGAGATACCATCTCATGCCAGTTAGAATGGTAATCATTAAAAAGTAAGGAAACGACAGATGCTGGAGAGGATGTGGAGAAATAGGAACACTTTTACATTGTTCGTGAGAGTGTAAATTAGTTCAACCATTGTGGAAGACAGGCGATTCCTCAAGGATCTAGAACCAGAAGTATCATTTGTCCCAGTAATCCCATTGCTGAGTATATACCCAAAGGCTTATAAATCACTCTGCTATAAAGACACACGCACACATATGTTTATTGCAGCACCATTCACAATAGCAAAGACTTGGAACCAACCCAAATGCCCATGAATGATAGACAGGATAAAGAAGATATGGTACATATACACCATGGAATACTATGCACCCATAAAAAAGGATGAGTTCATGTCCTTTGTGGGGACATGGATGAAGCTGGAAATCATCATTCTCAGCAAACTAACACAGGAGCAGAAAACCAAACACTGCATGTTCTCACTCATAAGTGGGAGTTGAACTATGAGAGCACATGGACACAAGGAGGGGAACATCACATACCTGATGGGGGGTAGGGGGCAAGGGGAGGGATAGCGTTAGGAGAAATACCTAATGTAGATGATGGGTTGATGGGTGCAGCAAGCCACCATAGCACATGTGTATCTATGTAACAAACCTGCACGTTCTGCACGTGTATCCCAGAACTTGAAGTATAATAAAAAAATAAGAAATTGATTGTTAGTGTTATTGTGAATCCTTTGAAGATAATATATCTTTTTATTTTTGCCTTTTTTTCTTAAAAAAAAGTTTTACCCTTATGTACCTTGGTGTGATTTTCTTTATATTTATCCTGTTTGGGGTTTGTGGAGCTTCTTGTAGCTATCATTTGATGGTTTTTATTTGTTTTAGAAGTTTTCATCCACCATCTTTTCAAATATTGACATCACTTCTGCTCCCTTCTCTCTCTGTTCTTCTGGGACTCCAACTATATACAAATAGTATTTTTTACTTTGTCAACCAGCTCTTTTCTGCATTTTCCGTCTCTCTTTTCTTTACATTTCAGTTTGGATATTTTCTATTGATTTGTATTTCTGTTCAGCTGTGTTCACTTTGCTGCTAGATTTGTTTATTGAGTTCTTGTTTTCAGTTTTTGTATTAGTGTTCTAGGGCTGCCATAACAAAAGACCACCAGCCAGGTGGCTGAAACAACAGACTTTTCTGTTCTCACAGTTCTAGGGGCTACAAGTCTGAGAGGAAGGTGCTGACAGGGTTGGGATCTTCTCTGTGGTTTGCAGCTCTTGCCCTCCTGCTGCCCCTTCACATGGGCATCCTCTGTGAACATGTGCCCTTGATGGCTCTCTGTGTGTTGTAATATCTTCCTTTAAGGACACTGATTGGGTTGGGTTAGGGCCTACCTTAATAACCTAATTTTGACTTCATTACCTTTTAAAAGGGCTTGTTTCCAAATTCAGTCACTCTCTGAGGTACAGTGCATTGGGGCTTCGATACGTGAATTTTGGAGAGATAAAATTCAATCCATAACTGTTACTATATATATTTTTTAAAATTTCCATTGATACATTTATATAGATATCAACTTTGGTACAAATTCAATGCAATCCCCATCAAAATATCACCATCATTCTTCACAGAATTAGAAAAAACAATTCTGAAATTCATATGGAACCCAAAAAGAGTCTGCATTGCCAAAGCAAGACTAAGTAAAAAGAACAAATCTGAAGGCATTACCCTACCTGATTTAAAATATACTATAAGGCCATAGTCACGAAAATAGTGTGGTACTGGTATAAACATAGGCACATAGACCAATGGAACGGAATAGAGAAACCAGAAATAAACCCAAATACTTACAGCCAACTGATCTTCGACAAAGCAAACAAAAAATACAAAGTGGGGAAAAGACACCCTTTTCAACAAATGGTGCTGGGAAAACTGGCTAACCACATGTGGGAGAATGAAACTGGATCATTATCTTATACGAAACTCAACTCAAGATGAATAAGGACTTTTTAATCTTTCTCTATTAAAAATATATTCTCAAATGTATTAATCATAGTTATTTAAAAGCCTTTTCCTGCTAACTCAATTTCTGAATCAACCATGAGCTTGTTTCTACTGTCTATTTATTTTCTTTAGAACATTTTGGTTGTATGATTTTTTCTTGGCATTTAGCACATTTTAAAATTGAATGGTAGATGATGCATTTGAAAATGACTTAGAGACTTCAGGTAATAGCTACCATCTTCCAGGAGAGAGGGTTAACCCTTTCTCTGCTAGGCTGATAGATTGAAGTCCAGTCACCTTACTTTAATCAGATTCTGAGCTGAAGACTTGGTTGTGGTTTTGCTGATTTGCACCACTTCTATTGTAAAGCCCCTAGGACTTTCAACTGAGAACTTGGTGTATTTACCTGCACTTCACTCTAGTAGTGTCTGAATTCTAGTCTTTGCGTCTTCATATAGCTAGGCTGTCCAAACCTCTCCTCTGTTTCTCAGATGCTTTCTGGTTAACTCTTTACTTCATGAAGTTTCAGAAGTCAACATATGTCCTGAGTGAGAACTGGCTGTGTGTCAGGCTCTGTTCTCCATCCTTTCCTTCTCGAAGGAAAGCAATTTGGCCCCTCAGGTTTCCAATTTTATCTCTCTGGAGGCTAAGACTGAAAATGTCTACTGGTTTCTCTGCACGCCATCCTCTATTCAGTCAAATCTCATATTCTCAGTCCATCACCCTGCCATCATAATCAGCAGATATGCCCATGGAGGAAAAAGGCAGCTGTAATACATCCCTCAGCTTCCATGGTTTCCAGCTCTCCGGACTTTTTTTTCTATCAAGCCTTTTCAGATACTCTCAGTGGGGACATTAAGTGCTACAAATTATCTATCCTACCTGGAAGCAGAAGGCACAGCAAGAATTTAGTATTCCCTCTTTTCTCCCCATTTAATTCTCACAGAAACGCTATGGAATATGTATGATTATTATTACTTACTATTTATGTAATAATGGGAAATTATGTATTATGTATTTTATGAGAAAACAGCCCCAGACTACTTAAAGAACTTGCACAAAGTTCTATAGCTAGTTAGTTGTAGAGTCAAGATTCAAACCCAGTCTGTTATGGCTCCAGAGCCCTAGATTTTAAGCACAAGATTATGCAGCCTTTCTAGTTCACCTCATTTTCTCCTGTTATTTTCTGGTCGTCAAATGTTCTCATTTCACACTATATCCTTTTATTTCTAGGGAGATTCCTCATTTAGAAAGGCAACAGATCTCAGGTGATGGTAAAAAGGAAAATATTTGGGTTAGCTAATTTTTGCTAAGCTGTGAGTGATTATATAGCCAAGTGTTTTACCACTTCCAGAAATATTTGTGCTTATAGAGTACTGTATTAACTCAAAGAAATGTGTCTTAAAATAAAATTGAGATAATCCTCTGAATAATTTTCTCCTCCCTGCCCTTTCTCGATTCTACTACTACTGTGTTATTCTGTTACGAGCTGTGTGTGTATGTTATGTATACATGCCTCTATCAATATCATCCATATAACTTTGCATAGTTATGTGGAGCTTTACATACCTATCTACAGGTTTCTATACTTCCTTTTAGGTGATAAGGTTTTAAGAAAGAAGTTCTTTCTCTATTTCCTGTTTTTATACTCTCTAAAAACTCATACAGTGCCTGCTGCATAATAGGTGCTAACTTAACATTTATTGAATTAAGTGTTTTATAGATTTGGTGAGGTGGGATGACTTCTTATAACTTGAAAAATATTATCACACAGGTAATTTTTGATATTAAATATGCTTAATATTGAACATCAAAAGAAGAAAAGTAAAATATAAGAGACAGTAGTGCTTATAGCCTGAGGAGGAAAGCAGAGGGGAAGAATCGATTCATATATGTCTGTTCAATTTTGCAAACTACTTGAAGAGCAATGCTTTTGCTCATAATAAGAAAAATGCAAATGTAGACTGTGCAAATAAAACATTTCTCACCTATCCAATTGATAAAAATCCGGAAGACTGATAAGGCAGTCTATTGTTGAATCTGCTGAGAAATTGACACTCTTCTATGTGGTTACTGTGAATGCAAGATGGGGAAAATGTTTGGGGTGGAATTAGGTAATATTTTGCAATATTATATGTGCCTTTACCCTCTGACTGAGTAATCCCACTTCTGGGAACTTAATGTACCTACCATGATACTAGAAAAAATATAAAAGATCATTCTGAAGGCTATTAGTAGTACTATTGATGATAGCAAAATGTAGAAAAGACTCACATTTTGATCAACAGAGAACTAGTTGAATAAAGTATGGTGTATGCACAAACTAGAGTCCTATGCAGATGTAAAAATGCATGAGAAATGTCTTCATATGACATTATGGGGTAATCTTTGGGATATAGATTTCAAGTGAAAAAAGCAAGATGAAGAAAAGTGTGTGTCTCAGTGTATCATTCATTTAAGGGCCCGGGGAATGGGAGTGGGGAGGGTACGTATTAGTTTCCCAGGGATGCCATAAAACCATACCATAAACGGAGTGACTTAAAACAACATAGATTAATGCTTTCATAGTCTGAAGGATGAAGGTCTAAAATCAAAGTGTTGGTGGGGCATGCTATCTCTGGAGGCTCTAGGGAAGAGTCCTAATTTGCTTCTTCCTAGTTTTTGTTGGCTGCTGGCCATCCTTGGCATTCCTTGGCTTGTAGCTGCATCACTCCAGTATCTGCTTCCTTATTCATGTGACTGTCTTCCCGCTGTGTGCGCCTGTGTCTCTGGATCCAAATCTCCCTTATCTTTCTCTTATAAAGACACTTGTCACATGGATTAAGGTCCACCCTAATCTAGTATGACCTCATCTTAACTTGATTACATCTGTAAAGATCCTATTTCCAAAGAAGGTCACAGTTACAGGTACCTTAGATTAGGACCTCAACGTATCTTTTTGGGGAACATAATTCAACCTCTAACATAGGGTAAACAAGTATGTGTGTGCGTTTATGGTATGTGTCGGAGGCGACAAGAATAGAAGCTTGTGTTTCTCTGAATAGATATTATTTTATTTTTGAAATCATGTAGATATTCACATAATTATACAAAATTAAATATAAAATTATAGAAAGTAAAAGTAAAGTGAAATAAATTAATATAAGAATTTGAGTTTATGGCACACCCTTCAGAAAGAAAGTATTTCAAGTGACTTTCAAACACACTCCTTTGACAATATTTCCCTAGTGGCATATCTCTAAAGAAAAAATTTTTTTTTTTTTTTTTGAGACAGAGTTTCACTTCTGTTACCCAGGCTGGAGTGCAATGGTATGACTTCGGCTCACTGCAACCTCCACCTCCGGGGCTCAGGCGATCCTCCTGCCTTAGCCTCTTGAGTAGCTGGGACCACAGGCACACACCACTGCACCCAGATAATTTTTGTATTGTTTTTGTAGAGACAGGGTTTTGCCATGTTGCCCAGGCTGGTCTTGAACTCCTGAGCGCAAGCAATCCACCCACCTCAGCCTCCCAAAGTGCTGGGATTACAGGCATGAGCCACTGCACCTGGCTGAAAAACATTTTTAAAAAACTGTTTTGGTAATCACATTGTAGGTGATAGTATTAGCATTCTTATTTTAAGACTTTTGAATGTGTATTGTGTGGATGAAGTAAATGAGTAGTTATGTTTGTGTGTTTGTTAAAAGATGTAACACAAAAGAGGCTAAGATAAACATCTTGTCCTAAGTTTGAATCAGAAACATAAATTTTAGTTTATGATGTATATTACCTTAAAACAACAACAAAATAACAACATATTTATAGCTTTTCACCAAGAAATCCTGAAAATAAGGCCTGACCCAGTAGCAATCAGCAAACTTGATGTCAAGGTCTTGACCTGGTAGCACCGTTTATTTCCCGAAGCAACCAGAATTCCTCAGAGAAGTGGAAAATCTGGGGCAGAAAATGTTCAACATGACCCTATAGCATCTCAGCATACTACAAAGCACAGAGCCTATTAAAGACCATCAAAGATGCAGCCAAAGGACTCAAGAGTCAACTTTACTAGGGATCCCCACTGACGAATGATGTGACAATTTGATTATCAATGAGGACCACAACTACAGTGAACAAAAACATTTCAAATATGCTTAAATCCACAATTTAAAAATAATTCAAAAGCAAAAATACTATCAATGATCACTGCTACGGTTTGAATTTGTGCCCCAAATTTCATATGTTGGAAACAATCCCCAAGGCAACAGTGTTGAGAGGTCATTTAGTTTAAGAGGTGAACAGCTCCTGAGAGCTCTGCTTCATGAATGGAGTAATGCTGTTATCACAGTAGCGAGTTTGTTATTGCGAGAGTGAATTTGTTATAAAAGCAAGTTTGGCCCTCTCTGCTCTTGCCCTGTCTTACTCTTCCACCTCCACCATTGAATGATGCAGCATAAAGGCCCTGCCAGACAACAACACTATGCTTTAAATTACCCATGGTGAGGTGGAATGACTTCTTATAACTTGAAAAATATTATTGCACAGGTAATTTTTGATATTAAATGTTTAATATTGAACATCAAAAGAAGAAAAGGAAAATATGAGAGATAGTAGTGCTTATAGCCTGACTGAGGAGGAAAGCAGAGGGGAAGAATTATCCAGTCTCTGGTATTCTGTTACAGCAGCACAAAACCGACTAAGAAAATGAACCAAGTGAAGACATTTGAGCATTGTTTGACTATTTAAACATATTTTTAGCTGTGGGAATTATATTGTGGTTATATTTTTCAAAAAGAATACATGCTATAAATTTAAGAATAAAATGACACGAAGTTTGAGATTTTCTTCAAAATATTCTGGGTACAATACAGCTGAAATGGTAAGATTGCTCACGAGTTGAATCTGGGCGATGGGTATATATGCTCTTATTTTTGTAAATGTTTGGAATTGTTTATACTAAAGAGCCCTTCTTTCCTTCCCTCCTTCCTTGCTTCCTCCCTTCCTTGCTTCCTCCCTCCCTTCCTTCCTTCCTTCCTTCCTTCCTTCCTTCCTTCTTTCCCTCCCTCCCTCCCTCCCTTCCCTACCTCCCTCCCTCCCTCCCTTCCCTTCCTCCCTCCCTCCCTTCCCTCCCTCCCTCCCTCCCTCCCTCCCTCCCTTCCATTCTTCCATCCTTCCTTCTGTCCTTCCTTCTTTGTTTTTAAAAAAGAGTGCTATTTAGAGAAGGCTGAACAGGCTGCTAGGACATGAGAGGCCAAATAAATTGTACATTAATAAATTTTATCAGCAAATGCTCCAGAAATCGTTGGCAATTGAACTGGTAAGGAATAATAACAATAATGTGTAATGATGATATTGAGAACAATAACTAACATTTATTGGGTACTTACTATATTCTTGTTGCTTTGCATACATCTTACTTGATACTCACAAAAACCTTGGAGTGGAATACCAATTTTATAATTGAGGCCACTGAGACTGTTGCTAAACAGATTTGAATTTTGAAAATTGCTTTCTAAGCTTGCCCTTGTTAAACACCTCTGCCGCAGGTTACGGTTTTTCCTTTGGCTTCTTCCGTCTTTTTATGATTCCCTCTTCTCTCTTAAATCCTTGTCCATTTTTGAAAACCCAAATCATACTTCCTCAGCAAAACATTGTCCCACCACCCCAGCCTAGCAAGATTTTTTCTTCTGAGCTCTTATTTTACTTTAAATTCACATAAAAGTTAATTGTGTACTGACCTGTATTCACAGGATTGTATTGAGTTGTTATTAAAATATTTAATCACGTAACTTTGCTTGTTCAAGTCTAGTGTCTCCAACTAGATTTTTAAACATCTTGAGGGCATAAACAGTGTCTTATACTGTGGACCCCTTACAAATGTTGGCGTGATTCCTTGTATGATAAATTTGTTCTAGTTTATGGAAATTGTTTGGAGACTTGATAAGGAATAGCAAACAGAATAGATTCTTTTATGGCAGTGCCAGCAACGCTATCTGTATGTAAGGAGAGAATTGGCAAGTTATATAAAATAGTTCAAATATAAGTCCACGTTCAGAAGAAATGCTAGTAAGCACTCACTGTGTTGCCTGGTGAAGTGATATCCTAATGTTCCTTGCCTCTCCCTCTATCTCTTACTTGGTGTTTCTGGAGGGAGGAGGAGTGAGTAGAGCAAGAGAAATCTGAGAGGTGAGTATGAGAAAAAGAATAGAGGCGGCTCAATTGCAGTTTCAATGTCTCCAACCTGCAGAGAATGTGTATACTTGTTTGCTCTTGGGTATGTAGTCAACTTCGCACCACCGGTTCTGTCCAGTGTCTGGGAGTGGAGGAGACAGGGACCGCTGTAGGGAGTCCTGCAGTTGCAGCCCTCCAGCACTTCCTCTGACACAGTGTGTCATCTTGATTCTGTAGAGCATCCTTAGCAACACCATTCAGCTCTCTCATCTGAAGCAAATTCTCCCACAACTTTATTAGGAACAAAGGTGATATTTTATTTCCATCTCCCTAACTCTGTGTGTCTCTCAATTCTGAACTTGGTTGGGGAAAAGAAGTGTATTTATAAGCCTTTCATACCTCAAATATGTAAAGAAAGTATATTTTTAAAATTAACTTTATTTATAGCATCAATTAACTTGGTAAAAAGCAGGGGCTTCTGAAGAACTAGACCTGGGGCCAGGCGCAGTGGCTCACACCTGTAATTCTAGCACTTTGGGAGGCCGAGGCAGGCGGATCACTTGAGGTCTGGAATTCGAGATCAACCTGACCAACATGGTGAAACCCCTTCTCTACTATAAATACAAAAATTAGCTGGGCATGGTGGTGGGCACCTGTAGTCCCAGCTACTTGGGAGGCTGAGGCAGGAGAATTGCTTGACCCTGGGAGGCAGAGGCGGCAGTGAGCTGAGATCACGCCAGTGCCACTGGGTGACAGAGCAAGACTGCAAAAAAAAAAAAAAAAAAAAAAAAAAAAAAGAGCTAGGCTTGGTAAGTAAATTTTGTTTAAAAGAGAAAAACAGACATATCAGCTGAGGTAACGGAGTAGGAACTCCATAGCCCCTGCTCGCTGTGAAGTGATCTCTCAAGCCATCCTCCACTAGTGGGAGGAGCAAAAAGCAACTGGAGAAGTCAAGTAGGAAGTAAAAACCATGTAAAAGGAGTTATAGTCATGAAGAAATGAAGAACAATATTGATGGAATGAAGAAAGGAGGAGCGATATCAAATATTCACTGTCAAGGGGCAATGAAGAAAAATTAAGGTGATACAAAAAAAAAAAGAAAAAAGGGAAGTGGAGTCTGACATAAGACCTTGAATGTAGACATACTACCATGTGCTCTTAAGTCAAGGAGGCAAGTAAACATGCTAGGTTGGGATCACTTTTTAGAGTAGCTTGGGATCAAGACTCTTATAATCCAAACAAGAAAAAGATACCTGGGGTCACGGTTGTTTTCAGACTCATTTTGTCAAAGGCGAGGACTTCTGCCCTCTGGACCATGAGTGACAGCTGGGAGAGTCAGGGTTAAGGTGGAAAAGGCCACACACACACATACACACACACTCTTAACTTGAACAATACCACTTTTATATCCCTTACAGACTAGATTTCTAAGTAAAATGTGTTTCAATGAACAATTCCTGTACTAAAATAAATTTAAAAATAACTGCAGCACTCAGTATTGCAACCTTTATTTTGATATCTGGTCAACCGCTAGATATAAAACTTAACTAATGGTATGCTAAGGGCAAAGAAGTGATTTTTCTCTTATCTTTTAAATCTGATGTCTTTATCCTCCCAAGATGTGTGGCATTTCCAGAAGGGCTGATGAGGGCACATCTAGCAATTAGGGCTTGTTATTTAAGGAGTGCTCCACAGACCAATATCATCAACATCATCTGAGAGTGCGTTAGAGATGGACAATCTCAGAACCCACGCCAGTGCCACAGAATGAGAATTTGTATTTTAACAAGCCCAGGTTGATGAGCGCTGATCTAGGTAATCTCTACAGGCTTTCCAATTTCTGAAATTTTATGAATTTTCAATATTTAACTATAACATATTCCCTTTCTACTCTTATAATCAAGTGAGGAATTACAGTTTTGGAAGTCAACTAGGAAGTCTTTACTCATGAGTCTATCCATTACACACTGTATGCGCACACCAACACAGCAGTTATTACATTATTAGAAGTGCTAACCTGATTTACCTCAGGAAAATGATTAAGCTTAAAACCTGCCTTCATATTTATTTTTACTTAAAAACATAGTTTGAAAAAAATATGCCTGAACCATGAATGAGAGAAACTATTCAAGACAGGTCACTATTGCTTCTCAATGTGTCGGGATGAACCTGAAGTTTGTTTTTTATGGAACAGTGTCATGTGGAGGGTAAAAAAAAAAACACAACAAACCTTAGTTAGCTCATTAGCTCTGATTTTACTTTTCCAGTGTAAACAATCCTTTGTAGAAGTCATAATTACTTATAGATGCTGACTATATTTTAAAATATAAAAATTGCTGTCATTGGAGTTGTGTCTTGAGAACATGTTTATCTATCTTAGTGCAAATGCTTTCTAGAATCCTGGAAAGCACTTTAAAATTTTTTTTGAGGCACTTAAGCTCAATAGCTAATGGAAGATCATGTATTTAAATAATTTACGCTTCCATCTGGCTTGAAGAACACCAGGTGGAAGTTGCTGATCAGGATGAGTCTGTTACGTGGAAGGAAATGTTTGCTCAAAATAAATGAAAGGCAAACATTTACATGAGCCCCATCTTTTTGTCTGTGTGGGAAGGCTCCTGTTTGCTGCTCTAATCGTCTTTGGGCCTGGATTCTACCTTGTACATTCACTTTGTACTGATGAGAGTCCAGCGGAGCACGATTAACAGTGACTTTCACTGTTTATTTTGTCTTCACAATCTTTTGATCATAAGCAATGATTATCTCCCTTACTCCTCCTTTCTGCATGCCAACTAGAAATCAAAAGGGGCTGCCCCTTTCTGTAGGAGAGAGGAAGCTGAGAGTCCTGGATGTAGCTCTCCTTGTTGCTGGGCCAGCTGGCAGATTCCATGTTTCCCACTGAGCATCACAGTGTGTTGTCAAAGGTTTGGTTTTGTGAGTTGACTTCTGATAGGCACTTACTGTATCTTACCTGTCAACTCCACAGTGGACTTCCTCATTTACAGCATGTGGCTTGCAAGCACAGACCAAACCCTTCAAGCCAAGAAGAGTCCTACGGAGCACATGGCTCTACTTTCCAGCTCTTTTCTGCCCATTATGCTTGTCAGACACATTCTTCCATGCTTGGACTTTTTGGGTGTGTGTGAGTGTATGTGTGTCTGTATCTGATCTGTCATTTTTAGGTATAGAAGAATCAGAACCATTCCTGCTGTGAATTCGACTGAGGCAAAAATGGAACTGTGTGTCCTAGTATGGTAAGGACAAATAGCTGGCTAAGGAGGGGATTGTTCCCAGGGCTATAAACCAACTCACCTAACAATTCCTCAGCTTATATGGGAGAGCATTAGATAGTTACCACAAACTGAATCAGTGCTTAGAAATTCAGCCTTTATAGTCCACGCATTTCAGGTATTTCAAGATATCACAGTTTCCATACTCTGCCGGGATTACACTGAAGTTTATCTACCCAGCCTCTAAGACACCCCAGGGAAATAGATCACAAAATCTGCAGTGGCTTCAAACTCATCTTTTCCAGAGCCAAATGAAATACAAATTCCAAATGTTTCAAGTTTTATTCTAGGTTTAGAAATTACACTTTTTTCGATTCAGTTCTAAATTTGACAGCACCCTCCCTCCCATTGCTAGAAACAAGCCTGGGCTGGGCTGGGCTGGGCTGGGGTGAGGAAAACCAGCATGTTACCCGGAAGGACTAATTCCCCTGCCCTGGCCACTGCAAGGGCATCACCAGAAAAGGGAACCCTGTAGTTTATAAAAAAAACATTGGTAATGGGAAGGAAAATGATTCAATGAAGTTGCTTTGGGGGCATTTTTAGATACTGGTGGCCACTGAATTTGTAACAGGCAATAGTCATTTCTGTCACTCCTTTTCCTGTTTGGCTCTTGGCTGCACATTTGGATTTTGGCAGAAAGGGAGGCTTGGTAGATGTGGGTGTTGAAGCATCACTTCAATGCACCTCGTCTCCTTTCCCCACAGGGTGACCTAGATGTCTCAAGGGGCGAGGCTGGTCTATTCAGAACTGTGGGGCTCTCAAGAGTCCTCGTGTTCCCAGCTCCCCTCATATGGTACCACTCCAAGTGGACCTGCAGGCAGGTGTATTCCTCACCCATATATGGAAGCCTATGGAAGAATCCAGTAAGTAAGCTCGGCAAGGATAATGTTTAATAACGTCACCATGTCGAGCCAGCAGGGCTCATGGGGCATGCTTAAAAATCCCCTCATTCATTTCACCCACTGTTTGTTTTTCTCTTGTCCCCAGGGGTTGCCTCTTGATTTTCTGGTTAGCTCCCAATAACAAAATGTCCTCTGGTTATTTTTAATAACAAATCAGTTTTGGGTTAGTAATTACTATGTCCAATCCAGAGTAATACATAAACCACCTATTTTCATTTAATGATAAACTTTTCCCTTCAGCTTGGGCCTGCTGCAAACAGCCCCCTTGCAGGCTTATAGGTGGGTGTGGTGTGTGTTGGTTGTTTTTTTTTCCACGTGCTCCATACAGTGCTTTACCATAGCTGGGGATGACTGTTAAAGGAGGGGAGAAGGGAGGCAGGCACTACCTGTTGGCATGGGTATTCCCTGGACTTAGAAGGTTTGTAAAATGACTTTTTTAGGTTTGCTTTGTTTTGAGTGTCTGTATCCCCCGCCCCCCAAACTCATATGTTGAAATCTCAACCTCCAAGGTGATGGTATGTGGAGGTGGGGCCTTTGGGAGGTGATTGGGTCACGAGGGTGGAGCCATCATGAATGAGATTAGTGCCCTTATAAAAGAGAGCCCCTTTCTCCTTCCACCATGCAAGAACGCAGAGAGAGGGCACCATCTGCTAACGAGGAAGTGGCCCCTGCAAGATGCCAAATCTGCTGGTGTCTTGATCTTGGACTTCCACCCTCCAGATTTATGAGAAATAAGTTTCTATTGTTTATAAGCTACCCAGTTTATGGCATTTTGTTATTAGCGGCCTGAGCTGACTAAGACAAACACTTTCACAGATTACATTCTACCTCTTTCTCTCTCCCTCACCCCGTACAGAAGACTTGCTGCGTTTTTCTTACCTGCAAATATGTTTCTAGTGGCTGGTCCCATGCATCTCCTTCCTTAGCCCTGGGTATCTAATAGTTCATGCTCTGTTGGGGTCACCTTACTATCCAGGTGGCCATAAGTTACCTATATGCTTGTTTTCTCAGGGACCACACGCCTGGGAACACTTAGGCATCTTTTGCTTAAACAAACCCTGGGAGCATGGTCAGACCCTGGTACAGTCATCTTTATTTCACTGTAAGAGTAGCTGGCCAGTCATCTTCCTCCCTTTAAAAGTCTCAGAGTCAGGCACCAGTCCACATTGCCCTCAGTTCTGAGCGATACATGTCAAGCTCTCAGAGGGATCCCATCAAAGTCCTTTCCTCAAAGGGAGGGGCAGATACTAGGATATTCCCATCAGTCCCTCAACCTGGTGGTTGTGGTCCCAAGGTTCAGGGGCCGATGGGAATAACCTAGTGTCTGTCCCTTCCTTTGAGTTACAACAGACAACAGTTCTCCAAAAAGTCCTCTTATAACATCCAACTCTTTTTTTTAGTCCCCCTAGTTCTTTGTAAGCTGAGGGTGGGTAGTTAGCAAAGTGTTAAATATCAATTCTTAAGCAAGTCCCATGCATATTCTGACTGGTGGCCTTCCTTGCCTCTCACTTTGAAATGTGATATTTATTGTCTAGGGAACTTTGTTGAAATTAAGGTCGAAATGGTTTATTTAACATCTGGTTACATTAAATCAAGGTTTGCATGTAAAAAAATCCATCTAGCTTTTATATTCATATGGATGTGAATATCTGCATTCTCAGTTGACAAACTTGAAATTTAAAGTTTCTCTTCTGCTTCCTCTTTAATTACATGTGCATTTGAATAGAGAGTTCTCAGAGAAAACAAGATATTTTCCCAAACTAGAGTTATTTTATTGCTTAACTAGGCAATATTATAATCAAACCTTTAACATAACATTAAGATGTAGACTGGTTGCAGTGGCTCACACCTATAATCCCAGCACTTTGGGAGACCGAGGCGGGCGTATCACTTGAGCTCAGGAGTTTGAGACCAGCCTGGGCAATATGATGAGACCCCCATCTCTATACAAAATGTAAAAATTAGCCAGGTGTGGGCCAAGTGTGGTGGCGTGTGCCTAGAGTCCCAGCTATGAGGAGGCTGAGGCAGGAGGATTGCTTGAGCCCAGGAGGCAGAGGCTGCAGTGAGCTGAGATTGCACCACTGCACTCCAGCCCAAGTGAAACCTTGTCTCAAAAAAAAAAAAAAAAAGATATAGACAGAAAAATTATTAAACATTTTTTGGACCCTATTCTCCAATAGCATGGTCTTCTTCAGCAGCAAAGTATAATATAATTTGAAATGGAAGAAGATTAACAATAAAAGCAATATTTAAACAGCTAATGCTTACAGAGCACCCATGCGGTTCCAGAAGTTCTGGTGAGTGCTTTATGGAGATTGGCCATCGGACCCTCACGGCAGCTGTGTGTGAGGCAGGTGGTGATATTATTCTCATATGATGAAGTTTTAGCAAGTTCCCAGGGTCATTTGGATTTTAGGTGATGGAGTTTAGATTTTACTCCAGGAAATCTAACTTCATAGCTGATTTCCTAGTAAGATTGAAAGGATAGTTAGGAGTGATTGGAATTCCAAAAAAAAAAAAAAAAAACTTTCTGCAAAACAGGAGATTCTAGAATCTTACATGCTGTCTCATTTCCTTGACTTTACTGAATTCTAGTGATTTCACAAAATTTATTTATTTTAAGCAATCTTGCCCACTGAACATTGTCTGTTTCTGAGGGCATGAGGGTGTCAGGGCAAAGGGATAGGTTTTATAAGAACTGTGCTAAATGGTCTATAAATTTCCTTTTCTACCTTCAGCAACCTTTAAGAAACTTCCATTTAGTGCATTTCTTCCAATGAAAAGTGTCAGGGGCCTTTGTGATTTCTGCTCCTTGACTGGACTAATTACTATTTTCTAAGGCATGGAGAAAAAGTTTCTTTACTTAGGTTGATATTTTTAGACCTGGGATGGGCCACTTTGCAACCATATTTTGTTGGCTCCCTAAATAAAGGGAAAAGCCAAGTCTGAAATGGACCACATGCACAACTCAAGTGGACCAAAGCTCAATGCACATCATTTTCTTCACAGTCCCATGAATGGATTCGCTTTGCCTTAGCTCTGGGTCCACTCCTGGATGAGGGAAGACACATGTTTTAATCAAGTTATGTCTTTTGCAGTGATTGATTCTTAGCTAGAGGGGTTAAGAATAATTCTTACAGCTTTAGCTTTTAGACAGAACTAAGCAAACTACTCTGCCTTTTCCCACCTACCCCCAGGATTGAAGATACTCTCTGAGTGGTACTGACGTCCCTTCTCCCCCACATAGCTCTTTTATCATTCTGCATACCCTTGCTCTAGTACTACCCTGGATTCTCAGGCATTTTCTGAAATGGGAATGGCCTTAAATTAGACTCCAGTGGACTTTCTAGGCAATGGTGGCATTTGTCCCCTTTTCTGCCTTCAGCCACTTTAAATTTTATTCTCTCAATATTTTATGGATCTTAAGACTAGTGGGAATAAAAAGAATCTCTAGAAAATGATGCCATTTACTGTTATGTTACATGCAATCCAAGTGAAAAAGTGTGCCAGATGCAGGACAGGCTCCCCTCAGTCCCCTAAGGAAGTGCTCTGCCCTCGTCCCTTCCTGTAAAGAATGACTATTCATTCATTTGTTCAACAAGTATTTGCTGAGCACCTACCACGTCCATGCCACTGTTCTAAACATTGGAGTATAGTGAACAAAATGAAACAAAATCCCAGCCTTAATAGGGCTTACAGTCTCATGGGTGGAGACAGAAAATAAACAAAATGTATTAGTAACATATACAATATGCTGGAGATAAGGCTATAAAGAAAAATAAAGCAGGAAGGGAGGATAGGGATGCTGAGGTAGGAGGATGTGGTTTAATTTCAAATAACAACATTAGGATGCCTTGCTGGGAAGGCAATGAGCAAAGACTTCAAGGAGGGCAGTAAGTGAGCCATATAGAGATTGGAAAAGGTGCTGGAAATGTGACTTTTAGAAGAGCCACTATATATGAGGATTACTTTGGTTTGGTTCTCCCTGGCATTGTACCTCTGGAATCAGCACAGAACTCAACTGACTTCACAAAGTCAGGCAGAGGCAGTGGGACTTCATGGAAAAAATGATGGGAAGAAAAAGCCTATCACAGCAGACTGGCAGTGGGCTTAAAGGCCTACCCTCTCTCAAAGACAGACTACTCTGTTTCAGTTCTCAATTATATAGTCTCAATTATAATAAAGCTCAATTATATCAATGGATAACTTTAGTTATCTGTTTATGCAAAATTTTAACAACTGTGAGGTTAGAGGGGCCAGCATTCACACAGTGTTGTACTCCCTTCTGATGTCAATCGCAAGCTTCCCAAGCTCTCAGTTTTGATAATTCACGAGAGAGACTCATGGAACCCACTGAAAGCTATTATACTCATGGCTATGGTTTCCTCAGGGAAGAATACAGAGTAAAATCAGCCAAGGGAAGAGACACATGGAGCAGAGTCCAGGAGGGTCTACAAGTTGCATTTCCAGTTGCCTTTTCCCTCTGGAGGCATGAACAGCATTATTGACTCCTGGCAATGATGTGTGACAATACATAGCATATCACCAACCAGGGAAGCTCACCGCAGCCTAGGAGTTCAGAGTTTTTACTGCAGGCTCAATCGTACATTGCCTGTGTTGCTGTTTTTTTAGTCTCCAGCCCTTCTGGAAGTCAGGCTGATAACTTTAGTCTCTGGATCCTCCAGAGAATGGCAGATCCCGTGTAACCCAACATAAATTTCATTGTTAGACTGTCAGGTGGACCAAAGACCCTCTAGCAAACAAAGACACTCTTATTAGGCATGATGTTCCAGGGGCCTGGAGAGCATCTCTCAGTGGTTGAGGGCAAAGGGCAGACTTCTCTTTTGGATAAATTTAATTCTTCACTATGGAGTCTATAATATTCAATTATTTTTCTCCAACACACTTATTTGTATAGCATCACTCATAACTGCTCTTTGTTGCTGATATACATGAAAGGTGAAAAGAGACAGAGGCAGAGCTGGGGGGTTCGCATCTGTACACATGAGGGACCCACACATTTTACATGTGCATCTTAAGTGTCTTTACTATTGGATATATACTAGATGGTTTTAAATAACATTCTTCTCATTGTCTTTTGTCCCTTTTTGAGGCAAGGGGAAAACACTGATTCATGGAAAAAAAAATGTATATATTCTGCACAAAATCATTGAAGGTAAGTAAACTAATAGCACATAGATTTAAATGTTTACTGGTTTGTGTCAGTGTCTGGTTATACAATGAATAATTCATATCAAACTAGTAGAATGTAACATTTACATAAAATAATACTTTGCAAATTTATGGTAAGTACTAATTACTTGCCTTATTTGCCATGACTATGATATTAAATATTCATAAAAATGTGATTATTTCTTTGATTTGGCAGGCATTTAGATTTCTCTACAGCTTTTCACACTGCTAATTTTAATCCAGTAAATTATCTGGAAGAAAACAGTATGCAGCCTAAAAACTGTTCAAAATTCACTCCAACATTGAGCACATTATGGACGTAATGATCCATTACAACCAAACTTCAAGAAGGGCTTACAAGAAAACTGAGAATTAAACAAAGAAATATGGAGGCTATCATTATGATTTATCAGATATGTTTATTAGATTTTTTTTACACATACCATGGACAACCTTTAGAAGCACTGTTTTGATGTATAGCATATGTACTTGGAGGTGTTTTGCTCCCGCTGGGGACCAGTTTAAGAGAATTTACCAGGACTGTGCCAGTGTTCATTTCCCAGCTTGATGTTCAGTGAGATTATTTGTGAGGCCCATTAATGTGAGAACCTGAACTGTGGGTAAGTGCACTAGAAATGTGCTCTTTATGGGATAGGGGGCAGGAGAGAGGACCTCCTCCCTTCACTACTGCTGCTGGGGAAATTGGAGGTTCTCAAATTCTTTAAAACAAAATTAGAGCTCCATAGCATAAGGCTCATATCAGAGGAGATGGTTCTATAAGACCTGAATATTTTGTATCCTATTAACTTATAAGTATTCTAATAATAATTTATCTGCTTTTTTGGTTCAATGAGCACAAAATGAAACTATCTCATGGTATCCAGCTTTCCTTAGTCCAAAATTTCAGAGAGAAAAAGAGGGTAACTCTTGAAATCTAAAGGCCTAAGACCATAAGAGGAAAAGGAAGGTGGTAGGAGAAGGAGGAAAAGGCTGTCAGATGTGAACTTGCCCACCCATGAGAAAATAGTTGGAGAGAGTTTTTAGGGAGATGTCAGACATGGCATGTCTCTTGTTTGCATCACGGCTTCTATCACTGACTCCCTACACAACAAAGCAATCATACAGCATAGAGTTCCTTTGAATGCTAGTATTCAACAGGGTAAGTTCCACTAATCCAATATCTGGAGCAAGAGCTAGAAAGCACTCTCAAATGTATTGATGCCTGTTTGTGGAAGGTGTTTGAATCAGGTCAGGGCCATGATACTGAACAAGAAAAACATTCATAACCCTGAAGAGTAATGTCTTTACAATATAAACCCAGAATCAAAGGTTCATAATTAAAGATGGATAGAAGAGGGCAGGTAGTGTGGTACATAGACACAAGAGATAGAATGTGGGGGTCCCTCTTTTACAAACCTTAATGACAATGCAAAATGGAAATTAAGCCTGAAAATATAAAAAGTGAGACACTCAACAGAGCCTGTAAACCTGTAAGTTAAGAGTGCTCTGCTTTATCTCTGGTGGTGACTGTAACCTGGTAACTAATGCCCATTTAGTGGATGTTCCACAGTATCTCCTGAAGGAAGACAGCTTGGCTTGCTTGTCATACCAGGAAGGAAACATAGCACTGTGGTTAGGTTAGGAGCGGACAGATGTGGGTGTCACTGCTTCATATGGGGCGTGATGTTGGATAGGTTATTCAGCTTCTCTCTGCCTTAGTTTCCTCATCTCTGAACTGGGGAAAGCAATAATATTCACTTCATACCATTGTTGTGAAGATGTACTGAGAAAATCATATAAGGTGCTTAGCATAGTGTCTGGCATATGATAAATGCTTAATAAATCTTATCTATTTTTATTATGACTATCATGTATAGGAAACTAAAACATTGAAAAAAATCAGTAGAATATCTATTCATGTAAATAATTTCAGATATTTGACTGATATTTTCTGAAATCATTGCAGTGACCCCATCCCATGGTTTTGTGATGGTGTTCCAGTTAGTCAGTGACTGCCTCCCTGGGGCCACCCAACTCAATCTTGAGTTTAGGCAGGAATAAGGAAAGCAGACAGCTCAGTATGAGGTTCAGGATGAACCTCACTTCCAGAACACCTCTGATGCTTATTGGCCTGGATATATTCTAGATCAGAAGTTCTTAATTTGGAATCCATGAGAACCTAGAATCTGGGCATAGTTTTTCATAGATCCTTTAAGGAACCTGTGAACACCTGGAAATGGTATGCAAGATTATATGTGTATGTATTTTTCTGGAGAGAAGGTCCATAACTTTGATCAGACTATGAGGGGTTTATGACTCACTATGGTTTGGATATAGTTTGTTTGTCCCCACCAAAACTTAGGTGAAAGTTTGATTCCTAACGTGGTAGTGTTGAGAGGTGGGAAGTGTTCAAGTCACAGGGCAGATCCATTACGAGTGGCTCAGTGCCATTCTGGGCATAGTGAGTGAAGTTTCATTCTCATGAGACTGGATTAATTCTTAGGAGAATATTCCTGTGAGTGTGGGTTGTTGTAAAGCTAGGATGCCACTGGGGTTTTGTCTTTTCACACTTGTCCACTTACCCTCTGACATTTTCGATCATTTTATCACCCACCATGAAAATCTCTCTAGGAGCTGAGCAGATGCTGGTGCCATGCCTCTTTTCCTTATACATTACTCAGCCTCATGTATTCTGTTATAGCTACATTAAATGGACTAGGACGTGAGTCTTCAAATTGTGTGGGCTCCTCTTCATGACACTGCCTAGAAACCAAGATGGTTCTGGAGCCCAGGGGAGGCCTGGCCTGTGATTAGGAGAGCCAAAATCATGTCTGCCATTCTTTGGCATTATAAGGCCAGCTACAATGTATCAGTTTTTCAGGCAAGCTGCTTCAGTTTGTACTCAAGTCACTGGAATTTATATTCAACTAAATTTATTTTGTTGTTCCTCTAAATGCTGCTGTTTAGCTATAGCTATCTCATCATTCCTTATATAATTGTTATTTGAAGTCCAGGTGCCATATTTTACATTTATGACAAATGTTATAATCATGCTATATAATCATGTTAAACTTTTTCCATAGATTTACCATACTGAAATAATTTTGAATTCTGATTCTGTCATTAATGTACTTTATGACACTCTGAATTTCCTTTCAAGTATAGATTTGATAAAAATGTATCTAAGTAAATATGGAAAATCCTGTGTCCATTTAAAATAATTCTTTTTCCTTTTTGAAAAAAAAATGTTCAGGTTTAATAAACTTTCTCAACATAAAACACTGTAATCATTTTCCTGGCAAAATTGAAATGCTGTTGTACACAGTAATTTACCAGAGTGCCTGGTTACAGTGCCAACCTGATAAATCAGGGAAAGTGAGAACAGGTTAAAACATATAATATCTTTTTAGCCAAAGTCTTCTTGTGTCATTGTTTTGAAAATTAGCAATGATACATGAATATGATTTGCCTAAATTGAAGGCTATAAAAAAATAACGCAAAGAACGTTGTAGTAGAGTGTGAAACTATTCTGACCCAATTTTTACTTCCCTAACAAACCCACACAAAGTCCTCAGAAAATCTGCTGCAAGATGGCACAGCATAAAATAACTATGTATAAGTTAACCCCACCCCCATCTCACTCTCCACCTTTGTTGCTGGCCACACTTCTTAAAATGAAAATAAATGTAAACTGGGTGCTGGCTTGCTTTCTCTGAAGGCTATGCAGCAACTACTGAATTGCTTTTCCAAGCTCTGACCCAACCTTCTTATGTGCATGCTTACCAGGTTTGAAAAACAAGAGGCAAAGCTGCCTTGAAATCAGCGGTTCACTCTGATGGAAACTCTCCAGTTCCTGGTGCTAATCATAGCACTGGAGCCCGCGCTTTCAGAAAAGCAGAACGCTCATGCTTTAAAAAAAAAAAAAAAAGAGAAAAAAATCCTTCATACCAAAAAAAAAAAAAAAAACCCAAACTGCAACTGCAAAATATATCTCATTTCTCTTTCCATTAGTCTGCTTCTCTTATTATT
Organism: Macaca mulatta; assembly: GCF_049350105.2. Taxonomy (NCBI): domain Eukaryota; kingdom Metazoa; phylum Chordata; class Mammalia; order Primates; family Cercopithecidae; genus Macaca; species Macaca mulatta. The sequence continues at coordinate 76,088,561 of NC_133413.1, read as the reverse complement.
ATTATCTTTATCCTGACAAAGGCTTGTGGGTTCTCTATGAGTGCTTTGTCACTGCAGGCAGTGGGGTACAGGAGGGAAGTTTTCAAGGAAAGCCAAAGGAAAATGGTAGACACTGGAGGTCAGAGCAGTTCACAGGGGCTGTTAGCAGCTGTGGGCACCATCTGACTGATCCAAGCACGTCCTCGGAGCTGCCTCAACAATATGTGGAGCTTATGGGAGATCTAGGCCCGGCTGCTGAATGTCATTTCCCATAAAGAAACTGGCTGAATTGGCATCAGTTCTGTCCTGGGCAAAATGTGCCTAGTGGACCAAGTGTGGCCTTCATTTACCCAAAGTCTCTAAAAGAAACACATATGGAGGAGGAGATGGTTTCCTTTGTTAACATGGAGATAACATTGTTTGCTTATGTTAATTTAAAAGAGGACCCAAAGCATCAGACATCTGGTTTTTAAAAGTCAAATCTGTGCCCCACACATGGAATTTTTCATTTGATTGTGATATAATTAAAAGCATAAACAATGCAAAATTGGAGGAATCAGCTAGATAGTGTTACCATTCTTGGGACTTACACCCCATCTGAGGACAAACAGCTCCTGGATTGCTTATGAAATATTCAGCTTTTGTTTTGCAGATGGTGAAGTTGACCAATGCTGCCTTTCCTTCTCGAATTGAACGAGGCCAGACGAAGAGAGGTTAGCTCTCCGGAGTCTGGGACAGTTTTCCTGACATTATTGAGAGTATCAAGCTGAGTTGCTCAAAGTGTGTGATGTGTAGAAAGAATGAAATGTAGGCCTTGTGGCTTATGTGTACATGGTGTGGGCTTTTAACTGTTGAATTGGAGAGTCCTGCCCTAAAATGTCACTGTGCTGAGCCATCACTTCTTGTTTGCTGGGAAAGAAAATGTAGAGACATTAAAGCAAAGGTAACCTTCGTTCATTGGTACTGATGAGCACTTTTGAGTTTCAGGACAGAACGCTCAAGAAAATGGAAAATGGTGCCGGGAAGATTAACACACATTTTACCTAATATCATATTTGTGGAAAATGAGTTCATTTTCTGAGTGAGTCTGGGAAGTAAGCACAGACTCACAGTGCATTAGTTTGCCAGAGCTGCCATAGCAAATTACCCCAAACTGGCAGGCCTAAAACAACTGAAACTTTTTGCCTCGCAGTTCTGAAGGCTGAGTCTAACATCAAGAGGTATCTGGGGTCATGTTCCCTCCAAAGCCTCCAAGGGACGATCTTTTCTTTCTTTCTTTTTTTTTTTTTTTGAGACGGAGTCTCGCTTTGTGGTCCAGGCTGGAGTGCAGTGGCCGGATCTCAGCTCACTGCAAGCTCCGCCTCCCGGGTTTACGCCATTCTCCTGCCTCAGCCTCCCGAGTAGCTGGGACTACAGGCACCCGCCACCTCGCCCGGCTAGTTTTTTGTATTTTTTAGTGGAGACGGGGTTTCACCGTGTTAGCCAGGATGGTCTCGATCTCCTGACCTCGTGATCCGCCCGTCTCGGCCTCCCAAAGTGCTGGGATTACAGGCTTGAGCCACCGCGCCCGGCCAGGGACGATCTTTTCTTGCCTCTTCCAGTTTTGGGAGCCTTAGATGTTCCTTGGCTTGTGGCAGCGTAACTCCAGTTTCTGCCTGTGTCTTCACATGGCTTTCTCTCTGTGTCTCTGTGTCTTTATATGACTGCTCTTCTCTGTGTCTCTTTCCTCTTCTTAAAAGGACATCAGTCATATTGGATTAAGGCTCATCCTCCTGCAGTATGACTTCATCTTAATGAATTACATCGGTGATGACTCGATTTCCAAGTAAGGTCATATTCTGGAGGTACTGGGGAGATTAAGAGTTCAACGTATCATTTTGAGGGGACTTGACTCAACCCATAACTCACAATGTAAAATAAATCAGAGTGGACTTAAGAGGAGTTGAGGAATGAGCCTAAAGGAAATTGAATTCTGTTACTCTGCTTATTTCCTATTGGATTGCAAGTCAGCTAGGAGTTTGGGATAAGGTAGGGTAGGGTAGGTGGTGAGGGTCGCTCTGGCTTGAATGTGTCCCTCCAAAAGCATGGAAGCTTAATCCCAATTGTAACACTGTTGCAAGGTGAGAAGTGATTAGGTCATGTGGGTGGAGTGAATGGATTCATGTTGTTATTGTAGGAATGGGTTTTTTATAAAAGGATGAGTTTGATCCCTTCTTTCTTTCTTTTTTTTTCTTTCTCACCCTCTATTTGCCCTTCCGCTTTCTGCCATGGTATAATGCAGCAAAAGGTCCTTACCAGATGCTAGCACCTTGATCTTGGACTTCCAAGCCTTTGTTAGAACTTTGAGCTAATAAATTTGAATTCATTTTTAATTACCCAATCTATGGTATTCTGTTACAGCAACACAATATGGACTAAAACAAAGGTTTTACTGTGGGGTTTTTCCAGTACAAACTATAGGCAGAATTTCAGTATTTAGTGATATTAGGAGCTATAGAAAGGTGCAGTATTAGAATTAGTAGATACACACACACACACACACACACACACACACACACATGTATATGTGAAGGCTATGGCAGTGCAAAATTTATTGGCCTTATAGACTGGCTTTAGGTCTAATGAATTGGAAAAACTCTTTGCAATGGTGCTCTATCACAGAACAAGAGTAACTTTTGTGATTTGTGTCACATATTTTGAGAGGTGACAAAACCTATATTAAGTCAAAAAATAAACACAAAGCACCAGCTCAGGGTCAAGATCTGTATTTTGAATATACAAAAGTAATATGAGATGGTTACCTGTGTTTAAGGAAATTGAACAGAATGGTTTGGGAATAAGGTGTTGTATTATTTGAAGGTCCTGTTTCATCAGAGTCCCATTTTATGTCTATTCTTATATCTTAGTCTGCGGTTCTTTGAGAGGTGATATGGTTACTGCCAGGCTTGTTCCCAGCTTACTGGTAGCTAGAAAATGAAATCTTACTGCTAATATCTAATATATTGGTTATTTTGCCTTAGCAGCTACCTTTCCTAGTTGCCACAGATAAAGGAAAAACTCAGCCACCTTGTCTCAAACCAAATAAAACAAGACACATGAATTAATTTTCTTTTTTCTTTTTTTTGAGATGGAGTTTCACTCTTGTTGCCCAGACTGGAGTGCAGTGGCATGATCTTGGCTCACTGCAACCTCCGTCTCCTGGGTTCAAGTGATTCTCCTATCTCAGCTTCCTGAGTAGCTGGGATGACAGGCATGCGCCACCATTCCTGACTATTTTGTATTTTAGTAGAGACAGGATTTTGCCATGTTTGTCAGGCTGGTTTTGAACTCCTGACCTCAGGTGATCCACCCACCTCAGCCTCCCAAAGTGCTGGGATTACAGGAGACAGCCACCATACCCAGCTGGCAAATGAATTTTTAATATAAAGAAAACAGCAGCAGAAGATACAGCACTGACTGTGTTCCAAAGACTGAATAGGTCATGTCTTGGACATCCTTCTGTATGCTCCTGGGTCCTCAGAAATAGACCACACAGGTGGATGCTGACGTCACCTGTCTGAGGTCACACAGTGGAAAGTGGAGTGTGTCTGGATTCATATCTCCCTTTGACCTCAAGGCCTGTGTAATTATTGCCTGCTCTTTAGGGACTCATACCGGAGGAGGGAGCAGAGCTTTTCAGGACTGTGCAAATAGTGTGAGAAGAGGCAAAGGATAGTATATTCTGAATTACTTTTTATTGGGTGCCGACTATGTGCCAGGCACTTTAGAAGATAGACATTTTTATTCATTTAGTTCGTTAGTTAATCTAGGCACTTTCATGTGCTATGTTGTTTCATAAAAACCATGTAAAGTTTTATTCCCATTTTCCAATTGAAGAAATGAAGCTCAGTAAGGTTAAATGGTTTTCCAAAGGTAACACAAACAGTAGTCTCTGGAGCTGGGCTTTACACAATTGTAAGAGGTAGGTAGAGAACATGGCAATAATTTTGAATTATCAGAACAGAAGCACCTTGTTAGCGAGCATGAGAGATAAAATTGGAAGTGTGTGGGCAATTGATGGAGGATTCTGAATGTAAGCCTGAAGATATATCTACTACAGTGACATTACCAAGCAACTGTGGATTTTGAGCAGCTGGGTGAAGTGATGAAAACAATATTGAAGAAGAAGAATCAAACATTTGTGAGAGGAGAAAATAGAGGCAGGGAAACCAGCCAGAAGATTTTTACAGTAATTGAGGCATACACTGAATTGGGCCTTATGTGTGTGGGGGCTGTGGAAAGGGAAAGAAAGGGAGCTTGTTTGTTTGTTTGTTTATACTTTGTCTTATTCCAAAGAAGTCTTTAAGGTAGTTGGCAAGAGTGTATGAAATACAGCAGAATAACACAAAAGAGCGGCATGAGAAAAAAGCTAAAAACAAACATGGGGTAATAAAATGAAACCAAGGCCAATGCATTCCTAATGTGGAAGGCATTCCACTCATATACAAAGTAATTAAATATGGGAAAAAATCTACACATTCTAGGGACACAATTCTGCTTATCTGGTTTAATGCAGGGGTGAATTTTAATGTATGTAGAGGGTTACATACTCTTTACGCTATCCAAAACTTGCACAAGTTTTGACAGATACTGCATGGCAATATATTCAAGTAATGGGAGCCACATACTATGTTAACTTGCTTGCTATAGACAAAAACTAGAAATGCGTTTCTTATTCAAAATTAATCTGACTAGGATTTATGTAAAATGAACAGCCTAACCACAGCATATACCTGGATAGACCATTCTAACTCCACTCACAGGGGAATCGAAAGTACTCTTGGGAGGGATAAAGATTCCCTTTAGGAAAAAAAAATGCATAAGCAGATGGTGATCATGGCCTCCAATTTCAGTTTCATATAACTTGATGATTTGAGAAAAATTTAAGGCAAGTATAACTAACATTACTGACATGAATGTACATAAAAGGCATACAATTGTAGTTTTATGCAAAATTTCTTCGTGACTGCCCTTCAAATAGACTGTGACATGTATATTAGAAATGAGTTAGCATTCTCTGTGATATTAAACATAGTACTAGACAATGAATCAACAGCATTTAGAGGAAGATGGAAAGAGATGAGAAGGAGACTTCTTCTTTGGTCTGCTCATACCAGACATGGTATCAGATAGAGTATCACAGATTCTTAGTTGCAAACAATAGAATCCACTCTAGTTAGTTAATGCAGAAAAGGAGCCTGTTAAAGGAATTTTGACCGGTACTCTCAGTAAGAAATACACTGTGCATCATGGCTTTCACATATTCATATATATTTTAATACATAAATATTCTTATCCTTACTCGATGAGATTTAAACTTTTTTTCCCCTGTTCTATTTCTTTTTAAAAATTTACTGGTTGTGATTTTCTAAATTAATTTGTATCCTACTAATGGACTGACATATTTTCCAGTCAGGAAAAAGTTGCCACCTTTGTTGGAAAATGGATTTCATCACAGCCTGGCTTCCATAGGTTGCTCAATTCCAAATCGAAGGTTCTCATTGGTGTGTTTGATATGAAACCTTAGTCATGTGTGGTGCCTGAGCTGGAAGGAATATGCATCTTGTCTTAGTGCATTTTACGTTGCTATAACAGAATACTTGAAACTGGGTAATTTATATATATTTTAAAAAGGGGTTCACTTTGGCTTATGGTTCTAGAGACTGGGAAGTTGAAGATTGGACAGCTGCATCTGGTTGACTTCTGGTGAAGGCCTCATGCTACACTGTAACATGGTGAAATGCATCACGGGGTGAAGGAAGTGCTCTGAGAACCAAACTGGCTTTTTTTTTTATTACACTTTAAGTTCTAGGGTACATGTGCACAACATGCAGGTTTGTTACATATGTATACATGTGCCATGTTGGTGTGCTGCACCTGTTAACTCGTTATTTACATTAGGTATATCTCCTAATGCTATCCCTCCTCCCTCCCCACACCCCACGACAGGCCCCAGTGTGTGATGTTCCCCACCCTGTGTCCAGTGTTCTCATTGTTCAATTCCCACCTATGAGTGAGAACAAGTGGTGTTTGGTTTTCTGTCCTTGCAATAGTTTGCTGAGAATGATGGTTTCCAGCTGCATCCATGTCCCCACAAAGGACATGAACTCATCCTTTTTTATGGCTGTGTAGTATTCCATGGTGTATATGTGCCACATTTTCTTAATCCAGTCTATCATTGATGGACATTTGGATTGGTTCCACGTCTTTGCTATTGTGAATAGTGCCACAATAAACATATGTGTGCATGTGTCTTTATGGCAGCATGACTTATAATCCTTTGGGTATATGCCCAGTAATGGGATCACTGGGTCAAATGGTATTTCTAGTTCTAGATCCTTGAGGAATCACACTGTCTTCCACAATGGTTGAACTAGTTTACATTCCCACCAACAGTGTAAAAACATTCCTATTTCTCCACATCCTCTCCAGCGCCTGTTGTTTCCTGACTTTTTAATGATTGCCATTCTAACTGGTGTGAGATGATATCTCATTGTGGTTTTGATTTGCATTTCTCTGATGACGAGTGATGATGAGCATTTTTTCATGTGTCTGTTGGCTGCATAAATGTCTTCTTTTGAGAAGTGTCTGTTCATATTCTTTGCCCCCTTTTTGATGGGGTTGTTTGATTTTTTCTTGTAAATTTGTTTTAAGTTCTTTGTAGATTCTGGATATTAGCCCTTTGTCAGATGGTTAGATTGTAAAAATTTTCTCCCATTCTGTAGGTTGCCTGTTCACTCTGATGGCAGTTTCTTTTGCTGTGCAGAAGCTCTTTAGTTAATTAGATCCCATTTGTCAATTTTGGCTTTTGTTGCCATTGCTTTTAGTGTTTTAGTCATGAAGTCCTTGCCCATGCCTGTGTCCTGAATGGTATTACCTAGGTTTTCTTCTAGGGTTTTTATGGTTTTAGGTCTTAGGTTCAAGTCTTTAATCCATCTTGAATTAATTTTTGTATAAGATGTAAGGAAGGGATCCAGTTTCAGCTTTCTACATATGGCTAACCAGTTTTCCCAGCACCATTTACTAAATAGGGAATCCTTTCCCCATTTCTTGTTTTTGTCAGGTTTGTCAAAGATCAGATAGTTGTAGATGTGTGCTTTGATTTCTGGGGGCTCTATTTTGTTCCATTGGTCTATATCTCTCTTTTGGTACCAGTACCATGCTGTTTTGGTTACTGTAACCTTGTAGTATAGTTTGAAGTCAGACAGCGTGATGCCTCCAGCTTTGTTCTTTTGGCTGGGGATTGTCTTGGCAATGTGGGCTCTTTTTTGGTTCCATATGAACTTTAAAGTAGTTTTTTCCAATTCTGTGAAGAACGTCACTGGTAGCTTGATGGGGATAGCATTAAATCTATAAATTACCTTGGGCAGTATGGCTATTTTCACAATATTGATTCTTCCTATCTGTGAGCATGGAACGTTCTTCCACTTGTTTGTGTCCTCTTTTATTTCATTGAGCAGTGATTTGTAGTTCTCCTTGAAGAGGTGTTTCACTTCCCTTGTAAGTTGGATTCCTAGGTATTTTTTTCTCTTTGTAGCAATTGTGAATGGGTGTTCACTCATGATTTGGCTCTCTGTTTGTCTGTTATTGGTGTACAGGAATGCTTGTGATTTTTGCACATTGATTTTGTATCCTGAGACTTTGCTGAAGTTGCTTATCAGCTTAAGGAGATTTTGGGCTGAGACCGTGGGGTTTTCTAAATATACAATCATGTCATCTGCAAACAGGGAGAATTTGACTTCCTCTTTTCCTAATTGAATACTCTTTATTTCCTTCTCTTGCCTGATTGCCCTGGCCAGAACTTCCAATACTATGTTGAATAGGAGTGGTGAGAGAGGGCATCCCTGTCTTGTGCCAGTTTTCAAAGAGAATGCTTCCAGTTTTTGCCCATTCAGCATGATATTGGCTGTGGATTTGTCATAAATAGCTCTTATTATTTTGAGATACATCCCATCGATACCTAGTTTATTGAGAGTTTTTAGCATGAAAGGCTGTTAAATTTTGCCAAAGGCCTTTTCTGCATCTATTGAGATAATACTGTGGTTTTTGTCTTTGGTTCTGTTTATGTGATGGATTACATTTATTGATTTGCGTACGTTGGACCAGCCTTGCATCCCAGGGATGAAGCCCACTTGATTGGGGTGGATAAGCTTTTTGATGTGCTGCTGGATTTGGTTTGCCAGTATTTTATTGAGGATTATTGCACTGATGTTCATCAGGGATATTGGTCTAAAATTCTGGTTTGTGTGTGTGTGTGTGTCTCTGCCAGGCTTTGGTATCAGGATGATGTTGGCTTCATAAAATGAGTTAGGGAGGATTCCATCTTTTTCTATTGATTGGAATAGTTTCAGAAGAAGTGGTACCAGCTCCTCTTTGTACCGTAAAATTCGGCTGTGAATTCCTCTGGTCCTGGACGTTTTTTGGTTGGTAGGCTATTAATTATTGCCTCAATTTCAGAACCTGTTATTGGTCTATTCAAGGATTCAACTTCTTCCTGGTTTAGTCTTGGGAGGGTGTATGTGTCCAGGAATTTATCCATTTCTTCTAGATTTTCTAGTTTGTTTGCATAGAGGTTTTTATAGTATTCTCTGATGGTAGTTTGTATTTCTGTGTGGTCGGTGGTGTTATCCCCTTTATCATTTTTTATTGCATCTATTTGATTCTTCTCTCTTTTCTTGTTTATTAGTCTTACTAGTGGTCTATCAATTTTGTTGATCTTTTCAAAAAACCAGCTCCTGGATTCATTGATTTTTTGGAGAGTTTTTTTGTGTCTCTATCTCCTTCAGTTTGGCTCTGATCTTAGTTATTTCTTGCCTTCTGCTAGCTTTTGAATGTGTTTGCTCTTGCTTCTCTAGTTCTTTTAATTGTGATGTTAGGGTGTCAGTTTTAGATCTTTCCTGCTTTCTCTTGTGGGCATTTAGTGCTATAAATTTCCCTCTACACACTGCTTTAAATATGTCCCAGAGATTCTGGTATGTTGTATCTTTGTTCTCACTGGTTTCAAAGAACATCTTTATTTCTGCCTTCATTTCGTTATGTACCCAGTAGTCATTCAGAAGCAGGTTGTTCAGTTTCCATGTAGTTGAGTGGTTTTGAGTGAGTTTCTTAGTCCTGAGTTCTTGTTTGATTGCACTGTGGTCTGAGAGATAGTTTGTTATACTTTCCGTTCTTTTACATTTGCTGAGGAGTGCTTTACTTCCAACTATATGGTCAATTTTGGAATAAGTGCAATGTGGTGCTGAGAAGAATGTATATTCTGTTGATGTAGGGTGGACAGTTCTGTAGATGTCTATTAGGTCTGCTTGCTGCAGAGTTGAGTTCAATTCCTGGATATCCTTGTTAACTTTTTGTCTTGTTGATCTGTCTAATGTTGACAGTGGGGTGTTAAAGTCTCCCATTATTATTGTGTGGGAGTCTAAGTCTCTCTGTAGGTCTCTAAGGACTTGCTTTATGAATCTGGGTGCTCCCGTATTGGGTGCATATATATTTAGGATAGTTAGCTCTTCTTGTTGAATTGATCCCTTTACCATTATGTAATGGCCTTCTTTGTCTCTTTTGATCTTTGATGGTTTAAAGTCTGTTTTATCAGAGACTAGGATGGCAACGCCTGCTTTTTTTTGTTTTCCGTTTGCTTGATAGATCTTCCTTCATCCCTTTATTTTTAGCCTATGTGTGTCTCCGCCTGTGGGATGGGTCTCCTGAATACAGCACACTGATGGGTCTTGATTCTTTATCCAATTTGCCAGTCTGTGTCTTTTAATTGGAGCATTTAGCACATTTACATTTAAGATTAATATTGTTATGTATGAATTTGATCCTGTCATTATTATGTTAGCTGGTTATTTTGCTTGTTAGTTGATGCAGTTTCTTCCTAGCATTGATGGTCTTTAAAATTTGACATGTTTTTGCAGTGGCTGGTACTGGTTGTTCCTTGCCATGTTTAGGGCTTCCTTCAGGAGCTCTTGTAAGGCAGGCCTGGTGGTGACAAAACCTCTCAGCATTTGTTTGTCTGTAAAGGATTTTATTTCTCCTTCATTTATGAAGCTTAGTTTGGCTGGATATGAAATTCTGGGTTGAAAATTCTTTTCTTTAAGAATGTTGAATATTGGCCCCTACTCTCTTCTGGCTTGTAATGTTTCTGCTGAGAGATCCGCTGTTAGTCTGATGGGCTTCCCTTTGTGGGTAACCTGACCTTTCTCTCTGGCTGCCCTTAACATTTTTTCCTTCATTTCACTTTGGTGAATCTGACAATTATGTGTCTTGGAGTTGCTCTTCTCGAGGAGTATCTTTGTGGCATTCTCTGTATTTCCTGAATTTGAATGTTGGCCTGCCTCGCTAGGTTGGGGAAATTCTTCTGGATAATATCCTGCAGAGTATTTTCCAACTTGGTTCCATTCTCCCTGTCACTTTCAGGTATACCAATCAAATGTAGATTTGGTCTTTTCACATAGTCCCGTATTTCTTGGAGGCTTTGTTAATTTCATTTTACTTTTTTTCTCTAAACTTCTCTTCTCACTTCATTTCATTTATTTGATCTTCAATCACTGATACCCTTTCTTCTACTTGATCAAATCGGCTACTGAAACTTGCGCATGCGTCACGTAATTCTTGTGCCATGGTTTTCAGCTCCATCAGGTCATTTAAGGACTTCTCTACACTGTTTATTCTAGTTAGGCATTTGTCTAATCTTTTTTCAAGGTTTTTAGCTTCTTTGTGATGGGTTTGAACATCCTCCTTTAGCTTGGAGAAGTTTGTTATTACCGATCATCTGATGCCTTCTCCCTCAACTTGTCAAAATCATTCTCCATCCTACTTTGTTCCATTGCTGGTGAGGAGCTGCATTCCTTTGGAAGAGAAGAGGTACTCTGATTTTTAGAATTTTCAGCTTTTTTGCTCTGGTTTCTCCCCATCTTTGTGGTTTTATCTACCTTTTGTCTTTGATGATGGTGATGTACAGATGGGGTTTTGGTGTGGATGTCCTTTCTGTTTGTTAGTTTTCCTTCTAATAGTCAGGACCCTCAGCTGCAGGTCTGTTGGAGTTTGCTGGAGGTCCACTCCAGACCCTGTTTGCCTGCGTGTCACCAGCAGAGGCTGCAGAACAGCAAACATTGCAGAATGGCAAATGTTGCTGTCTGATCCTTCCTCTGGAAGCTTCGTCTCAGAGGGGCACCCAGCTGTATGAGGTGTCAGTCGGCCCCTACTGGGGAATGTCTCCCAGTTAGGCTACTCAGGGGTCAGGGACCCACTTGAGGAGGCAGTCTGTCCATTCTCAGATCTCAAACTCCAGGCTGGGAGAAGCACTACTCTCTTCAAAGCTGTCAGACAAAGATGTTTAAGTCTGCAGAAGTTTCTGCTGCCTTTTGTTCAGCTATGTCCTGCCCCCCAGACGTGGAGTCTACAGAGACAGGCAGGACTCCTTGTGCTGTGGTGGGCTCCACCCAGTTCAAGCTTCTTGGCCACTTTGTTTACCTACTCAAGACTCAGCAATGGCGGACACCCCTCCCACAGCCTTGCTGCCACCTTGCAGTTCAATCTCAGAGTGTCGTGCTAGCAGTAAGCGAGGCTCTGTGGGCGTGGAACCCTCCAAGCCAGGAGCAGGATATAATATCCTGGTGTGCTGTTTGCCAAGGTCATTGGAAAAGTGCAGTATTAGGGTGGGAGTGTCCTGATTTTCCACTTACCGTCTGTCACAGCTTCCCTTTGCTAGGAAAGGGAATTCCCTGACCCCTTGCACTTCCCAGGTGAGGTGATGCCCTGTCCTGCTCCTTGGGCTGCACCTACTGTTGGACAAGCCCCAGTGAGATGAACCTGGTACCTCAGTTGGAAATGCAGAAATCACCTGTCTCTCATGCTGGGAGCTGCAGACTGCAGCTGTTCCTATTTGACCATATTGGAACCTCTCCTTTTTTTTTTTTTTTTTTTTTTAACAGATCCACTCTCTTGATAATCTATTAATCCATTAATCCATGAATCACCTCTTAAAGGCCATACCCCTTAATACTGTTACATTGCAAATTAAGTTTTAGTATAAATTTTAAATGAGAAAAACATTCAAACCATAGCATATCTTCTACTTTCTCAACTTGAGAAGGCAAGTCTCATATGGTGGAATTTCTCAAATATAAGGAGTTTGTTTTAGAGATGCTGGACAGCTAGACAAGTGCCCGATGCTCATTGTATTCCAGCTAACTGGTGGTTTTCACCAAATTGAGTAGAGAAAATAAATTGAGATGTTGAATGACTGGTACTCTTTTTTTAAAATTGTGGTAAAACATATATAACATAAAATTTACCATCTTAAGTGTACAGTTTTGTGGCATTAAGGAGTTTCACATTGTTGAGCAACCATCACAACCATTCATCTCCAGAGTTTTTTCATCCTCCCAAACCGAAATCCTGTGCCCAGTAGACAGCTCCACATTTCTCATCCCCAACACCTGCCAGCCTCTATTCTGCTGCCTGTCTCTATGAATTGGACGTCTCTAGGTACCCCATATATGTGGAATCATAGAGTATTTGTCCTTTGAGTGTTTGTCATTCTTAGTGATGATTATAAAATGGAGTATGCAGAGGAGTAGAAGTACAGAGCACCAGGGATTGAGTCTCAAGGACCCCCAGTGAAAAGGCCTCAGTGGACAGTAGATTGTAGGCAAGGCACAGTAGTTGCTCTTGACGGTTTTGAAAAGAGAGAATTCTTTCCAGGAACAGTGTCACAATTTCATCTAGTGCTTAGCAGGGCATATTTCACATTTGTGACAGAGCCAGTGTATAGGGATCATATTATCATCTATTATAAGAGACCTTCAGATTGTGTTTGTGTTTCAAGTTGACAAAGGTCTTGATTACCTTTAGCACTCTCATATGAAGATCTTTATTTAAGCCCAGATTCCAGACAATTATCACGAAGTTCAAATACCTAATCATTGCTGGCAGTGGGGAGTTGAGCAAGGATTACAGACATGTTTTCATTCTCTTAGACATGGGCCTTACAGCACTCAGATTGCTCTTAACAAATGTGCTTCTGACAAAACTGTCAATCATGGTAATAACGGGATGACTAGAAACTGAAAGAATATAGGTATGACCTTTGTGGTTATAATTATCATTATTGCTATGTGCAACACTTAAAACACAGAACAAGTGACTTAACTAGGGCGTAATTGTTCATGATAATGTATTGATAATGCAGTGTTTGTGTTTATGACAATTTGATTTGGTGTAGGTAGTGTTAGGGGGATGTCCTAGTTAAATGCGAATATTAACATTTTATATTATTCAGGATTTGTTGACCAGTTGTTAATAGGTTAGGTTCCATTCCTTATTAAGTCAGTTGTTCAAGAAGAGAGACATAGTTTTACTGCTTGAATGATTATACCTAAATGTGGTTATCATTTTTTTTCTAGGGCTAAATGTTGATTGCTTTAAAGGATAAAGAAAGAGAAAGAAAGGTAAATATTTATAAAATATGTGCCAAAATAGGCCAAAAATAATCTCAGCACTCAATTGAGGTTGAGAATTTTGAGATGTGTGGTTGTCTTTGAATGTTGCTGGTTAAATGTGGCTACAGGGAAACACACAATTCTGCTTTATTGGTCTCACTTTAAATTCATAACCAAAAAGCTCAAGTCGGCCCTCACGTCTACCCTGTGATCCTGCTGTTTCAGTGGTGAATGCACTCTCTTGCTCTCCTATGTGATGACTTCATACCTTCTCTCTCCATCCAGATGTCCAGCATCACATCCCCCTTCATTACTCTCAGCTGATAATCTTCCATCTTTCACGTGCTGAGAAAGTAGGAGCAATCTGAAGAGGACTTCCACACACTCCTGCTCCCATATCTACCCACCCAATTGCATTTGTATGCACATCCTCTTCCTTCTGGCTTGTAATAATAATAAAAGAGCTGTCCATGCTTTTTTATGCATTAGACCCCATCCTCTCTTGCCTATCCAAAGAGAAGGCTTCTATAGTGTGCCTCTTCCCTCTCACATTGTTAATCTACCTCCTCCCATTTCTGGATAATTCCCACCATCATATAAATATACTATTATAGTCCTCATCTGGAAAACAACACCCTCTCTCGATGGTACATTTACTCTGAATACCATCCTGTATTTCTGTTTATTTTCAAACTAAATTAATTAAATATTGGTTATGCTTCCCTCTCCATTTCCTGTTCTCTCACTATCTCTTGAATTCTTTCTAAGAATATACTATCCCTCGCCTCTGCTCATACAACATATGCCCGGATAGACCACTCTAACTCCAAAAGCCTCTAAGTCAGGCTTTTGTCTTTGCCACTCTGACAAATTGCCCTTATTGGGATCACTGTTGACTTCTGTATTGTCAGAATGAATTGTCAGTTCTCATTTTATTTACTCTTTCTGCAGCATGTGATTGCTCCCTTCTCGAAAGACTTTTTTCACCTGACCTCTGGGATACTCTCTGGCTAACTTTTTACCTCTGTGATGGCTCTGCCTCACTCTCTCTGTTGGTCTTTCCTCAACTATTTTACCTCATTTCTTCATCTTCCTTTCTTTCTCATCTATACTTATGCCCTAGGTCATCAATTCTCAAACTCTTTGGTCTTAGACCTCTTTATGCTCTTAAGCATTATTTTATTATTATTATTTTCTGAGACAGGATCTCATTCTCTTATCCAAGCTGGAGTGCAGTGGTGCAATCATTTACTGCAAACCTCAAACTCCTGGGCATAAGCAATCTTCTCACCTCAGCCTCCCCATTAGCTGGGACTACAGATGTGCCATCATGCCTGGCTAGTTTTTAAATTTTTTTTAGAGATGGGGTTTTGCTTTGTAGTCCAGGTTGGTCTCAAGTTCCTGGCCTCAAGCAATCCTACCACCTTGGCCTCTCAAAGTGCTGGGATTATAGGCATGAGCCACCATGCCCAGCCTTAAGGATTATTAAGGAATCCAAAGAATATTTGCTTATATGAGTTATATCTATTGATAATAACTGTATTAGAAATTAAGACTGAGAAAGTTAAAAATATGTATTAATTTGTTTAGAAATAACAACAAAGCCATTACATAGTAACATAAAACATTTTTATAAAGAATAATTATATTTTTCAAAACAAAAAATGTAGTAAGAAGAGTGGTATAGTTATATATTTTTGCAGGTCTCTTTAACATCTGGGTTAATAGAAGACAGTTGGACCGTCACATCTACCTAGGCATTCTAGTTATTGCCATAACACATCTTACGCTGTCCCCAGAAAACTCCACTGTACAATTGTGAAAGAAGCAGCATTAAAAAGGCAAATGTTAAAAGGATGTTGAGGATTCACGGAAGTCTCAGACCACATTTTGTGCATGGTTGTCCTAGGTGATCTCACCTGTGCCCTTAAATGCCACATTTATGCTGGTGACTCCTAAAGTTTGTATCTCAGCCCAGACGACTTCTCTGATGGCCAGACCTATGTACATCATTCTCTATGTAGCATCTCCTCTTGGTCTAAGAGACAGTTCTAACTTAAAATGTCCCAACCTGAATTCAATCTGCCCCCAGAAACTTGATCATCCCGTAGTTTCCCCGTGTCAATAAATGGCTTCCAGTTGTTTGAGCCAAAAAAGATGATGTCATTCTTAACTTCTCTCTTTTATATTCCATATAAAATCAATTAGCAAATCCTGTCAGCTGTTTCTTGGAAATATTTCACAAATCCAACTTCTCAGGATGTCTGTGACCACTCATCCTATTCCAAGCCACCAAATCTCTTGCTAAGATTATTGCAGTCAACTCCAACTAACTCCCTGCTTCTGCATTTCATCCTTACCCTCCTTGCCCTGTCTTTTTTCCATAGAAAGCCCAAGGGATCTTTCTGAAAGTTGAGTCAGCTCCTTCCAATGGCTTTCCACCTGAATCAAAGTCAAATCCAAAGCCTTTACCATGGCCTGAAAGACTTCATTTCCTACCACTCTCTGCTCCTCGTCTCCTGGATTAGGAAGAGCCTCTTTGCTTGTCCGCAAACACAGCAAATATTCTCCTGCCTCAAGGTCTTTAAACTCATTTCTCTTTGCCAAGAATGCTTTCCCCTACACATACACATGGCTCAGCCCCTTGCTTCCTTCAGATTACTGGTCAGATATGACCTTAAAAGAGCGATTGGCACTAACACCCCTGTATACCCCTGGGACCACTCTCTTTCCTTCCACTGCTTTATTATGCCTTTGATAACTTATCACCACTTGGTACATTGTCTACTTATTTATTTATTGGCTCTCTCTCTTCCCAGGAGAATGTGAGCTTGAGGGCAGGGACTTTGTATTTCTTTTACTTCTGTGTCTCCAGTGCCTGATTTATTGTTGGTACTTGTGCATCAAGGGCAAATGGCCAAGCAGCACATGCACCAGGCCTGCTGGAATAGTGTTTATGGGGAAAACTCATAGAGACAGGAGCAATAACAGGTCCCCTGTTGCTCATTGCTTTACAGGGCATTTGCACAGAGATCTAGCAAGTACAGATGTTAGACTCCAGGAGAGAGTCCCTGACCCTTAGGCTATGGCCCTTTTAAGCTGCATGATTACATAAGCATCATCCTCTTCCCTGGATACAAAGGCATTATAAAGTGGCAGAACTTTGGCTCCAGTTCTGTTCTTACAGCTTGGTTTTGTGTTTGGGGTAACATCAACCCTTTCCCTGCTTAGATGAGGAGCTGTGATTCTATGTTGTGACAATACATAAATTCCCCTCATAAGGCCTTCAAGACTGAGAATGCAGGAATCCTACCCTTGGCATCATGAGTGGCTGTGGCACAAGCCTTGTATTTAGCCAGGAACCATTGTCTTAAGCACTGGGACATAGCCAGTAGCCATTAAAGTTTGTAGAAATCCGACTTTTTTTCTGGTCAGCTAGCCTTCAGGATAAGAAAATCATTACCTGTTGGCATCTCATAGATATTTATTGAATGGATGAATACACCCATGTGTGCATGTGCATGTGTGTGTGCCAGAAGCATTCCCCAGCTTTTGACCATACTTTATGACTGACTACATAAAACAAAAAGGAGCAATGTTGGAGGAGGGGAGATCTCTGGGGTTCATAATAAGGGTCTGTTGTGGCCCCATTTAATATGCTGGGAAGGGACTAGGCTATAAAGTTAATCTTTTAGGCATATAGAGTAAAATATTTTTCTTTATGCCAATGTAAAGGACTAGTTTCTGTAATGCAAAAGCTATTGGTATCCTCATATTATAGTTGCCCAAGCATAAATCCACAAAGGAAGACTTGCCACAGAGAAAATATAAAATGTCACTTATCTTTGCTTAAAAAAAAAAACATTCTAAATAATGTTATAGAATTAACATAATAGTTGAAATAAAATTTTATTTTTAGTATGTCATGATTTAAATAATTTGGAGGACTAACTAGGTCTAGAAATCTAATTACAACTTCTCACTTTTTTTTTTTCTCTACAGGAAAGCATTTTTGAGTACCATAATACTTAAATTAATATTTGGAAGGTAACCTGTTTATAATTCTGACATTGGTTGTTTAGGTAATCCATATTTTCCCCAGTGAATTGTCTTTTTCATTATTGTTCACTTTCAAAAGTTATCAAGGAGATGCAATGGAGTAGCAAATCCAAAGAGAGGGAAGATAAAATATATGCACATTACAATATTATCTTAATATTTCCATCTTGTTTGTTAATTTTATGTCAACTTGACTGGGTTGAGAGATGCCCAGATAGATAGCTGGTAAAACATTATTTCCAGGTGTGTCTGTGAGGGTGTTTCCATAAAAGATTAGCATTTAAATAATTAGAATGAGTAAAGAAGATCCACCCCCACCAATATGGACAGGCATCATCCAATCCATTGAGGGCCTGAATAGAACAAAACATAGAAGAAGAGTGAATTTTCTCTCTCTTCTTAAGCTGGTACATTCATTTTATCCTGCTCTTGGACACTGGAACTTCTGATTCTTGGGCCTTTGAACTCCAGAAGAGTCCACTGCTCCTGCCACCCAGAAGTGGGAGTTATACCATCAACTTTCCTGGATCTTAGGTCTTCAGACTTGGACAGAATTATACTACCAGACTTCCTGGGTTCTCTGGCTTTCAGATGGCATATTGCGGGACTTCTCCTCCATAATTGCATGAGTCAATTCCCATAATAAATCTCCTTCTAATATATATATGATATATACACACACACTCATATATATGATTATGTATGTATGTATGTGTATATATATATATATATCTCCTATTGGTTCTCTTTATCTGAAGGACCCTAATACAGCATCATAACAAGACTTATCACTTTCTCATCAACTCCTTGGCACCCCATAATTTGTCTTGTTTCCTGACCACATTGCATAAACTGATCACTCAGAGCTGTCAACTACCCCTTAATAATCAAGGTCAATGATTTGTCTTCAGACCTCATCTTTTCCAACTTCCCATAGGCCCAACCACCTCCTCTTTTCTTCAGACTCTCACATCTTGTTCTCTCTAACAAAGCACTATTTTGATTCTCTTCCCAATCATCTTCCATTTTCTTTGTTTGCTTCCCTTGTTAACTAAACAAAGGAGTTCCCCAAAATTCAGAAAGTGGGCCTCTCACTTGACCCTTTCCCTGTTTTATGTTGCATAAGCACCATCATTAACATCTAGATTTTTGCAAATTTCTTTCTTTCTTTAGCCTTCATTTTTATTCTGTGCTTCAGAATCTTGCATTCTGAAATGTTCAAAAACTGTTAAACATCTTTCATTTACACTCTCTGTCTAAAATTAATTATTAATTCTCCCATTCCTAAACCTTTCAAGCTGAGTTTCCTCTTTCTATGTAGAATGAAATGTAGGTAATCATTTTTGGCTTATTCACTTGCTATACTGATTCTACATAGTTACTTGCCAAGAAATGTGGATTTTATCTTCCAAATATTGTGTAAACCCAACTCCTAGTGCTTCCTCATTATATCTCTAGTTGGAAGTCTTTTACAATAGCGCAATTGAGATCTCCCAGCCTCTTATTCTTTCCATGTCTTATGTGAATTATTCACCCAGGCGTTCATGGTATGTTACAACCACGAGATCCAATCTACCTTTCCAAACTGTTTCTCCTCCCTTTCCTACTTATTCCCTGCACCACCCTAACTGGACAGCTCCTCAATCATCAGTGTTTCTCTCAGGTTGTTCCTCTACTTTCATGTGATTTTCTCACCCTTTCCTCTTGCTGAAACCATAAATGCCCTTCCTATTCCACCTCAGACCCGTCTTTTTCATGGTCTTTCTTTTTCTGCTCAATTGGATGTGATTTCTTTTGCCTTGAAGCCCCAAAGCACTTTATTTGTATTATTTTCATGGGACTTTTCTTTTTCATGTTCTCTTTGAGTCATGTGTATATTTACCTTATTTATTTCACTATATGCAATAATGTAAGGGCTGTTTACTGAATCCTTATTAGGTGCAACGTATTGGACTTGGCCTGGGCATTCCACTATTAATAAGACAGATACAGCACCTGTCCGCCTAGAACTTAGCATTCAAGCTGTAATGTTAACCTCTGAAGTTGTGCCCTACAGCACGACTTCTCAACCTCAGCACTATTGACATTTGGGGCTGGGTGATTCTTTGTTGCTGTGGGAAGGGGTCCTACACATTGTAGAATGCTTAGTAGAGACACTGACCCTACCCACTAGATGCCAATAGCACCTTCTTCCCAACTGTGAAAACAAAAATGTTTTCAGACATTGTCAAATGTCCCCTGAAAGAAAAGTCACCACTCCTTGAGACCCACTACTCCACAGTGTCTATCACAATTCTTTTAATTTAGACTGTCAATAAATGTTGGCTTAATTAAGTCAAAATAATACTTTTCGTCTTCCCACTTGGCACAGTGTTAGGCACTGTAAAGGTGGCAGAAAGACCACAAACTATGGATGGGTTTGAGAGATATTTGGATGTCTCTTCTACTTACTAAGGTTTTTTTTTTTTTTTTTTTTGAGATGGAATCTTGAATCTCGCTCTGTTGCCAAACTGGAGTGCAGTGATGCGATCTTGGCTCACCACAACCTCCACCTCCCAGGTTCAAGCATTCTCCTGCCTCAGCCTCCCAAGTAGCTGGGAATACAGGCGCCCACCACCACACCCAGCTAATTTTTCCATTTTTAGTAGAGACGGGGTTTCACCATGTTGGCCAGGATGGTCTTGATCTCTTGACCTCATGATCTGCCCGCCTCAGCCTCCCAAAGTGCTGGAATTATAGGGGTGAGCCACCATGCCCGGCCTTACTAAGGTTTGAACTGTAGCTAGTACAGTGCCTCATTCAGAGACATGAGGAACAAATAAACTAACACACACAAGGCATTAGGATATTATGTGGCACAAAAATGCAAAGTAATCATTCAAAAAGTGTTCATGACAAGTGACCTGGGGGATGAAGTCTTTTCCTTTTGCCATCTTACATTGAGAACATTTGCAGACTGAGAGACACACGTATGTAGCACCAGATCAGCATCAGACATTAATAGGGCACAGATTAAACATATACACGTGAATGAGTTTTGGAGAAACATGAGCAGACATAGTGACATGGTTTAGATCTGTGTTCCTGCTCAAATCTCATGTTGAATTGTAATGCCCAGTGTTGAAGGTGGGGCCTGGTGGGATGTGATTGGATCATGGGGGTGGATTTTCTGCCTTGGCGCTGTGTCACAATAGTGAGTGAGTACTCATGAGATCTGGTTGTTTAATAGTATGTAGCACCTGCCCCCTCCTCTCCTTTCTCCTGCTCTGGCCGTATGAGGTGCTTGCTCTCCCTTTGTCTTACAACATGATTGAAAGTTTCCCGAAACCTCCCCAGAAGCTGAGTAGGTGCCAATATCATGCTTCCAGTACAGCCAACTAGACCTCTTTTCTTTATAAATTATTTGTATTATGGGGATTTTCAATGTAGTTAACAGCTCAACATAATGCAGAAGAAAACAGTATGCTGGAGACTTCTGTAATGAGATTTAATGATTCTGTAATTTGGGGGGAAAGCAAAAACCTCTGGAGCTGGCTGATACTTTTCTGTATTTTTTTCCTCAGAAATTATATTTACTAAGGTAATTGCCTAAATCTGATTTCTATATCATGGCTTTCATTCAAGGTACATATGCCTCATTTATCACTCTACTCATATATTCTACTTTGCTCCATTTGGGGAAGAAATAATATTTTTCCTATTTCTCCCCCATCCCGCCTTCTATAACTCCCCTTGCTCTTGAGGGTGTTGGGAAGACTATTAGTGAAAAACATTGATATTTCCAGGGAAGAAGACGGGTGCATGTTTTCATTTGCAGGCTCGAACCCAAGCTGAGGTCTTGAACATCTCCAGGTACTGATAAAGCACCTTAGGTTGTTTTTAGAAAATACTGAAAAATTAACCCTTTTGCTAATGATGTAGAAACAAGCCCTGCCCTGAACCAAACCCCTGAAATGCTCAGATTAAACTTTGTAACCCAATCCCTTCACTGCAGACACCCAATAGGAAAATCACAGGTGCAAGGATGAGATGACTTTCGTCAAACTCAGACCCCATAGGGCCAGGAAGGCCCGAAAGAGAGGAGGCTCATGCTTCCATAGGGCCAGGAAGGCCTGAAGGAGAGGAGGCTCATGCTTCCAAGTCTCAGATAAGAACTGTTTCTAAGGACTTTAAAAAACCCCACAAGAAAGTCTTTCATGTCCTTCACTCCACTCCTGCTTTACAAGGTTTATCACTAGATATTCTTTAGGACGTCAGGAATTCAGGTAAGAGGCTTTCAAGAGAACACTTGCTCAGCAACGGCATCTCCTCCAATGGACTGACAACAACTCTGGCTTTGAACCTCTGGAACCAGGAAACTCTGTTTCTAAGCAGTTTCTGTCAGCCTCTCCCTTGTTGCTGATAAGAACTTCCTTTACCTCTCCATGCACAGAGAGCTCTCTCTACAGCGTTTTTCCTCTACTTTCACACCACAACAATCATCAACACAGAAGACTTGTAGGATCAGATGTGTGGGTTTTTTTCCAGACCCAGTAGTGAACACCAGCTGGGAGTCCTCTAAGTCAGCTCCAATGCTGTCTACCCAGAGACAGTTCCAGATCCCACAGATTGAAGGCTCATTCCCCAAGATTGCTCCACACACCATTCCCAAGTCCAGACCTCCAGAAGTTCTGATTGACTGACTTCAAGTTGGGGATCCTGTGCCCCGCTCTTTGAGTTTGATTAATTTGCTGTAGCAGCTCACAGAACTCAGGGAAACACTGATATTTTCTGGTTGAATACAAAGCACACTGCAGAGGACACAAATGAAGAGACACATAGGAGGAGGCATGCTTAATTGGAGGAGGTACAAGTTTCCTTCACTCTTTCTTTCTTACCTCTGTGTTGCAACCCCTTCTTCTGGGTTTAATAGACTGGGGCTCCAAGAATCAATATTTCTCTTTCTTTCTCTCTCTCTCTCTTTTTTTTTTTTTTGAGACAGAGTCTTACTCACTCTGTCACACAGTCTGGAGTGTAGTGGCACAATCTTGTCTCACTGAAACCTCTGCCTCCCATAGAGAGGCCTTGTACCTTCTGGCCACCTATGGGCTAGCAAGTGTGTATGACTTCAGGGAGGAATGAATAGGATTTGGTTTATTGTGGAGTAGGAATTACTATGTCAAACCATGTGTCAAAATCCAGAATGGATGGTGTCTTCAGAATCCATGTGAACTTTCCACAGCAGTTTTTCTCAACGTTGTCTGGACATCAGACTCTTTGATGTGTGTATTACGAGGTGCCAGTCCATGAATGGGGAACTGCAATTATCTTAAACTCACTTGTGATTTATGAATCCACACACAAATAAACAAAGCTCACAGTATTTTTTAACCAAGACAGTCCATTAAAAGTGTAAGGTTTTTTTGTTTGTTTGTCACTTAGGCTGGAGTACAGTGGTGTGATCTTTGCTCACTGCAAACTCCGCCTTTGGGGATCAAGCAATTTTCCTGCCTCACCCTTCCGAGTAGCTGGGATTACAGATGCCCACAACCATACCTGGCTATTTTTATATTTTTAGTAGAGATGGGGTTTTGCTGTGTTGGCCAGGCTGGTCTCAAACTCCTGACCTCAAGTGATCTGCCAGCTTCGCCCTTCTGAAGTGCAAGAATCAGTATTTCTTAAGAAGACAAAGAACCATTTGGAACCTCCACTCCTTTCTCTCCCAGTTCTGTCCTCCTCTCACCTCATGGTCAGGCCCTATTGCTGGCAGAATGGATTTGCAATCCAGACAGCCTTCCTTCCATCCTTGGCTCATTACTCACCAGCTTTCTTACCTTGGGCTGGTGTTTTATACTCCGCTTCACTGAGTTGTGAAGGTCAGATGGATTGCACATGTAAAACAGCTAGCATATGCTTAATGAAGAGTAAGTGCTGAAATTTTAGTTATTATTATTATCATTATTTATTTTATCAACTAACTGGTCTAATTTTTTCCCCTGGGGTCTTCTTCACAGTGAAGGCACTTTTGCTTTTATATAAGTCTGGCCCCTAATCTTTAAATCCAAAGCTGACCTGAAAATAACTGGGCTCAGCCAAAGTATTGACATTTGTTTCTTGTTCCCTGATATTTCAAACTCTTCAAAACAGGAGGCAAATATTAATAATATTTGTAGAAACACTGGAATATTGAGTCACAAAATGGAAAAGGGCAATAAGGAGTGTGAGGGCCATGAGCAAAGATGCCTTTGGCAAATCCAATAGAGAAAAAAAAACCTTTTAGGTACAAATGCAAATCGTAAGAAAAAATTCCTTTCTCCTTGGCATTGACAGCATGATGAAAGTTTCTAGATGTGCTGAATTCATGTCTCAGGTGTAGAGTGGGCCACGCTGACCATAACAGTTTGCAGTTCCTCAGAAAGTGGAAAGTTTAGCCATCGTAGGTAAAATAGCTAGGGGGTACTGAGAACTGGGCAAGGACAGGCTCTGGGGGTCAGGGTGAGGAAGTTCCCCTGCTGCTTTCAAAACTTGGTGGTTGCAAGGGGATCCGGGGGAAGCTGGAGGGCTCAGTGCCTGTGCTAGGGGACCTCAAAGCGTAGCTTCCAACTTAGAAAGTGAAAAAACATGTCACTGCAGATGAATTAAAGGGGTTTTATAATTGGGTGCTGGATTCAAACCCTGTTTGTATATCTACAATAGAATACTAAAAAAAGTGGATATCCTTCTGAAAACCCTGACATGCTTTGTTCAACTGCAGAATCAGAAGTATTTGGTTAAAATACCATAAACTGGCTGTTCTCAATTGGGCACGATTTTGACAAAGTCTGAAGACATACAATTGAGCATTAGTGTTTGTTTATGATTTGTTCATTGATTTGCAGCTGCATTTTTTTTATTTTTGACTTCTTAATATACTATAGCTCTGTGATAAAGTACTTATCTTGGATGTGAGATATTCTCGTGAATAGTGGGAGGCATGGGACAAGGCAGGAAGGGGCCAGGAGGGAGATGGCACAAGGCATCGAGAATTTTTTGCCAGGGAAGTTGGGGAGGGAGTCCCATTCTGTTGCCCACCTAGGCTGGAGTGCAGTGGCATGATCATAGCTCCCTGCAGCCTTGACCTCCTGGGCTTAAACAATCCTTCTACTTTAGCCTCCCAAGTAACTGGGACTACAGACACGCACCACCACATCTGGCTAATTTTTAAATTCTTTGTAGTGACAGGATCTCACTATGTTTCCCAGGTTGATCTTGAGCTTTTGGGCTCAAGTGATCCTCCTGCCTCAGGCTCCCAAAGTGCTGGGATTACAGGCATGAGTCACTGCTCCCAATTGCCGCTGGGAATATTTCAGTAAGCTAATACTTGGAGAAATTTGTGGAAAATTGAGCAAATAGAAATGCCACATTTTATATAGCATACTCAGGTTTACAAAATACTTTTACTTGTATAATCTTATTTATTTCTCACAATAACTCTGTAAGCAATACATTTTCATTTAAAACAAAGTTTCCTTTAAATTTTTTTTTAGAAGAAAAATTTATATAGGTATTTATTTATTTGGTGTACATTAGTCTGTACACATTGTTGCTTTCCTAAATGGAATCTCCATTATTTGGCTAATGGAAATCATTTTTATTTTAGCACTAAGTTTTAGAATGAGATTAAGACAAAACAACGAAGACCCAAAGTTTAACCAACTTTACTACCAATTACTTTTTAACTTTTATTAAGTCATTGTTCTTTATCTTATGCAATTACCACTTCCTTTGAATGCTTAGAATGGATCATGCATATGTAAGAATTTAGTAAATTGAAAAGCACATTTTTTAAAATTATACTTTAAGTTATGGGATACATGTGCAGAACGTGCAGGTTTGTTACATAGGTATACACGTGCCATGGTGGTTTACTGCACCCATCAACCAGTCATCTACATTAGGTATTTCTTCTAATGCTATCCCTCCCCCAGACCTCCACCCCTCAACAGGCCCCATTGTGTGATATTCCCCACCCTGTGTCCATGTGTTCTCATTGTTCACCTCCCACTTATGAGTGAGAACATGTGGTGTTTGGTTTTCTATTCTTGTGTTAGTTTGCTGAGAATGAAGGATTCCAGCTTCATTCATGCCCCTGCAAAGGACATGAACTCATCCTTTTATATGGCTGCATAGTATTCCATGGTGTATATGTGCCACATTTTCTTTATCCAGTCTATCATTGATGGGCAATTGGGTTGTTTCCAAGTCTTTGCTATTGTGAACAGTGCTACCATAAACATATGTGTGCATGTGTCTTTATAGTAGAATGATTTATAATAATTTGGGTATATACCCAGTAATGGGATTGCTGGTTCAAATGGTATTTCTGGTTCTAGATCCTTGAGGAATCACCACAATGTCTTCCACAATGGTTGAACTAATTTTACGCTCCCACCAAAAATGTAAAAGTATTCCTGTTTGTCCACATCCTCTCCAACATCTGTTGTTACCTGACTTTTTAATGATTGCCATTCTAACTGGCATGAGATGGTATCTCATTGTGGTTTTTACTTGCATTTTTGCAATGACCAGTGATGAAGAGCTTTTATTCATGTTTGCTGGCTGCATAAATGTCTTTTTAGGGAAGTGTCTGTTCATATCCTTTGCCCACTTTTTGATTTTTTTTTTTTCCCTCTTCTTGTAAATTTGTTTAAGTTCTTTGTAGATTCTGGATATTAACCCTTTGTCAGATGGATAGATTGCAAAAATTTTCTCCCATTCTGTAAGTTGCCTGTTCACTCTGATGATAGTTTCTTTTGCTGTGCAGAATCTCTTTAGTTTAATTAGATCCCATTTGTCAATTTTGGCTTTTTTGCCATTGCTTTTAGTGTTTTAGTCATGAAGTCTTTGCCCATGCCTTTGTCCTGAATGGTATTGCCTAGGTTTTCTTCTAGGATTTTTATGGTTTCAGGTCTTAGGTTTAAGTCTTTAATCTATCTTGAGTTAATTTTTGTGTAAGGTGTAAGAAAGTGGTCTTTTCAGTTTTCTGCATATGGCTAGCCTATTTCACAATTTATGAAATAGGGAATACTTTCTCCATTGCTTGTTTTTGTCAGATTTGTCAAAGATCAGATGGTTGTAGATGTGTGGTGTTATTTCTGAGGCCTCTCTTCTGTTCCATTGGTCTATATCTCTGTTTTGGTACCAGTACTATGCTGTTTTGGTTACTATAGCCTTGTAGTATAGTTTGAAGTCAGGTTGCGTGATGCCTCTAGCTTTGTTCTTTTTGCTTAGGATTGTCTTGGCTATACAGGCTCTTTTTTGGTTCCATATTAAATTTAAAGTAGTTTTTTCTAATTCTGTGAAGAAAGCCAGTGGTAGCTTGATGGGGATAGCATTGAATCTATAAATTACTTTGGGCAGTATGGCCATTTTCATGATATTGATTCTTTCAATCCATGAGCATGGAATGTTTTTCCATTTGTTTGCATCCTCTGTTATTATCCTGAGCAGTGGTTTCTAGTTCTCCTTGAAGAGGTCCTTCACATCCCTTGCATTCCTAGGTATTTTATTCTCTTTGTAGCAATTGTGAATGGGAGTTCACTCATGATTTGGCTCTCTGTTTGTCTGTTATTGGTGTATAGGAATGCTTGTGTTTTTTGCACATTGATTTTATATCCTGAGACTTTTCTGAAGTTGCTTATCAACTTAAGGAGATTTTGGGCTGAGACAATGGGGTTTTCTAAATAAACAATCATGTTACTTGCAAACAGGGAGAATTTGACTTTCTCTTTTCCTAATTGAATACCCTTTATTTCTTTCTTTTGCCTGATTGCCCTGGCCAGAACTTCCAGTACTATAGGAGTGGTGAGAGAGGGCATCCTTGTCTTGTGCTGGTTTTCAAAGGGAATGCTTCTAGTTTTTGTCTGTTCAGTATGATATTGGCTGTGGATTTGTCATAAATAGCTCTTATTATTTTGAGATACGTTCGATTGATACCTAGTTTATTGAGAGATTTTAGCATGAAAGGCTGTTGAATTTTGTTGAAAGATCAACATCTGCATCTATTGAGAAAATCATGTGGTTTTTGTCATTGGTTCTGTTTATGTGATGGATTACGTTTATTGATTTGCATATGTTGAACCAGCCTTGCATCCCAGGGTGAAGCCGATGTGATTGTGGTGGATAAACTTTTTGATATGCTGCTGGAATTTGTTTGCCAGTATTTTATTGAGGATATTCGCATTTATGTTCATCAGGGATATCGGCCTGAACTTTTCTTATTTTGTTGTGTCTCTGCCAGGTTTTGGTATCAGGATGATGCTGGTCTCATAAAATGAGTTAGGGAGAATTCCCTCTTTTTCTATTGTTTGTAATAGTTTCAAAAGGAATGGTACCAGCTCCTCTTTGTACCTCTGGTAGAATTTGGCTGTGAATCCCTCTGGTCCTGGACTTTTTTTTTGGTTGGTAGGCTATTAATTGCTGCCTCAATTTCAGAATTTGTTATTGGTCTATTCAGGGATTTGACTTCCTCCTGGTTTAGTCTTGGGAGGACATATGTGCCAGGAATTTATCCATTTCTTCTAGATTTTCTAGTTTATTTTTGTAGAGGTGCATAGTGTTTTCTGATGGTAGTTTGTATTTTTGTGGGATCAATGGTGATATCCCCTTTATCTTTTTTTATTGCATCTATTTGATTCTTCTTTCTTTTCTTCTCTATTAGTCTGGCTACTGGTCGATTTTGTTGATCTTTAAAAAAACACCTCTTGGATTCATTGATTTTTTGAAGGGTTTTTCGTGTCTCTATCGCCTTTAGTTCTGCTCTGATCTTAGTAATTTCTTGTCTTCTGCTAGCTTTTGAATTTGTTTGCTCTTGCTTCTCTAGTTCTTTTAATTGTGATGTTAGGATGTTGATTTTAGATCTTTCCTGCTTTCTCTTGTGGGCATTTAGTGCTATAAATTTCCCTCTACACACTGCTTTAAATGTGTCCCAGAGATTCTGGTATGTTGTGTCTTTGTTTTCATTGGTTTCAGTGAACATCTTTTTTTCTGCCTTCATTTCGTTATTTACCCAGTAGTCATTCGGGAGCACATTGTTCAGTTTCCACGTAGTTGTGAGGTTTTGAGTGAGTTTCTTAATCCCAAGTTCTAATTTGATTGCACTGTGGTCTTAGAGACTGTTTGTTATGATTTCCATTCTTTTGCATTTGCTGAGGAGTGTTTTACTTCCAATTATGTGGTCAATTTTAGAATAAGTGCTATGTGGTCCTGAGAAGAATGTATATTCTGTTGATTTGGAGTGGAGAGTTCTGTAGATGTCTATTAGATCTGCTTGGTTCAGAGCTGAGTTCAAGTCCTGGATATCCATGTTAATTTTCTGTCTTGTGTATCTAATATTGACAGTGGGGTGTTAAAATCTCCCACTATTATTGTGTGGGAGTCTAAGTCTCTTTGTAGGTCTCCAAGAACTTGCTTTATGAATGTGGGTGCTCCTGTATTGGGTATATATTTAGAATATTTAGCTCTTCTTATTGCATTGATCCTTTTACCGTTATGTAATGGCCTTCGTTGTCTCTTTTGATCTTTGTTTGTTTAAAGTCTGTTTTTTCAGAGACTAGGATTGCAATCCCTGCTTTTATTTTGCTTTCCATTTGCTTGGTAAATATTCCTCCATGCCTTTATTTTGAGCCTGTGTATGTCTTTGCATGTGAGATGGGTCTCCTGAATACAGCACACTGATGGGTCTTGACTATCCAATTTGCCAGTCTGTGTCTTTTAATTGGGGCATTTAGCCCGTTTACATTTAAGGTCAATATTGTTATGTGTGGATTTGATCCTGTCATTATGATGTTAGCTGGTTATTTTGCGCATTAGTTGATGCAGTTTCTTCATAGTGTCAATGGTCTTTACAATTTGGCATGTTTTTGCAGTTGCTGGTACTGGTTGTTCCTTTCCATGTTTAGGGCTTCCTTCAGGAGCTCTTGTAAGGCAGGCCTGGTGGTGACAAAATCTCTCAGCATTTGCTTGTCTGTAAAGGATTTTATTTATCCTTTCCTTATGAAGTTTAGTTTGGCTGGATATGAAATTCTGGGTTGAAAATTCTTCTCTTTAAGAATGCTGAATATTGGCCCCCACTCTCTTCTGGCATGTAGGGTTTCTGCCAAGAGTTCCACTGTTATCTGATGGACTTCCCTTTGTGGTAACCTGACCTTTCTCTCTGGCAGCCCTTAACATTTTTTCCTTCATTTCAACCTTGGTGAATCTGACGATTATGTGTCTTGGGGTTGCTCTTCTTGAGAAGTATCTTTGCGGTGTTCTCTGTATTTCCTGAGTTTGAATGTTGGCCTGTCTTGCTAGATTGGGGAAGTTTTCCTGGATAATATCCTGAAGAGTGTTTTCCAACTTGGTCCCATCCTCCCCATCACTTTCTGGTACACCAATCAAACGTAGATTTGATCTTTTCACATAGTCCCATATTTCTTGGAGGCTTTGTTCATTCCTTTTCATTCTTTTTTTCTCTAATCTTGTCTTCCCACTTTATTTAATTAAGTTGATCTTCACCTTTCTTCTGCTTGATCGATTTAGTTATTGATACTTGTTTATGCTTCACAAAGTTCTCATGCTGTGCTTTTCAGCTCCATCAGGTCATTTATATTCTTCTCTAAACTGGTTTTTCTAGTTAGCAATTCATCTAACCTTTTTTCAAGGTTCTTAGCTTCCTTGCATTGGGTTAGAACATGCTCCTTTAGCTCGGAGGAGTTTGTTATTACCCACCTTCTGAAGCCTACTTTTGTCAATTCGTCAAACTCATTCTCTGTTCAGTTTTGTTTCCTTGCTAGCAAGGAGTTGTGATCCTTTGGAAGAGAAGAGGTGTTCTGGTTTTTGGAATTTTCAGCATTTTTGTGCTAGTTTCTCCCCATCTTCGTGGATTCATCTACCTTTGGTCTTTGATGTTGGTGACCTTTGGATGGGGTTTTTATATGGACATCCTTTTTGTTGATGTTGATACTCTTCCTTTCTGTTTGTTAGTTTTCCTTCTAACAGTCTGGCACCTCTGCTGCAGGTCTGCTGGAGTTTGCTGGAGGTCCACTCCAGACCCTGTTTGCCTGGGTATCACCAGTGGAGGCTGCAGAACAGCAAAGATGGCTGCCTATTTCTTCCTCAGGAAGCTTCTTTCCAGAAGGGCACCTGCCAGATGCCAGCCAGATCTCTCCTGTATGAGGTGTCTGTTGAGGCCTGCTAGGAGGTATCTCCCAGTCTGGAGGCATGGGGGTCAGCGACCCACTTGAGGAGGCAGTCTGTCCCTTAGCAGAGCTTGAGTGCTGTGCTGGGAGATCCACTGCTCTCTTCAGAGCTGGCTGGTAGGAATGTTTAAGTCTGCTGAAGCTGCAACCACAGCGGCCCCATCCCCCGGGTGCTCTGTCCCTGGGAGATGGGAGTTTTATCTGTAAGACCCTGACTGGGATTGCTGCCTTTCTTTCAGAGGTGCCCTGCCCAGAGAGGAGGAATCTAGACAGGCAGTCTGGCTACAATGGCTTTGCCAAGCTGAGGTGGGCTCCGCCCAGTTTGAACTTCCCAGCGGCTTTGTTTATGCTGTGAGGGGAAAACCATCTACTCAAGCCTCAGTAATGGTGGATGCTCCCCACAACCCGCCCAAAGCTCTAGTGTCCCAGGTTGACTTCAGACTGCTGTGCTGGCAGTGAGAATTTCAAGCCAGTGGATCTTAGCTTGCTTGGCTCCATGGGGGTGGGATCCACCGAGCTAGACCACTTGGCTCCCTGGCTTCAGCCCCCTATCCTGGGGAGTGAGCAGTTCTGTGTCGCTGGTGTTCCAGGTGCCACTGGGGTATGAAAAGAAACTCCTGCAGCGAGCTTGGTGTCTGCCCAAACGACCACACAATTTTGTGCTTGCAACCCAGGGTCTTGGTGGTGTAGGCACCGGAGGGAATCTCCTGGTCTGCAGGTTGTGAAGCACATGGGAAAAGTATAGTATCTGGACTGGAATGCACCATTCCTCAAGGCACAGTCCCTCATGGCTTCCCTTGGCTAGGAGAGGGAGTTTCCTGACCCCTTGGGCTTCCTGGGTGAGGTGATGCCCCACTCTGCTTCTGCTGGCTCTCTGTGGGCTGCACCCACTGTCCAACCAGTCCCCATGAGATGAGCTGGGTACCTCAGTTGTAAATGCAGAAATCACCTGCTTTCTGTGTTGGTCTCGCTGGGAGCTGCAGACTGGAGCTATTCCTATTCGGCCATCTTTGAAAAGCCCATTTTTGTTTCTTCACTTTCACTGGGTTGAGGATCTAATAAAACCTATTCTATTAGGGAGGGTCCAGATGTCTGCTGTGTGACCCTCGATCTTCCAAACATGTTTTAGAATAAATAGCCTAGGAAAAATTGGCTCTAGAAGTGGAAAACTATACCTTTAAGTATCAATATAAAATGCTTCTAAAATGGATAGATTTCATTATTGGGCTAATTCTGCTGTCATCTTTGAGTTTGCCATTTTAGCAACATCTCACTAGATTTATTTAAAAGATGTTGTAGGGATATCATGGAACTTTATGAAAGTTATTTATGGGAGACTAGTTTTCAGAAGAACTTTGTATTTGACCAAATTTCTTTCTTTTATTTTTTTTCTTTTTTGAGATGGAGTCTTGCTCTGTCGCCTAGGCTGGAATGCAGTGACGTGATCTCAGCTCACAGCAACCTCTGCCTCCCGGGTTCAAGCAATTCTCCTGCCTCAGCCTCCTGAGTAGCTGGGATTACAGGCTCCTGCCACCATGCCCAGCTAAGTTTTGTATTTTTAGTAGAAATGGGGTTTCATCATGTTGGTCAGGCTGGTCTTAACCCCTGACCTCTTGATCCACCCCCCTCGGCCTCCCAAAGTGCTGGGATTACATGCTTGAGCCACCGCACCCAGACGTATTTGACCAAATTTCTAAGAGTATGCACTCATAGTGTTTGCCATCTTATATATAATATTTACATTATCCTGTTTGCATAACACATGTTAAAAAGAAATAATAGTTTATGAAAATATATAAAAGTCTTCTAGGACCAATCACATTGCTTTCTTATAGTTTTGATTCAGTAGTATGTATTTATGATCCACATATTTAGAATGTTTACATAAATTCATATTAACATTTTGGACAAAATAATACAAATAATAGTTATGTTTGCATAAGAAGCAGAAAGTAGGCTGCTGAAAGTAGGTATGCTGAAAGTTGACCATTGTTTCTACTTGGCTTTTCTGCCCTGAAACAGAGTCTTGAAATCCTGGATAATACAAAAAATCATACAATTTTCTTTGGATGTTTGATTATGGGAATATTGTTTCTACACTGAGAGAGTGACACGTTCTTTTTTTTTGTTATTTAGTTTTTATTTCATAATCATAAACTTAACTCTACAATCCACCTAGGCATGGAAGGGAACAAGGAAAACATGGAACCCCTTCCCTTGGCTAGAGGAGGGAGTTCTCTCCCAAAGGGAACCCAAAGGGAACTGCAGCGAGAGCACAAAGATTATAGGCTACTGTGAGCAAATGGGGTGGAGGGGGCATTTCCTGAGTTACAGAAGGAATGGTCTGGTGGTTAAGATAAAACCCAAGTCAAACTTATCAGAGCTGTTAACAGTCAGCAGTGGAGATCTTCTTGTTGGTCTTGCCATTCCTGGACCCAAAGCACTCCATGGCCTCCACAATGCTCATGCTTTCTTTCACTTTGCCAAAGACCACATGCTTGCCATCCAACCACTCAGTCTTGGCAGTGTAGATGAAAAACTGGGAATGGTTTGCGTTGGGTCCAGCATTTGCCATGGCAAAATGCCAGGACCTGTATGCTTCAGGATGAAGTTCTCATCATCAAATTTCTCCTCATTGATGTACTTGCCATCAGTGCCATTATGGCATGTGAAGTCACCACCCTGACACATACATCCTGGAATAATTCTGTGAAAGCAGGAGCCCTTATAACCACATTCTTTCTCTCCAGTTCTCAGAGCACAGAAGTTTTCGGCTGACTTTGAAAACTTGTCTGCAAACAGCTCCAAGGAGGCATGTCCCAAGGGCTCGCCATTCACGGCAATGTGGAAGAACACGGTGGGGTTGACCATGGCTGATTGTTCGGGGCTCCTGGCGGTGGCAGCAGCTGCTGCAAAGCCGAGACTGACATTTTCAATCATGTTTTGGATTTGTAAATATAGAAACAATGTTCGTAATATGGTGTACTTGTTATTTAGTAGTAGAGATAATTAAATAGGTTTTGTTTTTAGTCTGGAGATAGTATGGTAATCAGGGCTAGACAAAATTTTGACTTGAAGGAGAGACATCTGATGAGAATGAAGGGGGTGCCATGGCTCAGGGACAAGTCCCTTCCTGTGCATGAGTCTGTTTTTATTGGGTGGAAGGCATCCTTGGGACTTGCAAAAGAAACAAGGGAAGGAAGGGAATAAGAGTAGGGGAGGAGCAGAGGGGATTACTGAATTGAATTCCCATTCATATCTCCACAATTGAATTCCCAGACAACAGAGGACCATTGCCCTGATATAATTCAAACTTCAGAATTAAAAATGTTTTTTTAAAATGTCATAAACCAGTGGTTCTCAACTGGAAGCAATTTTGCCAAAGTCTGAAGGCATTTTTGGTTGTCACAATGGAGGGGAGGTGTTATTGGCACCTAGAGGTTAGAGGCCAGGGATGTTGCTATACATCCAACGATGCACAGGACACTTCCCTCTACAAATAACTATCCAGGCCAAAATGTCATAGTGCTGAAGTGCAGAGATCCTGAAATAAGCCATAGTCATATTTTTAGCAGGCACTATGGGTGTGACTATTGCTCTGTTCAAAGCGTGTTGACATAGGAAGTGGTTATGGTAGATCATTTTTTCTTGCCATGTTTTTCTCCCTGTCTTCTTCCTGTAATGAGAGGCAGTCTGGTAGGGGAAAAGGCATCTACAAGCTTTAGAGCTGCTGAATCTGTAATGTGATGATCAACAGGAACCTATTTCATGGGTAGGTGTGAGGATTAAATGTGATCATAGATATTAGAGGTACAGAGTAAGCACAAGTATTAACTGTCATTTCATCAGTAGAGAATGTTGGAACAGTTGGCCTCCATTTTTATTGGAATAAAATGGAGATAGTGGTAGCTTGTAGAGTTACAGTGAAGATTAAATATTAAGTGCCTAGCCAAGTGTCTGGCACAAATAGACTCTCAATGCATAATAGTTGCTATTGCTATTTATCTTCATTATTCACTTCCAAAAATATATCTATGACCATAGTCAAAGGAAGATATCACTGGTAGCAGTATGGGGAATAAGAACGTATAAACTGAAGTCAGTGAAACTGTGTAGCTTTGAATAACTTGGACTCCAGTTTCCCAGTTGAGCCAGTCTGCAGTTCTTATGAGTGTTATGTGAAATAGTAAATATGGAGCACAAATTCAGTTTTTAGAAAATGTTGGTTTCCCCTTCTGCCATGCCAAAGGGCCTTCATTTGTAGTTTCTGAACTAGAATATTAGCCTAGGATCCCTTGAAAGCAGAGCCTGAGATAAAAGGCTTGTGCGTGAATGTTTTGAAATGTGACTCCACGGAGCAGAAATGAAGAACAGGGAAAAAGGGAAAGGCAGAAGAGAAGGTGCTAGGGAGACGTCACTGCCCAGATGATGGTTTGGACATTCTAGGAGTCTCAGAAATGCCTTCCTAGGGAAAAATGGAGTGAGCATTCCTCCATCAGCCCTTGTTCCCACTGGCCAAGAGTGAGCCCAGTAGTCCAGTAGTTCTGGGTGCACATGCATGAATGCCAAATGGGTTCTCTTGGTCATGTCATGCTGTGGCATCAGGCAAGTCCCACTTAGGAAGGAAGAGTTCCATGCTGGATGCCTGAGGCTAGGTTCTGTCAGATCACATCTGAGTGAAGCTGATCAAAGCTGGGTAAAACTATTCCCCCGGCAGAGGCTGGAGGAAGAGATGCAGCCAGGTGGGTTTGAAGTGCTGCCTGAGAGGTGTCCAATACAAGGATTTTTCAGGTTATCCCCCTGTTATATGTTGTCAAATTCATATGGAAAAAGTTCTGTGAAAATCCTCGGAAGCAATGCACCATACAAACAATTATTCTCTGAATTAGTAAAAAAACAACAGCAAAATACACTTTAGGCAACAGAGTTAATATGACAGAGTGATATTTGTTTCATGTTTCATCTCATGATAATAGTTTAAAAATATTACTTATATTGATGCTCAAGCTTCATATAACTGCCTGGTCTGAGTTTTATAATACATTTTAACTTACAAGTTAATATCATAAATTGTATTTTCATTTGAGGCAACTTCTTGTTCTGTCAGGTTTTTTTTTGTTTTTTGTTTTTTTTTTTTTTCCCAAGAGACAAGGTCTTGCTGTATAGCCCAGGCTGGAGTGTAGTGGTGTGATCATAGCTCACTACAACCTTGACCTCCTGGGCTCAAGTGGGTCTCCTGAGGAGCTGGGACTATAGGTATGTGCCACCACATTCAGCTATTTTTTTTTTTAAATTATCATCCACACAGAGTCTTGCTTTGTTGCCCAGGCTGGGCTCAATCTGTTGGCTTCAAGCAATCCTCCCACCTTGGCCTCCCAGAGTAACGGGATTACAGGTGTGAGCCACTGCATCTGATGTTTGTCAGTTTTGAAACAGTTTTCAAGTCAAAAAAATACTATTTTGACTTGGGATGAATACTCTGTTGTTTTAAGGTGCAGTCTTCAGTCTACTCCAATCTTACCTGTGTCTCCATGACTCAACTGAAAAAGATAGCTCTTACAAAAGTAATCAATGTCTTCCATGTTACTAAATGCAATGAACACATCTCAGTCTTCATCTCATCTGGCTGTTTGCAACCAGAGACTATTGCTTCTTTTTCCTTCTTGACACCCTGCTTTCCTGCTTTCTCCCCTACTTCTTGGGCTATACCTTTTAATTTTCTTTTGCAGGTCAATACTTCTAATACTAGCCATTAAATGTTGGAATTCCTCAAGACTCAGGCTCTTTTATTTATTTTTATTCTACTTCCTTTTCTAATGATTGACATGCAAATGTCAGTCCAAATACCAACTATACACCAGTGCTTCATAAGGATTTTCAATCACTCTTTACTCAATATCTCCACCTAGATATCTCAATGGCACATTCAAACTCAACACATCCAAACCAAAAGTAATGATATTCTCTTTTCCCCAAACCAGGTCCTCTTCGATTGTTTCCTCCCTTGAAAAATGGCGTCACCACGTATCTTGCCCTGGTTAAAGACCTGGTGTCATCCTCGACTGCTTCTTTACCTTCATACTTCAATTCATTGTCAGGTAAGATCAATTTTATTCCCTAATTCTCTTTTATATTTGTGCAATTCTCTTTACCCTGGTTCCAGATATTACCAACTTTCTAGTGGACCTCTTTCCATGTCTACTTCAGCCTTCCTCTAATACTTGGCATGTCTGCATCTTTTCTCCACATAGCTGCCAGAACAATCTTTCCTTTTTTTTTTTTTTAAAAATAATTTCAACTTTTATTGTAGATTCATGTGCAGGTTTGTTACGTGGGTGTAATGTGTGACATTGAGGTTTGGAGTATGAATGATCCTGTCACCCACATAGTGAATATAATATGTCCCCCTCCCTCCCTCCTGCCCAGTAGTCTCCAATGTCTATTGTTCCCAATAGATGGTATATCCTTGTCGTTTTGATTTGCATTTCTCTGAAGATTAGTGATATTGAGCATTTTTCCGTATGTTTGTGGGCTGGTGGGCTGTGTGTTTGTCTTCTTTTGAGAAGTGTCTGTTCATGACTTTTGCCCACTTTTTAATGGGGTTGTTTTTGCTTATTGAATTGTTTAAGTTTCTTATAGATGCTGAATATCAAATCTTTGTCAGATGCATAGTTGGAAATATTTTTTCCCATTCTGTAGGTTGTCTGTTTACTCTGTTGATGTTTTACTTTTCTGTGCAGAAGCTCTTTCACTTAATTGGGTCCTACTTGTCAATTTTAATTTTAATTTTTTTTTTTTGAGACAAGGTCTTGCATTGTCACTCAGGCTGGAATGCAGTGGTGTAATCATAGCTCACTGCAGCATTGACGTCCTGGGCTCAGGCAATCCTCCCACCTCAGCCTCCCAAGGAGCTGGGACTACAGTTGTACACCACCACACCAGCTAATTTTTAAAATATTTTGTAGAGATGTGGTCTCACTATGTCACCCAGGCTGGTGTCAAACTCTTGGACTCAAGTGATCCTCTTGCTTTGGCCCCCAAAGGGCTAGGATTATAGGCATGAGCCACCATACCTAGCCTGCAATTGCTTTCGAGGACTTAGTCATAAATTCTTTCCCAAGGCTGATGTGTTTTCTAGGTTTTCTTCTAGAATTATTATAGTTTGAGGTCTTATATTTAAATCTGTAATCCATCTTAATTTTTATATATGATAAAATGTACGGTTCCAGTTCCATTCTCCTACATATGGCTAGCTAGCTATCCCAGAACAATTTATTAAATAGGAGTCCTTTCCCCATTGCTTATTTTTGTTGACTTTGTTGAAGATTGGTTGGCTGTAGGTATACGGTTTTATTTCTGAGTTGTCCATTTGGCTCCACTGGTGTATGTGTCTGCTTTTGTACCAGTACCATTGCTGTTTTGCTTACTGTAGCCTTATAGCATAGTTTGAAGTCAGGTAATGTTACACCTCTGGCTTTGTTCTTTTTGCTTAGTATTGCTTTGCCTATTTGGGCTTTTTGTTTGTTTGTTTGTTTCATATAAACTTTAGAATAGTTTTTTTTCTAGTTCTGTGAAAAATGATACTGGCAGTTTGATAGAAATAACGTTCAATTTGTGGATTGCTTTTGGTGATATGGTCATTTTAATGATATTGACTCTTTCAGTCCTTGAGCATGGAATGTTTTTCCATTTGTGTCATCTTTTATTTCTTTCATCAGTGTTTTGTAGTTCTCCTTGTAGAGGTCATCACCTTCTTAGATGTGTTTCTAGGTATTTTTATTTTTTATGTGGCTATTGTAAATGGGATTGCATTCTTAATTTGCCTCTTGGCTTGAATGTTATTCGTATGTAGAAATGCTACTTATTTCTGTACATTGCTTTTGTATCCTAAAACTTTATTTGAGTCGTTTGTGAGTTCCAGGAGCCTTTTGGCAGAGTCTTTAGGGTTTCCTAGGTGTTAAATCATATTGTGCATAACTAGAGATAGTTTGACTTCTTTTCCTATTTGCATGCCTTTTATTTCTTTTTCTTGCCTAATTCCTCTGGCAAGGACTTCTAGTACAATGTTGAATAGGAATAATGATAGTGGCATCCTTGTTTTGTTCCAGTTCTCAAGGGGAAATTCTTCCAGCTTTTGCTCATTCAGCATGATGTTGGCTGCGGGTTTGTCATAGATGGCTCTTATTATTTTGAGGTATGTTCCTTCAATACCTACCTTGTTGAGGGTTTTATCATGAAGAGATGTTGAATTTTATCAAAGGCTTTTTATGGTCATCTATTAAGATGATCATATGGTTTTTGTTTTTAATTCTCTTTATGTGGTGAATCACATTTATTGATTTGTGTATGCAACCTTGCATCCTAGGAATGAAGCCTACTTGATTGTAGTGAATTAACTTTTTCATATGCCACTGGATTCTGTTTGCTCGTATCTTATTGAGGATTTTTGGCATCTATGCTCATGAGGGACATGAGCCTGCAGTTTTCTTTGTTTGTTGTGCCTTGGCCAGGTTTTGGTACAGGGTGGTGCTGGCTTCGTAGAATGAGTTAGGAAAGTTTACCTCCTCCTTGACTTTTTTGAACAATTTCTGTAGAATTGGTATCAGCTCTTCTTTGTACATGTGGTATAAATTGTCCAATCAGGGGCTGGTTTTGGTTGATAAATTTTTTTATTATTGATTTAATTTTGGAACTTGATATTGTTCATGGTTTCAATTTCTTCCTGATTCCACCTTGAGAGATTGCGTGATTCCAGGAATTTATTCATTTCCTCTAGATTTTCTAGTTTGTGGGTGTAAAGAAATTCGTAACAGTCTCTGAGGGTTTTCTGTATTTCCGTGGGATTGCTTATAATGTCACCTTTGTTGATTCTGATTGTGTGTATTCGGAGCTTCTGCTTTTTTCTTTGTTAATCTAACTAGTGGTCTATCAATCCAGTTTATCCTTTTAAAGAATCAACTTTCGGTTTTATTTATCTTAAGTGTGGATTTTGGGATCTTGATTTCCCTTAGTTCTGCTCTGAGTTATTTCTTTGCTTTTGCTAGCTTTGGGGTTAGTTTGTTCTTGTTTTCCTAGTTCCTGATTGTGATGTTAAATTGTTAATTCAAGATCTGTTTAACTTTTTGAGTTAGATGTTTAGTGCTATAAACTTTCCTTTTAACACTGCTCTTGCTGCATCCCAGAGATTTTGGTATTTTGTCTGTTTTTGTTTATTTCAAAGAATTTTTGATTTCTTTGTTAATTTCATTGTTTTTGTTGAGACAAGGTCTCACGTTGTCACCCAGGCTGGAGTGCAGTGGCACAATCGTGGATCACTGCAGTCTTGATTTCTCAGGCTGAAGCAAGTCTCCTACCTCTTAGCCCCCCCATGGAGCTGGGAATACAGGCATGCACCATCATGCCTGGCTAATTTTTGTATTTTTTTGTAGAAACAGGATTTTGCCATTTTGCCCAGACTGGTCTCAAACTCCTGGGTTCAAGCAATCTATCTGCCTTGGCCTTCCAAAGTGCTGCGATTACAGGCATGAGCCACTATGCTTGGTCAATTTGGTTATTTACCCAAAAGTCATTCAGGAGCAAATTGTTTAATTTCCATGTAATTGTGTGGTTTTGGGAAATCTTTGTGGTATTGATTTCTGTTTTTATTCCACTGTGGTCTGAGAGTATGGTTGGCATGATTTCATTTTTTTGAATTTATTGAGAACTGCTTTATGGCCACACATGTGTTTGACCTTGGAGTATGTTCTGGTGGCAAGTGAGAAGAATGTGTATTCTGTGGTTGATGGGTGGAGTGTTCTGTAGATATCTATTAGGTCCAATTGTTAAGTGTCAAGTTTAACTCCAGAGTTTCTTTGTTAGTTTTCTGCCTCAATGATCTGTCTAATGCTGTCAATGGGGTATTGAAGACCCCTGCTATTATTGTGTAGTTGTCTAAGTCTTTTCGTAGGTGTAGACATAGTTGTTTTATGAATCTGGGTGCTCCAATGTTGGGTGAGTGTATATTTAGGAA
The DNA here is from genome assembly GCF_049350105.2 of Macaca mulatta. Classification (NCBI taxonomy): domain Eukaryota; kingdom Metazoa; phylum Chordata; class Mammalia; order Primates; family Cercopithecidae; genus Macaca; species Macaca mulatta. The sequence goes on along the minus strand of NC_133413.1, from coordinate 76,047,837 downwards.
AATTAAGTCTTCATGTTGAATTGAACTCTTTATCATTATGTAATGCCCTTCTTTGCCATTTTCTTTTTACTGGTTTAAATTATGTTTAAGTATCATTTATTTGATATAAGAATAGTGACTCTTACTGTTTTTTGTTTTCCATTTGTGTGATAGCTTTTTCTCCAAAGTTTACTTTCAGCCTATTAGTGTCATTACATGTGAGACGACTCTCTTAAAGACAGTAGATAGAAGGGTCTTTTTTTTTTTTTTCAATCAAAATAAAAAAATGCATATTTTTTTGTGGATTTAGACTGTTTACATTCAAGGTTAATATTGATATGTAAGTTTTGATCCTATCATGAAGTTGTTAGATGGTTGTTTTCTAGTTTCTGTTGCCTGCTTACCTTATGGGGTCTGTGGGCTATCCACATGAGTGTGTTTTTTTTGTGATAGCAGGTATCATTCTTTTGTTTCCTTGTTTAGAACTCCCTTAAATATCTCTTGTAAGGCTGGTATAGTGGTAATGAATTCTCTTAACATTTGTTTGTTTGGAAAATATTTTATTTCTCTATCTCTTAGGAAACTTAATGTGGGATATGAAATCATTGGTTGGAATTTCTTTTCTTTAAGAATGCTGAAAATAAGACCCTAATCTCTCCTGGCTTGTAAAGTTTCTGCTGAGAAGTCCACTGTCAGCCTGATGCAGTTCCTGTTATTTGCAATCTTACCTTTTTCTCTAGCTACCTTTTTTTTTTTTTTTTTGCATTGACTTTGGACAGTCCAGTGAATAGATGCCTTGGTGATATTCATTTTCTATAATATCTCACAGATGTTCTCTGGATTTTAAAATTTTATTTATTTATTTATTATTACACTTTAAGTTCTAGGGTACATGTGCGCAACGTGCAGGTTTGTTACACATGTACACATGTGCCATGTTGGTGTACTGCATCCATTAACTCTTCATTTACATTAGGTATTTCTCCTAATGCTATCCATCCCCCCTCCCTGTTCTCTGGATTTCTTATGTATGGGTATCTACTTCCTTGCAAGATTAAGGATTTTTTTAAAAAAATTATTCCCTCAAGTATGTCTTCCAGGTTGTTGCCTTTTTCTTCTGCTCTCTCAGGAATGCCAACAATTCATTGGTTTAGTTGCTTTACGTAATCTCATACTTCACAAAGACTTTGTTTATTTTTTAAAATTCTTTTTTCTTTTTTTTTTTTTTGTCTGACTGAGTTTATTTAAAATAATGGTCTTCACACTCTGAAATTTTTTCTTCTGCTTAGTCCAGTCTATTCATAAAGCTTTCAATTGTATTTGAAATTCTTTAAGTGAGCTTTTAAATTCCAGGTCCGATTGATTTCTTTTTAAGATGTTTATATCTTCCTTCATTTCCTAAATTATTTTAGAAGTATCTTTTTGTTGATTTTCAATCTTGTCTTGGATCTCATTGAGCTTCTTTGCAGTCTATGCTTTAAATTCTTTATCTGTCATTTCTGAATTTCCATTTTGGTTAGGGACTATTGCTGGAGAGCTAATGTGATCCCTTGGTGGTGTCACTACATTCAGATTTTTCATGGTGCCAGCATTTTTGCACTGGTTTCTTCTCATCTCGACATGCTGACATTTGTAGATTTTTGTAATTATTTTTGTGTGGGTAGAATTTTTTCTTTCTTTCTTTCCTTGTAATATTACTGTTTTTTTCTTTCCCCTTTTCTTTCCTCACTCTCTAAGGGGTGTGACTGTAGAGAATGTTGGATAGGGTCTTCAGGCTTTGCTTCTATAGCCCTATGTACTTCTTTTGGCAGGTTTAAAAAAAAATTGGTTCTGTGGTTCAACCTACAAGCCAGTAGATGGCATGTATGGGTAAGATTCATCTGTGGCCAACGTAGCTAGGTGTGTATTTGACCCTTGTTTACGGGGAGAAGCTCTCTGTTGCCTCAGACAGTGTGCTGATCTGTAGAGTGCATGGTAGTCTGAGCTCCCTGCTAAGCTCAGTGGAGGTGGTAGGCAAGATGGGTATGGCCAGACCAGGCAAGCCCACCTATAGTTTCCCTGATGGTAGGCACAAACACCAGTGCTGAGGGACAATCCAGTGGGTGGTCACCAAGTTCCCAGATGTGTTTAGTTGCTTTATATACTCTCATACTGCATGGAGTTGGGAAACCTCCTTGGCCCCAAGTTCTCTGCATGGGTAGGGGTGGCAGCCTAAACTCCTAATCCAGCAGAGTGGCTGCTCTAGGTGCCTGTAGATCAGCCTGGGCATGAAGTATAGAGGGCCTCACTGCACCACAATCTCTGCACAGGAATGGTAAGGCAGCTGTGATTGGTAATCCAGAGGAATAGGTGCTCTGACTGCCTGGAGATCTGCTTGGGTAAGAGGTGGAGGGGGTCCCACTCACCAAAATTCCTGCATGGGAAGAGTGGGCTGGCTCAGGCTGCTGATTCAGGTGAGTAGGTTCTTTGAATGCTTGGCTATCTTCCTGTGCATGGAGTAAAGAGAGTCCTGCTTTGCCAGAATCTCTGCACAGGAAGGGTGGGGTGGCTCAGGCTGCTGTTCCAGTCAAGTAGGAGCTCTGAATGTCTGAAGATCTGCCTGGCTGCGAAGCAGAGAAGGCCCTGCTGCTCCAGAATCTCTGCATAGGAAGAGTGTGGCAGCTCAGGCTACCAATCTAGGTGAGCAGGTGTTTTGAATGTCTGGAATTCTGACTGGGGGTGAAGTAGAGAGGGTCTGCTGCACCACAATATTAGGGGAGCAGGCTGGGGCCTCCAGCAATAGCACATGTAGACCAGTTCCAGGTCACCAAGCTGGGCCTGGCTGCAAGTCTCACCACCGAGGAGAAACTGCAGCTGTAGTAGCTCTCCGCCGGCCCCAGGCCTGCAATGGGGACAGCACAATTCCAGTGCCTACTACTGACGTGCTTTCCACAATTCCAGCTGTGGAGGCCCCTACCTCACTCCAGAGCAACCACTGTAACCTCCGGCCTGAGACAAAAAAATGCATGCCCAGGTATGCTGCTGGGTTGCCAAAGAATGGCCGACTTTGTCTGCACCTGGAATAAAAATGATGTCTTGCTTTTGGTCCCGGGTGTTGGAAAATTCCTGCAGGTTTTCCTGGTGTCCTTTCCCTCTTAGTGTCTCCAAGCCTCCCCCCAAGTTAGCTCCAGGGCTTGAGAGAAACAAAGGGCTCTCCTTTAGCCTGGGTTGCTCGGATCCCCAGTGGAAAGGTGAATCACAGAGAAAGGCTCTCTGCCTCTCTTGCATACTAGACTACCTCACTTTTATCAGCTGGATGCCATCACAGGAGCTGCTTGCCTGTGTTTTCCTCACCAGGATCTGGGATTCCTGTTTCTGGTGGATTCCTGTTTTCCTTATTGAATTAAAGCTCAGAGAGTTAATCTTTATGCACTGTCTTGCTATTTCCAAGTGGCTAAAGCATGCTAAAAGCCTCTAACCCACCATCTTGAAAAAGCAAACAAACAACAAAACAAAACAAAACAAAACAAAAAAACAAGAACAATCTGATAATCTCACGAATCTGATAATATCACTGGTCTGTGCTGTGGGGTACACCTAGGTGTTGTTAAAGGAATGCCTAAATATGTTTCCTTCTCAGTCTATGATTTTGTTATATTATTAACGGTTTCACTAATAGCACTAATTAAGTAAGCCAATAGTCTCATTCGTTTAAAAAGCAACTTTATTGAGATGGAATTTACATATAATAAAATATAAATTTTAAGTTACAGCTTGATGAGACTGAACAAATGAATACACATTTGTAGCTACAACCTTAATCAACACTTAGGACATTTCCAACATAGCAGGAGTCCACTGCTCTCTTTGCATCATTGCCCCCTTAGTACCACCTTAGGTAAACACTCTTCTGATTTCTACCATCACACAGAATTATACAAGATGCCCTCTTTTGTGTCAATTTCTTTCTCTCCATATTGGGTCTGTGAAATGCATTCACGTTGAGTGTATTACCAGATTCACTTTTTATTGCTGAGTAGTATTCCTTTGTATAAAGACACTGAAATATGTTCCTTTATTCACCTGTTGATGGACATTTGGGTTTCCAAATTTGGCTTTTATGAGTCAATATACTATGAGTATTTTTATCTAAGTAATTCTGTGGATATATATTTTTATTTTTCTTGGATAAATACCTAGTACAATTAGTTCTCACTTAACATTGTTGATAAGTTCAACCTATGACAAAGCTAAATTATTTTCTCATTAATGTTACAAGTAAATGATGTTGACCTGCTGTACATTGTTTTGTTTAAAGTCACAGTTTCCAGGAATCTATCATTGATATTAAGTCAACGCTTATTATAAATGATTTGCTGGGACATATGGTAAATGTATGTTTAATGTCATAACAAATTGCCAAACTGTTTTATAAAATGGTTGTACCCATTTGACATTCCCACTAAAATGTATGAAAATTCCAATTATTCTACATCTTGTAAACACTTGGTATTTTCAATTTTTGATGAAGTCTAATTAACTGTTTTTTTCTTTTATGGTTACCACTTTTTGTACCCCATCTAAGAAATCTTTGCTTACCCCAGGTCAAAAAGATATTCTTTTTTTAAAAAAAATAAGTTTTAGAGTTTTATTTGCATGTTTAGGTCTATGATTCATTTTGGATTAATTTATATGATCATGTGAGATAAGAATTCAGATGAATTTAAAAGAAATATTTCTCACATGCATGGTTCTAACACCATGTGTTAGAAAAGAACACCTGATCTTTTTTCCATTGAATCACATTAATGTCTGTAAAAATCAATTGGCCATATATGTGTGAATCTACTGGTAGACCCTGTATTGTTTCGTTACCAATTTACCTATATTTACACCAATGCCACATTGTCTTGATTAGTATACATTTATAGCAAGCATTGAAATGGTAGTTTCAGTTTTTTAAAACTGTTCTTATTTTTCACAATTATTTCAGCTACTCTTGGTAATTTTCATTTCCATATAATTTTTAAAATCAGCTGTCTAATTAAAAAAAAAAAAAAGCCTGCTCAGATTTTATTTGGACTGTGTTGAATCTATAGAACAGTTTAGGGAGGAATTATATTTTAATAATATTCACTCTCCCAATCATGAACTATTATATCTTTCAATTTAATTAATTTTTATCATATTTTTTAATGATGGTTTTGTCTTAATAAAAACATTTAGAATAATAAATTCCCTCTAAGCATTGCTTTAGTTGTATCCTACAAATTTTGATATGTTGTGTTTTCATTATCATTCAATTGAAAATATTTTCTAATTCTTCTTGTCATTTTTCTTTGGATCCTGGGTTATTTTGAAGTATATTGTTTGGTTTCCATTTTGGGGGAAGATTTTTTAGACTCCTATTGTTACAATTTTAAAATTTAATTTTGTTTATTTCAAGAACATATTCTGTAGTATTTCAACTTTTTGAAATTTATTAAGACTTATTTTAGGGCTCAGCGTATATTCTATTTAATGAATATTCCATGTGCATTTGGAAAGAATGTGAATTCTGAACATTGCTGGGTATTAGGTCAAACTGATTGACAGTAGTGTTCAGATCTTCTGTAAACTTATTATTTGTTTAGTTATTCTAACAATTACTGAGAGAGTAATGATAAAATATTTAATCATGGTTGCACATTTGTCTTTTTTCCTTTTAGTTTTGTAAATATTTGCTATACATTTAGGTTTGTAATGTCCTTTGAAGAATTCACCCTTTTTTAAAATTACGAAATACCCCGACTTGTCTGTGAATGTACTTATTGTTTCAAAGTCTACTTTGGCATTAATCTAACCACATCAGCTTGTTGCTTGCATTGTCACTTTCTGTGTTTTAGAACTCTCTGCCTATTTGTATACTTTATACCAAAGTATGTTCCTTGTGTATGGTATATAGTTAGGTATTGTTGTTTAGCCACTCTGAGTCTTTTCCCCCTAATTGGAGAGTTTAATCCATTTACACTGAATGTACGTGTTGATATAGTTCATGTCTGTTATCTTGCTGTGTGTTTTCTCTATTTGTCCCATCTTTTTCTGGTTCCTCCGTTTCTTTTTTCCTCTCTTTTCTTGGGTCATCATGGGTTTCTTAGCATTCAGTTTTATTTTTATATTGTTATATTGGCATTTTAGCTAATTTCTTTCTTTATTTTAAAATTTTTAAAATTATTTTATTAAAAATTTTTCTTAGCTGTATTAAGGTATAATTTACAAATAAAAATTATATATATTTATGGTGCACAATGTGATGTTTTGATATATGTATACCTCATGAAATGATTATATCAAGTTAATTAACATATCTATCACCTCATATCACCTCACCTTTTTGTGGTGAGAACATTTAAGAACGAATCTCTTAGCAATTTTCAAGAATCCAATACATCATTACTAAATATAGTCACTGTGCTATACAATATATCTCCAGAACGAATTCATCCTATCTAATTGAAACTTCATATCCTTTAACCAATATCTCCCTATTCTGAGCCCCTCCCTGTCTTAGACCGTGAGAACTACCATTCTACTTTCTGCTTCTATGAGTTCAAGTTTTTAAGATTCTATGTATAAATAAGATCATGCAATATTTGTCTTTCTGTGGCTGTCTTCTTTCACTCATCATAATGTCCTCCAGGTTTATCTATGTTGTAGCAAATGACAGGATTTCCTTCTTTTCTAAGGGTGAATAGTATTCCATTGTGTGTGTGTCTATATATATAAAATGTTTTCTTTATTCATTCATCTGTCAGGGAAAATGGATTCCATATCTTGGCTATTGTGAATAATGCTATGATGAATATGGGAATGCAGTTATCTCTTCAACATATTGATTTCATTCACTTTGGATATACACCCAGAAGCAAGATTTCCGGATCATATGGTAGTTTTATTTTTAATTTTTTGAGGAACCTCCATGCTGTTTCCATAATGGCTATACTATTTTTAGCTAATTTATTGATTGATTGATTGGCAGCTGCTCTAGGAATCACAGTATGCACACTTCACTTACCACAGTTTACTTAGAATTTGTAGTGAATCACTTCATATAAAACGTGAGAACCTTTAACATTGTAAATCCACTTGTGCCTCCTCCATCTTTTGTGCTGTTGCTGCTATATATTTTGCTATTCATATGTTTTAAGTCCCCATGTCATTATGTTATTATTTTGTTTTATACAGTATGTTATCCTTTAAGGAAATTTTATAAAGAAAAAAAGTAGGTCTTTATGTTTTCCCACATATGCAGTACATCTTATGTATTCATATATATCTAAGTTTCCATCTGGTATCATTTTTCTTGAACCTGAAGATTAAAAAAATTTTATATGTTTGTTTGTTCGGTTACTTTTCTAGAGCTTCCTGTAATGCAGGTCTACTGCTAAAACATTTTCCTGGCTTTTGTTTATCTGAAAATGTCTTTATTTTATTATAATTTTTGAAGAATTTTCATTGGACGTAGAATTCTAAATTGAGCATTGCTTTATTTGAGCATTTTAAAGATATTCTTCCATTGCTGCTGGCCTCCGTTGATTTTGTTAAGTTAGACATTATCATTGCTGTCACCTAATATGTGATATGTTAGTTTTCTTTTTATCTTTGTTTTTAAGTAGTTTGATTAGCACTTGTTTTCTTTGTATTTATCTTGCTTGAGGTTAACTGAACTTCTTGGATCTTTGGTTAATTTTTTGATCAAATTACAAAACCTAGTGGCTTAAAATAATAACACTTATTAGCTCGGAATTTCTGCAAGCTGGGAGTCTGAGCGTGGCTTAGCTATGGTCCTCTGGGTTTGGTTTCTTATAAGGCAGCACAAATCTCGAGGCTCAACTGGGAAGGATCTGCTTCACTTGTGTGGTTATCAGTGGGATTCAGTCCCTTGTGTATTGCTGGACTAAGGCTTCAACTACTTATGAGCTGTTGGTCAGAGACTTGCTTGGTTCCTTGCTCTATGGATCTCTCCATAGAGTATCTCACAATATAGAAGCATGCTTCGTCAGAGTAAGCAAGAAAGAAGACAAGAGAGAGTTCAGCAAGAGAGAATACCAACAAGTCTTTTGTCATATAATTGTGCAAGTGACATTCCATTTTCAATAGGCAGAATAATTCTACCCCCCTCCCCTCTCCCACTCAAGATGTCCACATCCTGATCCCAAGGACCTGTAAATGTGTTATGTTACATGGCAAGGGGAATTAAAGTTTGCAAATAGAATTAAGGTTGCTTATCAGCTGACTTTAAAATAAAGAGATTATGCTGGATTATCTGGGTCAGCCCAATGTAATCACAAGGTCCATTAAATGCAAAAGAGGGAAGCAGAAGAGGCAGTGTCAGATTGATTAGATATAAGAAGACTTGACTGGCAAAACTGCTGGCTTTGAAGGTGGAAGGAGGCCATGAATCAAGTAATGGAGGCAGCCTCCAGAAGCTGGAAGAGGCAAGGACACAGACTGTTCCCCAGAGCCCAGGAAAGGAATGCAGCTTCACCAACACCTTGACTTTAGCTTAGTGAGAACTATTTTGGACTTCTGACTTCCAGAATTGTAAGATAACAAATTTGTATTGCTTTAAGACACCATGGTAATTTGTTATATCAGCAACGGGATATCAGTAATTTGTTATATATATCAGTATCAGTAAATATATCAGCAATTTGTTATATCAGTAATATAAAACAACTTTGATACATTTAGTTCACTACAAGCAAGTATCTAAGTTCCGTCCATACTCAAGGAGAGGGGATTATATAAGGAAGTAAATACCAATAAGTGGGGAGGGGATCATTGGAAGACATTTTGAGGGTTGCCTAACACAATTACTAAGTTATGCTATGTAATTATGAGACCTTAGAGGTACTTAAGATGCTATTTTGTTGTATATAAAATTGAACTATGCCTATTACTGAATTGATTAGATACCTTTCTTTTCCATTAATAAAAGAGTGAGCCTTCCTGGGACCTTTTGGATAAAGATGTTTAACAAATGAGTATCTTCGAAGAATTCTGAAATTTTGAATCACATTCAACATACATTTACTATTATTTATATTTATCCATTCTTTCATTCAACAAATTAAATCTTTTGTTGTCAGCTGAATGTTTATGTCCTCCCAACATTTATATGCTGAATCTCTGACCCCCAATGTGACATTATGTAGAGATAGGGCCTATGAGGAGGTGATAAAAGTTAAATGAGGCCCTCATTTAGGGCCAGAAACTGAATTGGCTGAAACTTTGATCTTAGCTTTCCAATCCTCCATAACTGTTAGAAATACATTTCTGTTGTTTAAGCAACCCAATCTATGGCATTTTGTTATAGCAGCCTGAGCAGACTAATATACCCTTACTTTGTGCCAGGACTGTGGTTAGGCACTAGCAAGTATAACAGCAAGGAGATATAGTCCCTGTCCGTAGACAGCTCACAGTCTAGTAGAGGTCATAAATAAAGGAAATTATAATGTAGCAGGTTACATGGTATGATGGGAGAAATATGGGAAGGACCTGGAGGACTAAAGGACATTTAGTCATGGAGAGCTAGGGAATTGTGAGAAATAGTACAGAAAATGGGCTTTTTGAAAAGTGGAAAGGTAGGAGCAAAGATATTATTAGGTGATAATTGCTAATATTAATTTAGTTTTCAAATGAGTATATACCTTTTTTGATGCTAAGTTTAACTCAAGATCAGGAAAAACATATATATATATATGCACACACACATATATGTGTATATATGGAACTCTTATATATGTGCATGTGTGTGTGCGTGTGTGTGTGTGTGTGCATATATATAGTTATGTAAATATTCCCTCAAAAGGGAAACACAGTGATTTTAGTGTTAGCTCTTTTGGAATGCTTATGCAAGTACCAAGAGGCCTCTCAATCATTGAGCTTTTCACATTAGGTGATACTCTACACTACCTGGACAATGCTGTAGTAGTTTTATGCTTCTGATAGGGAACCTTGAGGCTAAGAGAAGTTACATTGAAATGTGTTGTCTCTGTGTATGCCCTGTGTGATCTTGTGCTTCTGAGAAGCTTTGTTTGGCTTTGCTCATTGAAACAGGAACTTAATGTAACCAGTAAGCATGTGGATATTTAGAGCATGTGGGATCTTCCTCACTATTTGCAAACCATCTGAAACGCTACAGGTGTCAGAAGTAAAACCACTAACCCTGATATTGGCAACAGAAATGGGATTGGCATGAAGTTACCACTGCAGCCACAGTTAGATTTTGGAAAGGGTGTTGAGACACCAAATGTGGGACTGGTGAACTGAAGATGGCTGGATTGTCATCCAATAAGTGAGGCATGATTCTGTAGAGTATTTGAAAGGATACTCTGAGAGAATCAAATTAGTGGAATTTGTCTTCTGTTTCCATACCTCTGATTGGTTGAGCTCAAGGAGATACTAAAGAGGGCACAATCAAGGGCAAGGTGACTCAAGTTGGTTTTCTGGTTTCTCCTAATGACATAGCCAAGGTGACAGGAATGACTGAGGATACCGAAAATCTACTGAAAATTCAAAAGAATGAGGTGGGCCCAGAAGACTTCCTCTATCCCCTGTTAAAAACCGGAAGTCACAAGAATATAGGCACAAATTATCAAGGTTTAAAGCACATGGAGGATAGAGGACAGAGCTCTTAAATATATTACTTCTCATTCCCAACCCTACCTCTACAATTGGCTAAGAAACAAGAGGAGCTGTAAAACAAAGAGAAATAAATTCATGCCCAGTTAATATAGGTTCTTCTTACCTTCTTTGAAAAAAAGGCCAAAGAGGAGAAGACTGGTTCCAATGTAAAGTTTCTATACATTAGTAACTGTGTTTTAAGATATTTGCTAAATTTCTCTCCAGAACCATTGGAATAAAATTAGTTTTAGTGGTTTCAGAATTTACTTAAATGTGACAAGAACTGTTCACTGGTAAAAGAGTAAGCATTTTTTTCAAACTTCTGCTTGAAACAAGTGTACATATGTGACTTGATCAGGAAGCATTTGGAAATTTGGACTAAGAGAATCCATGTTTTCCAAGTACATTTAATTGAAATTGTATTAAAGTAATTCAACTATAGCATCAAACATAGTACTAAGTGATTAACTTCTTTGTTCTAAACATTATTTTGTTTAGGTAAGAAGATGACCTTTCAGTACTGGAGCTAAAGGAGATATAGTAAAGTGAAAAGAAACACTAAGGCACCAGAGATTGAGCATAGCGTGGAAAAGCTTTACTGCAAAGTAGAAACTGTTCTAGGCTCCGAGTGATGAAGTTCAAGGGAAGAGAAGCGTGGTAAGTCCTTTAAAACAGCTATGAACAGTCTTTATCCCATAGTAGAAGGGCAAATTATCTGAGTGTTTTGATTGGCAGGTGCTATCTGGGCTGGTGGGTGAGGTAAGACCCAGGCTGACTGAAGGTGGTGTGCTGCATATGTGGGAACTGCCTTGGGATTCTAGTATCCAGTGGCTTCTGCTGCAGACATGAGCTGCCCGTTAGGAGCAGCCCATTAGGAGATTATGATGCCAATTAGGTCTGCATCAATGTCAGCTGGTTAGTGGGCCCAGTCAAGGTCTGTCAGATAGAGTGAGTCTGCTGCATGTGTGTTTTCATGCAACACACAGATATTTTTTTCTTTTTTGAACCACTTTATTATCTTGACTGAGAAATAGGTAATTTTGAAATATAGAAAATGCTGAAGAATGTCAGCTAATATTTTACAAGTTACATCAATGTTAACTGGACAGTGTTAAGGTGAGGGCATATCTATTATATTAGAGTAGGGGAAGTTAAATTCCTGGCTAAATGTCGGTATTCTAGAGTCAGGCGTGTGTAATTGTATGGTATGACAGTAGAAGGCAGCAGGGTGTTCTTGTGCTTTGAGCTGGCACAGAAGACTGCAAGCAACCTTAGACTCCCAGGTGATCTAAGTACTCTTCCTAGTACAGAGGGGAGCAAGCAGTGCCTTTCTGGGCACAGCCAGACGAAACCCAGACCAAACTAAGAAAGACAATCAGTGAATAAGGGAGAAAATCTGCTAAGACTTGATAGAAAGAAGGAGAAGGGGTAGGATCAATAGTGACAGTTTTGTTCCCTATCTCCCAGATGAAGACAAAAAGTGAGACATGGAAGAGGGAAAAGGCAGGCTTAGTTGCAGCTCAGAAGGTTATGCTCACAGAAAGCAGTGCTGTCTGCACTTGCACCTCTAGGTAGAGTGAGGGTGCAACCAAGGTCTTTTGATTTCACAGTCCCTGGAAGAATTTGTTCCTTCATCAGTGACACTGGAATGGCCCTGTCTAAGTGCAAAAGCAGGAGGTCAAGCAACAATGTTTCATCAGGTGTTAACTGAACCTGCAAATTGGAAACGTCTAGTAATGCTAGCCTTTAGGGAGATAGTTAATCTGAGATAACTAAATGCCAGTGATTCATATGAGTTGGAAGCTTTGAGTTCATTTATTTGATGAATAATTATTGAGTACCAGCTATGTACCAGGCACAGAGAATACAGTGAACAAAATTTAAAAAGTAGAAGAGACTGGTGAAAAGGGGGCTGGCCGAGATAGCTGACTAGAAGCAGCTAGTGTACACCACTCTCATGGAGAGAAAAGAAGGGGTGAGTAAATACAGCATCTTCAACTTGAAGCAACTTGAAGAATTCAGGTACAAGCATTGGGATTCATCAAGGAAACAATTCAACGCGTGGAGAACAGAGAAAAGCAAGGCAGGATGACTGTCCACCTGAACATGACATGGAGACAGCGGAGCCTCCCCAACCCAGGGAAGCAGTGGGTGAATGAGTGAACAACCTTGGGGACCCATGCTTCTCCCATGGATCTTTGCAATCCTTGGGTTAGGAGACCCCTCATAAACCCACTACACCAGGGCTTGCAGTCTGACATGCACAGCTACATGGAGTTTCAGCAGGGCAACTGCCCAGGTATACCTAGAGCCCTGGGAACTTTAGATATCAGGCTTCCTGGCAAAAGCAGCTGCAGCTCTTGCAAAGTGGGAGGTTAGATCCCTGTACATACCCCTAGGAATCTAGTAGGCTGAGTAGCTACAGTTTGCAGTCCCCACTTCCATGGTACTTCACTAGATAAAAAACCCACTGGCTTTGAACTCCCGCCAGCCACCAGTAGGAGCATTACACCTCTCTGAGATGGAGCTTCCAGAGGGAGAGGGAGGCCACCATCTTTGCTGTTTTGCAGCTTTAGCAGTTGTTGCCTTTGGTGCAGTTGCCTTACAAAAAAAGTGGCCAAACTGTTTTTTAAATGCAGGTCCCTGACCCCCCTTCTCCTCACTGAGTGAAATCTCCTCACTGGGGTCACTAGCCACCTTGCTGATGTTTTCCAGCTGGCAATGGTTCCAAGCCTCCCTGGGATGGAGTTCCCAGTGGGAGGGATGGGCTGCCATTTTTTCTGTTTCACAGCCTTAGCCATTGTTGCCTTCAGGCTCTAGGGAGTCCAAAGTGACTAAGGACTGGGGCAGTCCCCCAGCACAGCACAGAAGCTCTATAGAAAAATAGACAGACTGTTTTTTCACTCAGGTCCTGGATCCCCTTTCTCTTCATTGGGTGGAATCTCCAGATTGAGGTCTGAAACCACCGCTGCAGTATGTTTCGGCCAGCAGCAAGTTCATACTTCCCTGGGTTGAAACTCACAGAGGGTGGGGCAAGCTGCAGTTTTTGCTGTTTTGCAGCCTTGATTGTCGATCCCTTCAGGTACTGGAAAATCCAAGATGACTAGGGACTGGAGTGGGCACCCAACACACTGCAGCAGCCCTATGGAAAAGTGGCCAGACTATTTTTATGTAGATTCCCAAACCCTCATCTCCTCACTGGGTGAGTCCTCCTGGTCAGGGTCTCTAGCTACCCACCCCCTACCCAAGCTAGGGATATCTAACTAGTAGCAGCACTGCAACTCCCTGGGACAGAGCTCCCAGCAGGAGGAGTGGGTTGCCATTTGCAGCCCATGCCTTTGCTGTCTCCAGGCTCTGGAGAGTCTACAGGGATCAGAGGCTGGTCTGGATCATGAACACAGAGCACTCACCTCATGGAAAGGTGGCCAGACTGTTCTCCACACAGGTTCTGGTCCTCACTTCTCACTGGGCAAGGCTGCCTGACCTGAGACTCCAACACAATTACCCTGCCCCCACCTCATCACTTCAATAAGAAGCAGCTCAGCAGTTAAAGGAACACCCATATGCAGAGATGAGAAAGAACCAACGTAAGAACTCTGGCAACTCAAATGGCCAGAGTAAAGTGTCCTATGTCCTTAAAATGATCACACTAGTTCTTCAACAAAGGTTCTTAACTAGGCTGAGTTGGCTGAAATGACAGAAATAGAATTCAGAAAATGGATAGGAATGATTATCAAGATTCAGGAGAAGAGCAAATTCCAATTCAAGGAAACTAAGAACCACAATAAAACAATATAGGAGCTGATGGACAAAAGAGCCAGTATAAAAAAGAAGCTAACGAATCTGATAGAGCTGAAAAGCACACTACAAGAATTTCACAATGCAGTCACAAGTATTAACAGGTGAATAGCCCAAACAGGAAAAAAATCTCAGAACTTGAAAACTGGTTCTCTGATATAAGACAGTCAGACAAAAATGAAACAAAGAATGAAGATGAACAAACAAAACCTCCAAGAAATATGCGATGATGTAAAGAGGCGAAATCTATGAATCATTGGCATCTCTGAAGGGGATAGGGAAAAAGCAAACAACTTGTAAAACATATTTCAGGATATTGTTCTTGAAAACCTCAACATTGCTAGAGAGGCCAATGGTCAAACTCAGGAAATACAGGTAACTCTTGCAAGATTCTGCAAATGATTATCCCAGAGACACATAATCATCAGATTTTTTAAGGTCAAATGAAAGAATGTTAAAAGCAGATAGCAAAAAAGGCAGGTCAGCCACAAGAGAAATCCCATCAGGCTAATAGCAGATCTCTCAGCAGAAATCCTATAAGCCAGAAGAAATTTGGGACCTATATTTAACATTCTTTAAAAAAAAAAAAATCTTCAACCAAGAATCTCATATCCAGCCAAACTAAGCTTCCTCATTGAAGGAAAAAGAAGATACTTTTCAGAGAAGCAAATACTGAGTTTGTTACCACCAGACTCACATCACAAGAGATCTTGAAAGGAGCACTAAATATGAAAAGGAAAGACCATTACCAGCCAATACAAAAACACACCTAAGTACACAGACCACTGACACTATAAAGCAACCACAAAAACATGCTGGCATAATAATGAGCTAACACCACAATGACAAGATCAAATCCACACATATTAATACTAACCTTGAATATAAATGGGCTAAGTGCCCCCATTTAAAAGGCACACAGAGGCAAGCTGGATAAAAAGGCAAGACCCAATGGTATGCTGTCTTCAAGAGACCCATCTCACATGCAGTGACACCCATAGGCTCAAAATAAAGAGTTGGAGGAGAATCTATCAAGCAAATGGAAATCAGAGAAAAAAGTGGGGGTTGCAACCCTAATTTCAGATAAAACAGACTTTAAGCCAACCAAGATTTTAAAAAGGCAAAGAAGGGCATTACACAGTAGTACAGGGTTCAATTCTACAAGAAGACCTAACTATTCTAAATATATATGCACCCAACACAAGAGCACCCAGTTTCGTAAAGAAAGTTCTTAGAGTCCTACAAAAAGACTTAGGATCCCACACAATAACAGTGGGAGACTTTAACACCCCACTGATGGTATTAGACAGATCACTGAGGCAGAAAATTAACAAAGATATTTAGGACATGAACTCAACATTGGGCTAAGTGGATCTAATAGAGCCCTACAGAACTCTCCTCCCCATAACAACAGAATATGCATTCTTCTCATTGCCACATGGCACATACTATAAAATGAACCATACAATTAGACATAAAACAATTCTCTGCAAATACAAAAGAATTGAAGTCATACCAAATACTCTCTCAGACCACAGTGCAATAAAAATAGAACTCAAGACTAAAAAAACACTCAAAATTGTGCAATTACATGGGAATTAAACTATCTTTTCCTGAATGACTTTTAGATAAATAATGAAATTAAGGCAGAAATCAAGAAGTTATTTGAAACAAATAAGAATAAAGATACAACATATCACAATCTCTGGGACACAGCTAAGGCAGTGTTAAGAGGGAAATTCATAGCACTAAATACTTACATCAAAAAGTTAGAAATATGTCAAATTAGCAACCTAACATCACAACTAAAAGAACTAGAGAGGCAAGAGCAAACCAACCTCAAAGCTAGCAGAAGACAGGAAATAAGCAAAATCAGAGCTGAACTAAAGGAGACAGAGACATGAACAACCATTCAAAAGATCAACAAATCCAAATGTTGGGTTTTTGAAAAAATTAATAAGATAGGCCACTAGCTAGACAAGTAAAGAATAAAAGAGAGAACATACAAATAAACACAATTAGGAATGACAAAAGTGTATGTTGCCACTGACCCCACAGAAATACAAACAACCATCAGAGTCTACTACAAACACCTCCATGTACACAAACTAGAAAACCTAGAAGAGATGGATAAATTCCTGGACACACACACCCTCCCAAGACTGAACCAGGGAGAAATTGGTTCCCTGAACAGATCAGTAATGAGTTCCGAAATTGAATCAGTAATAAATAGCCTACCAACCAAAAAAAGCCCAGGACCAGATGGATTCACAGCCGAATTCTGCCAGATATACAAAGACGAGCTGGTAGTATCCCCACTGAAACTATTCCAAAAAAATTGAGGAGGAGGAGCTTTTCCCTAACTCATTCTATGAGGTCAGCATAATCCTGATACCAAAACCTGGCAGAGACACAACAGAGAAGACTACAGGTTAATATTCTTGATAACATCGATGCAACAATCCTCAACAAAATACTTGCAAACTGAATCAAGCAGCACATCAAAAAGCAAATCCACCATAATTAAGTGGGCTTTAACCCTGGTATGCAAGGTTGGTTCAACATGCACAAATCAACAAATGTGATTCATCACATAAACAGAACTAAAGACAGAAACCACAGGATTATCTTAATAGATTCAGAAAAGGCTTCCAATAAGATTCAACAGCCCTTTATATTAAAGACTTTCAATAAACTAGGTATGGAAGGAACATACCTCCAAGCAATGAGAGCCATCTATGACAAACCCACAGCCAACATCATGCTGCATGAGCAAAAGCTGGAAGCATTGCCCTTGGAAACTGGCAAAAGACAAGGATACCCTCTCTCACCACTCCTATTAAACATAGTATTAGAAGTCCTGGCCAGAGCAATCAGGCAAGAGAAAGAAAGAAAGGGCATCCAAATAGAAAGAGAGGAAGCTCAATTATCACTGTTTGCAGATGACATGATTCTATGTGTAGAAAATCCCATAGTCTCAGCCCAAAAGGTCCTTCAGTTGATAAACAACTTCCTCAAGGTTTCAGGATACAAAATTAACACACAAAAATCACTAGCATTCCTACACACCAACAACAGCCAAATCAAGAGTCAAATCAGGAACACAATCCCATTCACAACTGCCATAAAAAGAATAAAATACCAGACTGGGCATGGTGACTCATGCCTATAATCCCAGCACTTTGGGTGGCCAAGGCTGGCAGATCACCTGAGGTTGGGAGTTTGAGACCAGCCTGGCCAACATAGTGAAACTCTGTCTCTACTAAAAATATGAAAATTAGCCAGATGTGGTGGCATATGGCTGTAATCCCAGCTACTTGGGAGGCTGAGGCAGGAGAATTGCTTAAACCCAGGAGGTAGAGGTTGCAGTGAGCTAAGATCGTGACACTGCCCTCCAGCCTGGGTGATAGAGTGAGACTCTGTCTAAAAAATAAAACAAAATAAAATAAAATAAAATAAAATAAAATAAAATACCTAGGAACACAGGTAACCAGGGAGGTGAAAGATCTTTACAATGAGAATTACAAAACACTGCGCTAAGAAATCAGAGATGACACAAACAAATAGGAAAACATTCCATGCTCATGGATAGGAATAATGAACATCATTAAAGTGGTCATATTGTCTAAAGCAATTTACCAATTCAATGCTATTTCTATCAAAATACCAATGACATTCTTCAAAGAACTAGAAAAAAATAAAAAATTCATTTAAAAATTCATACAGAACCAAAAAAAGAGCCAAGGCAATCATAAACAAAAAGAACAAAACGGGAGGCATCATGTTATCTGACTTCAAACTATATGATAGGGCCACAGTATAAATGTCATGGTACTGACACAAAAGCAGACGTATAGACCAATGGAACAGAATAGAGTCCAAAAATAAGGCCACAGGCCTACACTCATGTGATCTTCGACAAAGCTGACAAACACACACAATGGAGAACAAACTCCCTATTCAATAAGTGGTGTTGGATAACTGGCTAGCCATATGCAGATTGAAACTGGAGCTTTCCTTACAGCACATACAAAAATCAATTCAAGATGAATTAAAGACTTAAATGCAAAACCCCAAATTATAAAAACCCTGGAAGACAACCTAGGCAATACCATTCTGTAATAGGAATGTTTAAAGATTTCATGATGAAGATACTGAAAGCAATTGCAACAAAAGCAAAAATTGACAAATGAGATTTAATTACACTTAAGAGCTTCTGCACAGCAGAAGAAACTATAAACAGGGTAAATAGACAACCTACAGAATAGAAGACAGTATTCACAAACTATGAATCTGACAAAAGTCTAATATCCAGCATCTACAGGAACTTCAGCAAATTTACAAGAAAAAACAAATGGTCCCATTAAAAAGTGAACGGACACTTCTCAAAAGAAGATATACATGTGGCCAACAAGCATATGAAAAAAGCTCGACATTACTGATCATTAGAGAAATGCAAATCAAAACCACAATGAGATACCATCTCACCCAAGTTAGAATGGCTACTATTAAAAAGTCTAAAAATAACAGATTCTAGCAAGGTTGTGAAGAAAAGAGAATACTTATACACTGTTGGTAGGAGTGTGAATTAGTTCAACCATTGTGGAAAGCAGTGTGGCAATTCCTCCAAGAACTAAAAATAGAAGTACAATTCAACCCAGCAATCCCATTATTGGTATATACCCAAAGGAATATAAATCATTTTACCATAAAGACAAATGCACATGAATGTTTATTGCAGCACTATTCACAATAGCAAAGACAGAATCAACTTGAATGCCCATCAATGACAGATTAGATGAAGAAAATGTGGTACCTATACACCACGGAATACTATGCAGCCATAAAAAAGAAAAAGATCATGTGTTTTGCAGGAACTTGGATGAAGCTGGAGGCCATTATCCTTAGCAAATTAATGCAGGAACAGAAAACCAAAGACTGCATGTTTTCACTTCAAGTGGGAGCTAAATCATGAGAACACGTGAACACAAAGAGGGGAACAACAGATACTGGGGCCAACTTACTTGAGAGCAGAGAATGGGCAGAGGGAGAGGATCAGAAAAAATAACTATTGGGTACTGGGCTTAGTACCTGGGTGATGAAATGATCTGTACAACAAATCCCTGTGACACAAGTTTTCCTATATAACATTCCTGCACATGTACCCCTGAACCTAAAATAAAAGTTAAAAAAAAAAAATTAAAAGTGGAAATAAAACCCCTCCCTGCCATCATGGCACCTACATTTGAGTGTCTTAGTAGAGAAGTTCCTTATAAAGTACTGCCCTTGGTCTTTCCAATATCCAAATAAATAACTGGGATTGCTCAAAGCCAGATTTCATGCTTGCAGCTGTCACTATATAAATCTGCCAAGTCCTCCAAAGAAGGTGACTGTGTTTCATCTCTGTGATGATAGTGTGGATATCCTGGATCTGGCTCCAAGATTCACTCCTGCAAGACTTGATCACATTAATTGCTGGTCTTTGAAGCAGAAGTTGAGCCATTGTGTCCCAATAAGTTTCAGAGCCCTGCCACTCAAATTAAGTTCCTGGGCATTGTCTGGTCCTCTGATACTAGTCAGATTCCTCATGTAGTCAAACAATAGCATCTCTTAAAAACTCCCTCAACACTCAACATGACCCCATACTTACTGAGTTTCTTTGGGCCCTGGTACTAGCATTTATCACATTTCTTGCTGTTCTTCTGGCCAATTTATGAGATCACCTGTAAATCCATCACCTTCACATGAGGTTCCCACAGCAACATGCCTCAGAGCTGGTGCAACTGGCCATACAACAACTCTTCCTCAAGTGCCATCCAGTACTGACTTCTGAGGGTATGCCCTGGCCACTGAGAAATACGGCTCCTGGAGCTTATGGATGAAGCATGATGCTCACTGGCTGCCCATGGGGTTCTCACCCAGATGCCTGTCTCTCATGGCCTCCTGCTGTATGCCTTTGGATCATCAACTTCTGGTGGCCTATTGGGCATTATTAGAGTCTGGTACCATTGCAAGTTCTAAGCCTCTGGGGCTCAGAACCCAAGTGCCCATGATGCCCTGGGTTAAGGAAGCCCCTCCACCCATGGCATGGCATGGCCACTGAAAAAAATAAAACCCTTCCCTGCCATCGGAGGAGTCTGCTGAAATGAAAATGGTATTTTCAGGTCAGGGCTAAATTGATGTAGGAGATCCTTCTAAGCTGCAGGAGGAAGTGGCCTCCCCTGTATTCAACCTCTTGTTCATGAATGATGGGACAACACCAGTGGTAACTCCGCTGCTGTCACCACTTGCTAGGTGGGAAGACCCTTGGTTCCAACTGTCTGAGACAGAAAGGGAGTGGTGTACTTCACTGACAGTGCTGGACAAATCGCATGATCCTCACCCTGTGGGTCGTGGCTGGCTTCTTCAGCCTGCCTCCTGCTCCTGCTGCCCCAGCCAGTCTGCGTGCCATAGCAACCACTGCCCTGGACTCTATCAGTGGATGATTCTAGGAGTTTGATATCTTGGATTTTTTCTTTCTCCTGGAGTATGTAGTATGTCTAACCTCAAATGCAGCTGAGCCTCACATACAGGTCTTCTGCCAAACAGTGGGTCAAAAACCACATGAGTATAACACCACCCTGAGCCATCTAGAGGCATACTGGGTCAACAAACACTGCTTGCTAACTAACTCTTGCTCCTTCCCCTCAGGCCCTGTTCTCTGCCTAAAGGGCCACATTCAGGATATCCCAATCCTTTGCGTCCTACTAAACATATGGGGGAACTGCTATTGGTTGGGTCCAGCGATGCCATTCTAACACTAACCTTAGGTCTCCCTCAGCACAGTGACATCTGCCTAGCACCCTAAAACTATAAGGGGATGTCTGAAACCTCCTAGAACATCATACAGACAGTCCCCCCTTTTCCACACATACACCAGGTTTTTACCACCTATTGGGTGCATATCATCTCATGGAAATTTCAGCCCAGATGCTGCAATCCCTGAACTGCTAGACCTGCCATAAAAGCCCTCTCCTAGAGACCTCTGCCGCACAGGCCTGTACCACAAAGGTATTGCATAGCCTGCAAGCCACCTGGTCCTTTGTTAGACGGGGATACATGTTCCATCCTAAGCCTCTCATCCTATTCCATGATGCCACAGCACAGTCCAATTTTATGCACCCAAGATCTATGTGCATCGTGTATTTAGACAAGACAGGGAAGTGATGTTTACATCTTCCTTTTCTGCCCTTACAAGTGAGTAATTTAGCTCTTGCCCACTTCATATCAGCACATAAATTATCTGTGGCTAGGGAACTCTGTTTTTAGCCTTCTAATACGATGACAATGATCTCTTATGGTCCAAAGAAGGGCAACATCTATACTATATACTCTACTTCCTCCCTTATATTACTTCGTTCCCTGTAAGTGCACACCAGGTGTTTCAGGCCTACTTTTAAGTTTCCATAAACCACCCTCAAATCCAACC
This sequence comes from Macaca mulatta, assembly GCF_049350105.2. Classification (NCBI taxonomy): domain Eukaryota; kingdom Metazoa; phylum Chordata; class Mammalia; order Primates; family Cercopithecidae; genus Macaca; species Macaca mulatta. The sequence continues at coordinate 76,025,945 of NC_133413.1, read as the reverse complement.
TTCCACTGAATAAAGCTCTCTTCCTGATCTGCTTGTTCATGGGGACCACCACCATACTGGGCACCTCACACATAGCCCTGGGCACCGTTACCACCAGCCAGCAAATGGCCCTGGCCCCATCCTCGTACATGCACAAAGCATTCCAAGCCCTACGCCTCTTAACTCAGAGACAAGACTTTCTAGCTCAAATGGTATTAGACAATCACCTAGCCTTAGACTACTTATTAGCTGCCCAAGGAGGAGTATGTTCATTGCAGGCAACTTCTTGTATGTGGATCAATACTGGGCAAGTGAAACAGCTCCTTAAGAAATAAAAAATTGATGTTACAGCAATGCATAATGTTATACAAGTATTCAAAAACTACATACCAATAGTTCTGGAAACTGCAGATCTGTTCTCTATGGAGCCAATGACTCTGCACAGGATTCCAAACCCTAGTAGTACTCATTGTAACAATTGTGACCCTCTCCCTACTGGTCGAGTGCTTACTTCACTTCCTAGGAAGGCGATTTTCCTACTCCCTAGAACCCTCAGTCATTACCAGGGTTTAAAATTAAGTTTTAATTGACAAATACAAATTGTGTATATTTATTGTATACAACATGCTTTGAAATTTTTACACATTGTGGAATGATTAAATTGAGCTGATGAACATATGCATTACCTCATATACTCATCATTTATTTGTGTTCAGAACACTTAAAATCTACTCTTTTGTTGGCATTTTTCAAGAATACAATAGGTTGTTATTAACGGCAGTCACCACGTTGCAAGCATCCTATGTTTTCTTCAAAAAAATTTACAGTATTATACGTTACATTTAAATCTGTGATTTGTTATGAGTTAACTTTTCTATAATATGTGAAGTTTAGGTCAAGATTCTTTTTTTTTCCCATCTGGATGTCTGATTGCACCAGGATCATTTGTTGAAAACACTATTCTTTCCCCATTGAGTTGCTTTTGCATCTTTGTCAAAAATCAGTTGACAGCACTCATGTGAGGTTATTTGTAGGTTCTCTGTTCTGTTCCTTTGATCTATGTATATCCTGTGAGTGCCACATAGTCTTGATTACTGTAACTATGTCATACGTCTTGAGACAGGGAAAGTGGTTCTTTCCAGTTTATTCTTCTTTATTAAAATTGTCTTAGCTGTTTTAGATCCTTTGTTTTTACGTATATATTTTAGAATAATTTTGTCTATTGCTATAAAATATCCTGGTTAAATTTTTATAGGAATTATATTAAGCCTGTATAACAATTTGGGGAGAATTGATATCCTTACTATGTTGAGTCCTCTGATCCATAAACACAGTATGTCTCTCCATTCATTTAGATCTTTTTTGATTTTCCCCATCAGTGTTTTGTACTTTTCAGCATACAAGTTGTGTGCATATTTTGTTAGATTTATGCCTCAGCATTAAAAATTTTTTGTAAATGGTAGTATATTTTTAATTTGTTTATGTTTATTGCTAGTAAGCAGAGAGAGAATTGATTTTTGTATGTTGATCATGTATCTTATAAATTTGCTGAACTTATTAGTTCTACGTGCTTTTGTTGATTTCTTGTGATTTTCCTATGTAGACAATCACATCATGTGCAAACATGGATGACTTTTTTCTTCTTTTTCAATCTGTAGGGCTTTTCTCTTTTTTCTTGCTTCATTTCATTGGCAAAAATCCTAGCAGTGTTGAATAAGAGAGGTGAAAGAAGACACCTCTGCCTTATTTCCAATTTTGGGAGAAATGCTGTCCTTTACCACTAAGTATATTGTTGATTATAGCTGTTTGATAGATGCTTTTTATCGGCTTGAAGAAGTTCTCTATTTCTATTTTTTTCCAGAAGGTTTCAATTATAAATGGAAGTTGAAAGTTGTCAAGTGCTTTTACTTCATTATTTGATACGATCATGATAATTTTTTTCTTTGGCCTATTATATGGTAGATTTCATTGACTGCTTTTCAAATATTGAATCAACTTTGTGTCCTTGGAATAAACTCATACGATATTTTCTATATTGCTGAATTCTGTTTGCTAACATTTGTTAAGGATTTTTGCCCGTACATGAAGCATATTTGTCTCCAGACATGTGTTTATACTGGCTTCATCTGGTTTAGATATCAAGGTAATGCTAGTTTCATACAATGAATTGAGAAATTGTGATGGTTAATTTTATATGTCCACTTAACTAGGCTGTGGAACACAGTATCAGTTTAGATGTTACTGTGAAGGTATTTTTAAAGATGTGATTAACATTTAAATCAGCAGACTTTGAGTAAAGTAGATTGTCCTCCATAACATGGCTGGGTCTCATCCAATCAGTTGAAGGCCTTAAGAGGAAAGACAGGTCCCTAGAAGAAGAAGGGATTCTGCCTCCAGAATGCCTAGGACTCAAGAATGCAGCATCAACTCTCTCCTAGCTTAATGCCTTATAGGTTTCAGACTTGCCAGCTTCCCAATCATGTCAACCAGCTCCACACACAGTCCCTGTTGGTTCTGTTTTTCTGGAGAACCTTGACTGATACAAAAGTGTTCACCCCTCTTTTATTTTTTGGAATAGATTTTGTGGAATTAGTGTTAATTAATTAATTTTTGAGATGGGGTCTTGTTCTGTTGCTTGGGCTGGAGTGCAGTGGTGTGAACATGGCTTACTGCAGCCTCACCAACCAGGCTCAAGTGGTCCTCTCATCTCAGCCCCACAAGTAGCTGGGGCTACAGGCACATGCCACCATGCCCAGATAATTTTTAACTTTTTGTAGAGACAAGGTCTCCCTGTGTTGCCCAGGCTGGTCTTGAACTCTTGAACTCAAGAAACCCCTTCACCCTTGGCTTCCCAAAATGTTGGGATTATAGATGTGAGCCATTATGGCTGACCCGGTGTTAATTATTTAAATGTTTGGTAGAATTCTCCGGTGAAACTATCTGGGCCTGGAGATCATTTATTTGTGAGTTTTTAAATCAAGAATTCAACTTTTAAAATTGTTATTAGGCTGTTGAAATAGGTTTATATTAAGTGAGTTGTAGTTTTTCCTCTTCAAGAAATTTGCTTTTCAGTTTCATCGATACCTGCTATTATTTTTATTTCCTTCCTCCTGCTTACTTGGACTTTATTTTGCCCTTGTTTTTCTAAGTTCTCGAGGTGGGAATTTAGATTATTGACTTAATCTTCTAATATATGCATTTAGCAATGTAAGTTTCTCTATCATCACTGCTTTAACTGCATCCCAGAAATTTGTGTATTTTCATTTTCTTTCAACTCAATGGATTAAAAAAAATTTCTGTGGAGATTTTTTTGACACACAGATTATGTACAAGTTCATTGTTTAGTTTTCAAATATGTGAAAATTTTCCTGTCACGTTCTGTTAACTGATTTTTAGTTTCAGTCCTTTGTGGTGGAAGAACATACTCTGTATGATTTAAATTCTTTTAAATTTGTTGAGGTTTGTTTTGTGAAGCAGCATATTATTTATCTAATATATGTTCTGTGAGAACTTGAAATTAATATGTATTCTATTGTTGTTGGGTTGAGCATTCTATAAATGTCAATTAGATTTTGTTGGCTGATGGCGTTGAGTTCTATAACCTTGATTATTTTTTCTCTTCTATCTATTGCTGAGAGAGGGGTGTTGAATAGTCTTCATAGTGGATTTGTCTAGTCCTCCTTTCAGTTCTATCAGTTTGCTTCACATATTTTGCACCTCTGTGGTGTGGTAATATGTATTTAGGAATGCTATGTCTTCTTGGGTTGGGGTGGGGTTGCCTCATTATTGCCAAGTGGGGGTGAAAAGCTTGGACTTGCATGTGGTCTCCACTGAACTGTCGGTGGGAGGAGGTTCTTGTTACTACCCAGCAGAGATGAAAGTTCTCGTTTCCCACTTGACTTTCCTTTGGCACCATTGCAGACGGGAGGTTGGAGAGTCTTGTTACAACCTGGATATTTTGAAAGTCTAGGCTCTTCATCTGACTTTTGCTGGAGGAGAAATGGTTGAGGCCATAGGTTTCTTCTGTGATATTTGACTGTAGGAGAGCAGTTATTGTCTAATAGTTTTCTGTCTTGCTTGGCTGTCTCTTTTCTTGTCCATAGGCTAGAAATCAGTCTTTATTTATTTATTTATTTGTTTATTGCTTGTTTGTTTCATTTTTGTCTCTACTCATTACCTTTCGTGACTTGCTGGCTTCTCTAGCTCTCATTTGGGATATATGAGGAAAAAGAAAACCCAGGAATCTTACCAGTTTGTAGTTAATTGGGTCCTGAGGTCTCCAGTCACCCTGCCTTCTCTTCTCCACCTTCCAGTCATCTTGTTTGCTTTGTACATAGTGTCTAGGGTTTTTACTTACACTTAATTGAAGAAATAGGAAAAATAATGGCTACTCCATATTTCTAAAACTAGAATTCTTTCATTTGAGTTTTAGGCTAAATTCATCAAAAACTATAAATGGCTTTTTATTGGAATATCAATTACATTAAAATCTATAGATCAATTTGGGTGAGTTAACTTCTTTACATTATTGAGTCTTTCGAAGCATGAACTTGGCATATCATTCTACTTATTTAGATCTTCAATTTTTCTTATGGTGTTCTAAAGTATCTGTGCAGTTTAAACATTTTTACTTAGATTTTCTCCTAGGTGTTTGATATTTTTGATATTATATATGAGACCTTTAAAACATTAAAAATTTTCAGATTATGTTTCTTCTATGTGGAAATAAAATGTATTTGTTTACTGACCTTGTATCCAGCAACAAAAAATAACAAAAAAATCTATGATAAATTATTAAAATTAGTAAGTAATTGTTTGGTTCCATGTGAAATTTAAAATATTGTTTTCTACTTCTGTGAAGAGAGGTAATGGTAGCTTGATGGGGAGAGCATTAAATTTATAAATTACTTTGGTCAGTATGGCCATTTTCACGATATTGATTCTTGCTATCCATGAGCATGGGATGGTTTTCCATTTGTTTGTCTTCTCTCCTATTTAATCCTAAGCAAAAAGAACAAAGCTGGAGGTATCACATTACCTGACTTCAAACTATACTACAAAGCTACAGGAACCAAAACTGCATGGTACTTGTACCAAAATAGATACATAGACCAATGGAACAGAACAGACACCTCAGGAATAATGCCACACATCTACAACCATCTGATCTTTGACAAACCTGACAAAAACAAGCAATGGGGAAAGGATTCCCTATTTCATAAATGGTGTTGGGAAAACTGACTAGCCATATGCAGAAAACTGAAAGGACCACTTTCTTACACCTTATACAAAAATTAACTCAAGATGGATTAAAGACTTAAACCTAAGGCCTAAAACCATAAAAGCCCTAGAAGAAAACCTAGGCAATACCATTCAGGACATAGGCATGGGCAGACTTCATGACTAAAACACCAAAGGCAATGTCAACAAAAGCCAAAATTGACAAATGAGGTCTAATTTACCTAAAAAGCTTCTGCACAGCAAAAGAAACTGTCATCAAAGTGAACAGGCAACCTACAGAATGGGAGAAATTTTTTGCAATCTATCCATCTGACAAAGGGTTAATATCTAGAATCTACAAGGAACTTAAACAAATTTACAGGAAAGAAACAACCCCATCAAAAAGTGGGCAAAGGATGTGAACAGACACTTCTCAAAAGAAGACATTTATGGCTGGGTGCGGATCCCAGCACTTTGGGAGGCCGAGGCAGGTGGATCACAAGGTCAGGAGATTGAGACTATCCTGGCTAACACAGTGAAACCCTGTCTCTACTAAAAATACAAAAAACTAGCCAGGTGTGGTGGTGCACACCTGTAGTCCCAGCTACTCAGGAGGATGAGGCAGGAGAATCACTTGAACCTGGGAGGCAGAAGTTGTAGTGAGCTGAAATCGTGCCACTGCACTACAGCCTGGGAGACAGAGTGAGACATCTCAAAAAAAAAAAAAAAAAAAAAAAAAAAGACATTTATGCAGCCAACAAACATATGACAAAAAGCTCATCATCACTGGTCATTAGGGAAATGCAAATCAAAACCACAATCATTAAAAAGTCAGAAAACAACAGATACTGGAGAGGATGTGGAGAAATAGGAATGCTTTTACACTCTTGGTGGGAGTGTAAATTAGTTCAACCATTGTGGAAGACAGTGTGGCGATTCCTCAAGGATCTAGAACCAGAAATACCATTCGATCCAGCAATCCCATTACTGGTATATACCCAAAGGATTATAAATCATTCTACTATAAAGACAGATGCCCATGTATGTTTATTGCTGCACTATTCACAATAGCAAAGACTTGGAATCAACCCAAATGCCCATGAATGATAGACTGGATTAAGAAAATGTGGCACATATACACCATGGAATACTATGCAGCCATTAAAAAGTGTGAGTTCATATCCTTTGCAGGGACATGGATGAAGCTGGAAACCATCATTCTCAGCAAACTAACATAGGAACAGAAAACCAAACACCACATGTTCTCACTCATAAGGGGGAGTTGAACAATGAGAACACATGAACACAAGGAGGGGAACATCACACACTGGGGCCTCTTAGGGAGTTGGGGGCTAGGGGAGGGGTAGCATTAGGAGAAATACCTAATGTAGATGACGGGTTGATGGCTGCAGCAAACCACCATGGCACGTGTATACTTATGTAACAAACCTGCACATTCTGCACATGTATCTCGGAACTTAAAGTATAATAAAAAACAGATCATAAAACTGACAAAACAGACTCTTAGTAACAATAAGATATCAAATTATAAACAGGATCTGAGAACATGCCAGACAACAGTTAAGTCCCACACTCCTACACTTAAAAAGTTAAGTTTTGTTCTAGCTGCCACAAGGCTTTTCTTTTTCATGAGTGGCCAAATGGGTGCTAGAGTCAAGATAAGTTGACTAACTGACCCCTACTCTCTCTTCCACCAGCTGTAACTACAGTTTTAATTAGACAAGAGACTGATTTCAGTACATTTCTCCTCATAAAAAGGCCACTAACCATGGGCAAGTGCTGGCTGGTTTACAGAAATTACACACTCAAGTATCTGTGTGTAAATATAGTGTCTAATTATAATACATTTATATGTTAAGTCTCCATCCCAAAATAAACATGGGTCATATGTTACATACATATTTGTTTAATATACATGTGTCAGTACCAACTTTATGAATATTAATAGCCCCTCCTATAACCTGTTAAATATGTATATTTAGCCAAAAAAGTTAGTAATTGTTTATTATAGAGTCTTTTGGAATTTTCTCATATAGCTTATATCATTTGCATATTCCTTTATAATATAATATCATATCTTTGAATTATTTTTCTTGCCCTTGTTGCACTGGCTAGAAACTCTACCACTATCTTGATTAGTGGTGATAGCAGACATCCTTGTTTCATTTCCAGTCTCAAAGAGAAAGCTTTCAATATTGTACCATAAACCATGATGTTTGTTGTTAATTTTTGAAGGTACCTGTAACACCTTAAGGAGGTTCTCAAGTTTTCTTTGTATTCCTAGTTTCCTGAAAGCTTTTATCATGAATAGAAATTGCATTTTATCAATGTTCTTTCTGTACCTATTTAGGTGAGTATATGATTCTTTCCCTTTATTTTGTTAATAGGTTCCATTATAATAATTATTTTTTATAAAATGTTAACCCAGGCTGAACATGGTGGCTCACGCCTGTAATCCCAGCACTTCGGGAGGACGAGGTGGGGCAGATCACCTGAGGTCAGGAGTTAAAGATCAGCCTGGCCAATATGGTCAAACCCCGTCTCTACAAAAATACAAAAATTAGCTGGGCATGATGGCAGGTGCCTGTAATCCCAGCTACTTGGGAGGCTGAGGAAGGAGAATTGCTTGAACCTGGGAGGTTTGGGTTGCGGTGAGCTGAGATTGTGCCATCGCATTCCAGCCTGGGCAACAGAGTGAGACCCCATCTAAACAAACAAACAAACAAACAAAAAACCCGACTTTGTACCCCTAGAATAAATCCAACTTGATAATTATGAATTACTTTTTATATATCTAGATTCAATTTAGTAGTATTTTCATCAGGATTTTTGCATGTATGTTTACAGAATATATTAATCTATTAATCTGTAGTTTTTCTTTCTTGTAATATCCTTGGCAGGTGGTTTTTTTTTTTTTTTTTTAAATAGAGTCTCACTCTGTCACCCAGGCTGGAAGTGCAGTGGCACGATCACAGCTGCCTGCAGCCTCGACCTACCAGGTGATCCTCCCACCTCAGCCACCCAAGTATCTGAGACTACAGGCAGGCACCAGCATGCCTGGCTGTTTTTGAAAATTTTTTAGAAAGCTGGGGTTTCCCCATGTTGTTGAGGCTGGTCTTGAACTCCTGAGCTCAAGCGATTCATCTGCCTCACCCTCCCAAAGGGCCAGGATTACAGGCAGGAGACACTGCTCCAGGCCTCCTTGACAGGTTTTGTGTCAAGATTATTCTGTTCTCATAAAACAAGTTGGGAAGTGTGTCCTTTTATTCTATTCCCTGAAAGGAGATAGTAAACCTTTAATAAGTGGCATAGCTAATATTCAAACCACATAGTCTGATTCCAAAGTCTACACTTTTAATTACAATGTGATGTTGATTTCCCTCTTAATTGCTTTCTCTCTCTCTCAATATGCATACCCTGAACGCCAATTCCTACCCAGCTGACACCTGTGAATGCAGTATGTTGCATTAAAGGAGAGGAACCCTGAGATTAGGGAGCTCTAATCTTTTCTAGTAGGCAATAAGCATGGTAACCCCTTGCTCTGGAGGGAGACTCTACTTCTATCTTCTTTGGCTATTTAAATACAAACATCCTTGAAACAATGATCAAGAAAATGGAGCATCAGAGCTTCACTTGCAAAAGTGCAGAAATCTGAGAAATCCTTGAAGGATTGTGTCTCAATACCAATCCTTGCTATTTTTGTCTCCTTTCTACCTTAAAGTCATTTATAAAACAATATTTCCTTTCTCTGTCTTAAAATACCGGAACCTCCCTTAAAATATTTGAAATTAGGATATTCCATTTTCTATTATTTTATATGAACAAATTTCTCATTTATATCCAACACCATTATCCCACTGGCAAGCATTCTTCATATCTGGTTGCCTTAGTTTGAAGCTGCATTAAGCCAGTATTTGCTCTCCATTAATTGTCCAAATGACAGACAACCTACAGCCCTTGCATGATGTGGTCCCTGTACCTCACTGGCTTCATTTCCTATCACTCCTACCTTCACCCCCCATGCTCCATTGCACAGGTCTTGGTCCAGTTTTCAAATGTGTCACACTCCTTCCAGCTTCAGGGACTGATCACATGTTTGCCCCACCAGGACTGCCTTCTCCACAGCCAAGTTATTGATGGCTCCTCCCTGAGATCTCTGTCTAAGCACCGCTTCCTCACAGAAGCCTTCTCTGACCCCTACATTCTGGGATCAGAAAGGAGACATTCTTCTTAGCTGAACCTTTTTAGCTTAACCTTTCTCATTTTTTGAAACATTTAATCACAGTTATAAGGAAATACTTGTCCCAAGTTTGTTTCTCCTACTACAATATCAATTCCGTGAGGGAGAGACTGTATTATTCTTATTCATAACAATACATAGTAGGCACTTAATACGTGTTTCTTGAATGACTGATTCTCTAATTTAAATTGTTCAAAAGTCATTTGAGGACTTGTGTATATCACTGAAGTTCTGTGGGTTCATAAAAGGGTTGAAAACATGATGTACATTTTCGTTTTCTCAGAAGATTCCATTGAGGTCATCTCTTGACTTACTCTTTTTTTTTTTTTTTTAGATGGAGTTTCACTCTTGTTGCCCAGGTTGGAGTGCAATGGCGCAATGTCTGCTCACTGCAACCTCTGCTTCCCGGGTTCAAGCCATTCTCCTGCCTCAGGTAGCTGGGATTACAGGTGCGCGCCACCACACCCGGCTAATTTTTTATATTTTTAGTAGAGACGGGGTCTCACATTACTTCCTATCAAAGCCACCTCACTGACCTTCATCCATATGGAGCTTCTGTTGGTGTGAATCTCTCACAAGATGTGAGGAGGTGGATAGATGGATAATGAAAGGTGGCTGAGCTCATGAACAATGGATGATATGGAAATAATAACATTATACTGTAATAAATTATGATAATATGATAAATAATAAATAACATTTACTGAACACTTCCTATATGCCAGGCACCATGCTAAATACTCTATATGTCTTTATTTAATCTTAACAACATTATTATAATATAGTTTAGTTATTGTCATTACTTTATAGCTAAGAAAATTGAGTCTTGGACAGATTAAGTAACTCTCTTAAGGGCACACAATCACTGAGTGGCAGAGACAGGACTTGGATCCATGTTGGTGTGACTCCAGAATTCTCACTCTTAACTGCTAGACCATAGACTGCCTTATGTCACTTCTACTAGTTGTCCAAATATGGCGAGGGTCCATAAGAAAGAGATTGTAAAATGGTTTCTTTTATCTAATTTCAGCTCTAAAGTAACAAGCAGATCTAGTGATAAAGAAAATATTTGAATTTAGGACTCTAAGTGTTCTTTTAGCCGATCCAAAATTATTCACTTTGTAATGGGATTGTTTCTGTGATTCTAATTCAATGCTTGCAATTTTCTTGTAGGTTGGTTAACCTCAGGACTTAGAAAAGAAATGACTGTAATTTAACCGTTCAAAAGATCAGTTTACCACTAAATACACAAACATAAGTGTGTAAAACTTTTTCAATAGAAGACTCAGTCAAGTTCTTAAGCAAAAGATATTCCTTCAACAAGCTGGTGTGCAGTAACTGCTTTCCAGAAACCCCAGTTCCACTAAAAATTCATGTTTTGAATGAGATTAAATCCTTTATTGCTCTGGCTATTGAAGAGGTGGTGCCAAGAGACTGAAATCTTATGAAAGACATTTATTTTTTCGAGTAATGTGTTAATATTTATTTAATTGAATTCATAATCCTTTGTTTAAAATGTATTTATAGAAAAGAGAGAAAAACAGACTCCACAATTAGTTTTCTTGTATCTAGGACAAGCTTGTTATAACAGTCACGGGATACATTTTGACGGGTGCTATTTCAGCATTGACTATTTTGAAAACTTGGAGAAAAACACTTTAAAGTCAATACTGTCCAATTTAAAAATATGAAGTTGGATCATATACCATAATATATATTTAACCACTTCAAATCTTCTATGAATTTTAGAGGTGGCTCAATTAACTTGGTATTCTTACATTCTTTATAAATCATGTCTAACAAGATTACAATACTATTTTCCCCCTTTCTCTCAAGAGGCCTCCTGCAGACAGTCACTGCAGCTTAATGTCCCTGTACCCCCATCCTGCTTATGATAATATTGAATGCACAGGGGATGTTACTAAGCGTGAGGGGTTTGACTCACTGTCCTTTATGTCATCAAGCCTCAATACCCTCTTCCTCCCCCCGTTTTCTCTCCTCCTCTCTTTCTCAAAAGTTGAGATCTATATAAAGATAATACAAAGTAGAAAATGGTAGGCTGCCTGAGAGGCACGGTTAGGTCCTCTGGATGATGAGAAGGCACATCTGGCTTAGGGAAAATCAGAGAGAGTTGCTGCACGAGATGGCATTGAGTTAGGGGATTTAGGCACACAGGCATCAGAGGATGTCTTTCCGGTGCATGCAAAGACAGGTGGTATGCTGTTTAAATGTTTGCTGAGTGAATGCAAGGGTGTTTTGAAAAGTGAAATAGGTGCATAATTAATGAGAGTGAGGAAAGCACAAGGGAAAGCACATGAATGACTTGAGGTCTTGACTGGATCCTTTTGGACCAGAACCTTTTCCCATATGTAGATGGAGACCGGGATAGATGAGTTTCTCGAAGGGAGACAAGACACTCTTTCCCCTCAGCTCTTGCTCATGGTTGTCCCAAGGATGCCCTTTGGAAGTAACTGACTGACAAAAGAGATAAGGAGATAGGATGCCAATCAATGTCAAAACCCAGTTAGATTGATCATGGTCTGTCCTCATAGCACTTGCAGTACATATCTCCATAGCAATAATTATTTGTTTACTTCTTAAACGTCTGCAATTTTTTTTTTTTCAGATCCACTGAGCTTTGTGAGGGAAGGACCTGGGTTGGTTTTGTTTGCATTCTATACTAAGCACATAGCAGGTTCACAGTAAATATTTGCTGAATGAATGCTTTGTCTTCACTCATTCATAACAGAGATTGTTGAATGAATAAAAGTAAAGTAAATTGTTCTATTTACCTAAAATGTAAAGCACATAGGTGCTTATGTTAGGAAGACAGTTTGGGATCAAATTACTGAGGGATTTGAATATCTAGCTAAGACTCAGTACTCGTAGTACTGTGGCAAGCAACAGATTATTAATTAAAAGTTTCAAGTGGGCGAGTGACAATTTCAGCTTTGTTTTACAAAAATACCTCACTTTTAAAATTACGTGAGAATTAGAATTCATGAAGAAGAAGATTGTAAGTATGATCTGAGTAACATCATCATTGCTTTAGCCCGTTGCTTTTAAAGCAACTGCAGGTAATTTCCCCTGCAACCTGCCTGGTTTCACTGTTTGGATTCCATGTAGAAGATACAAAGGATTGTGGTGGCAACACAGAGTGTGGGATGGAAGAGGAGGAGGCATGGAGTGGGGGCTGTGTGGCAAATTGGGCATAAATATGTGTCCATTCCTACCATGAATTAAATATTTATTTTACAAATTTTTTCAGTAGTATGCCAGTCATTTACAAACACATGTTAAGATTCTGACTTGGCTAGAAAGATGAGGCCATAACACTCATGATTAGTTTACTGGCTGAGTTAAACTCAGTGATGCTACAATCAGAAATGGTTTGATTTTTCTCCAATCATTGTCTCTAAATGTTTCTCTTGACTCTTCTTTTTCCTGCTTTTGTGAACATCTTCACATTTCAAGCAAATTCCCATAGCTTTCTGGTCACTTTCAGATATTCAATTTAGTTCAGTCTAACACTCAATCAAACATCTAATTCAAAGATTCTTTTCTGCCAACAATATGACCAGGAGCTCAGGAAAAGGAAATATTCTATGCCTTTTCATACTTTTTGTACTTCTACTCTCCTTTTCTTCCTTCTTTTTTCTTGGAATGCAGTGGGAGATAGAGATTGCACAGAAGAAAAGGGTTAGAAATATACTTACATAGTGATATTTGGAGCTCAAAATTCTTGTTCTTTGGGACATTTGTGGTCTTTTCAAATGATTCAAAGAGGCTCCCTGATGTGAATAATGCACTCTATTGGGGGAATTCTGTAATTTCTTATAAAAGTTTTATAAGTCACTTCAGCTCTTATCCCTGGTGATCTACCCCTTCAGCCATTTAATAAAAGCATCGCCTCACCCTAACTAGCTTCTTACTGGCTGTGAGGGTCCCAGCAAGAAAACAGAAGCCCATCTTCCTTGGTATGCACTTGGTCCTTGGGAAACTCATTCATCCTTGTCATGACAATAAATACATAAATAAGTAAATAAACAAACAAGCATTATAGGCTTGTCCCACAGTTCCTCTTTCTTTGCTCTATTGCCTTGAGCTGTCCCTGCAATTACCTGCATTAAGAACTATCCTCTCACAGAGTTTGACAGGAGGAAGCAGGTGTCAGTCTCTGTGTTCACATATGCCTTTTCAGTTCCGGGAGTCAAATATCAATTTTATCCAAGACTTCTCTTAGCCTGCTTCATTTGGGTCTCTTAGTATCACCGGGACCCTTGATTCCACACCTTGCGAATAACCCAGCTGGGGAGCAAGATGCTTTTGTCCACTTTGTGAGATCACCCTTTTATCTGTATGACTGGTTCTCTAGGAACGTCTTCCCACTGGATTCAGCAAAAGAAAGGGGGAAACACCCTTATCCTCCCTCCCATGGGAAAGGGAGAAGAAATGTCCTCACATTTTCCTCTAAGCTCACAACACAATGATGCCATATGTTTCCTCCAAAGAACCCTTGTTTTTTGCTTATATATGTGAATTGGGATATTGTCTCTGGACCAGTCTTGCTGCCATTTAGTAAGCCCTCCCTATGTGGATGTATTTGGCACCTCTCTTTAGTACTCAGCATTGCTTGTCTTCTGTTGTTCTCAGTTTTAGTGCTTAATGGACATTCCAAGACAATAGAAAATATGCATTTAATTTCCTAGAATATGCATAGTCCCCACATCCTGGGAGAACTCAGAGTTTAGAAACTGCCATCAAAAAAGGTGATAGCAAACAATCTGAATTGTGAAGGAAAGAGTGACTTAGTTTCTTCCTTCATTTATTCATTTATTTCCACCAAGTCAGGTCTTATTCCAAGAGCTAGATATGCTGTATGAATAAATCTAAATAGTCTCTACTATAACTGAGATTACAGTCTCATGGGAAAGGTGGACATTACAGAAGTAAATACACCAATTATTACAAATTATAATATAGGCAAAAAATTGGGTACTATGAGAAAGAACAATATAGCACACGACGGCCTGACCAGGCTTGGCTCATTTCTGTGGGCAAGGGCCTAGAAACTGTATCAGACTATTCTCTGCTAGAATTATCGGAGGCAAGTGCTTTCTTAGGAGTGTATCAGTGATGACTAGAGCCATATATCCAGGAGGAGTCCATGACTTCATTCATCAATTAATTAGTAGTCCCTGAGTGCTAATCATTTAATAGGCATAAGTGCTAAAAATTAAAAGAAAACAGGATACTGTTCCTTTTCTAAAGATGTTTAAAGTCTCATTGGAGATACAGCTAAATAAGAAGTTACAATGTGGGGAGCTAAGCTGAGGTTAAGCCCAGCAGTGCTATGGGAGTATCACTGTGCCTGGCCTTGGGAGATCAGCAGGAGACATTCTGGGAGACGGACTACTTAAGTGGTTTCCTGAAGGATGAGGGGGTGCTGACTAGACAAAGAAATGAGAGGGAGGGAAGATGAAGAATGTTTGAAGTAGAAGTAGCGTGTTCAAAGACAGCTGAGTATCCCAATCAAGGAGTTTTGACCCACTAAAGTACCTCCAATAAGTGATCAGTGTGCAAAGACATGGATACTTCCTTCCTTGTAGCAACTTCTGCTGTTTATCCCAATGTGTCAGGATGTGAAAGCGATACAAAAGCACTGGTCTAGAAGCTAGAAAGAACATGATACCTCTAGAGAACTTCACAAGTGTTGAAATATATGAAGTGTAGAAAGAGATGCTGGCTAAGTTTTGGTCTTTCCTATCACACTGAAATACATACATAACAATATTGTCATCAGTATGACCTTCAAGCTAGGAAGATCAACGACTACAGGAATGGGAATAAGGTTTATTGATGAGTGAATGTTACCAGCTTTCACTATCCCGACACCATTTATGAAATATTTTATTCTTGTCTCCTTTGTTCATCCACCTCCCTGAATTTCAAGGAGAATTTGGTTGTGTGTGCTTAGTTCCTGGGTTCTTACCATGTAGAATCAGGGAACAGGACTGGAGAGACCAAAGGGTAGAGGAAAAAGAGCAAATGGTGAAAGCCCTGTTTTGAGAATAAAAGAGAAAATAGGACTTGATGTAGTTGTGGGGTATAAATTGAAATTGAGTAAATTTTCTTTAAGATTTGTAATTACAAATTTTGGAATTGTCTTAAAAATTACTGTAGAATTTTCCTAAAATTAGACCCTTCATCAAAAGTGAAACTGAACAGAGACTGGGCTCTATGAAACATCAGGGTTTATTAGGTGGGTGTGCTGCATATGCATGCTTATGAATGGGAAAGAGTGCAATGTGGAAAATAATCTCTGGATTTGGAATGAGAATATATGATTCTTGCTTTTGACACTCAATAGTGGCATAATTTTTGATTAGCCCCTCTGATTTCTCTGACTCCCTATCACCTCAATGTCCTTATAAATGAATGTGGATATAGTACCTAACCTATATACTCCATTGGGTCAACATTAATAATAAGACACGAAAGTGCTGTGAAAATTATAAGAATTTTTCCAGAGTTTCACAACAGCAATAATAGTAAGTTATGTTAATATTTTAAAAATTGATATATAATATATGTACATATTTTTGGGCTATTTGTGATAATTCAATACATTTACATAATCAAATTAAGGTAATTGGGATATCTGTCACCTTAAATATTTATGTTTTCTTTATGCTAGGAACATTTAAAGTATTATCTTCTAGCTACTGATGTTAATATTAACAAGAATATCTTTTAATTTTTTTAATATTATAGAATTATGCACTTAGTGACTTGTAAGAAATGATAGTTGATGATAACAATGAGAAGGAGATAACAAAAAGATGACCTCCCTCAAGATTTAGTGGCAATGGCTCCAATTGAGAGAAAATGAACTGCTCATTAGGAATGACTCTAAACTTGGCAAGAGTACAATTTAAACTCATCACGCTTTCTTTTGAACATTATTCTTATATGTCTGAATTCTTATTGTTCTATCTGGCAATGCCACAGTGCAGTCCCTGTATTTTCTGGTTCTGTCATGCTGCAAAATCCTGTGATAGAGGGATAGATAATAAATTATTTGACAGGAAGTACAGAAAAAAAAGCCTTTGTAATTCACAGTTCTGACATAATGAAAAGCTTATAATTCACTAGTGTGACCTCACAGCTGTGAATTACAAGTTTCACTTGACTTGTTCACAATTTGTCTTTGAATTTATACTAAGAAAAGTGAGAACCATATTGTCAAACTGTCACTCCATATTGATATATTACTGCTGAAGATTAAGAAACATTTTGTCAAAGAGCAGGAAAATAAAAATACTCTGAAAGAAGATGAAATTTGATACAAATGTGAAGGAGAGAATGAAGAAATAAATGTCTACAAAAAGGCAGCATGCAGTGTTTGTATCTGTCCAGGGACTTGCTTTTAATTCCCCCATTCAATAGCAGCAAACTCCTATATAACACTCAATATATGCCAGGCACTCTTCTAAGCATGTTAGACAAACACTTTTAAAACACAAGAAATCCCTAGAAGTAGGTACTATTTTATTTCCATCTGTATTTATAGATGCACAGAGAAGTGAATCAACTTGCCTAAGGTCACACAGCTAGTAAGTGGCGGAACCAGGATTCAAAGTCAGGCCTCATGCCTCCAGAGGCCATACTCCCAAGCCTCTTTTCCACTTGGTCCTGTTAGAATGTTATTGAAGATAGAGTTGGCTGAGTCTATACCAACTTGTATCCTTAACATCACTTTAAAAATCCCTTTGCTAGAACTTTTTTTTTTGATAGTTTTGTGTCAAAAGAGTGGAAAGGAAGAAAGAGAAATCGTTTTTCTTGTTTAGATCCAGGATAGATGAAGGTTCTCTATACTGCATACATATCTAGTATTCTTTTCAACCTTTCATGAATCTTTAAATAAAATATGCAAAGCAGATGGTCATTCTGATCATACTTTGCCTTGAAACCTTATTTTAAAAAATTCAAACTTACAGAAAAGTTTTAAGGGTAAATCTCAAAACTGTTGTATACTTTTACCCAGATTCGTGAATTGTTTACATTTCACCTCATTTTCTTGTGCACTTGTGCTCTCTCTCTCTGTCTCTGTCTCTCCCTCTTTCTTTCTCTGTCTTCAGAATTATTTGAAACTAAGAGGTAAAGTGCCTCCTTATTCCCAAATATTTCAGTGTGTATTTTCTGAAAGCAAGAACATTCTTCTGACATAATAACAATTAAATTATCAAAAACAGGAGACTTCTCATTGATGCAATACTAATACCCAATCCACAGTCCATATCCAAATTTTGTCAGTTGTCTCGATAGTGCTCTTTATAGTTATTTTTCTTCATTAGAGAAAGAAACTTCTTATTCATTTCCAAAATGACAAAAGTCTAAATAGGGGAACAGATTAGTGACTGATGGGGGTTAAGGATAGTTTGGCATGGGGGAGGGGAGTGTGACCATAAAGGGGTAGCATGAAGGAGAGCTTTGTGGTGATGAAGTGGTTCCAAATTTTGACTGTGATGGTGGTTGCACCAATTCTATTACGTTAACAACTTCAAAAAGTTATCAATAGCTGGGTATAAAAGTAATGGATGAAGCCAGAACAAATAAATGAACAGAATACCAAAGCTGTGATGACTTCTCAGATATAGTTAAATCAAGTTTCTCTCCGCTCAGAAGGTTCCCAGAGAGTGTCTCAGTGGGTTCATCAACTACGCATCTTGTCTCTAGGAAGGCATCTGCCTTTTTCTCTGGACTGCCCTGGCTTACTCTGGTTTTCTTTCTTCCCGTGTGTGCTGTTATCACTGCGATCTGTTGTGCAGCCATCTATCAGGCTGCCTCACAGGACTAGAAGTGGTGATTTCTTTGAACTCCTCTTTAACCCAGATATAGACTGGTTGGCTCTCTTGCTCCAGCCACTGCACCTATTCTGTCCTCCTACACATTCCAACAGCATCCGGCAGGTACCCTTCACCTCCACTTACAATATGCATCATTATATAGTTTAAAAATCAACTTGCTTTGGGCTCTGAATATTTCATATATATTTCAGTAAGCGTTCATGTGGTTTGCCCTGGCTTTTAATAGAAATTCTCTTCCATAATTCAGATTCGAGTCCAAAGGTCAATGACTATGAATAATAGACACTATACTGTACCTCAGATTGCCTTTCCTCAGATTTTATTCTCTCCCCTTCCTAATCTCTTCTCAAAATTATTGCCAATTATTAATTCAGTGGACACTTATGGAACACTTTATCTTAAAATTTAACTTTGTTAGTAGTCCCTGAACAAAATTATACACATCTGAGATGGAAATTTACAGTATCATCTAATTTCTACCTTTCTACTTCTGTTACAGTGCTACTCTGGGGATTCTATTCTGCTGTGAACTAGGATTCCTTGCTTTTCTCTAAAGAAGCTGCACTTATTCCTCATTTTTTGCCTTGGTCAAGCTCTTCCATTACTCCAGTTTCTCTTTCCCGAGCAGCTTTAAAATTCCACTCATCTCTGGTTGCCGACCTGTGAAGTCATCTTTTCCAATGATGCTTGCCTGATGTCTTTAACTAGTCTCCCTCTTTAGAACTTCCACTCTTTCTTGTCTTGGCACATACATTTGGCATTTTTATAATTGCCGTTTGTGAGCTTCTGGAAGGCATGATGCACTTCCAGGTCTGTCTTGTAGTCCCTACCCTTATACAGGTCTGCATTATTGCTCACCTAGACTCTTAACTCCATTCACCTTGCTCAGTATGGGCAGACAACAAAAAATTTAAAAATTTAACCAATGTTTTCAAATTTTCACCAAGTTTAATTTGCTCATTATTTGAGACCTTTTTTCAAGCTCACATTGACTAATTAATATGGGCTGTTTGAGGATAATTATTCAACGAGCTATGACTATGTTTAACTGTAGTGTTCATCATAGGAGTTGAGAGGATGCAGTTTGGGTGCAATGGTGCTGAGTTTGAATCTCCAGTCTTCCAGTTAGTAGCTGTGTGCTCTTGGGCATGTCCCTGAACTTCATTAAGTTCCATTTTCTTCATCTGAAAAGAGACTATAAGGAATGATAATATTTGCTTCCTAGAGTTGTTATGAGGATTAAACACTTGGCATCACAATGATACCAAACAAGGTTTGTTTTGCCTGTGCACAGTAAGCTAATAACTATGATGCTGGGTTTTGCAAAAGAGAAAAGATTTATTCACAGGGAAGCCCAGTGAGGAGACAGGAGAATAGCTCTCAAATCTGGCTCTTCAAAGGTGGCATTTAGGGATATTTGTGGGATAAAGAAGCAGGCAGCCTTCGGCGTGGGGAACGGGGTTCGGGGGAAGGAAAAGTGAGATCATCAGTGATTTGTGCATGCGCAGTCAGGCTTCACGGCTCTTCATGGGACGCACGTTCAGAAAATGGCAGCATTAGCATAATCTGAGGGAGGAGCTTTTAGCCTTCTGATGGCAAAGGGTCACCTCTCAGGCAGGTTGGTGGCCTCAACTGATTCAAACTGGACACAAGCTGTCCCCCAGTTCCTGAAAAACAACTTCTACCAACCATGACCAGAGTGACATATATGTTAGAGATGTTGTCTATGAGGAAGCTAGGGGGGTTTAGTTATATATTGTTTGGCTATGTGACTTTTAGCTATATAGGTTTTAAGAGCAACTAGAAGTCAGCAATTAAAAGAAAGCGAGGTAGATTAATCTTGGTGGGCTTAATCAGGTTAGCCTTCCGTTTCCACAATTGTCACATAATAACTCAATAAATGGCAACTTCATTATGTTGGCTGCTATGGTTTTTTTTTTTTTTTTTTTTGAGACGGAGTTTCATGTTTTATTTTGCAGACTGGAGTGCAATGGCGCGATCTTGGCTCTCTGCAACTCCATCTCCTGGGTTCCAGCGATTCTCCTGCCACGAGCTCCCAAGTAGCTGGGATTACAGGCGTGCGCCACCATGCCCGGCTAATTTTTTTTGTATTTTTAGTAGAGACGAGGTTTCACCATGTTGACAAAGCTGGTCTTGAACTCCTGACCTCAGGTGATTCACCCGCCTCGGCCTCCCAGAGTGCTGGAATTTACCGCGCCTGGCTGGCTGTTATCTTCATAACTCTGATATTATAAAGAGTTTGTGAAATAGATCCCGCTAAAAACAAGGATATATTATCCTCTTCAGATATCTCCTGTTGTGTCTGTCTGGTTCACTTAAAAAAAAAAAAAGGAAATGAGATTAGTTAGATTAGTTAAGCATATTTATTTGTAATGGCCCTATGGTAAATCCTAATGAATACTGCTGTCTTTTCCAGAGAATTATTCATTCACTAATCCATTTGGAATGGGGCCATTTGAGATTTACACATTTAACGGGGAGGGCCTGAGGTAGTCTCTTTCCCCTTTGTTCATGATGGGATATTTGCTCTTTTGCTCCTTGCCCTGAGCCACCCTCACACAGACACCCTTCTGCCTTCACTTTTCCTGGGTGTCACCTGTGAGGGTGCTTTCCTCACCCAGCGTCACGTGCTGCACTGTGGACCTCTAACACAGATGCCTTCTCACCCTCCTGGGCCCAGACACCGCACTGGCTGCTGCCACTGCCCCTTGCCTGTGGGGTGCACCCCCACCTCACTGGAGCTCGAGCACCCGCAGGACGCCTTCCACTCTCCATGCTGACTCACACACTGTTTCACACTACTCTACCTTCTGTTCGTCCCACTTGGGCCCTGATGCCCTGCTCTCCATGGATACCCTCCTCACCTTGCTGGGCTCTAGCACCTAGTGCTTGGCCCCTGTGGCTTGTTTCCTACTTCACCCACTGCTGGTGCCTACCTTGCTCAGCTCTATCTAACAGCTTTTGAACCAAAGAAGGGGAGAAACGAGAAGAGGAGGGAAAGGGCAGGGGAGGCTGGAAATGGCTTTTGACAGAGCTTACTCAGGCCAAGCCACAAACTCAGGGCCATCATTCATAGTTCCCTTTTGTTTTCATGGGTATCCATTCTTGAAACGATTTGAACATTCAGTCAACATTTCAATATTCTGTGCCTTCCTCAGGGTACTGAGGAGGCATGTTCTCTGCAAACAGCTGTTCAGTGTGATACCACCAGGGTCCTCCAGTATATTTCTAGCTTTGCAATTCACATGCATAGCTCTTCAAAAAATGTAAAAAGTAAATCCTTCTAACTTATAAGGAGTATGGAATGCAATCAGTTTTAGCAAGCTTTTCTGTATGTTAATTACCATTTATTTGAATGCTGTTTGAAAAACTCATAAATTTGTAAAAACTTACATATTTGAACCTTGATCAAACATTATTTTTAAACACCTATTGCAATTTGGGCATTTTGCAAGTCCTGGAACAAAGAACAAAATGTCATAGTGAAACTAATTTTTATGATGAAATGATGGTTATGATATAATTATTATAATTAATGCTAAAATCTAGCTGTAATTCAACATGTTTGACCGGAGTGCTTCCACAGTGACTCAGGTTGTGACAGATTTACACCTAGGTAATGTGATGAGCTATGGCTGGATGTTCTCATGAGTGTATGCGATATAATGTTTATTATAACAGTATCAGTCTGTGGTGGTGAAGATTTTACACTGTGTGTTTTCTCCTAGGAAAGAATCTCAAAAAAAATACACTACTGGGTATATCAACTTTTTTGTGTGTTTCTCATAACCAAGACTACCTGAAAAGTGAGCTGCAAACAAGCCCTGACCTTTTAAGTAAAGAGCTGCCAAAAGCTAGATTGTGATGATTGACATCGTGCTTATCACAATAGGATGAAGAGTGATTTTGCAAGTTCACCAGGCAAGAAATACAGCTGTGCTTCTTGTTATCAACAGAAGACAATACAGGCAGAATTCCATAGCTTCATTGCCTCAGTCTGGGACATTAAGGTTCAACCTCTGCAGGAGACGCATAAATATCTTTTGGATTTTCTTCAGTAAGCACACACTGGAGGTTAATAATGTGGGGATGTTTGATTCCTTGCTGTTTTAAATAATTTCATGGAAAATCTAATGCAGTAGGACACTAGTTTAGAAAGGTTATTACCCTCATCAAACGTTAGCACTTCTTTCCTATTATTTTCTACCAATTTCTTGCCCTTATAGCTCCTCTCCCTTCATTTACTGCAAATGATTCTTCAAAACGACACTCTGTGGTTGGGTGGAGATGGGATTGGAGAAAGCTTAATCCCTAATCAGGACCCTGTCAGTGCTGGTAGTAGTGTGCATCTTTCTTCCTTCTTCTGCTTGCTGGAGCTTAGATACGAGGCAGAGATGTGCACTCACTGGAGGGGTGTAATTGGAAACTTGTCCCTACCCGCCCCCCCCACTGGGCCATTTTACTTAGGACTGGCGAACAGAATGGACAGGGAGCCTCCAGCCAGTCACAGCCTGCAACAGCCCATCCCAGATCTTGTAAACTACTTAGTGCTCTGATTTTCTAAATTCTCGAGACATTATTACCTCTGTGAGTGGCTGGAACTCACAACACAAATAAGAATGCTCTTGGGCAGAGGCTCAGAGTAGAGTTTTCAGGGTTAAGGAATGTGGGGTTCTATGGACTGTGTGGTTCCACTCTTACTGAGTGTGAAAGACACTGCCTGTTTACTATCCATTCTCCTCTTTTCCTAGTGGATACACAGTTTGCCTCAGTGGTCGTGTGCCTCCTTTGCAAATGGGCACCATGTAAATAAGTTCTGACAAATGAGATATGAGCAGAAGTTGTTTGGATAGGACTTCTACATAAGATCCTTGAAACAGTGGGAAAACCCCAATTAGCAATTTCTTTTTTGGCTTTTGCCTTCCCTTTGGGGTAATGAACTGTCCCGGTTTGCCTGTAGTTTTAAAGATATGGGACTTTCAGTCCTAAAATCCAGACAGTCCCAGGCAAACTGAATAAGTTGGTCACTTTGCTTCCCTTTCTTCCAGCAGAATATAGGTGTGATGGCTGGAGTTCTAGCAGCTATCTTGTGACCATGAGGTGACACTCATGCCAAGGGTGGCTAAGTAAAGGATACGAAGAACTTGGTTTAATTATACCTGCCTTAGATTTCTCAGTACATGAAGAAAATAACTACCAGTTTAGTGAAGCAATATGCGTATATATGTATTTTGGGACAGAGCGTTCCTCTTTTCTAGTGATTGAATTTAATTCCGGATGTATCAAGCTTCCACAAATTCCCTTACTGTTGACTTGGTTGAGGAGCCCTATTATGCCTGTGGAGTGAAGACGCTTTTTCCTGGCTGAAGCACATTCAGTTTTTCAGAGGGAAATGTTTTTAACATTGTGAAAATGGTTCCTACCTGGTTTGTCTGACTCCAAACTCTCTCTCATTGCAACCTAAAGCTAAATTCTTTGTTTCTAGTCCTCACCCGTTTAAAATGTACTCCCAAAAGCACCCTGAGACAGATTTGAGTGGAGCTCACAGAAGCTCTGTGTGTGGAGAAAGGCCGTTACCAAGGTTGTAGCCCTCAGTGTCCTCACTTACTGATGAGAACAGAGAGGCACAGAGAAGAGAAGAGATACAGGGACCTGGCCTTGCAGTGTGCTCACTCTGATGCGTGATGTGCCTCTCCTGGCCTGCAGCCTGCTGTGCCACCCTGCTGCAGACAGCTGGGTTTAGCCTGGTGTGACCCTGCCCAGCCTTTGATTGTGAACTTCAAAGTATACTTTCTCACTCTGTCTGGATTTCCCTTGTTTGGTTTGCTTTGGCACCTTATCACAGGAACTGCACAGCTAAAACAACACTGGTATTGAGAGCTTGAGGTTTCCGTTTTGTTTTGATTTTTCATTTTACTGTTGCGTGTGCAGGGCTGACCTTAGAAATGATTGCAAGGCAGTGAAAATTGGTTCTACTACTTTTGAATATATATATACACACACACACATATACGTGTATATATATACACATATATACATACATATATACACACATATATTAAATATATATACACATATATAATTGGAAAATTGGTTCTATGCATGTATATATATGCAAAGATAGTAGAACCAACTATATATATAAATATATATAAATTGTAAATATATGTATATTTGCCTTTTACCAATCTGAGTATCAGAATTATCCTTTTTCATCAAGGAAAACATAGTTCCAAGCTCATATCAAATACTCTAAAAATAGTTGTTTATTGGATGAAAGAAGGAAAGAAATTGAAACACTTTTTGAACACCTATTATGTGCCAGGAGCCGGGGTTCATTCCAGTTGTTTGATATCCATGCAATACCAGATGTTAACATTTTAAACATTACCTCTGGCAACGCACACATAGCCACACAGACACACACAACTTCGTGCACATGCATGCATCTGATTTACTCTTTATAAAAACCCCTATGAGGTAAGGGAGAGGGGCTCTAAACAGTTACATATTCATCCAGGATCATCAAGTAGCCCAGCAGGGTTCTGAACGCACATCCTTCTGTTTTTTTTCTTTTTTCAGGCAGTCTTGCTCTGTTGCCCAGGTTGGACTATAGTGGCGCGATCTCGGCTCACTGCAACCTTCACATCCTGGGTTCAAGTGATTCTTGTGCCTCAGCCTACCAAGTAGCTGGGATTACAGGCACGTGCCACCACGCTGGGCTAATTTTTGTACTTTTTGTAGAGACAGGGTTTCGCCATGTTGGCCAGGGTGGTCTTGAACTCCTGGCTTCAAGTGATCCACCTGCCTTGGCCTCCCGAAGTGCTGGGATTACAGGTGTGAGCCACTGCTCCCAACATGAACTCACATCCTTCTAACCTCAAGACAGCACTCGTTTCTACTAAGCCAGCTATTGATGATTCCCTAGTTTTCTCCTTGCAAAAAGGGCTCTAAAACTGATTCACTTTTGGGGGAGAGGGAGAAGGGAATTAGCACTAATTAAATGCCTATTTTGTTCATCCAGTGTACCTTTTACATCCTTTTTTAGTTAATATTTACTCAGACCGTGTGAGATGGTATCATTTCCATTTTAACTCCCATCTTATAGATGAGAAGACTGAGTGTTGGAGAGATGAAGTATCTTATCTAAGGTCAAACTGCTGAAAACATAGGTTACCAATCTACTCATGCTCTGAACCACTGTATACTACTGCCTCTTATTTGTAATACTCTACAGTGTGCTTTTCTCACTTAACTGTGCAACATAGACATTTCTCCAGGTTAGTAAAAAATAGACAATACAGTAAAAAAAAGACACCCTGCATAATATTCCATAGTATAGATGAACCTAATGTATGCAGCTATCTCCCCTCCCACCCTGTCATAAACAATGCTGCAATTATTGTTTTACGTATATCCTTAGGTACTAGTATATTGATTTCTACTGGATAGATTCAAAGGTGAGGATGGGCCAAAGGGTTTGGATATATTTAATTATAATACCTACTTCTAGATTATTACTCTTTTAAAATTTTAAATGTGGTAAAGTATACATGACAAAATGTGCTTGTTTTTGTGAAAAGTTCATAGCAATTCACACTCCTGCCACCACTGCACGAGGAGGAGACCATCCGCTTCCTCACCAGCACAGCATGTTCCTGTTTTGTAAACTTTCCTCAAGTCGGTGGGCTAATATGGGTACCTTGATATTGCTTTAATCTGATTTCCTAGACTCCTTGTGAAATTAAGTACCATATCATCTGTTTATTGATCATTTATACTCTTTGCCAAAAAATCTGATGTTTCAATCTGAAGGGTTCACAACCTTAAATTGAGAGAATAAGTTTCCATGTAAGATTTTGATCATTGAAAGCAGGTGGAGGAGAGATGAATGTGTGAGTGTATTTAAAGCGGAAATTTTTTGGCTTTCTTTCCGTGCCCCTGGAATAATTTATTCAGTTTATAAATTAGCCTCTAACAGTGGGTGCTTTAAAAGTGAAATAAATTATCTTCCATGTGGATTTGAAAGCTTTAGAAAAAGTAGGGGAAAAAAACCATTTGAGATGCTGACCAGCCAGTGTATGTTGTGTGGACTGAACAAAGTCAATGTGGAAGATTCTTCTCATCTACGCATTTCCAAATACATTTCAGCACACTACTGGAAAGAGTCTTTCAAAGACAAATTACATGGAAGATGACTTTCCATTTTGTACATGTGAGAAGAGAAAGGATAAAGGGTTCAGAGCTCATGTGCTGCGGGAGGCTGTCTGCTGGGGTGGAGTTGAAACTGCTAACGCTTTCTGGTCCTGTGTGAGGACTACTAGTAAAGAATCTCTCCGTAAAGTTAAATGAACTGAATTTTTAATAAAGTTCCACTTGACAAGCTAGAAGAGAATTGGGCCAAACTAAACAGTCATTCCCAGGAGACACTAACGCCCGGGAAGGGAGGGGCATTGCTCCCACTGTCTTCCCTGTGATACCCCTATTGGATCACAGGTGAGGTATTTTGAGTAGGTGGACTTGTGTCACTGGGAACTTTCTACATAAAAGTAAAATTCCATAAGCTTAGTGGGGGAAGATTTTTGTTTGTGTGGAGAGATGGTGCCCTACCTATGAACCACATTTTAAAATGCATTTTGAGGTTTGAGTTAATAATGTGAATGACATTCAGTGAGATTGCCAAATGCTGGTAATTTACTCTCATTTTCACATTAATGTGGGCCCACCTGTGATGAATTGGAAACTAAATAAGCACATCAGTTTTAATTAGATATTTCAGAGACTGGATCTAGTTAAAGAGCAGTATTCATTCTTATCTATTAAATAGTGAAGAGTTTAGCACATTCTTCAGAAAAAGTTTATGCACTCCCTCCCCTCTTCACCATTTGTCCTTCCTTGTCGATTTGCAAATATTCTTTTCAGATGGAGGCCTTTAAATTAAAAAGAGCCTAGGTTTGTGCCAATAGGGAAGGAAAGAATTGCATTTAAATGTTAACAGGTAAGCAGATCATCCAGTTAATTAGTGGTATGTTGTATATTAAGATATATGAATTTACAAACCTTTAAAAAGACAAATAACATCATGGTTGCCTGGAAGATGCTGAACAGGGGCGGACACCTTGAATACTGATCCTGCAAATAGGGATCTAAAAATGCCACCAGGGTGTGGCTAATAGACGCTGAATGACCTTCTATCACAGAAGAGAGCCATTTTTCAAAATTCAAGACAAGATATTACAGTGCTAATGAAGGCAAAATGTTCTCTGATGCATAAGGGTCTAGGACCTAATGAAAGAAACTAGTATAAATGTGGGAGTATCTTTGATTAATATTTGTGAAGGGTGAGGAATTAATAGTAGACAAGGAGGCTTAATAATCATGTGTCCCCCTAAAATTATTTATAGGTACAATTTTTGCATCAGTCCTAGCATCATTCTTCCGCGTCATTTCTGTAAGTACGTCTACCTGGTTAGACGCTGAACTCTGGAAGGGTGAGGCTGTGTAGCTTGCTACAGCTGTATCCCCGGAGCTCAGTATACTTGTATGCCTGTTTGTTGTCAACCTAAAATAACCAAAAGGGCCAGAGTTTAGTTTGAAGAGAATTTATTCAAGCGCAAAGTTTGAGGACAGGTCACCAGAGAAGCACAGAGTCCAAAGAATGAATGTCAGTGCTCCGACACATAGAAGTTTGGGATCATTTACATAGATAACGTTTAGGAAAGCTTAACAGAATTTCAACATCTTTCTATGTAAAGCTTAATGCACAGTTACAATCACTGATTACTTGAGGTGGTCTTTTTCTTTCTGGAAAAGTACATGTGACATTCCACACTGAAGTTGTAATGGTCATGGAGTCGTGGGCACCATCTGGTCTGAGTTAGGGACAGGCCAATAAAGGAGGCAGTTAATCTATAACAAAGATCGGTGATTGGAAGTGGGAGGTCTGGTCTCTGGTTTCTCCCAGTCATTTACAGAGCAAAATAAGGAAGGGAGTTAAGCTATGAAGAAGGGATCTATAATCTATAAGGAAGAGAGTTAAGCTTACAGAAGAAAAATAAGGAAGAGAGTTAAGCTATAATCTAAGAAGCAGACATTGCAAACATGCTGCATGACTCCATTCCCAAGGCTTAACTTTCCCCTTGACATAATAAATTTAGAGGGTCCGGAAATTTTACTTTCTTTAATACTGTGTTTTGAGTTCCTGGTCTAAAACATTCTCTCCTTGCAGATCTCTGTCATTGCCTGTGTCCTAACTTTCCTTTCACTAAAAAGAATCATGGCAATATTTCCACGTTATTTTTCCTTTGTTTTTCTTGAGAGGAGAGTATCAGTTTGCCAAAGGTATACTTTACTAAGCTTTCTTAGTTTTCGATTAAATTCTAGATTTATGCAAAAGCAATAATAATAATAATAATAATCCAGAAGGTGTCTATACATTCCAGAAAATCAAAGATGCTTAAAAAATATTGACTATAGGCCAGGCGCAGTGCCTCATGCCTGTAATCCCAGCACTTTGTGAGGCCAAGGCAAGTGGATCACCTGAGGTCAGGAGTTCGAGACCAGCCTCACCAACATGGTGAAACCCCGTCTCTACTAAAAATACAAAAATTAGCTGGACGTGGTGGCAGGCACCTGTAATCCCAGCGACTTGGGAGGCTGAGGCAGGAGAATCGCTTGAACCCGGGGAGGCGGAAGTTGCAGTGAGCCGAGATCACGCCATTGCACTCCAGCCTGAGGGACAAGAACGAGACTTTGTCTCAAAAAAAAAAAAAAAATTGACTATAGTATTAATTAGAGTACTAAGAAACAAAGAAAAAATCAATAATAGGAGATTGATAAATTATAGTTAAGCAAATTATGATAGTCATTATAATATGTATGTAGTCATGAAAATATCTGTCTAGTCATTAAAATAGTATTTTAATATTTAAGGACAAAATAATTCTCCTTATATGTTAAGTGAAACAACCACCCTATATAATAAAATATGCCATTGGAGTATGATATAGTTTGAATATTTGTCCCTGTCCAAATCTCATGTTGAATTGTAATCCCCAGTGCTGGAGGTGGGGCCTGGTAGGAGGTGTTTGGATCATGGGGGGCAGATCCCTCATGGCCTGGTGCTACCTTCATAATAATGAGTTCTTGCAAGATCTGATCATTTAAAAGTGTGTGGCACCTCCCCTCCCACTCTCTCTGTTGTTCCTGCTTTAGCTGTGTGCCCTGCCTGTACCTGCTTCCCGTTCCGTCATTATTGTAAGCTTCCTAAGGCCTCCCTAGATGCTGAGCAGATGCCAGCACTATTCTTCCTGTATAGCCTGCAGAATCATAAGCCAATTAAACCTATTTTCCATAAAACCTACCCAGTTTCAGGTATTTCTTTAAAGAAATGCAAGAACAGACTAATACAGAATACAGTTATATATGTTCTTTATTAGAATATAATTGAGAAATAAAAATTGTACTGTATTCACACTTTTAAAAGTGTTCCTTCTCTTAAAAACAAGATTAAAGAATTTCCATTAGAACTTCTTTATAGTTTTCCAAAATTTTGACTAGGAAATGTATTACTTTTATATTCAGAAAACATGTTATGAAAATATAGAATTTCTTTAAATATAAATCTCTTTTGCTGGATTTAAAATGTGATGTAATTTCCCATGAATCTGTCTACAAAGGAAGGTGAGTGGGCCTGAGGGAGGGGAAGGTAGTGGATGGAAGAAAGCAAGAACTATTATAGGGGAAAAGGAGATTGTGTGTTCTAGGGTAGTGGAGTAGTTTGAAACCTGCATGTCAATTTTCAAATCTCCCTGGAACATTCCCATAACAGTTTACTTGAGAAAAAAAATACCTTAATATTGTCCCTGTACAATTGCCACAAAGAAATCACAAATGGGGACAGAAGGAGGGAGTTGTATTTATAGACTTTAATACGAGCTCCTATGGCTTAATTTTATACTTAACTGTATAGATTTCTTTCACTCCTGAGTAAATGGGTTGGAAATTATTTTCAAGCTTCCTGCTATAGTTCTTTCCTATCTGCTTCATAAGTGATCTTAGAAAAACAATCTGATTATATATCTGCTTAAAATCATCTAGTGAATTCTCATTGCCCTTGGGGTACCGTCCAAACTCCTTACTATGGGGCACATATGTGATACTGCTGACCTGTCTCCTGCCTTCCTTTCCTTCTCATCTCCCAAACATGTCCCAGACTTCATCACAGCAGACCGCTCACAGCTTTGTGTGTATTATCCTCCATTATTAAGGCTGTGCTTCCTTCTAGAAGCCTCTCTGATTGCGTTTCTCTGTCTGGGCCCTCTCTCCTCCCTGCCTGCATGTGTACCTTCACCACATACATTGCACTTGCCAGTGGCATTGAAGTTGATTGGCTGTCCTGCCTTTCACCTCACGGTGTACTTCTGGGTGGGGAACAGAACATGGCCTTGTTTTATTTCAGTACCCACCATAGTTTTGGACCACAGTAGGTATTTGATAAACCTTTGTTAATGAATATGAGAGTGAATGGATGGCATGTGCATAGTTATTGTTATATCTACTCCTAGTCTTGTGTAAGCTTTGTTTCGTGGCTCATATCTTTGCAGACAGAATCTAGTGACCTCTTGGATTCCTTTGTCCAGTGAAAGAAGGGTGTGATCAGTAAAATAATGGCCCCCAGTCTCTGGGTCCTGTGAAGATGTTACCTTACATGTCCATAGGAACTCAGGAGATGGGTTTAAGGTTATGGACCTTAAAATAAGGAGATTATTCTGGATTATCTGGGAGAGTCCAATGTAATTACAGGCATCCTTAACCGTGGAAGAGAATGACAGAAGGAAGACAGATACAACAGAAGAACAGGCAGGAGAGAGTTAAGTGAGAGAGGGTTTGGTTTTGAAGACCAAGGGAAGGGACCATGAGCCAAGGAATATGGGTGACCTTTGGAACCTGGGAATAGATCTCAACTGACAGCCAGCAAGAAAACAGGGGCCTGAGTCCCACAACTTCAAGGAACTGAATTCAGCTACCAATCTGCATGAACAGAAATGGATTCTTCCTTAAAGCTTCCAGAGGGGAGCACAGCATGGCTGTACCTTGATTTTAGCGCAGTGAGACCTATGTTGGGCTTCTCATCTACAGAACCGTATCCTAATAAATTTGTGTTGTTCTAAGCAATGAAGTTTGTGGTCATTTGTTACAGCAGCACGAGAAAACTAATACCAAGCTTAGAACTATTTTAGAGTGTGTGATATCTAACTCCTTGGTTACCTATTTTGTTTATCTATTCTTTACAAGTAAAGTACTTTCCCAAGTGAAAGGAGACAAGAAGAGAAGGAGGAGGATATCTTATAGTGCAAAAAGAAAGGGGCTTCCCTTTCTTTTATATAGCTATGCTTTGTTAATATATGCATATCTTTTTTTGTTTGTTTGTTTTAGAGATGGGGTCTCATTATGGTGCCCAGGCTGAATTTGAACTCCTGGGCCCAAGTGATCCTTTCTCATCAGCCTCCCAATTAGTTGGGACTGCAGGAGTGTGCCACCGTGCCTGGCTAATATACTTATCTTAACTGAGTTCTGCCATTAATTTAATTAAAACATCTTTAGTTGGTGAATTCATCCAAACTCCCTTCCCCTTTCTCCTGTCTTCTCCTCTCCTACATACATTTCCTCTGTCTTTGTGTGTTTCTTTTTCTTCCTCGTCCTACTCTCACTGACCTGCTGCTCATCTCAATCATAATTGGGCAGTTTACCCAGAGAACCCTCAAGCAGTGGAATCACTGAAATGCATTTTTAGAACTCTGAACAGGAGTTGAAATCCTCACTTTATTCATTGCAAACACTTCCTGGAACTGTCTGGAACTGTCTGCCATTTTTCCCAAGCCCAACAGGTCTAGATGGGTGTAAGTAAGTACAAACTGTCTGCTTCTGTTCTTTTCCTGATCCCGTTTTTGATTTTCATTGCTCAATTTCACCAGGTGTACAAGTGTCACACAATCTCTCAGGGAGCCTCTAATGAACTAGATGAATTTTGAAATGGCACTGCTCTGTTTCCCTTATAGCCTGTGTCACTTGAGAAGATGGCATTGTCCTTTTTATGGTTGTTGCTCCAAACATCCCAAGACCATGGTCTGTGTTAGAACATGTATAACATGCTCTAGGATGTGATAAAAAGAACACTGGCGTGGATGGGAATCAGAAAATCCAGGTTCCAGTTTCAGCCCTGACTAAGACCATGTAAACTCAGGGAAGCATCCATTCATTTTATTCATTGTATATACATTATATGTTATACAATGTATATATATATATACATTCCCTGAACTCTGACAATAAGCCAATGTTGTACTGGTCATGTGGGTTACAAAGACGAATTAGATGCAGTTTCTCTTTCTTCAAGGAGCACACAGTTTAGTGAGCGGGAGAGATAAGTAAAGAAACATTTACAACATTGTGATATGTACAGCTACGGAAGTGGGCACCAGTTACCATGGGGCTTTAGAGGAGGCAGTGATCCATCTGCTTTGCTTAGGGACAGGAACAGAAAATGAGCAGCATGTTGAAGGATGAGTTGAAGTTTGCCAGTTGGGGAACGGGAAAAGGTATTCCATGCAAAGAGAACGTGTGCAAAGTCATAGACACATGGCCCTGCACAGCCCATTATGACCCACATGGGAAAAGCATGTTGTTGGTCTGTGTGCTGAAGGAAGGGGCAGCAGTGGGTCGTGGGGGCATGAGACTAGAAGAGATGTCTGGAAGTATGAAATCAGAGAAAATGGCTATATTGATGGCCTGATTTTTCTTAGTTATGAAATATTATTTGTTATTGGCCCTTCCACAGATAAGATTCTATAGTTCAAATTATGATTATTTTCCATTACGAACTAAACTTCATGGTTGTATGGTGCTTAAAAAATTTCTATGCACAATCTTGTGACGTAGGTTGCTATGAAATTGAGATTTATGTGTGTGATATATGGAAACTGGGACACCTGGGAGGCGGAGGTTGCAGTAAGCTGAGATCGCGCCATTGTACTCTAGCCTGAGAGAGAGGGCGAGACTCCGTCTCAAAAAAAAAAAAAGATCTTCTTTAGTACTCTGCCTTTTCTAAGTGCTAGATGTAGATCAATTTTTATTTATCTCCCTTGGAATACAGTATGTTTCCTAGATCAATGAATTCATATTCTTTTTTTTTTGTTGTTGTTTTTTTGTTTTTGTTTTTTTGAGACGGAGTCTCGCTCTGTCGCCCAGGCTGGAGTGCAGTGGCGCGATCTCGGCTCACTGCAAGCTCCGCCTCCTGGGTTTACGCCATTCTCCTGCCTCAGCCTCCTGAGTAGCTGGGACTACAGGCGCCCGCCACCGCGCCCGGCTAATTTTTTTTTGTATTTTTAGTAGAGACGTGGTTTCACCGTGGTCTCGATCTCCTGACCTTGTGATCCGCCCGCCTCGGCCTCCCAAAGTGCTGGGATTACAGGCGTGAGCCACCGCGCCCGGCCAATGAATTCATATTCTTATTAGTTTATTAGTTTTGCAAAATTTTCAGCCATTATCTTTTCAAATATTGCCTTTTCTTCCCCACCTCCCTCTGTTATTTCCTCTTGTGTCTCTGGGTAGTTATAGCTTCATTTTACCCATCATATCTCTTAGCTTCTTAGTATATTTTCTTATCTTGCTAAGCTACTTTAAGGATATTCCCATCAGAGTGCTCATGTTCAATGGGCAACAGTGCCTGATTTGCTCTTTACCCTGTTTGTTGAGTTTTTCTTTTAAATTAAGAAGTTCTACAAATTTCCCTTCTAAAGTGTCATTTTTTTTCAAATCTGCCTGTTCATTTGGATACTTTCCTGTTATGTGTTCATCTTAGTTGTTGTGCATAATATTTCTATAAACATTAGAAAAATGTATACTTACTTGTTCTCATGTTCCATTTTCTATATCTGTAGTATTTTGTGCAGCCAATTCTGTTGTTTGTTACTTTTTGTCACTTTTACTTCCAGTTGAGTTGTATTCTTAAATGCTTGCTGACTGTTTTTCCATTGTAAACTCATTGATTGATTATCACATGATAGTCATGTGGATCTACATTAGAGTAGAGTAGTTTTCCTCCACAGAGGACTTCTTCCTTTAGCTTTTCTCCTTGGTTTTGGTTAGCACAGAGGCGAGGCTCAGTTTTTCCTTCTTATCATTGAATCGCATCTCAATATCCAAATAACAGTGGTGATATTAACATCCACCCATAGGGTAATCCAAAGCCACGTGCTGACAGTTGTTTATTTTGGGAGCAGGAAGAGTGGTCCTTGGAGACCTCACATGTATCCTTCAAGAAAAGCAATGGAATGGAGTTTGTCCCATTCAAAATACATCCTTTCTGCTACAACATTATCCCTCAGATTATCTAGCCTGCCATAATGCTAGAAGCAAAAGTTGCTAGTTTTTTAAATTAAAAAATTGTTTTGAACAATAAAAATATTTATTATCTAACTTAAGAAGTCTACATAGGCATTCCAGATATGCTTCACTAGTTCTATGATGCCTTAAGGACTTTTCCTACCTTTTGGTTTGACTGACCTCTGTTTATTGGGAGTAAATATCTCTCTAACGGTTGCCAAATGGCTGCAGAAGTTCCAAGCATCCTAAATTCACACAACAAAAATCCTTTCTAGGGTTTTGAAATCCTATTTTCATTCTGTATTTCTATCTAGTATTATTTTCCTTTAGCTTAAATAACGTTTTTTAGTAAAATTTTGTCATATAATCTGCTGGTAATTAATTGTGTGTCTTCAATTTTGCATTAAAATATTTATTTTACCTTCATTTTTTGAAGTATTTTTTTGGTGTGGCATAAAATTCTAGCTTGATGGGATTTTTTTTTCTGTATTTTAAATAAGTCATTTTATTGTCATTTGGCTTTCACAGTTCTTGACAAACAGTCAGTCATCAGTCTTACTAATGCTCCTTTGCAGGGTCCTTTGAAAAATTATCTCTGACTGCTTTTAAGGGTTTTCTCTTTGTCTTTGATTTTCAGCATTTGACTAGATTATGGCCCTGTGTGGTTTCTTTTGTATTTATTCTGCTTGAGGTTCCCTGAGGTTTTTGATATTTTTGGAATATTCTCAGCAATTGTTTTTCCAAATATTGCTTCTGCTCCATTCTCTCCTTTCTCTTATTTTGGGATTCCAATTGCATGCATGTTATAACTATTGATCATGTCTTACATATATATTTTGCTTTTTTACTTTATTATTTTTTCCTACTAGTGATTTAGTGTGAATATTTTTTATTATTTTTTCTTTGAACATTCCAATCCTGTCTTCTGATGGGTCCAGTCTGCTGACAAACTCATCCAGCAAGTTTTTAATTTTAGATATCCTGTTTTGGTCCCTTAGCTTTAAATAATTCCTTATTTTTTTTTCACAGATTACATTCCTAAATCATGGTTAGCCATTAAGGAAATGCATTTTATCAATATTAATAAGGCCTAATTTAATGTCTACTTATCATTATGACAATTAAAATAAACAACCAAATAAATGTGCAACTTTAACCCCTTCATATGGGACTTTAAGTTTTACAAATTGCTTTCCTATTTCTGTGTCATTTGAAACTCATCATGTGAGATGTGTAAGGAACGTATCACTATTATTTTCTTTATGATTATAAGGAAACTAAGCCTGTAATGGCAGAGCAAAGTGTCTGTGTTTTCTGATGACGAACTTCTTGTTTTCATCCATTACATGATGCTGCTTCAAAGCACATGTCCAGTCAGTGGACAAGGAGGAGAAAAATAATATCAAATTAAAAAGATATTAAATTTTCTTCTAATGACTATTATTTAAATATATAGTCTCAGAACTGGAAGAGAAGAGAATATCCTAAGGAGGATCACCTAATCCACGCCCTTATATAGTAGTATATTGCTTTAGTAAAAGATTTCTTCTTAAGCTAGTGAACCTGTATCTGGAACTTGCAAGATAGGGAAACTTCTTTGTCATCTTTAATTTGACTGTTTATCTAAAACCATGGAACAGATGCTGAATAGATTTTTTTTTTTTTTTTTTTTTTTTTTTTTTTTTTTTTTTTTTTTGAGACGGAGTCTCGCTCTGCCGCCCAGGCTGGAGTGCAGTGGCCGGATCTCAGCTCACTGCAAGCTCCGCCTCCCGGGTTCACGCCATTCTCCTGCCTCAGCCGCCCAAGTAGCTGGGACTACAGGCGCCCGCCACCTCGCCCGGCTAGTTTTTTGTATTTTTTAGTAGAGACGGGGTTTCACTGTGTTAGCCAGGATGGTCTCGATCTCCTGACCTCGTGATCCGCCCGTCTCGGCCTCCCAAAGTGCTGGGATTACAGGCTTGAGCCACCGCGCCCGGCCGCTGAATAGATTTTTAACTGGCATTTACTCTTGAAAAAAATAGGAATGGTAAGGTCTATCTGACAGTTTTACAACATTCAAAATTTAGAGACACTATTTTCATTGGCTTCTTAAAAAGCCTAGGCTAAATTTATTTGAAATCTAGAGCTCAAAAAAGATGCTGATATAGTTTCATAGTTAATTGTTTGCAGAATGGATGCTGATAGTTCACTCTAACTTTATTTTGTTGTATATACTTTTTATAATTTAATTGCATATCAATGGGTACCTACCTTTTTTTCTAAGTTTTGTATTAGTTTTTACTCTGAAGCAGTAAATTTAGGACTTTTTGATATTAATAAACCTTTAGAGAAAGAGTCGATTGGTTCTTTTTATAACTCAATATAATTATCCCCCTGATATAAGGAATTATTTACAAGAATAGTAACCAGTTTAATATACATATGTGATATAATATAAATAATGTGTTTTACTTGATTCACAAAAGACTAGCACTTCACATACAACATTTTTCAAAAACCTCACTCTATAGACTGCAAATTTTGGTAGTAGTAAAAAAATTAGCATTGATAGTAGTTATTAGCCACAAGCTTTGATCTAGTTTGCTGTGATGGCACCAATTCTGGACAACTGTCTAACAAATGGGGATTTTGGTCATCAATGACAAAAAAAGAAAGTATGTGAACAGCTGTGTGTGAACTCATTACCACTGCTGGAGAGATGATCTAAAGAGAAAATTCTGTCACAGAATATAACAATAACATCATCTTTAGATATAAGGTATACATTTGCTGCACTATAATAGCTTTCTCTTGGCACATTTGTAATTGGTGAATGGAT
Source organism: Macaca mulatta (assembly GCF_049350105.2). NCBI lineage: Eukaryota > Metazoa > Chordata > Mammalia > Primates > Cercopithecidae > Macaca > Macaca mulatta. The sequence continues at coordinate 75,988,390 of NC_133413.1, read as the reverse complement.
TATTTTTACATTTCATTTGGGGCTGAGAAAATTAAGGCTTTTATTTTGTCAGGATTATTTGCTGTGAAATACTTAACTCATTGTGGCTTGTGATTATGGCTAGCTAGATATGTGTATATGTACATCTATTTTTGCTCTATCTGAGGATCTTCAGCCTTCAAAGGGATCTTGAAGACATTGTCATAAGAACTTTAAAAACCTCATTGATTAGGCTTTCAGATCCAAATCTCTTCTGAAGAGAGAAGTCATTAGGAACACTGAAAAGACTGTGATCCAGAAGAGAAGGAGATGTTGTCAAGCTTTTACTTTTACCATATGGAAAGGGCATCCAGTGCTCATTTTTCTACTTCGCTAAGCCATATCAATTTTAATCCAGCACATGAAAGGAACTATGGGTATACTATTTCAGCTCTTAATATTCAATGCCAGGTCCTAGTTTTGGCAAATCCTAAGTCAAAGGAAATAATATTCATTAATTTCTCCCTCCCTTTCTTTCACCTTTCATGGGGCCCTGCCAGAAGCAGGGTTAGATTGCCAGCCAGGAGGTACACTTCACACTCTGAGAGGTGCTATTCGTAAGCATATTATCCTCTTCTATGACTCCAGCCTAAATCCACAGCTGAACAGTAGGATGCTGCTTGCTAATGTTGATCATTCTGGCAAAACAAACTGACAATCCTGCAAACCAATATAACTAGTGAGTTTTGTTTTGCAGCTGAATTTCTAAATTATGTGAGAGTTTTGTGATACAAAATGGCCTCTGCTGCTGTCCTTTTCTACTTTTGCCTTCAATATCTGTGCCCCTTCTTTCTTCCTATCTCCAAGTTAATTTCTTAGCACTGAAATGAGAATGTAACTGTACCATTATCAGAAAAACAAGCTTCAGTGGTTCGACTTAGACACAGCTTAGATGTGTCTAAATTATTAGTTTGTTATTTGTTTTTAAATTTCCAGGAAAGGAAAATGAACTGATGATCCATTGTTTCACACTGGCTACATCTAAATGAAACCATGACAATTTCTACAGCAGATTTACCTTCCTAATTATGCTTGGCGAATGTTTCCACTGACTGATGGAAAGAGATGGTTGCCTGGGAGAATGCCAAATGGCAGAAGGAAGTCTGACCTGAGATTAAAAATGTCCAAGGGTAAATTCCTGAGTGGACAATCTGCAATAAGATTTAAAAAAGAGCTGATGATCTGAATATCATTATTCCTTCAACTCTGTGTCCACCTTTCCCTTGATTTTGGAAAAAAACAAAACAAAACAAAATTAAAAAAAAAAAAACCTTCTTGGTGCACTTTAACCTTGATAATATGTGAGAGAATAAAGACATTTCCCTATGCCTCCAGAGTTTCAGCACAAGATTATAGAAAGAAGAAATATTTGCAAATGGGACTAGCATCACAACATTCTGGGGAAATTGCCTGGCTTCCCCATTCTATAGCTCTCTTCTCTTGCCATTTAAGTCACTTGACTCCTAACTGCAGGCTCTGTGATCTTGGAAGCCCTGGATCCAATCTTGACTATAGACAGAAAAAATTACAGGGACTTAGAGCCTAGTCTGCTGGGCCTCAGCATGCTGGCATTCGTCATATCTGGACCACATGGCAGGGTGGAGAAAATGGGGAGGAGTTCAGTAATCTGGAATTAGACTCATTCATGAGGCTGGGCTGGGCAGACTCAACTGTAGGAAATTAGGCACTGAAATTAGGAGAAAAGAAGGAAGATCAGCCATTCTTTCTGAACACATTCTGCAAAAGTGATTCACAGCCAGTGTTTTCAAAATGGTTATTAAAAAAATCTCAGAGAAAGCGGTGTAAATTAAGTGATTAAAAATCAGTGATTAGACCATGAGATATAGAAAAAGTAGTGCAATATCAGCCCCTTCTGGGCATTTGCTCCCATACCAATCCGTGGCACAGATTCTGTTCCCAGACTTGTTTTCCCTAGAGTTAGAACCTGGCTGTATCTTTGAGTGGAGCCTGGTCTGAAAGGTAGACAGATGATCTGGAGACTATGGCTGAAAACAGGTTGCAGTTTTTTGGTGGAGTAGGTGGAAAGAAAATACAATACAAGGTCACCAAAATATCCTCAGAAACTTGATTTTAACATGCCCAAAAGTATGAGTTCCATCTCCTCCATCCAATTTGAACCTGCTCCATACTCACCATACATTTAATTGTTAATTGCATAAATACGTATAGTTAATTGTTAGTCAACTCCAGGCAATCTTATTCTAGGAATGGCCCTGGTCATTGCCTTAACCCAAGCTTTCATTATCAGCTGGACTGTAGGACCAGCCTCTTTCATGTTTTTGTTTTTTTGTTTTTCCTTCATTCTCAACAATCTTCCAGTAGGTGCTCTTCTTTAAAACACATTTGATTATGTCGTTCCCTCCTTAGTGATCTCCAGTATTCAGTGTGACAAACAAGAGACTTTACAGTTTGGCTTCCACTTACCCCTCCAGCCTCATTTCTTGCTGTTCTTGTATCTTCCCACTCTGCACCACAGCTACACTGACATTCTCCAATTTTCCAAACTGACTTTGGCCTATTATTACTCTGATATTCTTTCTGTTTCCCTCTCCCTGCACTCTCTATTTACCAAATAGAAGTGGGACAACATGGCTTTTTCCTTATGGTAAAAGAATTATCTAGGATGAAAAGAACCACCTTACTATAGTAAGGTAACATTGATGCATAATAAATTACTAATACATCACAAGACAAATCGCAGGTTATATTGAGATACTGATGTGCTCCTGATATAGTGTGGATCCGTGTCCCCACACAAATCTCATATTGAACTGTAATCCCCAATGTTGGGGCGGGGGGGGGGGCTGGGTGAGAGGTGATTGGATCATGGGGGCAGGCTTCCCTCTTGCTGTTCTCATCATAGTGAGTGAGTTCTCCTGAAATCTGGTGGTTTAAAAGTGTGTGGCACTTCCCCCTTCACTTTCCCTCTCTCCTGTCACCATGTGAAGATGTACTTGCTTCCCCTTTGCATTCTACCATGACTGTAAGTTTCCTGAGGCCTCCCAGTCATGCTTCCTGTACAGCTTGTGGAACTATCAGTTAACTTCTTTTCTTTATAAATTACCCAGTCTCAGGTAGTTCTTTATAGCAGCGTAAAAACAGACTAATACAGCCTCTATTCGATGAAGCCATTAGAAGAATAGATAAAGAGTGAGAAGCAGCTTATTGCTGGTCTTGAGTGTTCTCTACATGATATTTTTAAAAGGCTTAACAAACCAGTGTCCAAAATACCAAATATACACTTTGTGAAAAACGAATTCTCAGTCAATATGCTTACAAAAGTAAAAAGTTTCATGTTGTTCAAGCAGTCTAATTGAGTAGTTTCTTATATCTAAAGTCTTTATTTGCAGAAAGAAAGCTTAGACTTGAAGAAGAACAAGAATACAATTTAAATGAATAATGTGGCATTAAAAGTCATACCTTGGCTGGGTGCGGTGGCTCATACCTGTAATTTCAGCATCCCAGGAGGCAGAGGTGGAAGGATTGCTTGAGGCCAGGAGGTTGAGACCAACACGGGCAGCCTAATGAGAGTCTGCCTCTATTTAAAAAAAAAAAAAAAAAAAGCTGTCATGGAATAGTGGTGTGTGCCTGTAGTCCCAACTACTCAGGATGCTAAGATTAGAGGATCACTTGAGCCTAGGAGTTTGAGGCTGCAGCAAGCCATGATTGCATCACTGAACTCCCAGCCTGGGCAACAGAGCAAGACCCCATGTCTCAAACAAAAGCTGTAGCTCTAAAAATAATGTATATATTTCTCCAACTATATTCACATTTCATGTTTTGTTCCTGTTTCTGGTAAAAGATTCTAAATACCAAATAAAACACAATGTCCTACTAGTTTATCAAAAGGATATATTAAAGAAAAAGGACTGGAATAATCCAGAATGAAATGTTCAAGGCAAAAATAATGTCCCTGATCTCAGTAGGGTTGTGATATGCTCTCTGCAGAACCTATTGCTCCTGGTTTTTCAATTACAACTTTGAATCGTATTCCTTGATTAGTAACAAGCAATCAATCATAATTAATTAGTTAAAATGTTCAACCGTTAAAATCATTACCATTAATTAAAATAATTATCTCTATTTTGGCTGCACTTCATTACCATTTTGGGGATATGCATTGCTTTACTGTACCTTGTGTTCTTAGTACAGCTTCTCAGTGAACACAAGGCATACAGCAGATAATCTATCTGCTACTTTAAAAATGACTACTTGAATAAGGTTTTGGACTTTGTTGTTCTTGTTGCATCTGGGAAAGCATTTTACTACAGTGTTATGAGCTTTATTAAGAAAACTCTTTTGAAATGGATGCTGGCCCATCACAGACTGCTGGGCAGTGAAGATTTTTGAAAGAATTTGTGCCTTGGAAGAAAATGCTTATTTTATTCTCTGAAAATGGGGGTTTAGCAATTTTCTGGTACACAGAGGTTCTTCCAAAGTCTTGGTCTTTTAAGGAAATAGCTATTGAGCTTCCTTCCTGGAGAGTCTCATGGCACAAATTTGGCAGTAGGACAGACATCGGGGTTTAATCAGAGGTGATCTTGTATTGTTAGATTGTATGCTTTGTCAGGACAGAGATTTTGTGTTGTGCTCTGGGCCTCCAGGGTGTGTGCAATGCTGAGCACCTCAGAGGAGTTCAATAAATATTTGCTGAAAGAACAAATTGTTTCTTAGAGAGTGTTCTGAATATGCTATAATGTTACTTCTAAACACACACAGACACACATACACACACACAGCAAAATGATTTATAACTCCTTTAGTATTTATAACCATGTTGTAGAATATGACATTTTATCCTAGTTTTGAAGCAAAATTCATTTATAAGTCTTTTTTATTCTAATATCACAAATTTATATTCTTTCTAAAATTTTTTTTTTGTGAATTTTTTTTTTTTTTTTTTTGGAGACAGAGTCTTGCCTCTTATCCCGGCTGGAGTGCAATGGCGCGATCTTGGCTTACTGCACTTCTGTCTCCCGAGTTCAAGCGATTCTCCTGCCTCAGCCTCCCGAGTAGCTGTCTTTCTAAAATTTTATACTGTGCTTAAATATGGTTACCAGATCAACTTGACTGACTTCCTGAATTTCCAGTAGTTGAAACCTGTTTTTATTGATCTCTTTTTCAGTAAATGTATAGCTTCGTGCCTAAACTAATGTTTTTATCCAGTTTCTTTCCCCTTGGTGTTTGGGAAATGTGATCACAGAGCTTTGTTAGTAAAATGGAAGTCTCATGTGGTATGTCCTTTAGACATTCATTGTTTTTAGATGTCCTTTTTTATTTTATTTTATTATTATTATTTTTGAGACAGAGTCTCGCTCTGTCATTCAGGCTGGAGTGCAGTGAGGCGATCTTGACTCATTGCAAACTCTGCCTCCCAGGTTCACACCATTCTCCTGCCTGAGGCTCCCGAGAAGCTGGGATGACAGGCGCCTGCCACCATGCCCGGCTAATTTTTTGTGTTTTTAGTAGAGATGGAGTTTCACCATGTTAGCCAGGATGGTCTCGATCTCCTGACCTCGTGATCCGCCCGCATTGGCCTCCCAAAGTGCTGGGATTACAGACGTGAACCACCGTGCCCGGCCCTGTGTTTAGATGTTCTTGAAAGTTCCTTCTTTCCTTTTCAGTTTCTACTTTGTATGACTGTTACATGATGGCTCTCTACTTGTGTGTTCTCTAATAATATAATTTGGATGACTTTAGTAACTAGGCAGTGATCTGAACTGACATAAGAAGTCCTCCTTTCATTCTAGATATAATAATATAATAATAATAATGCAGAACTCAAAACAAGTTTCCAGGTGGCAGAAATGATGAGGGAATCAATAACATTCAGAAGCAATTGAGGCTGCATGGCTTACCAGGAAAGTCAAATTGGTTATGTACTTGGAAAGTTGATGTAGGGCTGAGAAATCAGGCTATGAATCCTGCATACAGCATTAGAGCCTGAACACAGCTCCCAGTATACACCAGAAGCTGCCTGCTCAACTCAGACTGGGTAGAATTGAGTCAGCCCTGGAACACTGAGACCCCTGTAGCATTAGGATGTGGGCCAGAGTTCATCCATGGCTTGATCCAGAAATACAAGCAAAATCTTCTCCAGAACACAAGTCATAGCAGAGGTAATTGTGAAACAATCTCTACAATCCAGAACAAGTGCTTAATCTTGCAGAAGATAAGTGCCACTGAATGTGATGAATTCACAGAAAGAAACAAATCTTAGCACACAAGGGAAGCTAATATCATGAGAGATAGTCTAAAGATGCAATAGATCGTCACATTCAAGGAAATACAAATGACAAGACAACATGAAAGAGAATATATTTAAAATTTTCAAAAAGATATGGGAAGTAATAGAATTCATAAGAACTAAATTACAAACAAAAAACAGACATGAAAAAAGTGGAAGTTCTATAAATGAAAAAATCTATCAAAACAATAGCAACAAAAGAATATACCATCACTGCATAAGTTGAACAATAGTCTAGATATAGGAAGGGAAAGGACTGGTGAAGTAAGGTAGATGACAAAATTGAGGAAATCTCTGCTGAGAGATAAGGAGTTATATAAAATGAAGATGTTAAGAGACATAGAAGTTATAGAAGATAGAATAGAAAACTGCAATATTTTATATTAGGACATTTAGAATGTAAAATAAAAAAGAAAAGAGAAAGGCAATATTTTAGGAGGTAATGACAGAGTTTTCTAAAATGGAAAAAAGTGTATGTCAAGCAAGGTAGATATAAACAAATCCACATCTAGGCATATCATAGTGAAATTATAGAACTCTTTAAAAAAAAAAGGAAAAAAATTTCAATGTGCCAGAGAGAAAGGCAAGTTGATCTTGAAACAAATAACAATTCAAAATACAGGAATTAATTGCCAGGAACAATAGATACTAGCAAATAATGAAATCCTACCCCAAAGCAATGAGGCAAAATAACTTGAAACTAAAATTATATCATGTAAGAGTGACAAAGACATTTCCAGATGTACATAGACAAGGCACATTCACATTTCCACCACTGAATAAAATGCTCAGGCAGAGGTTACTGAGCAATGGGCTCTATGTCTGGTGCACATAGAAGCCAACATTATAGCACTGGCTTTTGAGAAAAGAGGCTTTATTGAGAGCTGGCTGGCAGGGAGACAGGAGGTGATGTTCAAATCTGTCTGCCTGCCCTGGAGCCTAGGAGATTTCATAGGCAGAGGGTGACAATGAGGGAGACAGAAAAATGCAATGAGTCATGATCTGATTGGGTCATGCAAAGAGGTGATGATGAGTCTTTGGTTTTTAGTTCTGCTCTGCAACAAAATAGGGCGCTCCTTGCTCCTTAATTCCACCCCTCTGCGGTGATCTGAGCGCTTAGGTTCTGCATGTGATTGACTTTTTCGTTCTGGCTGGTTCCTGGGTCACACAAATGGGGCATGCTTGGTTCATCTGGGCATGCACAGTTTTCATGACCTGCAACCTGAGGGTCCTTTGCACTGAGAAACAACTCATCCTTTTGTCACATCATGTTACTGACAAAGTTGAATCAGACTTGAACTGGTTCTGCGGTTAGATACTTCAGAAAGAGAGAAAATGAACCCAAATGCAATCAGAGATTGTAAGCAAAGAAACAAATCAAACATACTGGCAATCCTAAATGTATATTGACTAATAAATAGTGGCACTATTCGCTAGTTTGGAGGGGGGGTGTTAAAATGTTAAAATGATGGTTAAGATATTAGATATCAGTAACATGAAAGGTTTGAGCATGTAATGCTATTTGGACAGAAGTAGAGACATTTTAAGATGCATGTCTTGTTTGAATGCAGGGTGGAGATGTTTTAAACTTAATAGTTTGTTGAAAAAATAACATTAAACATGCATGTTAGGTGGGTTTACGTAGGGTAACTTTAAAAAGAAACACCGACTTTGTGATGATGTTGCCTCCTTAGGAAGAGATTGCCTCTGTGAAGAGCGGGTAGGGAAACTGTATTTGAGAAAGTGGGCTGTGAGGGGGTCATTGTTATCAGAGGCACGTGTTATGGATGGGGCATGACTTAGGGTCTCAGCTTCCTGGCCTGAATGCCAGCTCTACTCTTGTTATGGGTTGAATCGTGTCCTTCACAATTCATATGTTGAAGTCCCCAGTACCTCAGAATATGACTGTGTATGGAGGTACATTTTCAAAAACCTTTAAAAAATTGTATAAATCTAAGGTTTACAATATGGTGTTTTGATATACATATTCATAGTGAAGTGATTACTACAGGCAAGCAAACTAACATATCCATCTCCTCACATAGTTACTGCCTGTCTGTGTGTGCATGGAGTGGGGATGGGGGTGGTGAGATCACGTGAAACATACCTTCTCAGCAAATTTCAAGTATACAATATGGTATTGCCAACAGTAGTCCTCGTGCTGTACATTAGATGTCAAGCCTTAATCATCCTATATAAATGCAGCTTTCTACCCTTTGATCAACAACTCCTCACTTCCCTACCTTCTCCACCTGGTATCATTGTTCTATTCTCTGTTTCTATGTATTTGACTTTTTCAGATTCCACATAGAAGCAAAGTCATTATTTTTCTTTCTGTCTGGCTTGTTTCACTAAGCATAATGCTTCCAGGTTCATCCATGTTCTGGCAAATGGTGGAATCTCCTTTTTTTTGCAAGGTGGAATAATATTCCATTACATATATATCTCATAGTTTCTTTCTCATCTGTCAATGGGTATTTAGATTGTTTCCATATCTTGGCTTTTGCAAATAAGCTCTACTTAAGTTAGAATGAGGTCATTAAGTTTGGCCTTACTTCAATATGGCTGGAGTCCTTATAAGAAGAGGAGGTTGGGAAGTAGAGACACACAGAGGTAGGAAGATATGAAGTCATGGGGAGAAGATGGCCATCTATTCACCAAAGAGAGAGGCCTTGGAACTAGCCAACCCAGCTGACACCTTGATCTCAAACTTTTAGCTTCCAGATTGTGAGAAAATAAATTCTGTTGTGCAACAAAATCTGTGGTATTTTGTTATGGCAGCCCTAGCTGACTAATACAGCCTCGTAAAACTGTGTGACTTGGCACATGCTTAAGATTCTATACCTCAGATTCCTCTCTGTAAAATTGAGATAATAAAAACCTGTCTCATAGGGTTTTGTAAGATTTAATCAAATTAATGTATGTAAAGCAATTGGAATATTGCCAGTACATGGTTAATCCTCAGTGTTAGTTATCATTATTTCTTTTATTAAAAATATTAAATGTGACAAACTATTAACATTGATTAACTGTGAGTAGTTGGAATATAAGTATTTGTTATATTATGTTTGGTACTTTTAGGCAATTTTAAACATTATTCTGAGCAAAAGTAAATCTATTCTCTATTATCTACCTCCTGTAGAGACTTGAAAGCAAATAGAATACTGCAATTGATGTCGTGGTAGAGAGTGTATTAACAGCACTATTTATCTGAAGAATATTTTTAAAGCATCCACTATGTGCCATACACTAAGCTGATTCTTTGAGTATTATATATTAACCAATTGTCTTTCTCTTTTGAGGGTTTTTTACTACCAAGAAAATTATTTTCAGAACTTATGATCTATTCTACAATTCCATGTCTGCCCACGGCTTGGCACATGGGCATTTGCCCAGCAGAGCTTATTATAGACAGACAGCCCAAATGCTTTATATCTCTGCTTAGAGAATTTGATGCATCTGCAGTAATGAAGAAAGCTACTTGAGAAGAATTAACGATTTTGCTAATCAGCTTATTAATTTAATTTATGAGGTCTCCAGAATACAAAGGCAAAAGGAGTAGGTGACTGTGAGACCAGAAATGTCTCTGGAAGTCAGAATTAATGATATGCAAGCCAGGGTCCCTTTGTGCTTGAGCCTCATCCAGATGCATCCAGCTATAAAAGAATAATGTGAAAACTCATTAATTGGGAATCCTGTACAACTTCAAAAACAGATCTTCACTGCAAGGGTGAATTTTCTGACAACCTCCTAAAGCCTCAAAGTTGTGGGGAAAAGCTCTGTCAAACCTGCAACTCACCATGATAGTTCCAAGAAACACCCAGTAGGGCCTCGAAGAAGCTCATCTCATTTAAAAATGTATCCATCATTTAAAACACTTTACTTGGTTTTGCTAAAGTCCCATCCTTATTCCATGTAACTGCTGCCTCCCTGTTAGCTCTTTTGAACATAGTCACATGTTGACACAACAACTGTTATATCAGTTGCCTGTGATAAAGTGGGGATATTAGCACCATGTCTTCCAGTCTCGCCTTTACCCCATCAGGTAGAAGATTTAAGTGATTAATGTGAATTGACACTGTTAAATTACAACATAGGAAGAGATGTTAATGATAAGGCATAAACCATGGTTTATACGATGCCATTTTTTACTGCATATAAACCTCTCAAGGAATAGAATACATTGTAGAAATCTCCTTAGAAACTCTGGCATTGTGAAAAGAGTCCTGTCAGAGTTGGAAGACATGGATTCTCAGTTTGGCCCCTCACTTTCTAGTTATTTGATCTTGAGTGAGTTCCTCATCTTTCTTGAACCTTGCATTACACATTTGTACACAGACAATGATAACATTTACTCTGCAGGGTTGGGTGAGGATGAAATGAGATCGTTTAGTGCCTGGCATAAAGTGAATCTTAACAAAAGCAGTTTTGGGACTTTTTTTTTTTTTTAACTGAAGTTAAACTGATTCTCTTGTGTCAAATTTTATAAATCGACCTAATAAACACCTAATGAGTGCCTGCCTACTTTTTTCTAGGTGCTGTGCTCAGAGCTGGAAATGCAGAGATGAGTAATATGAGGTTTTCAACCTGGTGGGGAGTAAAGACCTAAATCCAAACCGATGAGTTCTACTGTAAAGACATACAAGCTACAGTGAAAATATAGAGATGTGAGAAATCAGTACCTCAGTGCCTGCAGGACCAAGAGTCTTCACAGATGTACAGGCTAAGGTTAGGTTGTGATTCATTCGAGCTGCTATACCAAATTACCATAGACTGGGTGGCTTAACCAGTAAACATTTATTTCTCACAGTCCTGGATGCTGGAAAGTCCAGGATCAGGGTGCCGACAGATCCATTGTCTGCTGGGGGCCCACTTCCTGGCTTTCAGATGGCTGTCTTCTTGTCTCCTCACGTATATTCGGTTGATAGTAGGTTAGGTCTTGTTAAATTGAGTTTATCATGAGGACAAGAGAATAAAGGATCCACAAGGCACCACTGCAGTGCAGGGACATGGGAGTACAGACCAGATTGTCACGCTTGGGAAACTTCAAGTGATCAAGAGTTCTGTTGTGGCCGGAGCATATTGTACCAGGATCCTCTGGTGGTCAGTGGGCTGGGGATCAGGCTGTAAAGTTAGTCATGATCCGATCAGAAGAACGTGTGTGTGTGTGTGTGTGTGTGTGTGCGCCCAAGCATGCACCCCTGTGCCCGCCTCTGTAGCAATGGTGCCCTCTGGCACCGGCAGCTGAACTCGCAGTCTGTTCCCCTGGCTGGTCAGGGCCTGGGGCTCCCTGCTGCTGATGCAGCCCCACTGCCCCACTCGCTCTTCTCCTGAGGTTTGCCTTCCCTCCCCTTCAGTCCCTGGCCTGCTCATCTTCCTAGCACTCATCTCCAAAAGCTTATCAGACAGCACCATCTGCTAACTTCTGGCTGCCTCCACAGGGCATAGCAGCTGAGGGCAGCCATGAGAACTAAAGCAGGCCTTTCCCCATGTTCTTACCCCATGAGGCGCCTCCTCTCAAAGTCTTAAACAGGAAACAAACAGGAAATCTTCTCTGCTTCTGCTGTTTGCCTTTACTAACCAGGGTGCCACCGGGGGTGAGGCAGGTCATGTTTGAATTGCTGCTCCTCTAGGCTCCTTTCCCTGTCTCTCCCACCAACACCCTCCTGGGCTGGAAAAAGTGGAGTTTCTTTTCACCTGTTCTTCTCTCTGGAGTTGAGTCCTTTGAGCCATAGCCATCTTCTCAACCCCAGCCTCATGGAGGGCTGGGATGTGGAAGAAAAAAAAGGCCTCGCCAATAAGGTCACATCAGTGGGGAAATATTTCTCAAAAATACAATAGTGGTTGGGCACCAGTGGCACATAGCTATAATCCTAGTGCATTGGGAGGCCAAGGTGGGAAGATCACTTGAGCCTGGGAGATCAAGACCAGCCTGATGCAACATAGCAAGACCCCATCTCTACAAAAAATGAATTATTTGGATATGGTGGTGTGCCCCTGTACTCCTAGCTACCCAGGAGGCTGAGGTGGGAGGATCACTTAAGCCCGGGAGTTCAAGTCTGTAGTCTCTGATCATATGACTGCACTCCAGCCTGGGTAACAGAGTGAGACCCTGTCTCAAAAACAAATACAATACAATACAGTACAATACAATACAGTACAATACAATACAATACAATACAGTACAATACAATACAATACAATACAATACAATACGTTATTATGGGTATGTTATCGAGCCCACATAATTCCATAGTGAATAAAGAGCGCCTGCAAGTTCGGCTACATGATGAGGCATAGCCCGGCAGGAGTGCTCAGAGCTCATGTGACTTAGGAGGGTCACTCAGTTGCCCCCTGGCACCTCCCCCTGCTGCCCCCGCAACCACTGGGAGAGACTTTTTACTCTCTGCCAATAAAACCTATTCGACTGCCTCACCTCCAGAAGCGATGTGGTTTCAGGCACTCCAGCATACAGATGACTGCTCTATCAGTTCAGTGGAAGGAGATAAAATTGTACAGGGGTCTTAAAAATAATAAAATCTCTGATGACTTGTTTTGCAATCTGAAAATGACAAGAGATGTGGGGTGTGTTGGGGATGAGGATTCTGAAATGTTTGTGGTGGTAGCCAGGGATATAAACAATGGGCAACTCACCCATGGCTGGCTGCAGGGACAGAAATGAAGCTTGGAAAGTGTCGTCTCATTCTGGCAGCTCTTTAGAGACAAGCATCCCAAACTTCTACAACCCAGAGCCTGGGGGCTAACATGGATCCCTCCTTTCCTGTGACTTGATTGTTTAACTCTTCCTTCAATTCTGTGAGATATCCCAATATCCTTCTAGTACATTCCATTTCCTTTTTTATTAGAGCATATTTTAGCCCAAATTGATTTCTGTTGCTTGCAATCCAAGGAAAAGTAATTAGTGCAAGGTTGTCTGGGAGAAGACTGGGTGAGGGATTGTAATGCCTTGGCTAGAGGCTCTGATCATGACTGCACTGACATCTGCCCTGTGTCCTGGACCATGTACTTCTATGGTAAGGTTAATGTGGAAGTTTTTCTAAGGGTGTGATTTTAATATAGGATTTAGAGAAAAATTCAGAGTACTCAGTCTAATGGTGGCCCATTGAATTTAGCAAGTTCTATTTGAAGTGATTCACCAGTCTGGCATAGGGACATGTGATAATCTTCAGGGTTTATTTGAAGTAAGTCACCACAAAAGATAATAAATATTTGTGTTGTCTTGGTTTTACTTTCAACCTGAAATTCCTTAAGCAAAGAAAGCCATGAGAGAGAATAAAGCTGGATACATGCAGGCCATGGAAACAAGTGTTCTCCTTTGCATCTTTCTCTTTCTTTCAATATCTTTCCCTCTTTTTTAGAAATTGTTTATCATGTAAGCAAAAGGAGGAGATTGCTGTTCCTTTGTTACTATGTTTCTTTCCTGAAGGGGAAAAAAGTTTCACAGGACTTTGTATTGCCTCTTATTTTTTAGTTAAACAATTTTGGGGAGTGTATTAGTCTTTTCTCACACTGCTAATAAAGACATACCCAAGACTGGGTAATTTATAAAGGAAAGAGATTTAATGGACTCACAATTCCCCATGGCTGGAGAGGCCTCACAATCATGGTGGAAGGTGAAGGGGAAGCAAGACTTGTCTTACATGGCAGCAGGCAAGACAGAGCACATGCAGGGGGGCTGCCCTTTATAAAACCATCAGATCTTGAGAGGCGTATTTACTATCATGAGAACAACACGGGAAAGACCCGCCTCTATGATTCAATTCCCTCCCATTGGGTCCCTCCCACAACCGTGGGGATTATGGGACTACACCTCAAGATGAGATTTGGGTGGGGATGCAGCTTTCTCTCAGGGAGAAAGCACCCAGCTTGGGTTAAACAAGATAAAAACCAGGCTAGAGGCCGGGCGCGGTGGCTCACGCCTGTAATCCCAGCACTTTGGGAGGCTGAGGCGGGTGGATCAGGAGGTCAGGAGATCGAGACCATCCTGGCTAACACGGTGAAACCCCATCTCTACTCAAAATACAAAAAATTAGCCGGGCAAGGTGGCGGGCGCCTGTAGTCCCAGCTACTCCGGAGGCTGAGGCAGGAGAATGGCGTGAACCCGGGAGGCGGAGCTTGCAGTGAGCCGAGATCGTGCCACCGCACTCCAGCCTGGGCTACAGAGCAAGACAACGTCTCAAAAAAAAAAAAAAAAAAAAAAAAAAAAATAATAATAATAAATAACCAGGCTAGAATGTATCCAAAGAAATCACTTCATAATGCAATCTTCTGGAAAAATTTTGTCTTCTCTCTCTCTCTTTCTCTTTCCCCTGAAACATTTAGAAGTTATCTCATCCATCTGATCTGTTTCTAGTCAGATCCAGTCAAAGGGCTCTCAAGATGCTTTTCAGACTTTAATGAGCAGATAGGTTCTTTGGATCTAGGTTTACTTTGTGAAAAATCTGAAGAGTGGCTGTTTGTATTTAGAAATTGGGGGCTATACTACTTTCTCAAGATCTATAAATTTCCAGTGAAACTCGTATCATATAAGTTGAAGAAACCACTAGGTGTCTGGCTCTAATTCTCTTCTCCCTGACCCAGTGACCCTGGTCCCTTTTCAATGGGTTTTAGTAACTCACGCTTTTATTCATTAATTGTGGTTCTTTAACATTGTCATTGTTTTATAATCCCAGATGCATGCAAGTTGCTTTGTTTTGTTTTTCCTCAAGTTGCAGGAATTTTCTCCTATGTGATGTGGCTCTTTGGGAAGACTTAAGTAGCTAGAGTTCTTTTGGGTTTTTAAACCTTTGTCATGATCTCTTAGTCCTACCTCTGTCAAGGATTTGAGAACGTATTTCTCACTAGATGGGTTAAAGGATATTTGAATGAAGCTCCTCTTGCATTCTCCATGTATCCTTGAAACTGCATCCTCAAATGGGCACAGGTCTTTAACTCTCTTCTACCTGTGGGCAAGTTAGTTTCTGGCCTTTTAGAGATACCTTCTTTGAAAACATTCATCCATCATTTTGGATTGAAAGTCTTAATCCTGTGACATGATGATGAGTCTCAAAGATCCTGTTACCATTTCTGTGGGACATAATATCTTACACAGATAGGACTGCTGGTCATCTGACTTCCTAACTTAGATTTTCTGGACTTCTTAACTTGGATTCCACTGACCCTGACCAACTAGATTGCTTTAGTTATTTCTATTATGCTTGAAAATACTTAAAAATATAGCACCTAGTTTTCACCTGAAATACACTAGGGCTTAGAATGTGTTTTTATGGGTGAACATTTAGTCTCTAGGGAGATTAAAGAACAAACAAGTAAGTTCCATGAGGATAGGAACAGTGTCTGTCTTGTTGAGTTACCATATCCTAAATACTTAGTATTATGTCAGCATATTAGAAGACATTCATTAAATATCTGTTGAATATATAGATGGCATTAAACAGCCATAGTTCATTCAATGAAAATATATTGCATAGGCTGTATGGTTATATTGTTTATTCTGCTAGTGGTCAGATAAGTCGGGGGTTGATGATGGCTCTCCTTTCTTATTTTTCTGGTCTTTGTTAAGCCAAGTACAGTGTTTGTGATGAAGGGCTGAATATTGAAATAGCTTCTTCCTTCAGCAGCACTTATTTGGAGTAAGGAAGGAAAGTTCTTAAGAGATTGTCATCCTTTTACAAAACCATGATGCTGAATGGCATGAGGTCCAGAGAGACAGTGTTTCTATGGGCTAGTAGAAAAGTGCACTGCATGCTGTTGCTAGGCAACGGCCCATGCCAGCTTCTCTTGAATGAAGGCCAAGAGAATCAACAGAAACCAATGGGCATATGAGGTAAGAGTTTTCACCCAGAATACCAACTTTTGTGTTCTTTTTGCTATGTAGATACTATAAGTCTTGGCCAGTATTTTGTGGGGAGGGGGTCTGTATGTGGCAACCATTTAGCAAATTGTCCCCAAAGTCATTTTGTGAAATTCTGCTTATGGCCAAGTATTAATTATAGGATTTGTGTATAAAATGTAAATTCAAGAAGAAAGAACACATTTCTCTACATAATGTTCCATTTACACCAATATGTAGCCACCCACCTATTTTTTCCTATTTGAATATTCCATTCCATTCCTTTCTCACTTTGGCTACATGCTTCATGCAGAGTAGATCTGCTCTAGACAGCATGTTCAAACCACATTTGCAACTAGAAAATTTTTTCTTTCAGCAGGTGTTCAGGGTGCTGTGGTTTGCCACGGGTAACTTAACAAATCCATTACTTTTGTTGCCTGGAAGCATTCCAGTAGAAGAAATTGTGACTATGGCTATTACTATGTTGTGAATTGCACCCAAAACTTAGAATCACGGAGTAGCAAGTGCCTGGCCTTAAATCCTATTTTATCCAAACTTTATGCAGAGCTCTGAATGAATCAGGTACTGATTCACTTAAACTATATCACATACCTACTATGTGCTAGACATTTTATTTTCATATATGCAAATTTTGTGTGCATAATCAAGTCACACTAGCACACACATTTATAAACTGTAGTTAAAATGTATCCAAGGTTTATTTCCCGGCTTGCCTTTGCCTTATAGTCAATCCTACAAAGATGTTTCTTTTTGTTTTGAAATGTATTGAATGGGATTGACACTGGGGGTTTTGCTGCCATTGGTCATAAAGTTGTGACTTCTAGAGTTGCTTCGAAACCTGCTATTGCGGAGAGAGAGGAAGGCCCAATAAGCAAGTCTTGGGGACTTCTCCCCATCTGTAACCAAAACTCCTGTTTTAATCCTTTTTATATAATGGGGTATCATGTAGGATTTTATTTGAAAAAGAAAATCTGTAAACCTCTGATATAAAGCTTTATAACTCAGGAAGAACCACTCAGTATTTCTCACAGGATGGTCCATGTATTTGTGTGGGACACTTGCAGGTTCGCCTGGATGTTCATTTTAAAAAGCTGAACCTGAGGTGCGCCCTTGCCCTCAAGACCTACTGAAACAGATTCCCTGACAGTTGGGCTTATGAATATACACAAAAAAATTCTTATTCACATTAAATTTAACAATTTTATATGAAATTCATTTTACTTATAAAGGAATATGTAACATATGTATGTTTAAGGACTAATAAACCATATGCCTGCTACCCAGAAATAGAAAATTGCCAGTCCCTTTGAGGCCTTCTGTATGTCCCTCCAGAAATTCCATCCTCCTCTTTCCTCATTCCTTAAGGAGCTACTATAATAAATTTTGTGTGATTTATTTTGCTTTTCTTTCCTCTTTTCCCCTATATGATTGTATGTTAACCTTAAACAATGTATTGCTTGGTTTAGCCTGAGTTTGACCTTTAAATAAGTGAAATTACACTCTGAATACTATTTTGTTACGTATCTTTTTTTAGGCTTATGAGATTCATCCATGTTGAAATGTATAACTATGGTTTATTCGTTTTTATGTGTATTATAATCCAGGCATGAATATTCCAAAATTTATCCAGTTTTCTATTTATGGACTTTGGTAGTTTTAAGTTTTTTCTCTCACAAACAATGCTGCCATGAATATTCTCATATATATATATATATGTATCTTAGTTGTGGAAAAGTTATGTGTATATACTTAGAATACATACCAGGGTATATAACCTAGGTGTAGAATTACTATGTAATATAGGCAAGTTCAAATCACTACATGATGCCAATATTCCTTCAATGTGGTTGTATCAGTTATAAAAATATAAGAAATACTGTTGATTTTATGGATTCTAACTAGATTACTACTACACACATTTTCAAGAAAACATGGGAGACTGAAGGAGGCATGGTTCTGTTTGCATTCATCTTGTCAATGTTTTCTCAAAGAATCCTGTTCCTGCCTTCACTGTACATGGTCAGAGGGAAAAACTCAAACATTTAAAGATCTAGAATACAGAAGCTCCTCCTTGAGATCTTTAACATCTTACTTTCTGTGTATTATTCTGGTCTTCAGCTCCTCTGTTCATGGGTGAAAATTCATTTTTATAGAAAACTAGTAAAAAGCAAAGGTTGCTTCTGGCAACCTTGTGGCAGTGGCTTGGATTTCTCCACTCTGAATTCCTGAAAACACTGTACATCTTCATGGAGTCCATCCTCAAGCTCTACACTGAATAATATGCCCTTTGAAAATTGAGCATTATTAGTGCTTTTATTGAAGAGGATATGGTAAACCTGTGACAAATGTTTTTCTTTTCTCTTTTCTTTCTGCCTAATTTCAGACTAAAGCACTCAGAAATATTAGTGGTCACCATTTCCAATATAGGAAATATAGGTGATATATTACTAGTCTTCACCCTTTGTCATATTACCTATATTGTAAAGAGTAGGACTGTGTACAAATCCTCCCCTCCTTGACAAGGTGCTTACTTGGTTGACAGAGGTATCAGAGGGCTGGCACTAGAACAAAAGCTCTCTCGTGTAAGACTCCTTGGGAAGCTCAAACCAAGGGAGGATGCAGTCCAGTGAACCCTTCAGGGTGCTGGAGAAAAAGGCCAGAGGTGTTTCTTCTGAATTGTCACAAAGACAAAGAGGTTAGGCAGATAGGGTCAATATAAAAATGTGATTATGTCAGGCAAAGGAAGAAAGAGGGATACAATTGCAGAGGAATACACAAAAGCTTTCAACTGTCTTGGTAACATTTTATTTCTTAAAAATAAACTTCTTATGATTCTTCTGTAATGCACGATAAATACACGTATTCTTAAAAAGCGTACTATCCTGGATTGAGGCCTATGAAGAAATAAATAGGAGGAATTAGATTGGTTGCCACTAATATGCCTGAGTTTTTCAGTCAGATTTTAGTGGATTTGCTTGGATGAGATGTATGATACTTCGGGGGACAGCAGATTTCCAGATCTAGGAGACAGAATGGGCAAGTAGGATCTTACGCTGTTAACAGTATGTATATGAAGTCTAGCAATATATACGAAACAACAGACTGGATGGAAAAACTCTATTTATAACAAGCAGAGAAAAAGCTACAATTTATGAAGCTCTAAATGAGTCATCAAGGTTTCTCTTTATGAGGGAAGGCAATATTAACAGCTGTTCTATTGGATTTCATTTGCTCAATTCAATAGGACTATTCTAATGGTTTATTTATTTAATGTTTTACATCATGTAAATATTTTGGTCTGATTGTAATACGCATTTGGTTTTCACATTTCAGGTTTATACTTCTGTGATGTAGTGCTTTTGTACATACTTTCTGGATTCAAGGAAATAGTTGAAGTAGAGTGAAGCTGTATGAAGGACAAGTTGTTGATGAAATGATTATCTGGAATCACGATGCCCTTTTCCTCTCTATCTTCTCATTTCTCTATGACTCCTCCTCAGTTTCTTTAAGTGGCTCCTCTTTTTAGTTGGGATAGACTAGGTTATGCCCTGGTAACAAAAATGTCAGTGGCTTAACAGAATAGGTATTTGTTTCCAGCTCACACTGCCAGTGCCATGTGGGTTGACAGGAGGCTGTGTGACACACAGTCACTGGGGTCCCAAGCTCAGAGAAACTCCCTTACCTTGTAGCTGAATGAGTGAAACACATGGTCACAGCAGGAAAGAATATCTGGAGAATCATTTGGGCTGTTCTTCTCCTCAGCCTGAAGGTGACACGTGCCATTTGTATTCATAGTCCATTGGCGGGAACTACTCACCTGCATCTACCTAACTGCAAGGGGGCTGAGAAATGCCTGAAGTGGGAGCAGACCCAGGTGCTCGTGGACACTGGTCATCTGCCATACTTCTCCCCTGGTCCTCTAAATGACTGGAATAACTGGCTGCATTTAGCTAATCTTCTTTATCTCTCCCTCAGTTCTCTTGATTGTCTCTACTCATTCTAGTATTTCCTGTTGTACAATGCTTTCTGTTTCTTAGGTGCACAATATTTGTAGAACTTACTTGAATTATAGCTAGTGAATAGTGTTAGTCCTTCTAATTGCAAAAAGTAAAACTGATAGCTTGAACTGTACATGTTTGAATGTTATGTGGAGAGGCAGTTACGTGGCAAAAGGGGTGAATAAAAAGACAGTAACTTATTGGTGAGGGTAAAGAGGGAGGAAGTATTTTGCTGTATTGATTCACTGAAAAAAAAAAAAAAGGAAAAAGAAACAATATAAAGTGTAGAAAAGCATTGCAGTCCAAACAGCTGAGCCTGCAGGGCCAGTCCTCTAAGTCTGTGAACTTACCTAGCATATTGGGTGGTGCCTTTAGCACCAGACTAACATACCATATACAGACTGGGTGATCTGCCTGAGAAGGATATAGGAGCGGGTATGGGGCTTGAGAAGGAAGTAAAGTTGAGACAAGTCAGGGCAGCCATGCCAAACAATAGAAAAGTTAAAACGAAAGGGCAACTCTACCTAAAAATGAAATACACTATGCTCTCCAGCCATGAGTCAAACCTTCCTTATTTGGTTTCCTGTAGGGCACTCCTTGGAGAAGCTTTCATGTGGACACAGACACCCACTTGCAGTGTCTATGGTCACCCTGCCTTCAGAAAAGGGGCCTGTCAGAAGTATTGACAACCCCCTTCATTTGTCCATCTAGATTATGACACCATAGATGTAAACTGGCAATCGAGGATCACTATGCTTTTAATTACAATTATCAAAGAAGATCATGATGCATAAATAGAAAGTTACAATCATCAAAGAAGATCATGATGCATAAATAGAAAAATCATGATCCTGGAAAAAGAGATAACTCAAAGTAGAGAAAAGAATTTTAAAAACTGAAGATTCTTAGACATTCAAGAAGATGTTGTATTAGTCTGTTTTCACACTGCTATAAAGAACTACCTGAGACTGGGTCATTTATGAAGAAAAGAGGTTTAATTGACTCACAGTTCCACCTGACTGAGGAGGCCTCAGGAGACTTACAATCATGGTGGAAGGCCAAGGAGAAACAAGGCATGTCTTACATGGTGATGAGAGAGAGCAAAAGCAAATGGGAAGAGCCACACACTGATTAAACAACAAGATCACGTGAGAATTCTATCAGGAGAACAGCAAGGGGGAAGTCCAGCCCCATGATTCAATTACCTTCCAGCAGGCTACCCCCAACACATGGGGATTACAATTCCATATGAAATTTGGGTGGGGATACAGAGCCAAACCATATTAGTTGCACATATATAAATGAGAACAATCTATTACAATAAATGATTATTTAGGAAAAAAATAGTTGTGGAAATAACAATTTCAATAAACGACTGAATAAATTAATATTCAGTTAATTTCAATAAATGATTGAATAAATGACTAAATGTTAGAAAAATTAGAGTAAAAGTCAAGTTGACGACCTTGACAAAATCAAGGAACTCTCCCAGGATGTAGAGAAAAAGGGCTGTTAAAAAAGTATATGAAAAAAGGCATGAGATGTAAAAGACTTAAGAGGTTCAGCATCCCTCCCTCTAGAATTTCTATTGGCGATGGGATAATAATGATAACAATAATAGAGATCTTGAAGTCAATTTCACTAAACCAAAGAAAAACATAAGTATGCTGATAAAAAGTGACACTCAGTTCTGAGCAGGATAAATGAAAATAAATAAATAAAAGTCCTATCACTAAATATAACTTGTGAAAATTGAGAACACTAAAGGGATAGAAAACATCCTGACTGTTTCCAGAAAGAAGGGAGAAAAAACAAATGAAACCAACCAAGCAACCAACCAACCAACCATCCAACCAACCAACCAACCAACCATCCAACCAACCAACCAACCAACCAACCAACCATCCAACCAACCAACCAACCAACCAACCAACCAACCAACCAACCATCCAACCAACCAACCAACCAAACAACCAACCAACCAAGCAACCAAGCAACCAACCATCCAACCAACCAACCAACCAACCAACCAACCGACCAACCAACCAGCCAACCATCCAATCAACCAACCAACCAACCAATCAGACAAACAAAAGCATGTTCCCTGAAAATGCATGAGAATCAACAGAGCACAGAAGATGTAAGCACAATTACAGAAATGAATATTGAAAACCTTGATAACATGAAACTTTACCTTTTAAGGGAAAAGAAGTGGAATGTAGTTCAAGTTTTAAATTCCTCATCTTTCAGTCTAATATTGACAAATTTAAAAATATGATTTTACATGTGTTTAGTGAAGATAAAAGTGGTTATCTCAGAGATGTAGAATTTGTGAGATGGGGAGAAGTTTTTCTTTTCTTTTCAGAGTTGGGTAATAGTTTTTTTTTTAACGATTTGCAGATATTAATGATTCAAAAAAAAAAAAAAAATCACCAGGAGGCAGTCTCCTTACACAAAGATTCAGCCCCTCTGCTCACAGTCATGTTTTGTGGCCATGTGCCCTGGTTAGAGCCTCTCCCAGGCCTGAACGATCAGGTTGGCCTCATGTCCTTGTGGACTAGGAACTTGGCGTGCTTTGCTTACTTCCCCTGTGGAAGTGCATGGTAGTTGGAAGAGCAGTGAGTCAGGAGGGAAGAACTGGGGATCTAACTCATTCGGTTGGTTGTTAATAGTTTAACAGGTCAGGCATGGCGGCTCATACCTATAATCCCAGCACTTTGGGAGGCCAAGGCGAGCGGAGTACCTGAGGTCAGGAGTTTGAGACTAGCCTGACCGACATGGTGAAACCTTGTCTCTACTAAAAATACAAAAATACAAAAATTATTAGGTGTGGCTTGTAATCCCAGCTACTTGGGAGGCTGAGGCAGGAGAATTGCTTGAACCCGGGAGGCAGAGGTTGCAGTGAGCCTAGACGGGGCCTTGGCACTCCATCCAGCCTGGGCAACAAGAGCAAAACTGTCTCAAAAAAAAAATGTTGAACAGTGCCACTTACTAGTCTTTTGGCTCTGCTGCCTCAATTCTTTCATCTGTAAAATAGAGAGGTTGGATTAAATTGGTGAATTTCAAACTGTTTGCAGAGCTCTGAGACTGATGGTGAAATACCTGGGGAGGCAGCTCCTGAAAATGAGGGGGTCTGAAGGGAGAAGCTCAGATTTTCCACTCCCAATCCCACCAAAGCAGTTGTGCTTTGACCTGTTTTAAGCATTGATTTCCATATAAGATCTCATTTGAGTGAAGGGCACTGTGTTAAAAGGGTGTGAATTCCATGGGAGTATACATTCTCCAGAGTGCTTTTGAGCTCTAAAGTCCTATAATTCTGAAAAGAACAGCCATGAGCCAAAAGTTGTATTGAATATTAATAAACAATCTCTTTTTATTGTCTTTGAAAACAAATTAAGGGATAAAAGTTTCCTTTGTTACAAGTACACATGAGATTTAGGAAGAAAATGTAGGGTTAAGTACAATATCAGATTTTTCTTTCAAGGCATTTTATAAGCATCACTTTTTATAGCTGCAAAGTTTTTGTTTATCAAGCTTCCTGATATGCATACAACTCTACTTGCTGGCAAATTTATGGTTTTTTTTTCACACCCAAGGAAAAGATATGTAATAGTTTAATTAAATCTCCCCCTACTTACTCTATCATGGTGCTTCTTAACCATACATTTTCCCTTTTTCTGCTGTCTGTGGGATGATAGAAATGACAGAAAGGAGAGATACTGCTTGGGCTGTGCAAATGCCTGGATATAAATTAATCTTAAATTAATTTGGAAAACATTAAATTAAACTAATATTTAATGAAGTTTAACTTTTGGGAAGTAAATTGTGATTTGCTCCAGTATTTCAACGTAGGTGGCTGCAGTAGTGTAGGGTCTGGGCAATTAGACACCTCACTGGCAGCTTCACTGCATTAGAATGCCCTTGGTTAGGATTTCTTTTTGATATTTCTCACTTTCTAAGCTAGAGCAGAAATCTTTTTTTTCCGGTGACATTTATTAATCTTTGCTCTGCTTTTATGTAAATCACCTCTCTACCTAAATTTCATGCTTTCAATCCTTCATGGATCAAGCATTTGCTAAGTTCCCACACTGTGCGGGGAGCTGGGATGCTATGGTGAACAAGACAGCCAGATACTTGCCCTCCTGGAGCATCAGACTGGTCACTGCCCCTGTGACTAGAGAGTACAGGGCGCTAGGAGTGTGCAGAGGAGAGGCCCCCAGCTGGATCTGGGAGTTAATTTCTGTAACCATGAGGGCCCATCTGCTTGACTCGGAGGTTCCCACAAATATACAAACCACGTAGCCCTGCATAATTACTTGGTGCTTAGATTGGTCAAGATCAACAAGAAGATGGACTTTATCTGACTTCAGAATGAAGGTAGCTGTTATGGTCACTATGCCAAAACAGGAGGGAAGGAGGGACTTCCCCTTTGGCACTACCCCAATTTTGTAAGGATGTCAAGACAGATGATGCCACACATACACACACCAAGAAAGAGGGAGTGAAAATACCTTCCTTACACAATGAAGGGCTTGGGAGAGAGCAAGGCAAGGCTCTCAAGCAGGCTTGAAGTGACTTGCAAGAGAGTCAGTAAAGTAGACTGGCCTGGGGTCCATCGTGGTTGGGGGTGGGGCCAGGTGAAGCTTCCTGAGCCTGGAAGGGGCTTGTGTGGTTTCAACATCCTGCAGGTGCCGAAGGAGGGTCCTTTTTTAATCAGCATGTTCGAATGCACAAAGGGAAGAGGGAAAGAGGGAGGGGTGGCTTAAAAGCTGTCAGAAGCCAAAGATAAACAATGAAGTCAGATGCCTTGCTACAGTGGCCGATCTACTGCCCCAGATGCAGCAAACCTTTTCTTTGCCTTGAATTCCAAAACAAATTGCTTACATAAGACTAGGCAGGGAGCTCGCATATCACAATGGACAATGTTCTTCATCTCACCTTGATTTTAATAACAGATGCAGTGATGCTGAGTTTTCCTTATTGTGAAACTGCAGCTCAGGAGAGCAAGTCCAAGGGGGACTTCAGTAACAGAATGCACAGGGGCAGAAGAGTAGACCAGAATGACAGCTGCTGCAGAAGCTTCAGATGGTCTTTTTGTTTGCTTGCTTACATAACTTTAAACAGCAGGATTTTTTATAAGATCCGGGTAGCAGATAACATAAAAGTGGCTCATTGACAATGTTTGGAGTATTTTGTGTTGTTGATTGAGGGTAAATTCTTACATTATTAATCATAAAGCAGTTAGTGATGTTTACAACATGCTGTGAAAGATTGGGGGATCTAACTACAACTACTTGGTCTTACTAAATTACTGCCAATTAACTCATCTCCCTCCCTCCCTCCCTCCCTCCCTCCCTCTTTCTTCTTTCCTTCCTTCCCTCCTTTCTTCCCTCCTTCCTTCCTTCCTCCCTCTGTCACTCCCCTCCCTTCTTCTCCCCCTCCCCTCCTTCCCCTCTCCCTTCCTCCCCTCCTTCCCCTCTCCCTTCCTCTCCTCCTTCCCCTCTCCCTTCCTCCCCTTTTCCTCTTCTCCCCTGCTCTACCTCCCCTTCCCTGCCCTTCCCTCCCCTTCTTTTCCCTTTCCTTCCTTTTTTTCTTCATTTTGGTAGGGGATAGTCTAATGCCATATTTCCATCTCCTAATGGAGGTATGGAGGTGTTGGAATACTAGACTGGAAAATAAAATTCTCTAGACAGAGGACATTTGAACTTGATACTTTGCTTTAAAATTTTTTCCACCTCACTATATGGCAATAACAATTTAGATATGGATTGTTTTACTCTGAATATCTCTAGAACACCTTCTTTTGGTCAATTTTCCTTGGTCTTTTTATCAATGCTCTGGACATGAACCTACTTTGGAAACAAACCTGCGTTAGTCTGTATCCAGCTGGCATGCAAGATGCTGTCTGTTCAGGAGAAAATGATGTGCAAATCAGGGAAAAATAAGAAATGGAGATATTTGGGGAAAACATTGAAAAGGTGGGCATATTCTCTTCCAAATTGTTTAATTAACCCTGAAAAATCAGAGGGGATTTTGCATTGTGAAAAACGGAAACAGATGATCTCATTGCCAGAGTTTCTATTATTCCTAACTTTTGGTCAAGTGACATGGCATTTAAAGGGGCTTGTCTGGAGGACTCATTCACTTCTCCTTGATTCAAAAGTTTGCTTTTTCAGACTGACCTGTTACAAGGTAACAGGAAGCCAACTAGAGGGCCTAGAAGGGTCAGTGTGAGCATACTAATCTTCTTTCAAATATAAAAGAGGAAGGCAGCCTGGGTAAGACTTTTTCAACTTTTTTTTCAACAGCAACATCTTTGGGTCTCCCTATAGGTGGAGCTGGGTCTCTGTTGCTGCATTTTAAGATGGGCCTTGAAATGGGTTCCTCTGTTAGGCCTGGTTTCCTCTTGGCAGAGACATGCAGTGTTGTGTCTCTCTTACCACCAGATCTTTAGCACAATTTTGGCCCATTCCTGAAAGAATTACACAATCCCAATCAACATACTCTCTTCTTCAGAGATGAATAGCATGATATACTTGCGTATCTGAATAAGCAAGAAATACATGGAAGTCTCTTAGTGAGCTTCGTTGCCTTTACAATTTTGTGATTCATGGGATCCCAGGACATGAAAAGGTGGAAGATAAGTCTCTCTAGTTCATGTTAATAATACTTGTAATCTTTTGAACACCTAGCACATGTAAGACACGGTGCAAAGATGTTATAAGACATACAGGGAGAAACAAGGCATGGTTCCTGCCCTCCAGGATTTGACGGTCCAGTTGAGATAATGCTACGTGTGTGTGCACGTGCATGCGCATGTATTAGTGTGTTTTCAAACTGCTATAAAGAACTACCTGAGACTGGGTAATTTATAAGAAAAAGGGTTTAATTGACTCACAGTTCCACAGGCTTCACTGCAAGCATGACTGGGAGGTCTGAGAAAACTTACAATTATGGTGAAAGGTGAAGGGGAAGCAAACTAGTCCTACCATGGAGACAGGAGAGTAGGGGTTGGGGGCAACTGACACACAGTTTTGAACCGTCAGATCTCATGAGAACTCACTCAGTATCACCAGAACAGCATGTGGGAAACCACCCCCCATGATCCAATCACCTTCCACCAGGTCCCTCCCTCGACACGTGGGGATTATAATTCCTGATGAGATTTGGGTGGGAACACAGAGCCAAACCATCTCTCTCTCTCTCTCTCTGTGTGTGTGTGTGTGTGTGTGTGTGTGTGTGTGTGTGTGCGTGCATGAGAGAGAGAGAGAGACAGACAGACGGACAGACAGAAGAGTAATAGCATAGGCTGAAGCAGCAAATTAGAGGTGTACAATGCAAATACTCAATAAGGGGAGTATTGAGAATGCTCCAGGATGGCTTAAATAGAAAGGGCAAGAGAAGTGGAGCTGCAAAAAGTATTAGTGACAGAGGTGAAAGGGGGTGTGAGAAAAGGGACACTCTGGCTAAGACCACTTAAAACTCATCAGACTCTCCCAATGCCAGAAGAGAGAAATTGGATGAGTTTTGAAGATCAAGGAGAAAGGCATGTGATCTAAAGCCATCAGACAATATATTACATTTGGGGTTTTATGAAAATGTTTGATTAGGATTTATAACAATTATAATTGAGAAGTAAAAGCACAATCAACTTTGGTGAACACTAGGATTGTCTAATAGTGGGGTGAGTGATTTTTTTTAGTATAAGAAGAAATTATCAACTGTACTTGAGGTCCACATACCCAAACCATGTTGGCATGGGAGAGAGAATGATCAAGTAGTGAATTGAAGGGAGAAGGCCTTTGTGTACACTACATGCCCAGAGAGATATCTGGGAAGTCTTGAGGCCAAGCAGGCTCTATTGACCTATTTATTGTGTGCTTATTAACAAGGTGACTCTTTCCTGAAAAATGTCACCTGAACCCAGTGTTTCTCTGAAAGGCTGTAAAAACGGGGAAGTTGTAAGGATTCCTTAACCCTGCCCTTCCACCCTGATAAAACCGTTCCTCCAGGAAGCAAAGGGTAGCCAAAGGCTTGCAGATGGAAATAGGTTAAAGTGGATTGCCCTTTGTTGATCATATCAATTAATGACCCAATTATTATATAGCTACTTTGGGCTTCTCATAGTAAAGCACTTACAAAGTATTCAAGGACAAGTCAGGGCCCTCCGTGAGTTGAATTGTGTCTTTCAAAAAGGTGTATTTTAAGATGGGAACAACAGACAATGGTAACTACTAGAAGAGGGAGACAGGGAGGGGCCAAGGGCTGAAAAACTACCAATTGGGTGCTATGCTCACCACCTGGGTGATAGGATCATTTATATCCCAAAATCTCAGTGTCACATAATATAGCCATGTAACAAACCTGCACATGTACCCCTGGATCTAAAATAAAAGTTGAAATTATAAAATTTAAAAAAATGCAACCCCTGCCCCCGCTAACAACCAAAAAGATATGTCTTTGCAGATATCATCAAGTAAAGATGAGGTCATACTGGATTAGAGTGGGCCCTAAATCTGATGACTGTATAGGACTGTATACATAAGGAAGTAGAGACACACAGGGAAGCAGGCTATGTGATCACGGAGGCAGAGATTGGAGCGATGCTGCTACAAGGTAAAGAATGCCCAGAATTGCTGGCCACCTCCAGAAGCTGGAGGAGGCAAGGAGAGGTTCTTCCCTAGAAATTTCAGATGGAGCATGACCCTGTTGACACCTTGATTTTGGATTCCTGGACCCTAGGACTTTAATAATAAATTTCTATTGCCTTAGGCCACTGAGTTTGTTATGGTAGCCATAAGAGACTAATCCAGGGCCCTCACACAGTGTAACGCAGAAGTCAGTTGGTTCCTGCATCCTTGGCGCCACACCTGATCCTACCCAGGAGGACCACCTGGGATGCAGAACTTCGTCCCCTGCCAGTTCCCATAAGCAGTCTCACCACACTGAGCACACTGCTTTCGTGAACATTGGGGAGGGCATCAAAGGGGGTCACATGGTATCCCACACCACATTCTGTCATTTCCTTTGACTCTCTCTCCCTCCATCTTCCCTCCTCTCACTCTCCTACCCACCTAGTCTCAGAAAAGAAGTACATTCTTTTTTTTTTCTTTCTTTTCTTTTCTTTCTTTTTTTTTTCTTGAGATGGAGTTCTCTTCTTGTTGCCCAGGCTAGTATGCAATGGCACGATCTTGGCTTACCACAACCTCCACCTCCCAGGTTCAAGTGATTCTCCTGCTTCAGCCTCCCAAGTACCTGGGATTACAGGCATGCACCACCATGCCCAGCTAATTTTGTTCTTTTAGTAGAGATGGAGTTTCTCCATGTTGGCAAGGCTGGTCTTGAACTCCTGACCTCAGGTGATCCGCCTGCCTCAGCCTCCCAAAGTGCTAGGATTACAGGCATGAGCCACTGCACCCAGCCAAATTCTTCTTTTATGCAGTAATATAATCCCTTTGGTGATGGTTAATATTGAGTGTCAACTTGATTGGATTGAACAACGCAAAGTATTGTTCCTGGGTGTGTCTGTGAGGGTACTGCCAAAGGAGATTAATAGTTGAGTCAGGAGACTGGGAGAGGCAGACCCACCCTTAATCTGGATGGGCCCCATCTAATCAGCTGCCAGTGAGGCTAGGATAAAAGCAGGCAGAGGAACATGGAAGGACTAGACTGGCTGAGTCTTCTAGCCTTCATCTTTCTCCCATGCTGGATGCTTCCTGCCCTCGAACCTCAGACTCCAAATTCTTCAGCTTTTGGACACTTGGACTTACATCAGTGGTTTACCAGGAGCTCTCAGACCTTCGGTCCAGACTGAAGGCTTCACTGTCGGCCTTTCCTATTTTTGAGGTTTTGCAACTCAAACTGGCTTCCTGGCTCCTCAGCTTGCAGATAGCCTATTGTGGGACTTTACCTTGTGATCGTGTAAGTCAATACTCCTTAATAAACTCCCCTTCATGTATACATCTATCCTATTAGTCCTGTCCCTGTAGAGAACCCTCTAGAGACTAATATACCTTTGGTGCTTGAGTACGCTCTTGATTTTCAAGGTATTTCTTTCTAATATACACAGCGTTCTTTTGGAGGATTCTGGTAGATAAAATTTCCTCCTGCCATTACAGCTTTGCCCCTCCCCCATTTAGGAGAGAATAAAGTGGTCCCAGAGAGGCAAAGTGACCTGCCTGCCATAGTTCACTGAATTGCCAGGGCTTCCCTGTCCTCTCTGATGGTCTCACTGGGGGAATTGATTCCTCCTCCTTTTTCTTTAATTTTGAACAGCCTCAACCCTCATCTTACCTATCAGCCCTTTCTTGACATCTCCATCCACCTTTTACCTCCCTACATCTCCAGGGTTCTTACAGCATTTGACTATGCACTGTTAAGTCTGAGTAGTTTCATGTACTTCAGTGATATTTTCCCACTCCAGATACTAAGTGTTATGTGTAAGCTTTTAAGTGAAAAGCTATCTAAGGAGAGGACAAGGAAACTGGGTCTACAACTAAGTCCTGTGTGGTCATAGGAAAGTCTTTTAACCTCTGTGTTTCTTGGATTTTTCATGACATGAAGGTGCTTTAATCATTCAGAAAGTGTTGTTTTGCCATGCCTCACCTATTCCATACTTAGTGAAGATGGTTGAGTTGACCTTATTCAACGAATTAGGTTTCTGAACATGAGCAGGATAATGGAGCATTGAAAATAGTTTCTACATGTGTGCATGCATGGGATTAAATAAAAGTCATAGTTTAAATGCTGGAGTTCCAAGTCCTGCTTGGCTTCTTCATCTCTGTGCTGTTCAGAAGTGTAAGGATCAAAACACTTTATAAAAGAAATTTATTGATAGAAAAAAAATGGCTGAAACCAAGGCTTGGAAGTAGGTGGCATAGAAATAAAACCCTTCCATTATCTCAGAACATGACAAAGAGAGGGGAGACTGCATGGCAGGGAAAGGTCTGTCTTGACAACAAACTCCTGACACACGCTAGGCTGGACCCTATACCCTTAAACCAGAGCCACTCAGTGACAGTATGTAAGAATGACACTCGCAATTCAGAGTGTTCCACCTAGGTGTATGCAAGAAGGGGTGAATTGTCTGTAGAAAATTCAAAAACAATTAGAAAATGGACCATAGTCTGGTCTGCTTTTTTTCTTTTCTTTTCTTTTCTTTTCTTTTTTCTTTTTTGAGATGGAGTTTTGTTCTTGTTGCACAGGCTGGAGTGTAATGGCATGATCTCGGCTCACCGCAACCTCTGCCTCACGGATTCAAGTGATTCTCCTTCCTTAGCCTCCCTGGTAGCTGAGATTACAGGTGTGTGCAATCACGCCCAGCTAATTTTTGTATTTTTAGTAGAGACAGGGTTTCACCATATTGGTCAGGCTGGTCTTGAACTCCTGACCTCAGGTGATCCACCTGCCTTGGCCTCCCAAAGTGCTGGGATTGCTGGCATGAGCCACAATGCCTGGCCCGGTCTGCTTTTTATTATCACCACGGACCAGCAATTCTAAATCATTTAGTGACAAAATACTCTCTGAAAAAGTCTTTTGTGAGCTAAGTTCTAAACAATTGTTAGAGTCACTGTTGAGTTTAAATAATAGCTAAAGTTTTCATTTCTCTATATATGCCTATAGTATTCTCTGTTTATGCCTAGGAGTGGAATTGTGGGGTCGTATGACAACTCTATGTTTAACATTTTAAAAAATTGCCAGTTTGTGATCCAAAGTGGGTGCAGTCCCATCAACAATGTTTGGAGGTTCCAGTTTCTCTCCGTCCTCACCCAGAGTTATTTTCTATCTGCTATGTTTTTGCCATCCTGCTGTGTGTGAGGTGGTATCTCATTGGGGTTCTGATCGACATTTCCCTGACAGATAACATTTAGCTTCTTTTCATAGGCCTGTTGGATATTTGCATATCTTTTTGGGAGAAATATCTATTCAAATCATTTGTCCATTTTTAAATTGGGTTATTGGTCCTTTTGTGATTGAGTTGTAAGTCTTCCTGATATATTCTGGAAATTAGCTCCTTGTCGTATGTATGATTTGCAGTTATCTTCTCCCATCTGGTGGGTTGTCTTTTCACTTTCTTGGTGTTATCATGTGAGGCACAAAATGTTTCCATTTTGATGAAACAGAGTGTATCTTATCTTTTGTCATATATGTTTTCGTTGTCATATCTAAGTAAAACTGCCTAACCCAATGTCAAAGCACAGCTAAATTGGCATATTGTTCTTATTCTTATTAACATGGTATTCTACACAGAAGTTAAAGAATTCCCGGTTATACAGTAAGGCCAACACATGTAGACTCTGCAACGTGCTCATTTCAGGAGAAATGACTTGAGTGTTCTGGCTTGCCGTGAGTAGAGTTTCTGTGCCCGTCCCTGGGAAAGGGTTAATCAATCATAGATTAGTAATAAGCAGTGAGAGCATTATGATTGCCAAGATGAAGGAAGAGAGCTTGAGTTTAACTCTAACAATCCATGTGATTTCTTGGAGTTTTTATTTGTATTTACATTTTAGGACAATAAAACTGAGTGCCAATAACAAGTGTAAGATTTTTGTTGGTAAGGGAAAATTTAGTTCTGCATGAAATGTTTTACTGAATTTGAAGATACATTTAAAATTAAAATGTATTCTTTTAAAATAGTTAATTGCTTTAAAATTATTAAAAAATCAGGAAAATAAAAAGCTGCATAAGTGACACTGTTTAATAAATTCCCAAATTTCACCTATTTCAGACATTTTGGTTTTATTAAAATTTACAAATTAGCTACGGACAATGATTTACATAAAATATTATTACATCAAACTGTGACCAGTGGATCAAATTCAAGTGATTAGTTCTATTAAAAAACAATTGAATACATAGTTCTGCATTTTTCCTTTGTGTACTGTAATATTTATTTAAATTTTTAAGTTTTGATTTTTTTGTTGGCACAGCTACATATGGAGTACATTAAAAGTTTTTCATTGTCAGCAATTCTTTTCTGGCTGTTATCCTTGTTTCCTGTCATGATTACTATGAAATATTTTTGTTGTGTGGAGGCATGGGGTGTTACAAAATGACCAGCTCTCAACATCACATCACTCTGTTTGCCACTGCTCTCGTGAAACAGTGAAACTGGTTGTGTGGGTCAAGTTGGCTTGAAAGCACAGCGTGGTCTAGTTTTAGGAATCAACTCTGCCACCACCAAGCAGTAGAATTTGAAGTTGCTTGATTTTCCTATATGTAATGACAGAGAATTTGGAGAAGATGACTTCGACGCTGTTTTCCAGCTCCGAAATTTTACAGTTCAGACTGTTGTACCCACACATACATGCGTGCACACGCCCACACACACCCACACACACAGCACTGGCATACTTACCAACTCAACATTCGTTTTAAGGAGTTTCTGTCATTGCTTTCAGATTCACCTACTGTTTAGATGGCTGTGAATGTGAGCCTTATCAATTCTTGTTTCTCAGTCTTGGCTATATTCCACCCTAAATTTGTTGGTATTTTCAGCACAAACGTTATCTGCAAATGTCATTATTATGACTTTTTTCAAATATTTTAATGTACTAATTTGTCTACATTTTACCTGCCACTAACTCCATCCAAACTACACTTTTCCTGTTTTTAATAACTCTTATCATTATAATTTCTTCAAAATCTTATTGGTCCACCTCTTTTACCTTCAGGCCAGTTCTAGGGAGGCTTTGACCAGCCTTGGGCACAATAACGGGACAGTGCCTAGCTTGGGACTACAGGATCCTGGGTGTTGCGGAGGCCGAGGGAAGTGACTCATCACTCACACATGTAACCTAGAAGCGCAAGGAGTCAGCCTCTGTGGGGCCATCTTTAACCAGTGGAGAGTAGGCGCAAGCGAATAAGTGCTTCCTCCTTT
The DNA here is from genome assembly GCF_049350105.2 of Macaca mulatta. Lineage (NCBI taxonomy): Eukaryota > Metazoa > Chordata > Mammalia > Primates > Cercopithecidae > Macaca > Macaca mulatta. The sequence continues at coordinate 75,954,353 of NC_133413.1, read as the reverse complement.
CTTCTTCAGCCAACAGTTCCATCTGCCTTTCATGGGCTCTTCGAAGGCTCCAGCAAGATCCAGGAGAGTTGCTCAAGGCAGAGGTTGATGTACCCTGCATTGGCTTTCTCTGCTTCCCTGCCTCACTTCTCTTGGTCCTCACAATCTTTGACTCATGCTTTGCTTGCAAAGGTATTGAGGCTAATGTCTCTCAGGTGCAGTTTTGAGAGGGGGACCTAAAGAAGACCTCTACTTGTAGGAGAGTATATTAAGGATACAGCACGTTTCCCTAAACTTTCAGTGCTGTGTGCACCCAAGGGCTTATTCTGCATTTCAGTGGATGAGCCTCTCCCCTTGAGCTCTCTTAAATGCCTCACTGCCTTTGACAAACCCAGTGAAAAGAGGAATTTGCCCCTTCCTTTTGCGAAAAGTAAATTAAAGATGACAGGAAAGTCTGACATACACGAAGATTCTTATTACGGATGTCTGTGGGTCAAGTGTTAAAGTATTTTATCATTACCCCACTTTCCCGCTTTCCCAAGGGATTACAAATTGTTGCTTACAAAAATCAGGCTGCTGTTACATTGGAACAGCAGGTGCGGGCATTGAAGAAGCTTGCATGCACTTTGCCTGGGTGAGATTGCTTGCTCCTGCAGCCAACTCATCCCCTGCCTTGCTTTGAAATGCTCTCTGTGGCATGGGGAAATGCTCTCCATGGCAAATGACTTTCTGAGGCTGAGCCTAAAAGTTTCCCAAGCTGCTCTGTTGTTTTCCTGACAGACTAAAGCACTTATTGGGGCTCTAATGAAAGGCAGGTTGCGATTGCTGTCATGTCAAGAACGCTGCAGTCGGGAAAGTCGACATGATTTCATGGCTAATGATTCACTCCCTAATATCAGTGTGGGCTGCAGTGAGGATAACCAAGTTGAGCTGTCTTAGATCAAATGATTCAATTAGGCCAGCTGTCCCTATTTGTCATGGCTCAACTCGCTCTCAAATTACCTTTCCAAAGTGCATACGTGCCTTAGCATAGAAGTTAACAGCTCAACTGTTTTGCAAAAAAGGCATACTTAGACGTGATTAGAAAAAGTCACCTTTTTTCTTTTTTCATCCACACAGGCTTCTCCCTGTTCCCCTAACCCTCTCCCATAGGAGATGCAGTATGTATTTGCTCAGTTAACCCTGCAGCAGCCTCATCAGCTATTGTCCGGTTTTGCCTCTGAAGCTTCTTGGGGCATTTCTTGGCAAGAAATTGTTAATTCTAAAAAGGAAGGCTTAATCTAGGGTTATCTAAGTTGCTAGAGGAAGAAGAGCCAAGGTTAAAATGTTTTTCTGATGAACTTCCATTTCCTTCATTGGCAGCTGAGTTTTGGGTCAGAGAGGAATTTATGTTACATATTTGGTTTTTTGTCCAGAGCTGATGAAAAGACTCAGGGATGAGATGTGAATTGATAGACTCCATGTGGCTTCAGGTCAGCAAGAGACACTATTGCAAGGGGCAGTAATGTAACTAACCATTGTTTAAAAGGTAAGAGAAGTCCAGAATCTAAGTGTTTCCACGTGAGATAGGCGAAGAGTCTCATTGCTCTGGGGGAGAAATGGCCCTTCTGCCACAAATAGCTTGAATAAAGAAATGAGTCAGAAGACATTTGTGCCTGCCTCCCATGTGAGGGGCACTGCACTCGGTGTTGGGGGTCATAGAACAAAAACCAGGGACCTGATTTCTACTGCAGGGCCTTGCACCGAATGAGTCTGAAACCTTGTTGTGCATTTGGGGGTCATGGCTATTAGAAAGAGAAAAACAAATTGATGTAAGTCTAGAGTAGAATGACTGAAATGGGCAAAGAAACAGAGGGTTTAATCTAAATGGGGAAATTATAAAGAAATTTTTAAAAAGAGTACTCCTTTGAATGAAATGGCAAATGATGAGCTTTAACTGCTTAAAAAGCTAAATGTACAATTTATGTAAAGGATATATATAGGTGATTAATTGTCATATAAAGGGTGTGATGGCTATTTTTATGTGTTTAATTGACTGGGCTAAGAGATGCCCAGATAACTGCTACACCATTTCTGGGTGTGCCTGTGAGGGTGTTTCTGGAAGAGATCAGCATTCGAATCAGTGAACTGAGTAAGGAAGATCTGCCCTGTGCCTGGCAGGTGAGCAGCATCCAATTGGTTGATACCTTAATATATAAATGACGTGGGACTCTTGAAACTCCTCTGTTGTGAAATGTTCTCAAAAGGTAAGTGAGGAGTACAGGCAAGGAGGGCATTCACAGAACGTTTGCTGAAGGAATCACCATTCTTCCTTCTTTCCAATGCATTTAAACTCAGGCTTATTTTGTATACAACTCAGGATTCAACTAGAAAGAAAGCAGCCCACGATGGTGTGGGCATTTTAGACTTCACTTCTCTGGTCTCTTGCTTCTTATTTATCCTTGTTTTAGGGAGAAGCAGGGTGATTTCAGCTCTGTGTCAATCCCTTGGAACTTTCAGTCTCAGAGAAAAGAGAAAGCCTATGCTTGAGTTTTTTCTTTGTCCCAGGAAACATGTGTTTCCCAGACAGAGAAAATTAAAGGGTGACCTAGAGTCAGAATCTTTTGTTTACCATGGTTCCTCCAAGTACTGGTTTCATTGATTTGTCAGTTGGGTTTTTAACATCAGGATGCTACTGGAGATAAGGAAGATCTTACACTGGCAGCCTCAGAAGCCAGGCCCTGCTGTACGCAGGCCTTACCAAGGCTGAGCAGTTTGGTCGCTGGACTCTCATCTGGAGTCCAGCCAGGTCTGGTGTCCAAGCTTTCTGTCTTCAGCAGCAGCAGGGCTGTGGGTCGGCTCCTGTGCTTGCTGTTCTGTGGACTTGGCTCTCCTTTTGCTTCTGCTTCATCGAGATCCTACTTAGAGTTCTCTGCATGTCTCGATTCAAACTGCCCAAGAAAGAGCCTGCATTGGTCCAGCTTATTGCCCCTACTGGGTAGGGACATCACAACCAACAGCTTTGTGGGCATCTGGGCTTGCAGGAGATCAAACTCCGGATGCTCAGTGGTCCCTGTCCAATTGGCTTTCATCAGAGTGACAGGGTTGTGTGGTACCAGTAAAGTAAGTTATGGGGAAGGAACTGAGGAAAGGCTGTAGGGGTGATAGGGGCTGAATTTCCCCCTCCTTCATACGGTGAAGTCCTAACCCCCAGTACCTCAGAATGGGCCCAGGTTTGGAGATAGGGCCTTAAAAGAGGTGATTCAGTTAAAATGAATTTAGTAGGCAGACCCTAATCCAATATGATGGGTGACTTTAAAAACAATGGGAAATGTAGTCCTAGGCACGCACAGAGGAAAGAGTGTGTAAAGACAGGGGGAAGGTGGCCGTCTGCAAGCCAAGGAGAGAGGCCTCAGGAGAAACCAACCCTGCTGGCACCTCCATCATGGACTTCCAGCCTCCAGAACTGTGAGGAAATAAATTCCTGTTGTTTAAGCCACCCAGTATGAGGCACTTCATTATGGCAGCCCTAGCAATCAAATTCAGGGTGGCGAGCATTTTGAGCACGATGGTGTTGTAAAAAGAGCTTTGAGCAGAGAGTTTGGCAGTAGGGTATATATCATTCTTCTCCCACTGGGAGATGTAAGGCGAGCCTTGTCGTGTCTTGAGTCCTCAATTTCCTCATGTGTAAATAAAGGAGATTAGGACTAGATGAGCTGACCAAGGTTCTTCCCAGCTCTGACACCTGTACCGTGTGAGCCTCCTCACTGACCCCATTTAGAGTCCTCTCTGTCCTGCTTCTCATGGTTCATTCTGAAATGTGGACACAAAGGCTCTGGGGAGCACAGGCCTTTGAGGTGCTGTCCTGTTTTGGCTCACAGTTTCCCGTCTACACCAACTTTCCTACTTATTTCTGTGTTCCCTTAACTAGGGGAATACCTGCCTGGAGACATAATTAGCCTAATTCCCCCCTGGTAGGGGGTGACGGCAAGCAGGCAATGCTGCGCTGGCATTACATACCAAATTCTAAAATAACACTCAGCCGTGGGCTCCAGCCTCTCAAACAGGACACTGTAGGTGACCTCCTCTCCTCCTCTCCTCCCCCGTCCTCCTTTTTCATCTTCACTGTAGCCTGCAGGTTCTGCTTCCTGTGTCCTGCTTTGCCCCTCCTGACCTGACAACAGCAACGAGCCAGCTTTGCAGGTTAAGAAGGTCTAATGGATATTCTGGGGTGCAGGGGTGCATCAGGAACCTACTCACCTCCTGGGAGCCTCATTCTTTCTCTTGTGGCCAATGACTAGGACGGGTAAAATGACAAGGTTGGAAAATCAATTATTTAGGGATCGAAGCTGAAATGGGGAGATTTCAATCAGGATCCCCAGCTGTTTCCCATGGTTTCCTTGTCCCTGTCACTTGGCACTATGAGAGCCCAACTCTGAGGGCTGGACTCATCATTAGGTTGTCATTGCTGCCGCTGTTTTGTGGAGAGAAGCAGGAAGACTCCCTCACTCTGCCTGCTAGGAGGGAACCCGTGGAATCCACTGAAAAAGAGACCCCTCCTCCCCAGAACCTGGGATAGTATTGTTATAAGTCTTTTTGTTATGCTATAATTTTTATGTCTTGGACTTAAAAAAAAAATAGGTCTCTTGAGTAAAGAATACACAAGTGAGCCATGGGGTGTGGCTCAGTCCTTGCAGTCCCACAGCTGTGGTCCCACAGCTGCATGCGGTCCTACCTGGACCCACCTTGTGTGCAGTGGGCCCCCCTTGAGGTCTCTGCTGACCTCTGGAGATCCAGAGTGACCTATCCTTCTTTTTGTCCTGAGTACACAGGTGCAGGTGCAAGTCAAGCCATAGTGTCCAACTTCTCATATTTTGGGTCATCATGGGCTTTGACCTGTCCAGAAAGCCTGTTCTGATTCTGTCCCCATATGTTTTGGCAAAGTGCCCCTTCCAGTTACTCTTGCCACGCCTCTAGCTTTTCCTGTCACTGCACCTAGCACCCGGCCCCTAGTTTGTTTGCATCTATATCTGCTCTCCTAGATTTTGAGTCCAGGGACTCTGTTTTGTTTATTCGTTACTTTTTCCATTTTTTATTTCTCTAGAGACAGATTCTTGATCTGTTGCCCAGGCTGGAGTGCAGTGGTGCAATTAGGGCTCACTGCAGCATCCAACTGCTAATTTTACATTGTTTTTAGAGACAGGGTCTCACTGTGTTGCCCAGGTTGGTCTTGAGCTCCTGGGCTAAAACGATCCTCCCTCCTTAGCCTCCCCAAATGCTGGAATTAAAGCATGAGCCACTAAGCCCAGCCAGGGACTGTGTTTTGATCCCTCCTGTGCCTCAAGAGTATCTAACTAAAGCATCTGACAGCCAGTCCACCCTTGATTAGTATTTATTGAATAAGTGAACAAGTGAATGAATATATTGTGTTCAGTTCTGAACCCAAAAGCTGCACCAATACTGGGAGAGGATGCAGCTCATTAAGTAACGCTGCTTTCTGGTGCGTGAAGAACTCAAAACAGCTTTGATTCAAAATGTTGGCAAAATAGACTGCCTCCACTATTTTGACTTTTTCAGAAATGAATTGATGAGGTAATACATTTTGAAGCAATGCCACAGAAATATACCGTGCTGTGCTTTTGAGACTAGAGTACAACGAGACTTTGTGTGTCTGGTTTATGTCCTTGTCAGAGTTAGAAGGAATGGAGTTACTGGTCTCATCCTGGTAACTGCAGACCCAAGAAGGAACCTTCCTTTTTGGAGATTTGTTTCTCTTCCTTCATGGGTAGGGGAAGAGAATTGGCACATGAAATGTGTAATCTGCTATAAGGAAGCTGCCAGCTAGGCCATCCCTGGGTATGATAACATGCCTTTATTATTTATGAATATTTGCTAAAATGATCTACATGCTTGATTGGAGCACTCAAGTGCAAGGTTTCTGGGGTTCCAGAGCACCTAAGCTCAACCCTCACACTTGGGGAAATTGTTCAATTGAAAAACCTGAATTTTCTGAGTGTATAAGTATTTTATTTATGCAACTCTACAAGCTAATTTTAGTCACCCAGTGAACATGTGGCATGATATATTCCAGGCTAGGTCTGGTTTTTTTTTTTTTTTTCATGTAGTCTTGCATTGTTAACATGTTTGTTTCTTATGCTTGCATATTTAATTGCATATGTAATTATAGCTACACTTAAAAAAATCTCCCCGTAGGAGCTAAGGCAAGGAGGGTAATGCATAGGGCTTGTAACCCCATTTCACTCTCCCACATCCATGGATCCCGACTGTTTGATACTAGCATGCTTTCTTGCACACTTGAGTGTGGCCTCAGGTCTCTCCATGGTGCTTCAGGCAGCTACTGTCAATGGCAAGCAATAGAAGCCTCTATCACTGAACTCAGATGTGTGATATCATAATGTTACACTGTCATTACATACCACAAATGAAAAAAAAAATTTGCAACTCATCGTTTAAAACAGGTCTTCAAACTTTTTATCTAAAGGGCCAGATAGTATGTATTTTAGGCTTTGCAGACCACATATGCTCTCTCATGCATAGTCTTCTTGTTTTTGTTTGTTTCTTTGTTTAAAAAACAATTACTTAAAATTATAAAAGTTATTCTTAACTCGTTGGCCATATAAAAAACAGGCTGTGGGTTGTATTCGGCCCATTAGTAATATACTGGTGACTCCTGATTTAAAATATTGTGTCTCTAAAATATGTATAGATGGTGATAGTTTTTACCATGGAAATCTTTGGTAGATAAATGTTATTCTGAGGTTACAGGGTGTCTATTTCATGACATGAAATTATGCATGATTAGAAATTCTAATATGTATAATTCAAGTTACATTGGGTACTCAAAAATATAATGCCTCTGTAAGTGTGGCATGAATTATATGTTCTTATCGGGTTATATAGCGCGCAGTTTAGGCACCCATATCTGACTGATTGGAAACAACTGACAATGTTGTTTTTTCTAAACTTGTTGAGTAGGTGGAATTTGGAAGTTCAGGCAGGGGTTGAGTGTAGGCATATGTGAATATCTGTTGATATAAAAAACTATTTTATAGCAAGTGAAAGTATAAGTGGTTGGGGAGAGGTGACTAACATTCTAGAAAAATCAACCTGCCCCGGATATGACATTTGGTTTTGAACCATGCATGAGGCTTCAGGAAGTTCTATTTCCCCCAGCACGTGAGTAAGTGACTCTGTCCTTTATACATCCACTGATTTTTGTCTCCTGGTTACCATAAAACTTCAGAAACTTGCTGCACGTGGCTGTGATGTCTTTCATTTGATGCCACTTTTCTTTGTTTTCTGAAGGTGACTTTGGTTCCTCTCTTTTCGGTCTGTAGAAACTGACAATCCCCAGGTCAGTGTTGTGCTTCTAGGCATGTCTTTATGCCCCTTAAACCAAGATACTTTAGTGGTTACTTATGGCCAAAGTGAAGAACCCCAAGGTGAATAAAAATGTACTGATGAAAAACGTGCAGACAGAATTATGTTGATCTGGATGGTTCTAGAAACAAGAATAAACCCAGAATTGTCATTCTGGAGCATAATACCATCAAAGTAGGCCCATTAGTTAGAATAATTTTCAGGAATGCAAAATTGGCAACTTGCCCCATGTTGTCAACCTGTGAATCTTAGAAACATATTGGATTATTATTGTCTGTCTTCACTGAAGCATATGCCTTATTAGGTGTGGATAGTCCAAGAAGGTGTGCAAAACCTGTCTGGGCTCATGTTTGCAGTATTAAGGCCATACAGAACAAAATCCAGGAATATTAAATAGATCCAGTTTACCCCTCCACGTGTATCAGGTATTTTTATTGGGTATTTTTTTTTTTTTTTGCTTTTTTTTTCTTTTTCATGTTCTTCATAGGGAGATAGAAAAGTGAACATATATATTCATATATATATATATGAAAATCAGTATATATACTGAAATGTGAACCATTTATGTTTGCCTTTCCTCTGTATGATAACACATCACATCTACATAGAGGACATCAATTACAGTAGAAGGGTATGGTTTCACTGGAGTCAGAAGTTCTTGGCACAGGTAAGCTCTCAATCATTGTTGTTGATTACATAAGAAGACCAGGGTTCAAGTCTTGGCTCCATTCTTTATGAGTTGTGTGATCTAAATTTTTTGGAGCCTTAAATTTTACCTGTAAAATTGGGCAAATAATAATACCTAATTTATAGGGTGGTAGTTCTGATTAAATGAGACACTATATTTGATAGAAGTTACTTATACTGTGTAGAGAGTTATATAAATGTTAATTAATTTAATTTAAACATATATTGGCGATATTTTTCCCCTCTGGCTTCTTGCCTGGTAACTCTTCCAGGCCCCAGAGATCCGTGCTGGCTGTCTCCATAAGACATCGGTGCAGATGAAGCATGTGGTAGCGGCTGAGTTCTCCACTTCCATCTGGATGTTTTTGGCATTGTGCAGACATTGTTGCAGCAAGCTGAAGTCACAGTATAAGCTAATATTTTTTAAAAATCCTCACACTCTGTTAATTGTGTGTGATTGATACTTGTCTTGTAGGTTCTTGTCCTCCAAGAACTTACCTTCTAAGACTTTCCCAGCCACCCATTCATAACAGGTAATGCTGTTGGGAGACTGCAGTTTGATCTTCAGGAATGAATTTTTATTTCTCTCAATGGCATTTGTAACCTTAGACATCGTGACAGAAAGTCATTTGAGAAAAATCCACCTGCTAAATAACTGTACTTCAGAAGTAAAAACAAAACAAAACAAAAAAACAAAACAAAAAAACCTATAGAATGTTCTACAATCAAGTGACTTACCAATTTAAAAAAAAGCACAAAAATGTGAAGTGTGGCACTAAATACAGCATGAAAAGAGCACTTGCTTACAGCATGAGAGCTGAAACAAGAAGGCACAGCGTTGTCTTGTTTGACCTCAGCTAGGAACATGCATGTCTGGCACCTCAGATTGTTCCTCTGCCTCTGTACGTATCCGGGAATGACTATGAAGGAGCCATGAGTATTGATTTTGGGGTTACAAATAAATTTTAGCAAATAGGTAAAATCACATATGGAAAATGAACAGTGAGGATCAACTTTTGTAAATATGAGATTATACTGGATTTTAGTTTACGGGAACACAATTCATTGCTTTATTGTTTGAAGTCAGTGTGTATTATTAGTTAACATGATGCCTAATCTCTTGTAACAAAAAAGAATCTAAATTAAAGTAGATTAAAAAGAGGCAGGGCTTTCCTCCCTTTCTTGTAAAAATTATATAAATGCCTAAAGTGAGCTGTCCTGATTGGCAAATAGCAGTGCCGCAATCCCTGGATTGCAGGCCCTTCTGTGTTCCAGCTTACAGGAAGGACCAAGAAAATAAATCCAGGACAAAGGATCCCTTTTTAATATAGTGATATGGATGTTGAACGCATTACTGCCACTCACATTCTAATCTATCAATGAGCTGGCTAGGAAATGTAATTTTCATGGAGAAGTCATGTGTCCAAGCATAGGTGTCAAATGGACTTTGGTAGTCACATAACTGTCTAGGAATAACACAGTATAAATTAGTTTTACCTAACAAGGTTATTCTTTTTAAAGCCATGAGGTAGTGATAAAAACAGCAATACAGGTATACTCATTCTATTGTGCTTTGCTTTGTTGAGCTTCACTGAGTTTTTTACAACCTGAGATTTGTGGCAACCCTGCTTTGAGCAAGGCTACCAGTACCTTTTTTTTCAATAGCATGTGCTCACTTTATGTTTCTGGGTCACATTTTGGTAATTGTCACAATATTTCAAATGTTTATTATTATTATTATTATTATTACACCTGTTATGGTGATCTGTGATCAGTGATCTCTGATGTTACTATTGTAACTGGTTTGTGACATCATCAATTGTGCCAATATAAGATAGCAGGTTGGGTGTGGTGGCTCACACCTGTAATTCCAGCATTTTGGGAGGTTGAGGTGGGCAGATAGCTTGAGTCTAGGAGTTTGAGACCAGCCTGGGTAACACAGTGAAGCCCTGTCTCTACAAAAAAATTAGAAATACAAAAATTAGCCGAGTCTGGTGGTACATGCCTATAGTTTCAGTTACTCAGGAGGCTGAGGTGGGAGGATTGCTGGAGCCTGGGGGGTTGAGGCTGCAGTGAGCTGTGATTGCACCACTGCACTTCAGTCTGAGTGACAGAGTGAGACATCATCAAAAAAAAAAAAAAAAAAAGCAAACTTAATTGATAAATATTGCATGTGTTCTGACTGCTCCACTGACCAGCCATTACCTGTCTGTCTTCCTGTGTTTGGGGCTTGTTATTCCCTGAGACAACATAACTGAAATTAGGCCAATTAATGACCCTATGATAATACCTCTAAGTGTTCAAATGAAAGGAAAAGTTGCATGTCTCTCAGTTTAAATCAAAAGTTAGAAATAATTAAGCTTATAGAGGATGGCATGTTGAAAACCAAGACAGGCTGAAAGCTAGGCCTCTTGTGCCAAACAGTTAGCCAAATTGTGAATGCAAAGAAAAAGTTCTTGAAGGAAATTAATGTTACTTCACTAAACACATGAAGATTAAGAAAGCAAATCAGCCTTAGTGCTGATATGGTGAAGAGTTTAGTGGCTTGAATAGGAGATCCAACCAGCCACATTCCCTTAAGCCAAAAATTAATCCAGGGCAAGGCCCTAACTCTTCAATTCTATGAAGGCTGAGAGAGATGAGGAAACTGCAGAAGAAAAGTTGGAAGCTAGCAGAGGTTGGTTCGTGAGGCTTAAGGAAATAAACCATCTCCATAACATAAAAGTGCGAGGTGAAGCAGGAAGTGCTGATGAAGAAGCTTCAGAAAGTTATCCAGAAGATCTAGCTAAGATAATTGACGAAGGTGGCTACAATAAACAACAGATTTTCTATGTAGATAAAACTGCCCTCTATTGGGAGAAGATGCCATCTAGGCTTTTCATAGCTAGAGAGGAGAAGTCAATGCCTGGCTTCAAAGCTTCAAATGACAGGCTGACTCTCTGGTTAGAGGCTAATGTAGCTGGTGACTTTCAGTTGAAGCCAATGCTCATTTACCATTCTGAAAGTCCTAGGGCCCTTAAGAATTATGTATTAAATCTACTATGCCTTTCACTATAAATAGAACAACAAAGCCTGGATGACAGCACATTTGTTTACAGTATGGTTTACTGAATATTTTAGTTCTACTACTGAGATCTACTGCTCAGAAAAAAAGATTTCTTTCAAAAGAATACTGTTCATGGACAATGGACCTGGCCACCCAAGAACTCTGATGGAGGTGTAGAAGGAGGTGAGTGCTATTTTCATGCCAGCTGAAACAATAACCATTCTGCAGCCCATGGATCAAGGAGCAATTTCCACTTTCAAATCTTATTATTTAAGAAATATGTTTCATAAACCTATAGGTGCTATATATAATAATGCCTCAGATGCATCTGGACAAAGTACATTGAAAACCTTATGGAAAGGATTCAACATTCTAGATGGCATTAAGAACATATGTGACTTAGAGGAGGTCAAAATATCAACATTAACAGGAGTTTGGAAGAAGTTGATTCCAATACTTTTGAATGACTTTGAGGAGTTTGAGACTTCAGTAAAGGAAGTAATTGCAGATGTGATGGAAATAGCAAGAGAAGCAGAAATAGAAGTGGAGCCTGAAGATGTGACTGATTTGCTGCAATCTCAAAAACTTGAATGGATGAAGAATTGCTTCTTATGGATGAGCAAAGAAAGTGGTTTCTTGAGATGAAATATACTCCTGGTGAAGATGCCGTAAATGTTGCTGAAATGACAACAAAGGATTTAGAGTATTACATCAAAGAAGTGGCAGGCTGTGAGAGGATTAACTCAATTTTGAAAGAAGTTCTGTTAGTAAAATGCTATCAAACAGCCATCACATGCTACACACAATCTTTCATGAAAGAACAAGTCAATCTATGAGGCAAATTTCATTGTTGTCTTAAGACAGTGCCATGGGTAACCCAACCTTCAGCCACCCTGGTCTTACTGGTGTTGCCTTCTCTAAAAGCCTAACACATTGAAGCAAGCAAGGCAAAAAATTATGACTCACTGAAGGCTCAGATGATCATTAGCATTTTTTAGCCCAAGTGTTTTCTAACTAAGGTATGTATAATTATTTAAACATAATGCTGTTGCACACTTAATAGACTACAGTATAGTGTAAGTAAAGCTTCTATATACACTGGGAAACCAAAAATTTTGTGTGATTCACTTTACTACAGTGGTTTAGAACAGAACTTGCAATGTCTCTGAGGTATGCCTTCACTAATAACAACACAATAGTGATAGTGAAAGCCTTAATCATGTAGTGCTAACCCATCCTTAACACTCATATTGGATTTTTAAATCCAAATAAGACTCTGCCAAGCACCTGACATGATTATATTGAATGTAAGTTTTTGGTTAAGCATCAAAACAGTAAATTTACCTGGCCATGTTTAGTTCAGATATGCTGTCTGTTAAACAGTAACAAATTGCTTTTCCATAAATTTTCCAGAAAATTTTTTATTTAAAGAAAGCATTATCAAATGGAAGAAGAGACAAAGTGTAAGAAAACAGATGTCTTGGAAATTCAGGTGAAATCACATTTGCAAAAGTCATAACAGTGAGAAAATTATGACAGTGAGAGACATCTGGTGACCTAACCAACTACATTTTGGCATGAATGTGGTGAGAGGGAATACTTTCACAGTGCTGATGGGAATGTAAACTAGTACAACCACTATGAAATAGTGTACAGAGATTCCTCAAAGAAATAATAGTGGATCTATCATTTGATCCAGCAATCCCACTACTAGGTGTCTACCCAGAAGAAAAGAGTCATTATATGAAAAAGACATTTGCACACACATGTTTACAGCAGCACAATTTGCAACTGCAAAAATATGTGTATATACATACATACATGCACACCAAGGAATACCACTCAGCCATAAAAAGGAATGAAAACATAGCATTTGAAGCAACGTAGATGGAGTTGGAGACCATTATTCTAAGTGAAGTAACTCAGGAATGGAAAACCAAACATCACATGTTCTCGCTTATAAATGGGAGCTAAGCTATGAGGATGCAAAGGCATAAGAATGATACAATGCACTTTGGGAACTTGGGGGGAAGGGTGGGAATGGTGTTGAATGATAAAAGACTACATAATATGGGGTACAGCATACACTGCTTGGGTGACAGGTACACCAAAACCTTAGAAATCACCCCTAAAGAATTTTTCCATGTAACGAAACACCACCCATTCCCCAAAAACTACTGAAAAAAATAATAACAAATAAAAGACAGGCATTGGAGGTTTATGAAACCATTGGAGGGCTAGGGTCAGTGGGTGTCAAGAAAACTGTCTCTAGTAGTTAGGAAATCAAGAAGTGCTGCAGTCACAGAACATCTGGCAATGATCTTGGCTGCTTGCAGCCCCCACATTTAATGATTGGCAGGAGGATGCCTGTAAGCTGCCATCAAAATCTTACATCTGCCCTCTGCCAAAGTTTATCCACCTGCCTTCTACTGTCCCAGGAGCAACAATAGCTTCAGTATTTCCTCTGACTTTCAAATCGCAGGTTAGTTTTCTCATTGGCAGAATCTAACCTGGAACCTTGAAGGCAATGTAGCTCCCAGGCTTCCAAACGTTCCATAAGGAGAGAGCATAAAAGAAGGAAAATGTTGCTAAATTGCTGACGGATAATCGAACACCTCTGGGTAGGGCATTGCCATGGCTCCAATGGTGAACATGCTCCCTCTGGCTACAGTGAGTAATTCAGAGATGAAAATTAGTCATCTACTTATACAGCTAGAGTAAGTCTCAGGGATTTTCATGGGACACTAGAAAACAGGCTGTATGTGAATATGGGAGGGCAGGACACTAAAAGTAGAGTCATTTTGTGGTCAAAAAGATAGAACTTGGTGAGAATCATGCCCAACACACAGAGGAAAAGTGAACTAAACCAAGAGATCAAGTTCTGATGCCAGCCTTTGAGCTCCTGTATTCAGCCATGCCTGAAGCCAATCCTACTATTGGACTTACCAATTTTATGAACCTAAAATTTCTAGGTTAGTTTTCTGTCATTAATAACTGAAGACTACTTAGAAGATCATTGCAATAGTCCAGTTTTGGTTCCACAGATGTTTATTTTGGAATATAATAATTAATCAAACATGGTTCCTGATCCTAAACATCTCATTAACAAGACACATTCACAACTAACTATAATCCCATCAAAAGAAAATCATCCTTGATGCCAGATTTTAGCCCAAATGAACAAAGCCTGACCAGACTTGAATGTGTCAGATAATCGGACAACATTCTGATGTTTCTGACAGAATATCATTGGATCCTATGCTGCAAATAAGACATAGCAGTTGTCCCTGTTGTCCCAGAGGTTCTGCAGTTCCTCTGGCAGGTGGCCCACCATAAGTAACAGTGGAAGTGAAGCGGAATAGAGGTATAGCTACAAAGATCTGGGCATTAATATTATTTGTCAAAGGCAACTGATTATTGATAAAAAGCTTTGTTACCACTTCTTTCCCCCTTTTATATTTTGCCCACAATCAACAAAATGTCTTCAGCAGATGCAAGGGCAATGTGGTCCTCATGGTTTCAGAGGATGTCACAGGGAAGTGGCAGTGTTATTGTATGTTACTGTTACTTATCTTATTAAATGCCAGGGTACAATAAGGTCTTATTGTTTCTCATTCTCTTGTAGTTCTCTAAAAGGAGGAATATAGAGTTCAAACAACTGTATAGGAAAAAAAACCTAATAATCTAATCAAAAATGGGTAAAATATTTGAACAGACATTTCTCAAAAGAAGACATACACATGGCAAACAGGCATATGAAAAGATTCTCAACATCACTGATCATCAGATAAATGCAAATCAAAACTACAATGAGGTACCATCTCACCCAAGTTAAAGTGACTTTTATCCAAAAGACAAGTAATAACAAATGCTGGTGAGGATGTCGAACGCTCATACACTGTTGGTGGGAATGTAAGTTAGTACAGCTACTATGGAGAACAGTTTGGAGGTTCCACAAAAAACTAAAAATTGAGCTACCATATGATCCAGCAATCCCACTGCTGGGTATATATCCAAAAGAAAGGAAATCAGCATGACGAAGAGATGTCTGCATGCCTATGCTTGTTGCAGTGCTGTTTATAATAGCTAAGACTTGGAAGCAACCTAAGTGTCCATCAACAGATGAATGGATAAAGAAAATGTGGTACATATACACAATGGAGTACAATTGAGCCATAAAAATGAATGAGAGCCAGTCATTCTCAACAACACGGATGGAACTGGAGATCATTATGTTAAGTGAAATGAGCCAGGCACAGAAAAACAAACATAGTATGTTCTCATTTATTTCTGAGATCTAAAAATCAAAACAATTGAACTCATGGACATAGAGATTAGAAGGATGGTTGCCAGAGGATGAGAAGGGTAGTGGGGAGTTGTGGGGGAGGTAAGGATTGTTAATGGATACAAAAAAATAGAAAGAATGGATAAGACCTACTGTTTGATAGCATAGTAGGGTGACTATAGTCAACAATAATTGTGCATTTTAAAATAACTTAGAGAGTATAATTGGATTGTTTGTAACTCAAAGGATAAATGCTTGTGGGGATAGATACCCCATTCTTCATGATGTTCTTATTTCACCTTGCATGCTTGTATCAAAGCATCTCATGTACCCTGTAAATATATATACCTACTATGTACTCACAAAAAAAAATACAAGCTCAAAAATAAATAAAAGGAGGGATATCTTTTATTCTATATATGCAGGTATACCTTTTATTCTATATATGTTGAGGGCAATGCAGGATTAGCTCCTTCACAGCCTCCCCAGGGGCAGTGGGTCCAAAACACCTCAGAATATATGTTCCCTTTGTTGAAGTGGGTGTGAGTGGCAATAGTGCTGAACACCTGGTCTCACTTAGTGGCTTTTTGAAAAGTGTGCACTCAAGATATCCTCTGGTAGGCAATACTCACAGGCGCTCCCAAATAAAACAGTTTGCTAAGGCTCCATTCATAGATGACTTAACTGGGGAAGATTGTTTCTCTATGGGCAATGCTTATCTTAATCAAAGATGAAAACATTTGGACAAAGTCATTCATAACTATAACTCAATATTATTAAATATCGTTCCATGGAATAGATTGAATCTAAAGGGAGATTTTAATTAAGGAGCCAGTGTTACACTTACTAATTAGGCCTTCCCTGCTTATCTTCTTCCATGAAGCAGATTTCTTGTCAGAGTTGAAAATGTCTCTATAACTGGTTTTCTCTCTCCATATGGCTGCCTCTATGTCAGAAATTGAAGTCCATAGGACTTCAATGGGGGAGATTTGACTGTGAAGGAGGCTGGTTAATGCAATGGCCTTTCTGCTTCAGATACCATGTATGAAAGGCTTCTTCCATTCCTCATAAACAATTGGTTATTCTTTAAACATTTGAAAATGCCCTGACTGTCTCACATATAAGTAATGATGGTTTGGAGTTGTATCCTTTCCTCTGGGGAACAGTGTAGTCATATCCCATTTACTTTTCCCAATTAATCATGAAATCTCCTTTCTCTACTCATTTTATCAGAAAGCACATTTTTGCCTCTAGTGATTTTTTTTGTTTATTACCTGAATTATCTAAGAACCCCAGGCATTACTCAGTCTCCAAAGATGACTTGTGCTTCCAAATATAGTCACAAACCACATAGTAACATTTGGTCAACAATGGACGGCGTAAATGATGATTTATAAGATTAAAATCATATTTTGACTACACATTTTCTGTGTTTAGTTGACAAATACTTATCATAGTGTTACAATTGCCTACTGTATTCAGTACAGTAACATGCTATACAGGTTTATAGCCTAGCAGAAGTAGGCTATACCAAACAACCTACAAGTGTAGTAGGCTATGCCATCTAGGTTTGTATAAACACCCTCTGTGATGTTTGCACAATAATGAAATCACCTAACAACACTTTTCTCAGAATGTATCCCTGTGGTTAGGTGACGCATGACTGTTCTAGGCAAGGAGAGAACTCGAATTTCTCATCTGTCTCCCAAGAGATCCCAGTTCTGGATATCCTGATTTCAGGCTGCTGAAAGCTGATGCTGTCTTGTTTACTCTGTCCTCATCCACTGCCCAATAAGGTTTTCACCCTATAAGGCTAAAGGCCTTAATGTATATTTTACATGTGCTGCCATTTCTGAGGTACAAGCATCATGCTACTGTTTGACAGCTTCCTCCTCACTCATGAACTTCTAGGCCTTGACTTTGATTTTAGATCCCCAATTTATACTCCTTGTCCCTTTATGAAACATTTATCTTTAAGTCCCTTAGGGTTTTTTTTCCCTGCCAGCAAACTTCACCTAGAAGCACTTTAACCCATCAGAGAAGTATAGTGTGAACCCCTAAAAACGAAGAGGAAAGAATTTTAATCTCGTCCCCCTTAGAAGGCCCCTTGACCTTTATATAAATTTGTCTACTTTCTTAGGAGTCAGTTTGTCTAGTAAGGAGCGTGAGGGGCAGTCTTTGACAAGCTATGAAGAGTCCCATTGTACCTTTCCTCCAGGGATATGGGTGGCTTTACACTCCATATGTGTTCGGCAGAGAGAGGCCGTTCGTCTATGTAGATAAGATGAAAAGGATCATCAGCGCCAAGCTGACTTTCTGCTTCCATGAAGGCCTAGATTTGATTGACAGCTTCTTTCTCAGAAAACGTTTAGTTTTTCTCTCCAGGTGTTATGTCAGAACATGGTTTTTAAGATGGTATAGGTGGATTTCTATAAAAATTGTTGTCCAAACTGGGATAATTTTGAATATAGGGAACACCACTTAATAATTATGCTGGGAAAAAGGCCTAAACCAAGGCTGTTGGAGGCAGACAAAGACGTATAGTGACCTTGTGCGTGCAAACCTGCAACTTCCCTGAGTGGTGAGAGGTTTGTGTTGAGGGCAACGCAGGATTAGCTCCTTCACAGCCTCCCCAGGGGCAGTGGGTCCAAAACACCTCAGAATTCAAACAGTTCCAACCTGTTTAATGAGAAAAAAGACCACAAAGGTTATTTTGTTAATTCAGAATCCCGAGAATCAATTTACCTAAGGGAGATAGTGACTTGGTTATAAGGTGTTTGAACAGATATGTGGTCATCATAACCATTAGTTTTAAATGAATGTTTTTTTTTTTCCTTCCATACAAAAAAAAATAAGCAATAAGGGTCAAATATGTTCAAATATATAAAGTTTCCAATTGCTGAAAACAGACTTAGTTCTAAACTCAACCTCAGCTTGCATTCTTTATATTAGTTTTCTATCAGGATATGGCTGGACTTGAACAAGACATCATATGCTTTATTGTTTTATGTCTCTTCACTCTACCTCAAAGGCTTTGTTTCACATGGTGTCAAAATTATCTGAGCTCCCTTATCCAAAATCTTGTAAATTACTTTATTTCAGCAGTCTAAGCATCTATAAGATGAACAATATTAAGAACATAGAAAACACTAGCAAGTTAATTATGAATTAGGGTTAGCCAAGAAATATTAAGGTATTAGAAAATGCATCTTTCACAAGTATGTTTCAGTGCTGCATCTCATGTCTAGGCACAGGCTAACATGTTATGCTGATGAATTTTATTAGAAACTGTGGGTGCCCATGAAGGAGATCAGAAAAAAGGTATCATGTGTTTCCAATATCTAGATGCCATAAAGCATTTCTTCCAATTTAACCATTTTTTAGAAGGGAGCATTGCTTTGTTGGAAAGAGTTCCCTACTTGTAATAAGGAGACTCAAGAGAGTTTGTTCCAAGTCTGGATCTTCCCCTTTTAATCTTCATGCTTCTTGTTCAAATTACTGACTTCTGTGAATTAAGTAAAATAACATCCACCTCAAACAACTGTGTGAAGATTAAATGTGATAGAAAGTGCAAAAGAACCTGGTACATTATGGACACTCAGGAAAAAGTGCTGTTTTCCCTCATTCATCAAGTCCTTTTGCAAACAAACATTGAGAACTCATGATCTCAGGGAGTTTTTCAGTTCTCTGGCTTTGAGAACATACCATTACTACAATGCTTTCTTCTTTAATGTCTTTATTATTCCACAAATATTTATCAAGGATGATTAAATGTCAATCGGTTATTGAGTGAACAAAATAGTGTGGCCCCTATCTTCATGGCAGTAAGAATTAAGTGGGGAAGCAAAAATGGAATGAAGAAACAAAAATACATGTAATTTAAAAAGTGTGGAAATTACTATAAAGAAAGAGAACAAGGTACAATAATAGGTAATAATAAAGAAAACCCTCGGTTTTATGTTACGTTACATAGGATGACAGAGGAAACCTCTCCTTGAAGATCACATTTCAACTGTGGAAGAAGTGATATTTTGTTTGAGATTTAAACAATGAAAAGGAGAGATTCATGAGTAGAGGGGGAATAAAAGCATTTTGAATATAGCAACACTATGTTTATATTTGGAAAATAACGTGGCGATTCAAGGAGCTCCAAACTGGCTGGTGTCCTGTAGCATAGTGAGGAAGCAAGGCAGAGAATGACATGAAAGGCACCCCTAGGTGCATCAGGGAGCAGGTTGCACAGGGTAGGTGCTGTGAAAGGCATGTATTTGTTATCTAAAATGCATTGGAAAGTCACTATAGGGTTTTCACCAGCAGAGTAACATAATTTAAATTTATTTTTATTTATTTATTTTTTTTTGAGATGGAGTCTTGCTCTGTTGCCCAGGCTGGAGAGCAGTGGCATGATCTCAGCTCACTGCAAGCTCTGCCTCCCAGGTTCACGCCATTCTCCTGCCTCAGCCTCCCAAGTAGCTGGGACTACAGGTGCCCTCCACCATGCTTGGCTAATTTTTTTTTTTTTTTTTTTTTTTTTAGTAGAGACAGGGTTTCACCGGGTTAGCCAGGATGGTCTTGATCTCCTGATCTTGTGATCTGCCGCCTTGGCCTCCCAAAGTGCTGGGATTACGGGCGTGAACTACCACAACCCGGCCTCCATAATTTAAATTTTTAATGAGTACTGTTGTTGTTGAGCAAAGAATTAACTAGGAGGGTAAAGAGTGGAAGCAGAAGACACGTTTGAAGGTTATTACAGGAATTCAGAGAATAAATGGCTGTGGGACTGGAGAAAAAGAGGTGTATGGAATTATAAATTGCCAGGAGTTGATGATATATTTATGTAAGCAGATGGCAAGGGAGAATTAGGAATGAAGGATCTATCTCTCTTTGATAAGGTGGAGAGAAGGAGAATTTACTAAAAAGCAAAAGTTTAGGAGAAAAATTGATTTGGTTAGTATGAGGACCAAGATTTCAATTATGAACATATTTGAGACGCTTGTGAGACATCTAAGTTTACTCCTGAAAAAAGAGGATTTTATCCATATGGGTATGGAGTTCAAAGAAGAGGTTTAAGCTAGAGGTTAATATTTGGGCATCGTTGACATAAACACTGTGTTTGAAGCCATGGGAATGGATGATATCACCTCGAAAAAAATAGGTAAATATAAGAGAAGAGCACCTAGGATTGAGCCAGGGAGAGAAAGAGGATGAGAAAAGGCAGAGGAGGACAGCTAATAAAAATGACAAAACCAGAGGAGTTTGTTGTCATGGGAACCAAGACAAGAGCATTTAAAATGAAGATGTGTTAAGTTTAAGTAATAATAAAAAAATTAGTAAGGGAAAAAACCATCCACTGGATTTAGCAACATGAATATAATTAGCAACCCTCAACAAGAACAGTTTCAATGGTATGATATGGTTGAAAAACAAATTGGAGTGAGTAGAAAAGTGAATGGGAATTCTGGTTCTAATAAGACAAATGATCAAAAAATTTATCTGCTAAAAACATTTGTATATGCTGGATAAACTACAACAACACATATTTATATGCATAAATGAGCTTTCAGTAAATAAAACTAGTATTCTCAAGTGCTGGAAATTCTTTTGAGAATTAAAATAAAGCAGTAAGTGTGTGAACAAATGATGTGGCTAGCTTTGGAGGGGCTATCCAACTCAGTCATCTAGGGGCCAGTTTTAATAACCATGTAGAAACAGAAGATGGGAACTTAAGACTGTGTTAGGTGAGGAGTTGGAACTAAGGTATCTACATAAAGTTCAGACTATATCATCAATGAAAGTGATAACTAGAAAAAAATCTACCTATTATTACCAAGAGACAAAAAAGAAAAAAAGAATAAGAAGTTGATTGAACATGCTTGGGCTGTGTTTGGAATAATAATAATTTATCTATAAGAATTTAAAACCCCAAAACTAAACTTCATGAAGGGTTGGAATTCACAGTTATACTCTTGGCATTATTTATGAACTCTTAAGCCAATAAATCAACATGAAATTTGGTACCAGAATGCAACAAATATTAAACTCTGGGGAAAATTTTCTCAACTCATATCACACGGAGTTTCCATGAAGAAAACCTCAGTATAGATGAGCTCATAATCCAAAATTATAAAACATGTAAGAAAATAATCCATAATGAAGAAGAGTCATCCAACACACGTGCACACACCCACTCACACATAAACAGGAAGATTAGCTCCTTAGTTGAGCAATCTGATGGAGACTACATATTTATTGGTATTAAAGATGTAAAGAAGATCCAGAAAAAAAAAAACCCATGAGAAATAAACAGATAAGAAGAAATTAGAAGAAATAAAATCAGTCTGTTAAATTAAAAACTTAGGTGTTGGCAAATCTGTTGATTTGCATCTATAAATGAGTAAGTCTGTGCTGTGTAGTGGAGACATAATCGTGAGATCCTATATCATGGGACCTGTCATCTTTGGAGGGAGATTTTGTATGATTCAAATGATCAGAAAACAAAAGAATTCAATTAATCCCTTCATAAGTTATGTGAATAAATGAAGTTGAAGAAACAATTAGCAAACTAAAAGACATGTCTAAAATAGAAGAAAAATAGTTCAATTATCTAAAATATTAGATAGTGTATATAGATAGTGTAAAATAGATACACACATAAAATTATGTTTTGAAAATGAGAACAGATTTAGAAAGATTAATATATATTTAACAGGAATTCCAGAAAAGGAGGTTAAAAAAAGAAGAGGCAATATTTTAAAAAGGCAATGAGAATTTTCCACGACTGAAACACATATATGAGCCCACCAATTCAAGAAGCACAACATATTCCAAGCAAGATAAATAAAAGAAATCCACATGAATATATCATACTAAATCTACAGAACTCCAAAGACAAAGAGAAGATCATAAAAGTAGCCAGAAGGAGTAGACAGATTTTCAGAAAATGAAAAAAAGTTAAACTGATGACAGATTTCTAATTAGTAACAGTAGAATGTAGACAACAATGGAATATCATCTTCAAAATGCTGGAGAAAATATCTGTCAACTTAGAATTTAACACATATCTAAATTATAAGTCAAGATTGTAGGCATAAAGGTATTTTAGTGAAACTGAGATTGACAACCTAAGAGAAAATTCTGCCTGAATCTCTAGTTGTCTGCTAAGATATTCATGTAGATGAGAGATTCCCCTGGAGCCCAGACAAAAAGCAAGCAAACATAGAGGTGTATCCTTGAAAGGCAAGAGTGCTCCAGATGAGAGTGGGAGTTTGCTGAGACATTGAAAGATTGCATTCCTTAACCAGCACGAAGCTCAGACTGAGTATATCTCTTCCCAAATCTGTGGCTGATCATTAAGTCACAGAGGAATAGGAAAGATCACTAAGGGACCAGGCTAAAAATCAAAGCTGGAAGAAAAAATCTGAGCAGAGACCTCAGTGACTGCATACCATGGGAGGAACAGATACTTCAGTTAGAATCTAGGAAGTGAATTGCCAATTGTCAGAAGAACAAATCAGAATCTGTAGTCTCTCCAATTTATTATTTGCAACTTCAAGTTCTGACTAAACTTACTAGACATTCAAAGAAATAGAAAATTGTGACGTTCACTCAGGGGAAAAAAACACATAATCTATAGAAACTTACTCTGAGTGGGCCCAGATATTGGATTTAGCAGACAAAAATGTTAAAGCTGATTTATAAATATATTTAAAGAAGTATATTAAAATATGCTCAAATAATTAAAGCAAAATATAGTAAAAATAATAGAATCAATAGGGAATCACAACAGCAAAATGTACACTATGAAAAGAACCAAATGGATATTAGAGCTGAAAACCATAATAACTAAAATAAAAAATTCACAGGATAAATTAAAAAATGTATTTGATTATCACTGAAAATAATAAGTGAACCTGAAGATAGTTTAATAAAAATTGCATAATCCAAAAAACAAAAAGAAAAAAAATTAAAGAAAAATAAAGTTTTAGAGATTTTTGAGGCAATATCAATAATTCTAACATACATGTTATTGGAGTTAAGAATGAGAAGAGAGAATTATGCAGAATGATATAAAGGATGAAAATATCCCAAATTTGGTTAAGAACATTAACTTACAGCTCCCAGAAGCTCAATGACTCCACGTATGATAAACTGTAAGAAAACCATAGCAAGACACCTCATAGTAAAACTGCAGGAAGACAAAAATTTGGTGGGGTTATGAAATTTTTTTATTATGGTGGTGGTCACATGACTAAATATAGCTTATAGCTTCCCAAATCATCAAACTGTATAGTTAAAAAGGATGAATTTTATTTTATCTAAAGTATACCGAAATAAAACTGTAGAAAAATATACCATACACATAATATCACACACACACATCACATATATCTATTTTATAGTTGATTTTGATTTATCCCAAGAAAACAAGGATAATTTAACACTAAACAAATTCAATATTATAAATTGTTGCATTGAGAGATTAAAGAATATTAGCATCTCAATAGATACAGAAAAAGTAACCAACAAAATTCAACGATGATTTATGATAATCTTATTTAGTAAACTATGCATAAAAAAGAGTTTCCTTATCCTCAGAAAATACATTTAAGAAAAACCTAGGATAAACAACATTTTAAATCATACAACTTGAGAAGCATTCAAGTTAATGAAAGAGTAAATGATACCATTGATTTCTGCTTTAATGTAACTTTCTACCAGAGGTCCTAGCTGGTGAAATAAGGCAAGAAAAGTAAAAGAAACATTTAATAATTAAAATGGAGGCTAAGTAGCTTTTTATTCCTGGAAAAAAATAATGTCAATCATAAAATACTCATAAAAGTAAATTGCAGATGGATTAAAGATCTAAACATAAAGTGCAAGACTACAAGCTTCATATGGTCTGTTTGCTAGCCCACCACATATGCATTCCTAAAAATTACTCCACCATGCAAAATCTCACAGTAAAAGTACAGGGCTTAGGGGAGAAATGAGGTCAGTGGGATAATACTCAAACTTAAAACTTCTCAACACTCAAAAACGTCAGCAGTTACATAAAAAAAGAAAGATAGAAAAAGATAACTAAAAGCACAGTTTTTCACATTTTAAATGATGATAACATTACATAAATACTACAATAGACATGGCACTTCTCCTTGAAACAAGCTAAAAAGTTGGTTGTGAGACCGCACATCAAAAAGTTTCAGCTGGTGAGTTATTGTGAAGCAGTAAAGGGAGGATTATATGAAGTCTGATGAAAGGTTATAACACCAGATATGGCTAGATGTGGCTCATAACATACCAGATATGGCTGGATGTGGCTTAAAACACATCTATCCATATTTGGTGTTATAACCTACTGAAGTAACTGGTAGATATGGAGACACATGTGTGTGTGCATTTTGTGAATTCCAATATGGCTTGGTTAAGCTGTGTGTAGTTCTTTGCATTCCCTAAGTGCTTCTCACTAACAAAATAGCACAGAACCAAATTGGAAATTTGTGTTATGCTCATATTTTTTATTATATCAATAGTTTTGGAACAAATTTACGTTTTCAAAACAAGTACAACAGCAGAACTGACTGTATAAAAAACATAGGCGTGTATACTGTTTATCATTGAGGTATGGGAAAAAACTACCTAAATTAGATTCAAGAAGTACAAACCATGAAACAGGCATAAATTTGATGACATTAAATAATAATAATAACATATATCCATATATATTATCTGAATATATATTTGGGTATCTATATATATGTGTGTATATATAGCCTTATTTGAATATCTATCTATCTATCTATCTATCTATCTATCTATCTATCTATCTATCTATCTGTCTATCTATGGATAGCTAAAACAAAGTAAAAAGATAAACTATTGACTGATTTGGAAAAGACAATTATAATACTTTCATTTATAAAGAACTTCTACAAATTGATAAGAAAAAGGCAAACAATTCAAAATAAAAATGGCAAAGGCAATTTACAGAGAAGATGAAACAAATGTCTAATAACCATAAGAAGAGCTGCTCTATCCTACTAATTAGGGAGCTGAAAGCTAAACCAGCAATACACTACCAGCTACATACCAATTTCGCAAAAATTAATGTTTCTTTGCGAATGTTGGTGAGAATGTGGAAACAGACATTTTTATAATTGATAATGAAAACAAGGATTGGAATAACCGATTTGTCAATCTATTAAAGCTGAAATCCTCAGGGTTTAGGACCAAGCGGTTTTAGTTCCTAGTGTCCACCCTGGAGGATATCTGACATAGATACATAAGGCATCTATCTGGCATAGATACATAGGATGCATGATCGAGGATGTTCAAAGAAGGGTTTGTTTGTAATAGCACAAATATGAAATTACCCAACCGTCCCTTAATAAGGGAATGTGTAAAGTTTTGTTTATTGAAATGATGAGAAAGTATATAGCAATTAAAATTTGTGAACTACACTTGTAGATATCTATCAACTGAATAAATTGTAAAAAGAAACACTGTTAAGTACAAAAATATGTAAATATTTTGTAATATATAGCATGATACTACCCACAGAAAATTTTAAAGAGACAAAACACTAGTGTGTACATTTCTTATGAATACCTTCATATGTGTTATGAACACTTGCAAGGCAATGATGCATGCACATTTCAGAATAGTAGTTACTTGGTGGAGGAGGAGTGTGGAGTGTGGGCAGACATTCCTGAAACTATAATTATCTTATTTTTTTTTAAAGAGAGAGTCATTTGATGCATATATGGCAAAATGGTACCAGCTACTTAATCTCAGTGGTGAATCCGTGGATTGTGTCATATATTATTTTCTGCAGGTTTTGTACATTTGGAATATATTCAACTAAAATATATTAGTGCCTTATTTTATGACAGGCAATTTTCCTAAATTAAAAACTCCAAATATAAAGGAGACAACAGGTAGAAGTCAGAAAATCATATGTTGACACATGCTTAGAAACAGCTCATCAGGAGTGGTTTGGGATGCTTGGGTTTACAAGGGGGTTCAGCAGTATAATATAGCAGGGTTTGTGCAGGACTCCTACTTTGTATCTGTCAACAAAGACACCTAAACCTCAACCCAATGCTTATGTCTAGGGAGGGAGGTTGAGAACTTTAACAAAGTTGCCTTTTCTATTTAAATCACATGTGCAAGCTTTCTTCCATCAAGACTGGGGCGGGCAGTGTACTTCTCCGGTGGAGAGCAGGCTGGACTTGGGGTCCCCATGGACAACAGAATGTAAGGACAGCTGCTTCTGAAAACACCTCTGATTGGGAAACCGAAAGGCTCTGGGATGCAGGGTACCAAGGCGGTTTACACTGAAGCCAGGAAGCTATGAATTTTCTAACACAAAGACAACTCTGTCCCAACATGCTGAGACTCGGCCCTTCCTAATGGAGGCAGGGAAGAGTCAGACGGCCTCTGACCACCAGGGTCTCTTTCTGTTGGCCTTAACCCTCTCACAGCTGGATGCCCGGGTTCTGGTAAATAGCACATCCCAGACAAGGGACACTATGGTGCCAAGGGGTTAACAGGCACTTTGTGTGAAGTTTTAATATTCCACGGATGAAATGTGCATGTGAAATGGGAAAAAAGAGGAAAAGATTATATTTGTCAGCTGGGCTGCCATATGTTGTTCTGGCCGGAGCACAGCAAAAATGGTGACAATTCTTTCCTGAATGAGAATCTCTGTCAACTTCTGATTTCGTGCCTTTCTTTGGACAAGTAGGAGCTTTCTTCAAGACCAGGCAGAGTCCAAGATTTTCATTTGTGTGGGGGCAATCTATACGAACCCCCAAAAGGTAGAACATTGGCATTGCTTGGCTTGATTTCTAAGAAGTGGAAGAAGACAGGAAAATCATAAAATTCATCTCGTATTTTCTTCCTTTTTTTTTCTTTTTTTTTTTTTTTGAGACGGAGTCTCGCTCTGTCACCCGGGCTGGAGTGCAGTGGCCGGATCTCAGCTCACTGCAAGCTCCGCCTCCGGGTTCACGCCATTCTCCTGCCTCAGCCTCCTGAGTAGCTGGGACGACAGGCGCCCACCACCTCGCCCGGCTATATTTTTGTATCTTTTAGTAGAGACGGGGTTTCACTGTGTTAGCCAGGATGGTCTCGATCTCCTGACCTCGTGATCCGCCCGTCTCGGCCTCCCAAAGTGCTGGGATTACAGGCTTGAGCCACCGCGCCCGGCCCTTCTTCCTTTTTTTTTTTAAATGAAATTGGCCCTTAGGGTAAAAACAGCCCTCTGAAAGAACCTAAGTATCTAGCTGAATGACAAATGGAGAGGAGGGTATATTGGCAGACCTGTTAGTTCTCACCAAAGTCATCATCAGTTTCACAGAATTGGCTTTGTCACACAAAAGGTTTTTCTTACTCATATTTGGTGCATTATAATGCCTATTTTAGTAGGGAATAAATGCCTGAATCTATATGTCAGAAGAAAAATAAATAAGATTTAGTCTTAGGATGTTGAGAGGATTGTTCTTTTTAAATTATATCTTTCTGTCTCATTTTGCATTTGAAAATGCTGCACTGGACACAATTACTTTTTGTTTAAATAATATTTTATGGATTCTGTTTACTGATTAAATAAGTTATATAATCTGGAAATTTTGAAAACTGCAGCAAACTTAGAAAACAAAAATCCCCATAATCCCCATAATTATTTAATATAAAGATAATATTAAAATATTTTGCTTTATTTTTCTATACTATGAATAGATGTATATACATAACTTTGCATAGTTGACGCCATATTATTATGCTATAAATATAATTCTTAATAGTTCCATGTATGCTATTGAGAGGATGTTCCCTTCTTTGTTAACTACTTCCTAATACCTGAATTGGCATTTGATTTTTTTCTAAATTTGTTTTCCACCCACTGACAAGTAATGCAAATTTTCCTTTTTCCTGTTTTTTGCAGAAGATAGCACTGTGTGCTGGAAAAGCAAATGAAGTTCACTTTGACCAGTTAAAGTAAAATTTAGAATCTTGTAGAAAGAGTGGTAACTGAGCTGAGCTCTTCTGCCTTTATGGTTATCTAGTCCATGTTGATGATTTTGAATAAAAAATAATCTGGGTAAATGTTTATTCTAGACCTACCTGAATATTTGGTTTGGGCTCAAGTGTTATGAAGACAAGGAGTTAAAATAGAGGATTTTTGGTAGTTGAATCATTCATTCACTCGTTCAGTTGCTAGTGTGTATCACACAAGGCAAAATTTGGTTAAGACACAAACCTTGTGTCTTCTTTGTAGGAACTAATTCTGCTAAGTGCTAGCATGTTAATAAAAATATCATTAGTAGAGAGTTCCAGGGAAAGATGGAAGAATAAAACCAGACCATAGACTCTCCCTCCTCCAAAGCCGAACAAAACTGTCCCCCAAATAAGGCAGAATAAAAAAGTAACTGAACAAAGAAAAGATCATAACTAAGTGCTATTGATTTTAAAAAGGAGAGAACAAGCCAAGGAAAGGAAGATTCTGGTATTATGCAATATCTAAGCACCTCCCCCCAGCCCCCACATCATACAAAATTAGACTGATGAGTTGACCAGGGCCTGAGATTTTTCACTAATAGCTGAAAATCTGAAGGGAGGAAAAGGAGTCCTCATTTCTTCTTTTTCTCGCTTCTGACTGGTGGGGAGGCATTAAGAGAAATAAAGAACAAGGGAGTGGAAAATGGGAACGCAGTCAGATGGTGATGAAGAACTCCAGGCACCACGCTGAACAGAGAAGTGATCTAAAGCAAAGGAGCATTCCGGCAGGAATGATAATCCCTTTCGCCCACTAGGTAGAGTGAACACAAGTACTGCAGATCATTTCCCTAAGCCTAGGATGGGAGAGCAGAGAGCAACTACTCCAGTCAGGACTGCACAGAGGCTCAGAGGCTCGGCTGAGCTGTCCCTCTCCTCTCACAGGTGCCCTCCCTCAGGCCATGAAAGGGTGCACACAACAGTAAGTACTCAGCATTAAAACACTGGTGTGAGGAAAAGGAATGGAATGCCGCTATGTGCAGAAGACATGTGAAAGGGAAGTCATCCATGCCATATCAGAGAAAGCAGAAAAGAGAAAAGAGCAATTAAGCATGAGCAAAGTGAAAAGGAATAGGAAGGCAAACAGGCAAGGGTCCCAAGGCAGGTGAGGCGAAGAGATGATTATTAAATGCATTCTGTCAAGGAACTAAAAACAACACATCATGAGTGTTTCTCACTTTAGAACACCCTAATGAGAAAATAAATCGCTCAAAAATAATAAAACAACAGAATGAGAAGGAAAGGGAGATAGCAGAGATAAGAAAAATAATTTAGGATTGAATCAATGTCATTAAGGTGCTAATAATCAGATAATAATAAGAGCTAATATTTATTATTTATTATGTTCCATGTACTTTTCTAAGTTCTGTATGTGGATTACTTCCATTAATCCCTACAAAAATACTGTAAGTAGTATCTTCATCATTGAATGAAGAATGAGGCACATGTAGTTAAGTCATATGTCTATTCACTAGAAAGTGGCAGAGACAAGACTTTAAGCCCAGACATATTCTATAATGCTATGAACATATAGTTTGATCTCAATTATTAAAAGTTAATTTTTCCATTCATCTGTCCTTCCACCTTACATATGCAGAAATGAAATTCATCCAATTAGCCATTTCTGGATGAGATTTTTCTCTTTATACATTTCTGTACTGCTTGAATTTTAAAAAATAATATTTTATCGATGTTACAAATCAATTATCAGGTTGGTGCAAAAGTAATTGCAGTTTGGGACCATGAATTTTAAATCATTATAATTAGGCTCAAACACATCTTTATTAATCAAAGTAGGAACCATTACAATCAACACATTTTTGCCAGTGAGAAATACGTTTGTTTATTCCTGTAGCATAAAAATCCATACTTCGGGAATCGACAAACTCTTGGAAAGCATTTTCCGCATCCTGCTGCTTGTGGAAGGATTTTCCCTGCAAAAAGATCTGCTGAGCATACTTATCAGATGAAAGGGTTTCGTCAGGACACAGACAGCTGAATAGCAGTGGATCAGACTGGCAGCAGACCACCGAAAAGTGACCATTACCCTTTTTGGTGCAAGTTTGGCTTTGTGAAGTGCGTTGGAGCTTCTTTTCAGTCTATCCATTGAGCTAGTCATCGCTGGTTGTCATATAAAATCCACTTTTCTTTTCTTTTCTTTTCTTTTTTTTAAGACGGAGTCTCGCTCTGTCGCCCAGGCTGGAGTGCAGTGGCGTAATCTCGGCTCACTGCAAGCTCCGCCTCCCGGGTTCACGCCATTCTCCTGCCTCAGCCTCCCGAGTAGCTGGGACTACAGGCGCCCGCCACCGTGCCCGGCTAATTTTTTCTATTTTTAGTAGAGACGGGGTTTCACCATGGTCTCGATCTCCTGACCTTGTGATCCGCCCGTCTCGGCCTCCCAAAGTGCTGGGATTACAGGCGTGAGCCACCGCGCCCGGCAAAATCCACTTTTCACTGCATGTCACAATCCGATCCAGAAATGGTTTGTTGTTGTTGCATAGAATAAGAGAAGATGACACTTCAAAATGACGATATTTTGATTTTCGGTCAGCTCATGAGGTACCCACTTTCTGAGCCTCTTCACCTTTCCAATTTGGTTCAAATGCCCAACGACCATAGAATACTCGACACTGAGTTCTTTGGCAACTTCTCGTGTAGTTGTAGTAGGATCAGCTTTGATTATTGCTCTCAATCGGTTGTAGGCAGCTTGCAATGGCCTGCCACTACACTCCTCATCTGCAAGACTCTCGTCCCCTTTGCAAAAGTTCTTGAACCACCACGTACGTTCCTTGGCAGTTCCCGGACCAAATGCATCATTGATGTTCCTAGTTGTCTCTTTTGCTTTACAACCAATTTTGAACTCAAACAAGAAAATTGCTTGAATTTGCTTTTAGTCTAACATCATTTCCGTAATCTAAAATAAACATAAGAGCAAGTAATAAGTCACTAGCAAAATAATAATAGTAATAATAATAATAAATCAAGAAATGCCGATGAAAATGATGTATAACATAACCACATTTGTTTAAGAGTGTATTCCAATATCAAACGGCAAATTCCAACAATGCAAAAACTGCAATTACTTTTTCACTCCTCTAGTAAATAAGTAGTACAATAGAACAATAATAATATAATGAACATAGTAAGTCCTTGCACTCTCATTCCTATATCACACACTCAATAATAATTCACTTCTTATTTATTTCCCAGCGATCTCAACATTTGATGTCACTTCCTAAGCAGAGCTGGTGATTGATACTCATATGATTTATTTTCAGCATTTGATATTCAAAGATGTCTCAAAACACTAGTCAGATAATATCTTAGTTTTAGACATTTTCCACGTTTGGACTGAAACTTCTGGACCTGAATCCTATCTGCATCCTAATGTTTTGGTATGCTTTGCTTTTTAAGTTTATTTTTTTGTTTCTCTTTCCTATCCAATGTAAGTTCCACGAAGGCAGGTCATTTTCTTTGTCTCTTTGTATCCCTAACATCTAGAACAGAGCCTGCCCTGCCACATAGGGTGCCCTATAAATATTTGTTGACTAAAGAAATGAATGAATAGGAAATGCATTTTGTTAACAGGGGAGAGTGGAGGAAGACTGATAGAATTGTTGAATCTTTGAAAATGAACTTCACCTTTATGTATGATTCGGCTTAATTACAATTGTGAATATAGAAAATTTCCACATTTAAATCATAGTATACATTTTAAAAATACATGGCACACATGTCTTTTTTTTTTTTTTTTTTGAGGCGGAGTCTCGCTCTGTCGCCCAGACTGGAGTGCAGTGGCCGGATCTCGGCTCACTGCAAGCTCCGCCTCCCGGATTTAGGCCATTCTCCTGCCTCAGCCTCCTGAGTAGCTGGGACTACACACACATGTCTTTTATATACTTAAAATATTTTAAAGCCTGCATATCACATGCACACAAACACTCCTCTTAAAAGGTTTCCTTTTTGAAAGGATCAGATGCAAGGCAGAAGCAAATATGCCTGGGTATGGGAGGAAGAGCCCTGTATTCTTCTGCCGCCATGTGCCGGTAAAGGATTTTCTTTCAGAATTCTTAGACTGACAGGCCCAAAGACCAGGTTTGCTTTGCAGAGTATTTCATTTGATTTCATTGCCAGCATTAAACAATAAGGGGATTTTTTGAAAACTTTGGTTTTCTAGTTTCTCTTGAAAGTCAGCTGAACTTATACTGGATTTACAGTTTCATATAGTAATTGGCTGTTGCTGAGTAGCTGCTGCACTTTTATCTACAGCATAACTCTGTGATTTGCCACAGTCCACACCATTCCTTAATGTGTCTCTGATCATCTTGTGCCTGGGTCACTTCACTCATTCACATCACCTGCCTAGCCCTGTAGGTTTTTGAATGTGTTATCCATGCTTTATTTGCCCCAAAAGACTTGTTGCTTCCCTAGAGCTCTGCCTTTCTGTGTTTTCTATTTTGGATGAAATATTTTCCTTCCTTAAGTATTATTTCATTACAGATATAATTTTAAAAATCTCCTTAAGAGTTTTGTAAATAATTGGTTTGTGTGTCTGTTTTCATATATATATATATATGCCATTTTAACCTGGATTTGAGATGGGGCAAGAAGAAACTGAACTGTTTCCACAAATTTAACTGCATGACTTACTGTTTTTGATCCCTCCATAGTCCTCTGTGGTGAACCTGGGGAGGAAAAGTAACAGGAGAAGGGGGAAAGGAGGCAGGAAGTAGGTAGAAACATCCTGGAGGAATTTGTCGACTCAGCAATGGGAAAATTGGATTAAAGACTTTTGCAGAAGAACCATTTCACCACTCCCTTCTCTCCTTATCTTAACATATGCACTTCAATTTAAGAAAAAATTATGAAAATATTTTATAATAATTTAAAAAGTACTTTAAAATAAAATTAAAATATTAAAAGATTTTTTGAATATAGATATGCTTTCCAGTTTTGTTGGAGGAAAATATTGACAGAAACTTACTTGTTTGTATCTTTGTATCACTAGCACCTGGCTCAGTATCTGACCTATAAGTGTAAATTAAATGATCCCCCATCCAGTCTTTATTTTGTTGTAAAACTGATGGATCTGAAGGATGCAGTGTCATTTTATTACTGGCTAGTCTGTTGTGGAATACTATCTAATAAGAGATAAAATGCTCTACTCAAAGCAGGTAGCAAGAAGAAGAAGAAAAAGGGGAATCACATTGTTTTGATAATACTAAAATTATTAAGAGTCACCGTATGTCTGGGACAGTCCCAATTTATTCCTATTGACCTGGCATAATTATTAATAGCACAACTTCTCACTCTCAAAGTGTCCTTGTTTGGATGATAAATTGTATAGGCACTCTATTAATCAGATCCTAAATAAAAGCTATTTGCTATCTAACTGAAGGGACTTAGGTTGTAAAATATTGCTGTGGTGCAAGATGGGGATCTTGTTACTCAAGTTGGGAATTGTAAAGTATATAAACACTTTTTTAGAGATTATACACACACATATATGTAAGGCACTTTTACGGTACTGCCTTGCATTTGAATTATTTGTACAGCTGTTTCTGTTGACTTCTTGAGAAACACTATTCCATAGTTGGGAATGTACACCTTTATTTTCTCTCAGTGCCTCGAAAAGGCTTTTGCACTTAGTAGAATAGAATGACTATTTGTTGAATGGAACAGAATAAAATGAAATCAAATTGTTAAGCTTTCTCATTAATGATAATCTGTTAGTCTACCTTCCAGTCCACAAACTGGGAGCACCAGTATGCCATTACGCATTTTATGAATGTGGCAGGCTAAATTAATTTTTATGCTTCCTTGTCCTTGCTTTGCTGTTTCCTTAAAGGCTCCAGTTGTGTATTATTGCAAAACATTTCTTCCTTGAAATGGTTAAAAGAAATCTATTCATTGAAGAAAATGTTCATAAACAGCCTTGATTTGTTGTATATATTGAACAGAAAGGGTATCTTTTTTTTTTTTTTCGATTTATTCACCAGGATTTTGACCAGAAAGACAACAGGGGACCACCAATAGGATGTTGGCCATAACTTGCAATTTTCATTAGTCAAAAATTCAATGAATAATTTTTTGGCCCTATTGAGATTTCAAGAGACTCAAATAAGAACCACACAGAGGACTAATCTTTGAGAATCTGTGTATTTTGTATTTGAGTGCTGAAACTCCTGGCCAACTGGCAAGACACTGAGCTCTTCTAACAAGTTATAGGGTGGAAATTATTTCTTTTCTCACCCATCTGCTCTAGGAGCCATAGCTCATATTTAGAAGTAGCACTACTTACGGGGAGAAAAAAAAAAAAAAAAAAAAAAAGACCATCAGCAGAAATTAACCAAAAAAAAAAAAAAAAAAAAAAAAGAAAGAAGAAAAGACCATTATTGAAATAACAGCAAATATAACAACAAGGATATATTACTTTGTACAGTCATGCAAAAATCCTAATTTAATATTATTGCCACCTGGAATAATCAATCTACAGAAGTTCCTGTGCTACCTTTTGTAAAACTGAGAGGCCTTTACTTTTAATGATATGTGAGATGATTTCTCTGTGACGGAAAAGCAACAGCCCTTTACTAAGCACTTTAACAGAGCCAAAGGAAGGAGGGTTGGGCTGAAAAAGAATATTCACAATAAGTAGAGGTAAATACTCAAAAAAGAAAAGAGCATAGACGGGTGGGGAAAAAAAGAACAGTACTAAAAACATTTTTCTCTGTCTTAAATTTTCTTCCATTAGCCTTAAACATTTAAGAAAATCAACACATGTTTTCTCAGCTGGTTACATTCCTTAATAAGATGAAGCCCTCTGAAACTGAAAGAGAAGACTGTCCTTTTAAACCTTGTCTGCTGTCACATTTACAGATGATAGACCTCTTTAATGGCTCAGCCTAGTTTAATTGAGCAAGTGAGCACTAAGCCAAGAAACTTACAACATACCAACTACAAAGAGCTTATTATTTAAAAGAATGGACACATCCATAGTAAGCCTGGTTTATTTTTTAAATGAAAACAAGAGCAATATAAGATAATTTTCAGGAATGGTCTCATATTAAGAAACACAAAAATACCTCTTACTGAAGTATTCCCTTAAAATATTAATGTTTTGGGAAACCAATTGTACTAAATAGTGTAATGAGTGACATGACTTAAAAAATATTCTGTGTTTTTACTTAAAATATTTTTCTTCATCCAATCAGTGAATCCTTCCTCTTTTGTGGTCTCCTTTCATACACAGAATCTATTGATTTTATCTCTTCCAGGAAAGAATACCTATTTATTTTTAAACCCCCGGCCTACGAGAAGATGAGAAAAAATTCAATCCAGGTAAAATATATTGTTTTAAAAATATGCTTTATCATGTATATAGTTGATATTTCATGGTATTTTCTCATATATTTGGCTTGTACTCTTATATCATTTATTTTGCAAGGAGTGTTGCATTTTTTTTTTTCACCAGTTGAGGACATATATCTTAATTGAGATGTTTCAAAATGTTGTCTATTTTGCACATGCCAGTCACTCTTGAAGGCCCAGTTGACATATCACCTCCTCTGTAGCCTCCCCTGACTCTCTCACAGAATGCTCTCTCCTGGGCTCCAGCTGCATTGATCTGCAATAGTAGCCTTTACTAGAAATGTGTGAGGGAAAGCCCAGATGTGAGCCAGTTTTGCCTGGAGGAGTCAGGGAAGTCTTCAGAAGCAATGTGTAGGCCTGGAAGGAAGTGTTGAAAAAGAGCCTACCCTTTGAGTTGAGTGTTTATAAGCCTTTGTCCTCTTGTATAGAAAAGGATCCCATAAAAATATCTCTAGCAATTATCTGGCACCTGTAAGTACTTGGTATTTGTTGATGAATATTTGATTGAAGGAGTGCTAAGCGGAGATGGACATGTTCCTCTATCATTCAGTCCCTTACATGGGCTGACTTCCTTCTATTTAGGTTCTTCATAAATATTGGAAAACATCTAGGAATCTGGAAGTGTCAAATGGCTTTAAAGATATTTAATATCTATTTTTCTCTCTATTCTATCCTGATGTTTTCTGTGAGAGATTTTATTTCCGTAGAGAGGGAATATTCCAAACCTTCTGAAAGGTGTTGGGAATGATTTTTTTTGATATGCAATATATGGTGACTAGTCATATAACTTTGCATTTTTAATGTAATAATTAGCATGTTTTGAAATGTCATGTTAAATAGAGTGTATGGCTTTGAACTTACATGATTTTTATG
Source organism: Macaca mulatta (assembly GCF_049350105.2). Lineage (NCBI taxonomy): Eukaryota > Metazoa > Chordata > Mammalia > Primates > Cercopithecidae > Macaca > Macaca mulatta. Next base: position 75,917,685 of record NC_133413.1, on the reverse strand, counting down.
TTTGGTTTTTGGCTTGATGAGTTTCTGAGTTTCAGATAAAAACAGTAAGACCATTTGCTTTTACATGACTTCACCATCATGTAAATGACAGGGGAATGATTTTAGTATTTCTCACTGTGACTAGATATCATGGAATAGCCATTTGGTCACGCTCATATGCCATGGGTATTTTATAGGAGGCATTTAAATATGTTATCTTGTGGGTCCTGACCCCTAATAAAGCATGCTCCCTTCAACCAAAGACATAACTAGAAATGGCATGATACACATTTTGGATGGGTTCTGTTGTTGTCTTTTGCAATGTGCCATTCACAGATTTTCTGAATACTTAATATAATCATTAAAATATATATTTTTCATATTCTCTTGATCTCCTATTTACTGCTGAGAAAACACTCTTATTTTCTGAAACATAAAAAACAAGTGGAGAAAGTGAGAAATCTTCCTTAGGTAACCTCAGAACAGAGGAACTTTGTGCATTATGCAGCCGAGGCCATGCCAAAATGCAATTTGGAGGGTGTCCAGCCCTTCATTGGAAAGTAATGGTTTTCACTGAACTGAGTTATGACCAGCTGTTTACAGACAGTCTGTGACATACTGATAGAGCAGAACACCGTATGTTGCTTTCCAAATCAAATGATACAAGAAGTGTGACAGAGTGGAGAAACATCTGTCATTAGCAATTTTCAGCACGCTTCACTAATTCTGGACAAAATACGAGTAATGAACTTACCGCAGGAAACTTCAAATACTACCACTGCTGAAACAAGGATATAAACAGCAAGTCCTCCTAATGGCGTCTAATTTAATTCATTTGCAGTAAGAAACAAACAAAGTGGGTTATTTGTTTTTGATCATAGGGTAGTAAATACTAATGCTGATCACAAACACGTTTTTAAAATCAAAGAAAAGAGATTGCAAAATGCAACCTTCTACACGTTCAGATAAAAGCCTTATTCCTTCTTCAATTGTTGAAGAGGGTGGGTTTTTTGTTTTTGTTTTTGTAAGCAGTGGAGTTGGAGAATGTGCCCTAACAGGGATGCAATCTTTCCGGAGTACAGTCTGGGAGTATCTCTTTGTAGCTTCTCAGGTTCTTCTAGTTTGTTGGACCTGCGGTGGTATTTACATAATATTAAGTGTTCCTAGTCTTTTGACTAAGAGGCCTGTATAGAAGAATGTGTTAGGTCTTTCTTAAGCTGCTTTCCCCCTACCATTTCTCATCTTGCCTTTTTTTTTCCTGGCTGATAATTTTTATTTTGCCGTCCCACAAATTTTCACAGTTCTGTAATGAGCGCATGGTCCTCATACAGCATCCACATGGTTCTCTACTGGTTGACGTCACACTGTTTATGAGATCTCGGAGCCAAACCATGTGAAGGCTGCAATCTGTGAGCATTTTTCTTCTGTATCTTTGCAATCAATTGAGCTATTAAGCCATTAACATTCAAGGCCTACTCAGCTCAGCTTCTTCCCGGTTAGCGCCAATACAGCAACATCCCTAAATGGACAGGTTTGAGTTTGACTCCAGAAGAAGAAAATGAAGAAAAGTTGTTACTCTTAATCTGAAGTTTCAACTCATGTTCAGAAAAATGAGAATGTAAAAATCAGACATGAGATCTTGCCCGATCCGTTGGTGTTCTACCGATGGGACCTACTTTGGACTGTGTCCCAGAACAAAAAGACTGAATGCCATTCGGAACTGATGACTGTAAAATGAGTGTAGGAGGTCTTTGAGGAGCTTCTTAATTACAAAATTATTCATGATAAAATGGCACTAATCTCAAATTCCCAGTTTCTTGTAAATTTTAGTATGATACACATAAAAACGGCTTATCGCTTTTTAACACCTCAGATAAACCAGATTCAGCCTAGGCATGTTGTGAGGGAAATCATCTCTAAATATGTTTAAATCTTTCTCTGTTTCTCTTCTCCTCCTTCTTCGTCATCATCTTCTTCTTTTTTTTGTAAGAGAATACTTCTACTACTGATCTATCTATCTTTTTTAAGTGATCTCTGAATTATTTTATGGTTCAGCAGAAATATTCCAAGACATGTAAATGCTAAATTCTTCTGGTTTTTATAGACATCTGCATTGAAAAACAAAACAAAGTGAAAATATAGATGCCATTGAAACCCATCATTACGTTTGTGATCTAGATAATAAAGTAAGCAGACCCGAGCAATTCGCTAACACTAACGCTATTCTTTACATAAACAGTAAATGTTTAGATTTTCCTGTTCACTGACTAACAGCACACATATCATAAACACTAAGCTGTTATAGTACGTTTCGTGTGTTGATTCACTTTAACAGTTGTTAGTGTGAAGACAGGAAAAGAAAAGTGGGTGTAATGAGACCATGTGCAGTATGCTGTGAAAACAGAGGCCCTTATTTGGCATAATGGGTTGCACCATAAGGGCCATAAAATTGTGCATGTGTTAGTATCATTTTAATTATTACGGGTGCCACATGTTAAGCAGAATAGCGGAACTACTAAAACAGCTTCAAAATCCTTACTGCTGATCGCTGCATTTAATTACAAATAGGAACATTTGGAGATAGGTCACCATAAAACCCTTCTGTTGTCAAATGAGCTCAAATCTGATTTTTGTAATTATGTTTTTATACCACAGATCCTGTTGAATAACTATAGTGAATAAAATTTTAATAAGTGCTGATTAAATGTAGGTACATCTTGCTTCCTAAGAATATTTATGAACGCTCATCACTCTTAAATTAAGGTACCATCACTATTTTTCTGTGGACAGTGCCTTGATCATTCAGCCTTAATGCAAATAAGCTGAATAAATTTATGTGCCATGAAATATTGTTTTTTTTCCATTGAAGCATAAAAGCTCTGGATTTCAATTATTCATTCTGTTTGTGAGCACTGTGTACTATACTGTAATTCTCTAGAACCGAAGTGTTTTCATTACCTCACTACATGTCAGACTCAGTGGGATCTTGTAATTAACTTTCCTAAGGCAGGATTTTATCAGGGAGAGGAAGATAAGTTATGTCCATCTTTTGTTTCTTACTAGAATAAATATGGCTAGAGATGGTAAGTCTACTTTAAAACATTTCTCTTCTTTGGAATTATTTATCTATCTATCTACTTACTTATTTATTGGTTACTTGGGCTATAAAAATCATGAGCCCATTGCATCTACCAAGACGAATGGTGCCTTAGGATCCTTCATATGCATCATTTCCGTGTCTTGTGAAAAATGTTTTTGAAATTTTGCATAATGGTTAGGCTTCCCGGTTCTCTTGAACATGAAATTATCACTGAGTTTCCAGTAGAGATGAGAAATGTAAGATGAACCGAAGAAGACGTTATTAATGGGTAATGGCACATGAAAGTCATGAGTCAATACAAGGAAATAGGCCAAACAGAGCCAGCATGTTCTGAAACTGATCTGTGTTAATGTTGGTATGTGATCTCATAGATATTAAAACAGGTATGCTTATAAGCTATCCATGTGGATATGTAAATTTGTGGTTTATTTGCTCCAGAATGCATAAAATTTGCTCCAGAGTGTATAAAATACTTCTTATTCTATAAAATAGAGAATTTTGACCCTTTCAGTCAATAATATTCTTTTGCAACGTTCACAATCTTCTGTATACTCCAGAAGACTACACTGTTGGAGAAGATGCTCACTGAGTTTGCAGAATGAAATCTAGTTTTCTAGCAAAAGACATTTCTCAAGATCATAAGAGAGTTCCCGTTGCAAAACTCCTCAGATTATCTGTTGTGGTTAGGCATGTATTCCACCCTTTAGATAGCTGTTTCAATCTTCAAGTATCTCTGCAATATAGTCATTCGAAGAACAACACACATGCTCCAATTTATACCTCCACATCCACTGTTTCGGATAAATGATAAAGCAGCACTCAGTGAAGACCTTGAAGATTCATGCACCACTAAGAGACAGATGCCATCCTGTTGGCAGCTGTATATGGCTCCCTGAATACATTGTTCTGATCCAATACCCAAAAATAGGCTTTGGGGTTGTAAAACACAGACAGTAATTGTCATCTGTAAGGGGTGAGGAGGGGGCTTAAGCCCTTGCTAAAGGCAGAAATTGCGAAGTTTGCTTCTATCACTTGAAAGTTTACTTGCATAATTTGACAGCGCTAACTTATTTTTTTCAGCTCAGTGCTGATAAATAAATTAGATGTCTCTAACAATCAGGTCATCACTCGGCAACTGTTTGAAACCCTGGCAGTGATACACCGTAGGAGGTGTTCAGTGTTAGCCGCAATAATGTCTTTGATGGGCTAATTAATTAATTAATTGTGGAAAATCTGAAAATCATTGAAATCATTCATGAGAACAGATAAGGAGAAAAAACCTACAGATACAAGGATCATTTACCAGGAGTAATGTTTAGCACAGTAATTCTGTTAATTTATGCCCCTATAAGATAGGAGCAGGTTTTATAATCAATCCGAACAAAAGGAAAGGCAAGTGGGGAAGAATGACAGACTGCAGAGAGGGAAGAAATTTCTCATTTTCCAAATTGTTTGTGCCTTATTTTCTAACTGCATAATATTCAGCTTTTAACAAAGATGGATCACAAGGTTTCTTTTAAGTAATTTTGCAAAATAATCCAGAAATTGTAGCCAACAGAGATTTATTGAGAATCTTCTCTTGCTCGGCACTGTGTGGGGTGGTGGGAGTGGCACGGAGCAGTCAGGCTAGGATGCTGCTTTCCATGAGCATCCACAGGACTGCTGGGCCCTCCTGGCCCCCACTGAGTCTGTCCCATATTAGTATTTAGAAAGGGTTTCCTACTTATAAAGGAAGCATTTGGACTAACCTCTTGGCTGCTTTCCAGCTCTGAATTTCCTTCATTCCTTCGAAACCTGGGATATGCATAGTGCTGGAGATAAAGATGCAGAGCTCCTCAGAAGATGAGTCTGCCCTCAGGGAGCCTATATCTCCCTGAACAGACAGGACGTAGACCAGAAAACATATGTGAATCCCAGAAAGTATCTGTTATATCAAAATGATGGGGCCATGGAAGTAAATTCTAAAATGTGGTCACACTTACTTCCTTCTCTGATGGACGAGCTTTATCATGACCATCAGCTGTGAATCAGCAATTCAGGAACCCAAACCAGCTGACACTACCCTGTAATTCCACCTGATCCACTTGGAGTCCTAAGGACTTTTCACTGGAAATCCATTGTCTTTTCTGTCTCCTTTGAGAAAAACTATTCACTCCTAAACAGAAGAACTACTGGGGAGAATTGATAACTTTAAGAGGATTTGATAATTACTTTCTTCATGTCCTCAGGATTAATAGATTAAGTATTGGAGGAGAATCTGTTTAGTAGAATTACTTGCATTCTGAAATACTGTATGTCTCCTGCTAATTCTTTTTTTTTTTTTTTTAATGAGTGCGTATTTTTAAAAAGATTTACTTCACAAAAATACACAAAGTGCTATTTCTAAAGGAGAAGTTTGTGTTTGTATTTTATTGTTTTACTGGGGTACACAGCTACTGGTGAACTTTGTCAAAGAGTTTATTATTAGTCAATTGATAGGTACATCTTAGACATTTGCCACTTCCTGACTAGGTGACTGTGCCAGAGATTACCCAGGCTGCTAAGAAGTAGCAACTAAATAGCATCATGGTTTCTGGATTACTTTCCATCCTGGTGTTCAGAATTCTTTTGGAAATCTTTTACAGTTCCCATGCTGAGTCTTTGCAAAACTACTTCATGCAATATCTCAAAGTTTTTACTGTCATGAAATATGTGTTCCTTTTTGATGAGAAATTTGGTTCCCTTTATCTTAAATGGCTTTCTTAAATTCATAAATGGTGGTAACTGCAGTTTCATTTCCCTAAGACGTGTCTGTTCATGTATCATAAAGTACCACAAGACATTTTCTCAAGCTGAGCTGGAAAGAAAAGTCTGCTATTCTTTTTTTTTTTGAGAAATGTGAACGAAAAATTTGCTAAAATCAAGTGTTTTTTATTTATTTATTTATTTATTTATTTTTTTAATAGTGGCTGTGCTTTGAAGCATATTGTATTATTGTATTCGTTGGTTGACCACAAATTACTCAAAGCACATGTGTTTCCATATGTCATTTTTCAAACTTTCTGTGTAAATGCTAACTTAAAAGTGAAAGTGTTCTCCTTAATAGTTGGTATTAATACTTAAAATTTTTGTATTAATAGTTATTTAATATTTGACATTAATAGTTATTTAAAATATATAGTCAGGAATATTCCTATCTATGTATGTATATGTAATGTATATTTATATATCCTTAATATAAATATACAGTAAGTCCTCAACATTGTTGGCAGTTTCTTGGAAACTGTATCTTTAAGGAAAATGATGTATAATGTGGAACCAATTTTACCATAGGCTAATTGATATAAATAAGAGTTAAGTTCCTATGATATATTCTGGTCACAAAAAACATCAACAAACTTTTAAGTAAATAAAGATCAGAACACTTTAATATTAAACATTGAAATAAATGTGAGGTATATGCACATTTAAGAAAGATGAATAAAAACAAGTAAGATCATTGCTTACCAAATTATTCCAGTTCAGGGTTGTGGGTGGCTAGAGCCTATTCTCGCAGCTCAGGGCCCAAGGCAAGAACCTGCCATGGACAGGACGCCCTCCCATGGACAGGACACATTCCCATCACTGGGTGCACTCACACACACCCCCAGTTACTCTGACTGGGACCACTCAGACATGCCAGTGAACCTAATGTGCACATCTTTTGAATGTGGGAGAAAACCCACATAGACTTGGGGAGAACGTGCAAACTCCACACAGACAGTGGCCCTGGGTGGGATTCAATTTTTTTTCTCATCAATGTTATAACAAAATGATTTTGAGCAAAATGTTAATATTCAAGAACCTTCTGTCTATACTTATTATTTGTGTTCTGTATGTACATACAAATGTATATATTATACATTATATACATATAAGATATATATTATATAAATATAAAGCATATATTATTATGCTTATATGTACACACATTTTTTAAGTTTCACATTCAAACAATAATTTACATAAAAAATATCTTGTAAGTCTAAAGAAATCTAAAATTATGTATTCAGGACAACTCTTATGAAACAGAATTAAGCTACTCAGAGCTTTAACTTATCAGATTTTCTCTCTACTGACTCTTTTTTTTTTTTTTTGAGACGGAGTCTCACTCTGTCACCCAGGCTGGAGTGCAGTGGCCGGATCTCAGCTCACTGCAAGCTCCGCCTCCCGGGTTCACGCCATTCTCCTGCCTCAGCCTCCCGAGTAGCTGGGACTACAGGCGCCTGCCACCTCGCCCGGCTAAGTTTTTGTAATTTTAGTAGAGATGGAGTTTCACTGTGTTAGCCAGGATGGTCTCGATCTCCTGACCTCATGATCCGCCCGTCTCGGCCTCCCAAAGTGCTGGGATTACAGGCTTGAGCCACCGCGCCTGGCCTCTACTGACTCTTTATGAGAGGCGTGAATCGAAAGGGAACTGACTGATGCTGGTCACTTTTGAAATAACTTCTAGAAGGTGTCCTGGATCAGGACCCATTCAGGCCTCCTGATTGTGCATCTGCAGACGGGAAGGAGGCTGCTCAATTAATTCTTTGTTGCCCTGCTTTTTCCTTGAACCTCTATAATCAGTGCCCATATCCTGTATTCTGCTGTTGTTACTCTTATTGCTCTGAATGAAAAGTACCATGTACTAGCCCACTCTTCTGTCCAGGTTGGCAGATTGTCATTAACCAGTCATCCTCTCTCCTACCAGTGTCTTCTTTGTACGAAGCACCTTGCATGCTGCACCCTATGGGAATCACTCAATAACGTTTGTTGAGTTGAACTGAGCTCCAGATGTTGAGCTAGTTGGACATTAACTGAAAGAATTAAGCACTAAGAGTGAGTTGATTTCCACTTAATTGAACTTTGTACTTAACTAAAATTAATAGGAGAAATTTGGTGTGTGTAATTCAGTCCTTACTAAGAAGTGTTCTTGTCGAACTGGGGAGACTGTAATTGACATGTCAGCTCTTCTACTGAGCTCCAGTGAGTTTCCTTGAGGCCCAGATCCACATCAGGCTCACCTTGCTAAGCAGGCTCACAGTCTGGCACATTTCAGGGGTTGAATTACTTGTTGAATGAAAGAGTTGGTTATTCTATTTCTTCCTACAGAACTATTCATTGAATGCCTAACTTTTGCTGGATTTTCAACAAACAGGACTAAAATTATTTCTGGATAATTCTCAAAGAGAAAATTCAGACCCCCACCAAGCTCTTAATTGCTTCAGTAATATAATAATTGTGTCTTAAAGAAAAGACTAATATTTTTGATCAGAAATACTTAAAGAGTATGGAATTAGGAAGTATCTTAAGGACAGAGACCACAGATGCAGAATTCATACACTATCCTTCAACAGAAAGAATGACAATAAGGATCAGAAATCTAGACACACTTCAGAAACACGGAGAATAAGTTTTAAATAAACACCAAATATGAATACACTTGCATATATGGTGGATTTTTAAATTAATTTTATTAAAAATTCTACTGAGCTAAAAAGATGTTCTGGCTCCAATTTAATTTTGCGCTCCTCCACATCTCCCCAAACCTTCATATTGTTTGACAGTATGTTGCACGACTGTTGCCTGTAAGTGTGAAAAGTCAGGATGAGAGTTCACAGCAGGTTGATGGCCTGGAGATGAGAAGTCTGTCTGAGGACATTTCAAAGTTGTAAAGGTATTATTCTCACATGAAGTTATTTCTCAGTGGGTGTGAACAACAGCTACTCATCAAGCTGGTGTAGTGTGAAATAGAGTTTCCTGAAAAATGATGTGCAGACATATGCAGAAAGCCACATGCCTAGTACATGCACAGACTGCGTGCCTAACTTCCAAGTGTTGGAATATTTGCCATGAGATGAGCTAGAAATGCAAAAGTCCCCATCATAGGTAGCCCAGGGAGAAGCACAGCTTGGAATTATCACCGATCCATTGGGTTCAAGGTGTGCACATGTTGAAGGACAAAAAGTGAACGGTGCAGCTGCACTGGAGAAGGGAGGTTTGCTGAAACGGGAGAGATCTGGTTTTATGCAAGTTATCAGAAGTTCTTCTATTTAATGCTGGAAAATCTACCTGTGCTCTGAGAACAATTTTGTTTATCCTACAGTGTATCATGTCACAATTTTTGGGTCACAATCAGGTTTTATTAATCTTTACTGCAGAATGAAGAGATTCACATTCAGGGGTACCCCATTCCTGCTGTGGCGAGTGTCTGCTGAGGGCATATCTGCCCAAGTTCATACACAGCTCCCTGGGACCCAGTGTATTACTTATGTATTAGATTCGTTTGGACTGTTTCTCCTAATAGCATGGTGTGGCATGCAGACCTTTACCTGAATATTTTTCTCAGCTGCATGGTTCTCCTCATGACTTCTGTTAATTGCACAGTAGAGGAAAGAAGTTAGGAGAATGAATAGCATGATGGTGATCAAGACATAAATCAAGCAGATAAATGCGGAATCAAAGGAGGGGGATGTGGAGAAAGAAAAAAACCAACCAGCTATTTGTGTATGTATTTATTTCACTCCATATATTTAATAAAGGATTTGAGATGGTTTACCAAAAAGAAAAAAAAGGTATGCATGCTATAGGCCTATGAAAATGTAAACAGAAAATAAAAATTTTAAAAAAGAGGAAGACTCAAATTTGCTAACTAAGAGGGTTAATGAGAATAAGAATTAGTCATTTCACTACACAGATGGAGGTTTACTTATGTGGTTTGGTTGGCAGGTGTGCTGACTCTGTGGTGTTAATCTTCAGGTTCATCGTGTGGGAGGCCTTAGCGAATTCCTTCTTTCAGTTAGAAAAGACCCAGATAGAGAGATGCAACCTGCTATGAATCCTAAAACTGGGCAGGTTGGGGGTCAAATATTGCTTCACATTCCAGAGTTGTTCCTTGCTATTCTATGAGGCTTGGTTGTCATGCAACAAGAGGTAGCTGACCAAAAAAATATATGCCGGGCAAACTGTTTCTTATTTGTAATGTCATTAGTTTATCTAAAAAAAAAAAAGCTTTTAAATTTTGAAGTAACACATGCTCTTTGCATAATCCCAAACAAAAGTGGAAAGATGAAAATAAAGATCTTCTGTTATCTAATTATTCAGCAACCGCCCTGTTATTTTGGGGGCGCGTTCTTTTGTGCTTTACTCACGCATACACACACACACACACACACACACCCCTATTTAATCAAAGAGTCCTTCTTGACTCTTCACTTTCTCTCACACCTTATACCCAATATATTCAAAAATCATGCTTTCTTGACCTTCACCATTTATAGACTTTAAACACTTTCCCCACCTCCGCTGCTGATAGCACCTGCTCTGAGCCATCATCAGCCCCCCTGGAGAATCACCATCGCTTCCTCCCACAGTCCTGCCGTAGTTTCTTCTCAACACAGTGCCAAAGGGATCCTTTGAAGATGCAAGTCAAATCCTGTCACTTCTATGTTCAAAAATTTCCAATGGCTTTCTAATTCACACTGAGAAAAAGTCCAACTCTTGCGTTATCATAGCCTATAAGATTCTTTGATACCTAGCCTAATCTACCCATCCCCACATGGTATAACATTGTATTTTTATTATTGGGCACATAGTATTCCAGTTAGTCGTTTTGCCATATTTTATCTAACTACCTACCTATAGGTTAATAAATACGTCCCTTCTATTTTTTCTTACTATAAATAAAGCTGAAATAAATATATTGGTATGTATGTTTTTGCACTATTATGCAATTTTGCTTTCATTGTAAATATGTTGCTGAACTTCCTCTGCAGAAAGGGTATGCCATTTACACTGCCACCAACCTTCTCCTTTTAGAAGCTGACTCTGCTTACAATTCAGCCTCTTTGGAGGCCATAGCAGACTATGCAAGCTCTGGAATTTTGCATCCAAATTCCTATTTTGATGGTGGTGAGATTTTGAACTACTGTTGGCACCGAATTTAGTGCCAGTCTTCTTGCTTTGCCTTGTCAAATTGGACAGGGAGACGGCTGTCTTGCAAAAGTGGAATTGTCACTAATTGGCCACAGAGGAAAGATTCAAAATCTTGCCAAAAGTCTCCTGCCTTCTAAGGGAATAAAATCCTTCATATAACTTTCCCTCTCATTAAAAAGAAACAAACCCAATATGAAAAGTGCTTTGTAAACCAGAAAGCATTATATGAGCGCAAGGCGTTGTTGTTATTCATGTTGAGATACTGCTCTTACGGCCACTGGATGAGGAGAGCTGGTGGGGTTTGCTGAATATACAAATAAGGAGGCCTGTCTGTGCAGGCTTCCCTTTTTACCAGGTTGTTATGTCCTGTTAAGAAATGTCAGGGAAGAAGCAACAGTAAATAATTTTTGACTTCACTTTGGCTTTTTCATTTAGATTAAAGCAGAGTACTTCAGGGGCAGTCTACATACAAAATGAATGCTCTATAAAATGTTTTGTCACTTGTAATGTTTGGAATTCAAGTGGGTTTTCTTTATTATGACAAAATGAATTTAGCAAGAGTTAAACATTGCTTCATACTGAGAATGACAACTCCTTATTTTTGCCCACTGAATGGACACTGGAAAAATTAATGCTTCATAAAAAGTAGAGTTAAAGCATTAATTCTTTTTCTGAAGTAGCATATATCCCAAAGTATTTTTATTAAAAACATTACATATAATTTATAAAAATCAAGCCAGATGATACTTTCCTGAGCATTTCAGAGAACTGGATTTTAACAAATCTATTTCTATTTAAATTTAAAAGAATGCAAATATGTTTACAAGTCTAGAAATATGTATGTTGGAGTTTAAAATGTGATTGAATAAATTTTCAGGAGTTAAACCACTTATTTTTAGAATGTAAAGTAGGTTTTAATTTTAGATTTTCCTAAAATGAAACAAAAAAAGACAAATGCTGTGTTCTATAAGATGTCAGAATTTAAGGGAATAATCTTTGAATTATTCACTGAGATAAATAATTTCTATTAGTATATAAATTTCTTGCTTTTGTGTTATTTTAAAAGATTTTTATGGCATTTCTTACTTTGACATTGAACATCCCTTGAACACATCTAGCAGGGCATCAAGATTCTCATAATCTATTCTTTTATACTTCCCAAGGATCAAACCTGGAAAAAGAAGGGAAACAAAATATAAGTAAAAAATATTGGAAGAATAAACCATGACATTTGTTCTGGATTAATACATATTCCCAGTCCAATATTTGTGATTTAAATAACATGCAAGATTGCTAAAGATCCCTCTCCCATTGCTTCATTGTCAAGTTTTTTCATGCAACCATAAATAATCTTAATTCGAAGAATTTTAAAAGTTAGTTTAAAGAATTAGTTTGAAATTTTAGATTCAAGGAAAACAGATTTTGCTTTATTCGATGAACCTTTAGAGACTGGAAGAAATTTAGAATAAGCTATTTTGACATTTTGCCAAGCAAACCCACATCCTGGTTAAACTCAATTTTTCACCCCTCCCCACCTGGACCAGGGGAGCTGAAAGCTGATGGAAGAAATTATACCATCAGGATAGCTGAAATTGACTCAACTTTATGAGTAGTAATATCAAGGAGGCACTCAGAACTTTCAGACATGACACTTCCCAACAGCAACAATAG